>NC_079321.1:45015523-45640523 GCF_029931775.1 Euleptes europaea | reverse complement strand
CAAGTCATTAAAGAAATGTAATAGCACAACAATCTATTCACATTTTATGGTTATGAATAGTGTAAACAACATTTAGGTGTGTCTGAATAATACATAGACAAATATTTTGTAAGTTGTTGAGTAACAATGCAGCAAACATGTAATAAAACATTTCACCAATGGCTTTCTAAGCTTTTTATTTTACAGAATCAAAACAGTAAGAAAAACATTTAAATGTTGTATGCAAACACCATTCAAGAACAACCCAAAACAGATGTCCAGCAATAACACAATAGATTTTACATGAGGTATATTTTACTAAGAAGTGCTATGATTAAACTTCTGGAGTTTAATTTCACAGTCTACCTGAGCACATTTTGGGGAACCTCTTCTATCAGAGGTGAAAGAGTTATAGCTACAGAACCAGGCTGTTAGTCAATTAAAAGACAGTTGTTTTGGTTCTTATATCAACTGGTTATAGTAAGAATTGTTGTATATGCAATGCTATCACAATGCTGGAACACGGCTCCTCAGAGTTATGGTTTTGTAAACTTCTGGATCTGTAAGCTTATTCGAAATTGAGAAGGGAACAGTGGGACCTCTTCACACAAACGAGCAGTGCTTATTATCCCAAAGTGATGACATAGTTGGGTATGTGTATTTGATATTCATACCCTACTTTTCAGCCAGGATGGACTCCTCAAGCAACAGTAATTCATCAAAAAGAGACAATGTACAATGTTAGGAATACGTGGTTCTTCTGGCATGCAGAAGGTCCCAGGTTCAATCCCCGGCATCTCCAGTTAAAGGGACTAGGCAAGTAGGTGATGTGAAAGACCGCTATCTGAGACCCTGGAGAGCCGCTGCCGGTCTGAGTAGACAATACTGACTTTGATGGACCAAGGGTCTGTGCATGCATGGCAGGGAGAGAAGGGATGTTTTCAGTTGACATTACTAGCTTCGTATGTATTTTTTCTTTCTTGTATTTTGTGTGGCTCTTGCCAATTCCTGCTAATTTATTCCTTGTGTGCTTTATATAAGATCAGCAATTGGCCTTAATTCAAAATGCACAGAATTTGTGTCAGTTGCTGGAGATGATGGTGGAAGGAGCATCTTTGAGATTAGTCCACCTGTTCTGTAGAGATGCAGGATAACCCATTCTGTAGAAGTGGAGCCTCTCTGGAAGAAGGGGCAGTTCCTAACTATGGTGCACTGCTAATCAAATGTGGAAAGATCTCTTGAGAGCTGTTTGGAAGATGTGTTGGAAAAATGGGGCAATAGTCAGAAACTGATCCATTATAGGGAGCATGACCGACAGTTTCATCTATTTGTTTTTCTTTGACTAAATTATATTTCTATGTTTTCTTTGTAAGCTGCTTTGAGTCCCCAGTGGAGAGATAATGAAATAAATAAATACTCCAGTGACTGCAGAGAAATCTATTGACCTCCCCCTGCCACATAGTCCAAGAACCTGTTTGTGCCAGTCATTGGAAATGATCATAGAATCACAGAGTTGGAAGGGACCACCCATCTAGTCCAACCCCTGCACAATGCAGGACATTCACAACTACCCCCCCTCCACACACCCCAGGGACCCCTACTCCATGCCCAGAAGATGACAGTAAAATTCCTTCAGCATCCCTGGGCAATCTGGCCCAGAGGAAAATTGCTTCCTGACCCCAAAGAGGTGATTGGCATTACCCTGGGAATGCAAGAAAAGGCCACGAGAGCCAAACACTGATGCAATCCCTTCCTGCCCTCCCTCTCCTGATCTGCCAAAATTAACAGAATCAGCTTTGCTGACAGATGGCCATCTAGGCTCTGCTTAAAAACCTCCAAAAAGAAAAAAAGGAGAGTCCACCACCTCCAGAGGAAGCTTGTTTCACTGAGGAACTGCTCTGACTGCCGGAAAGTTCTTCCTAGTGTTTAGCTGGAAACTCTTTTGATTTAATTTCAATCCATTGGTTCTGGTCCGACCTTCTGGGGCCACAGAAAACAATTCGGCACCATCCTCTTTATGACAGCCCTTCAAGTAGTTGAAGATGGTTGTCATATCACCTCTTAATTGTCTCCTCTCCAGGCTAAGCATACCGAGCCCCTTCAACCATTACTCACAGGTTGATGGTCGGAGGAGCACATCGGCACATCAGTCCTATATCCCCCCCAAGCTATCTGTAGCTGCTAACTTCTGGGCTCTGGGCGTACTTGCCCATGGATTAGAGATCCCCTTCAATAAAAGGGACCAGACAAGTACAGACGGCCTTCTTTAGGAGGGATTCGTCAGCTATTTAGGGCCTCAGGGAGCATGACCACGCCAAGGAACTTGAGTCGGAACTATTTTCACAAAGACAGCCAAGTTATTTCTGTGATTGTGGAAGCTTGAAAAAGGGCAGCTGAAATCACAGAAATGGCTGCAGCTGTCCTCACGGAAGTAGCCACTTTGCAGTTGTGTACTTGAGTATGTGATCACAATGAGAAAATAAGCACTGCTTCTTTGCTTGTGTGGGCAGGACTCTGGTTACGAATTTATAAGGGCTAAAAAGATATTGAGTTCCTCTACGTGGTGTTGACTGAAATGGCTCAAAAGATTTCTGAACGGTTCTTTAGCACCATGTATCAGACACAAAACTTAATTCATGGCCATTAAAAAAAGGTAAAGGTCCCCTGTGGAAACACCGGGTCATTCCTGACCCATAGGGTGACGTCACATCCCGATGTTTACTAGGCAGACTTTGTTTACGGGGTGGTTTGCCAGCACCTTCCCCATTCATCTTCCCTTTACCCCCAGCAAGCTGAGTACTCATTTGACCGACCTCGGAAGGATGGAAGGCTGAGTCAACCTTGAGCCGGCTACCTGAAACCAACTTCCGTCGGGATCGAACTTAGGTCGTTAAAGAGTCCCCATATCTCTGTAACCTGCGTGTCACTCTGTCTTTTACCGTCTTTCAGACACATAAAGAGAGAAACACCCTTTTCCTGCACTGCTAATCCCATACATGAAAATATGCCACTGTGTTGCTAAGATTCTCTTACTGTTTCATACAGAACAGATTGCCAATATGTTTTACCCACAACTGGCAACATAATCCTGCTGCTGCCCTATAACATGTTAAGGGAAAGGGAACAATACATGGAAATTGAGGAATTTTAAGGGGAGCCCAGCATAAGCTGCCAGACAGACACACAAGTTCTTGTTTATAATCAGACCCTGGTAGTGCAATCCTAAACAGAGTCACACCCTTCTTATCTCACTGACTTCACTGGACTCAGAAAGCTGTGACTGCTTTCTTAGGATTGCACTGTCAGAAGCCATTTCTAGGCCCGCCTTTACCTCACACAAAGTCTAAAATTAATCCAGCTCTACACATGTACCTTTCTACTTGGTAACTCATATATCCAGGACTTGAATGATTCAAGCCATTTTAAGAACTCTTGGAGAAAATATTCTTTTATCTTTGAGGCACATTTTCTGCCACATCATTAATCTGAGAGCCAGCTATTCAGGTAACAAAATTAATAGAAAATGTCCCTAATGATCCAGGGTTCATTGACATACAAAACTATCTTGTCCATAAAAAGAAGGGGTATAGTAGTAATGTTTGAACTCACTAAACTGGAAAGGTACAAGTAAAGCTGTTCCACTTTCCCCACTTGAGATGGTTACATTTCTAGTATTTTCTAACCTTCTCCAGAATTATACATTAACAGCCCATTCTTGAGCTTTTTGGCGGCCGGGGACAGAGTAGCTGAGGTGCCATGGCGGCGCCTCCAAAGCCGTTTCCTGGTAGCTTAAAGGCTTAAAAAGGCCTTTTAAATTTTTATTTTGGGGAAATGGGGAATTTGGCCCCATTGCAAACAGTGAAGTTGCGCCAGCAAAAACCTGGCGCAGCAATGCTGTTTCGGAGGGGGGCAATTCTGGCCTGAAAGGGGTCAGGAAGCTGCCTACTGGCAGCTCGCCCCCTGGAATACCCCAGGAACGCCCCCAGGGATGCCGGTGCGGGGCTTTGAGCCGGTGGGATGCTGGCAGGAGGCCAAGCTGGCGTCCCTGGGCCACGTTGCCATGGCAGTGCAGGGAGGCCGGCATGAGCCCCCCAACGCTGGCGTCCCTGACTTGCGGTGACGCAAGTGGCCTGGGCACCAGCGCAAGCAGCCTGGACACTGGTGCGGGCACTTGCACTTTCTGGTCAAGGGCTCAGGAATGGGCTGTGAATTAGGGCCAGTGCACCCAATGCCCATGTGGAGGGTGCTTTAAATTCAGGAAGGCATTTGAAAGCTTTGGATCCCCATATGATTTCCCAGACCATGTGAAAGTGCCAAGTGCTACAGCTTAACAGCATGTATCCAACTATCCATGGACAGAGGTTTCCCACCTCTGTGTTCCCACAATCCCTTCAGATCTCCAAAAAGACCCTTCCTTGGGTCACAGGATCCATGCAGAAGAACAGCCGTGCAGGTCAGTGAGGAGAGACAAGGGGATGAAATCGGTCCCTCTCCTCAGTGGACAAGGGAGAGCAGAAGGAAGGAGGAGTGATTTCACCCCTTGTCCTTCCTCACAACACTCTACCCAACCTGCTCAACTATTCCTCTGCATGGGTCCTGCAGCCCTGATCTGTCTGAAAGCAGATCATTGGAAAACTCCGTGTTCTGTGTATGGAGTGGTGGGACACTTCCTTTCTAAGTGTAACATGTGCTGAGAGCATGTTTTCAGGCATGCAAAAGTAAACACTTCTCAAAGCTTTTGCACAGCTTAAGGTGCTTATTGAATGGCTTTCAGTAACTGGTAGCTACTACATATGGGACACATTCTGCTTGCTGGGGTGGGGTGGGGGCGCTAAAAGAAACAGGTTTGCAATTTGAATGTAGCCAGCGAAGGAGAAAGAAGCCTAAGTCTTTGGCTTGTAGGGAAGGACCAGTTTGGGAGAGCTAAAACAGGCATGCTATTAACTTTTGGAGGGCTAGCGTTGCTTAACAGATTAGCATAGTTGGGTGTCTGTCCCCTCCAATGAGTGTACATTTGTAAACAAACATGTATTATAAACACACAGTTAAGACTCCCATACCCTGTCATCACGAGGGAACTTATGCTGTAAAAAGCTGCCTCTGAAATTGCTACTGCTCAGGGAAGTGAGCAGCAAGAAATAAGCATAAGGCAAAAAAATCCACACAAGGAAATGTCCCCCTTGTACATGGCATAAAAGACATTATGAACAACTGGTTTTCTTTTTGTGTGCATTGTTTTATCATCAAGGACATATAGCTTTATTCAAAAATTGTTTTAAATTTCAGTGCTGAATTTCTCAGATCAGAGATATTGAGGCTGAACCATGCTTCAAAATCCTCTGCCTTGAACTCACTTCTTCTGAATGATTAATTCCACATGCATGTAAACCCATTATGGATCATTAGTAGTGAGAGAATGGCATTCTGTACATGCTCAGAGGTACTCTGTGATTACTTCCTATTATCCAAGGATAAACATTGGTAAGCACAGTGTCAGATTAAAGCCTGCATTTATTCATGGCATTTTAGGGAATTTCTAAACATATAGTTCTAAAAAGTAGGACAATAAATAGGATTTTTATATTTTTCAATTAATCCAATAAATGGCCCTGCTACAGAGATCTTCACACACAGCTATGAGTACTGCACATTCTCAATGTGCTAGGATTCCTCTGGTCATATTACTATTGACACTATCAGCTATTACCAGAAAGACCATCTGTTCTCCAAAGTTGGATCAGGTGAGATGGGTAATGATAGTGTGTCCTTCTCTACATACAGTAGAGACACCATAGCCTTACTTCAGGTTCTGAGTACAGAATATATCTTCCCACATAGTACATTTTTTGCATGTTCTGGATTGCAACCAGAAAGATTGCAGAAGCCCATGTTTTACATCTGGATCACTCTGGCTAGATCAGGTCAAGTATATTTCTGCAATATTAAATATGTATGTATATGAATATAGGGAGGAATTTAGCCAAAGTTAAGCATATTTAGTTTTAGTGGTAGATTTAGGCACATGCATAACTCTCATATATTAATATTAATACTAATAGGAAAGAGTAACTGTCTGGATCGAGCCCATGCTTTCCTGAACGTATGCATACATGTTCATTTGCTACCATGAATATCTGAAGCCTTGCATTGTTCTTTTAATACTGAAACTGAAATCTGCAACAACATTGTATCTGTTTCACTCTTCATATCTCTCATTTTACTATTTGCTATGCACGAATGGATATAAGCAGATAGCAAGGAGAAAGGCCATAAAGACTCCTTCAATGTACAATATATTGATTAGTGGACTACATTAATCCGTCATGAATTTCTCAATTGTAGATGCAAGTTCCAATTTATAGGGTATACACAAGCATTAAATACACTATTTAAACTCCAGGGTTGGTGGCAGGAGTAGCTCTGGTCAAAACCAGAGTGGTTGTAGCACCTGAAGGATATTCAGAATCGTGGTACGCTCAGCGATAGGATTGAGCCCAATTCGACAGATGTATGAAGCGTATGATTGACTCTGGGCTTTTGCTGCTATACTTATATTGGAATTAACGGGTGCCACAAAACTCTTAGGTTTACACTGATATGAGAACACTTTTATTCACTGAGCTCTGGACTCTGACAACATCTATTACAAGGAAACAGAAAAGCTTATCTGCCCCTACCATGGCTGAGTAGATGGGAAAACTCTGAATTACTGAGAAAATTAAAGAACTGACTAGTGTTCTGCAGGTAAAGGAAGGAAGATAAACTAAATGCATTTTCCAGGGAAATGGGTCATATAGCTTGTGTGTCTATATAGAACCAAATCCCTCTGAATCCACTGGGACTTCAGTTTTCAGTTCATTTAGTTTTTAATTCACTTATCATAAAGTTACATTTGCTTCTGAACACATATCACTTATGTTTTAAAATACTTTATGTGGAGAAAAACAAATGGGAATATATTGTATAATGTGTAAGTGGATCTACGTTTAGTTGGTCTGACTCTTTGTTCTGTCATATTAAACTGCAGTGATTTTGAAGGTATTGTGTGTTCAACTACGCAGCACTACTCTATTCATGACTAAAGCACTAAAAGCAGCTTCCATTATTCCTCCCCAAAAAGAACAGTTCACAGTCGTCACTTTGGCAAACACGCTGCTGGGAAGTAATTCACATTATAGCTTGGCTTAAACTATCCACCATGTGCATCCTTATTAAACAATCTGGCAGAATCATTCCAGTCGACCATTTACAACAATTTGAATATTCAGATGCTAAGCAAGCCACTCAGGTTAAAAACTCTAGTACTTTTAATGCTCTCCTCGGTCCTTTATTCTGGTTCTTCTCATTCTGAGCTCATCACACTGTTCAACCTTCAGTCAAGGGTTTGCTCTTATCAGTCTCTCTATCCTTTATTCTTCTCCTCCCAGCTTTGCGTTCCGCCCCTCTTCAGGTTGTTTTCTCGTTTCTTCATTCCAGTCTGACTTGCTCTGACTCCAGAGCAGACCAAACTAACAAAAGATAATAATTAAGAACTACCTATGTACACATACGGTTCATCACTTACTCCCCCAATCTTTTTATAATAATCTGTTTACAGCATGTACTCTAAATCTTCTCTCCTATAAATCTAAAATGGCAATAAAATCTGGTCCCAAAGATATATACAGTAAAACACTGAGGAAGTATGATTTATTGGCATCTGAATTTTTTTTAAATGGGGGGAGTAAATCAATGCACTGTCTTACACAAACCGCAAATCAACGTCTAGCCCTTTGCAGTCATTACAGTTCACCACTTGTGTAGGGAAAAAGTGCTACATGCATCCCCCCGATACGTCTGTTCACCATATTGTCTAAAAGGGGCAACACATGTATTGTTAGCCCTTGTGTACCAAGGCTTAAAATACACGTTTTCCCTTTCAGACAAAATGGAAACTGCATATTGGGAGGATCGTATGCAGCACATTCTCTCCACACGATTGGCGAAACGTAGCGACTTAAAGGCTTGGATATGTTGCCAATCTAGTTAAAATGGAAATGTGAATTAAAGGAGAGTCACAGTTCAGTTTCATTATTTGTTTCCTAGAAAGTAATTCTCTTTCCTCAGCAGATCGGAGACACAAGATCACAGACCTAGAGCTCAAAAGCCGTGGGATAATTCCCTCCTTGCTAGAAGGTTGCTGAGTTTGAGCACTGGGGTTGAAGAAAAAAGCCAGAATTACAGCAGGCTTAGGAAAGCTATGGGTATCAGTAACCTAATGTTATCAGTTATTAGGATTATTATGCATTGATTAGAAGTGTTTAATGTACAAAAACACACACCTACTACGGGTTAATATATTGGTCTAGTCTGAAAAACAGTAGCATGAATTTAAAAGTTAATTATTAGGAAGCTACATATGTAGTTCTATCCAACGTTGAAGGTGTTTAAAACTTTAAAAATAAGATACATATGAAAGTGTATGTTTGGAAGCCCTACCTGGAGGTCCAGGTTCCCCAGGTGGCCCAGGTAACCCATCTTTTCCTGGAAGACCTGGTTTTCCATGAGCTTGGGAAGCTAACATGGCAGCTGGCAGCTTGAGCTGAGATACAAACTGAGCCATTCTCTCTGCAGTAATGAAAAACATTTTTTAAAAATGCGTTAATGTCTTTAGGCTTTTGTACAATGAGCAAAATGATCACTATTGAACCAAATTGTATTGAACTGGCTTAAGTTTACATCTTTCAAATTACCAGTAGTCATTTAGTCACATGACAGTCCAGTTTCCTAAACAACTGAAACTAATTTTAATCTCTCTCCTGATTATAAAATAGCTTGACAATGGTGCAGGTACAACTGGTTGGCAACACAGATACTTCAGTTTTATAAGGGAGACTACAACCCAGTCACAAACTGTGGTCCCCAAGGGAATTATGAGAAAGGGGAGAGAAATTCTCAAGACCCCGTAGAGAGTAAAGAATGAAAAATAAAATTCACCCCTAAATGGGCCCTGGGTCTTATAAAATGCTTTGTCATACAGCAAATGTAACAATATTTCTCCTTTACCTTCATCCCATCAACACAATACAACTGCGTCTAAGTACAGAAAGCATTAATTTGAAAGGAAGCTACTGGGAGACAACTGTAATGTAAGAACATCTGTCAGTCTGCAAAAAAAAAAAAGTCGGCTAAAGGCCAGAGACCCGGCATCAGGCTTGGTGTCGGGGAGGGAGCAGGGTGGGGCTGGAGAGGAGGCACACTGCCAATTGGTGAAAGAGTGCAGATGAGGTGGGGCCAGGAAGGGTGGTCCACGTGGAGCCTCGGAGGGTGAGACAGTCACAGCAGAAGCCCTGTTAAGCTCTTGCAAGAGGAAAGGGGGAAGAGGGAAGGGGTGAGGCCACAGGTATAAAGGGCAGTCTGAGAGCTGAGGCTGGGAGGAGACAGACTGTTAGAGGCTCTCCATTATAGGGAACCAGGCAGCCAGGAACAGAGAGAGCTCTTCTTCATCCTCCATCCCATCTGAGGGTAGGGATGCTCCAGAAACCCAGGGGCGGGCCGCTCTGGAGGGGACTACAGGGCAGCAAAGGGGGCTCAACCTCACAGAACCCTTCCGCCCTTCCAGTATGAACAGGAACATGTGACCACTACAGAGAAGGCAACATCTGTTTCCTCTGCTCCAATAAGGAAAGTGTGCCCCAATATTATATCAATTGTCTAAATAAATGGGGATAATGGGACGGGAATAAGAGTGGTACACACAGGGTCCCCATTCACCACATGGAGTCACTGCACCTGCAACAGGCTGGAACCCAAAGAATTTAAGAACTGCTGCAGTATTCTGTCTCACACAGTGGCCAACCAGTTATTGTGGACGGGCAACAACTGGGCACAGAGGCCAAGTCCCCCCCCCGATGGTGTCCTCTAACACTACTATTCAGATCTTTTCTGCCTCTGAATGTGGAGGTTCCTATTAGTTGCCATGACTAGCAGCCACTGATGATCCTCTGTGAGAACTTCAATTGTTGCAGACTCCTGGTACAAATTACAGCTGGCATTGATTCTATGCTCCTAACATTGGGGAATAAGGATAGATTAGGAACTCTGCTTGTTTACCAGATGCCTAGTTCCCCAGTGGACACCCTCATTGAGTTGGGAAAGGTGCTCTAGGATGTGCAGCTGAAGATGCCAAGACTGATTGTTCTGGGTGACTTCAACATGCATGCTGAGTTCTTCTCACCATGGCCATCCCAGAATTTTATAGCTTCTTTGGCTGCCCTGGGCCTTTCTCAAATAGTGACGAGCCCAACACATGAAAGAAGTCACACCTTGGACTTAATCTTTTGCACTGAGCCTTTAAGGGAAAATCTTGTTTGGGGGTTGGATATACAGCCTGAACCATGGTCTGACCACTCTCTACTCAAGGAAAGGGTGAATATGGTACCAACAACCTGCAAAGGGGGGGGGGTAGTTAAAATAGGAAGACCTATGAAGCAATGATGACAGCAGCAAAGAAATAATATTTCTCTGCAACCATTTCATCAGCTAACTCATCACCATCCCAATTGTTTAAGGTATCTTGGCACCTGCTGAATCCTAAATCTGAACCTTTATTGTTTCAGGAACAGACAATTAGCTGTGATACAAAGTTATCAGCAAAGTTTTTGCTGATTAAATAACACAAATACACTCTGATCTGGATGCCAGGCAGAAGAAATTCCTAAAACATTGTGTGGTCTGCTTATGGACCATTTTGAGCCAGTGACTGTGATGGATGTTGACAAGATGCTGGAATCTGTTAAAGACCAGTACTTGTGCACTGGATCCTCGCCCATCTTGGCTGCTAAAAATCATGTAATAAGCACATTAATGAGCCACTGATGTGCACCATAAATTATTTATTTATTCTCTAACTCATGGCACCTTCCCTCAGCCACTCAAAGAGGTGGTTGTCTATCCGCTACCTAAAAACCCATCCCTACCATAAACTGAGGTGGCCAGTTACTGTATCTCCCAGTCACTAATCTGCCCTTCCTGGGCAAAAGGATTAAGACAGCAGTAGCAGACCAACTCCAGGTCTTCTGGAACAACTCATATGCTCTGAACTCTTTTCAGTCTGGTTTCAGGCCAGACTAAGAGACAGAGATGGCTCTGGTGGCTTTAGGTGATGACCTTCATCTGACTGTAGACAAAGGCCATGATTGTTTATTTCTCCTATTGGATTTATATGCAGCCTTTGATACAGTAGATCATGACATCCTGGTGTTTAGAGGCGGAAGTGGGTATCAGGGGATGTGTCTTGGACTGGTTTAAATAATTCCTCAGGAACTGGACTCAAAGGGTTGCCATTGGAGACCAGTTAACTTCAGTGTGGGAGTTAACTGACCCTGGCCAAAATACGACTAGTTGGAAGAGCAACTAGAAAATTCATGTGCGTATATATTTACCCCAGGGCAGGCTTCACATCAACACTTAAATCTTAGCCTTGGTCAGTTCAGAGTTTTTGCATGCCACCTGCTTACCCAGGAACAAATGAAAATTGGTCATGTAAATATTTACATCAAACTTGCCTAATCTGTGACTTACCAAGCCGGCACAGCCTACCAGCTATGTATAGCCCTGGCAGGCTCTGTGAGCCTTCTGTTTTTGGTAGCTGCCTGGAGTGGCAAAGGCAGGAGCATCATCAAGAATCTGGCAGGCCAAAATACATGGCTGGTGGGCTGTAATTAACTGAGGTTCCTTAGCTAATATTGTGGATGTGCCTTAGGTAATCCTTCAGGTCCTTACCATTTTTACTATTCCAGTAATCTAAAAACAAAATAAATGTTTCAATCAACAGTCTTCTGAATTACCTGAGTGTAATGTATACACTTCTAAATCACTTGGAGATCAAAGCTATCCATATATACTGAGAAGTAAGCTCTCCCAAACATAGGGAACTTTACTTCTGAGTAGACATGCATAGGATTGTGCTAGTCTGGGAATTGCCTCACTAACAGTGCATTCCTAAAGAGATTTACTCCAGTTTAAGCCCATTCATTTCAATGGGCTTAGACTGGAGTAATTCTCCTTAGGAATGCACTGTAAGGCTGCAATCCTTAATATTCTTACTAAATGGTAAATCCCATTGAACTCAATTGGATTTACATTGGAGTATACATGCTATCATATTTTCGTCACGTCATGAGACGACAAGAGTCACTGGAAAAGACAGTCATGCTAGGAAAAGTTGAGGGCAGCAGGAAAAGAGGAAGACCCAACAAGCGATGGATTGACTCAATAAAGGAAGCGACAGCCTTCAATTTGCAAGATCTGAGCAAGGCTGTCAAAGATAGGACATTTTGGAGGACTTTCATTCATAGAGTCGCCATGAGTCGGAAGTGACTTGACGGCACTTAACACACACACAAAAACACACACACACACACACACACATATACATGCTTAGGATTGGACAGCATGAATTTGTCTGTGTTAGGCTTCCTTTTTTATTCTACCTAAGGCTACAGACCTAAACCCAGCTGCTGCAGAGTAAGTCCCAATAAACCGACATAGGACTGTGCTGCACATGTTAAATAAACCCAGAGAATATGCCTTCAACCGTTACATTCCAGAAGAAAAATAATTAAGTGAACATTTATAACACATGTAAAAGAATTACATTTTGCTTTCCTCACCTTCAAAAACTCTAAGAACCTCTTGTCTGACATATTTCTTCATTTCTTCGAATGAAATGGCATCAGCCTGATGAAATAATTTTTTAAAAGGTAAATATAAGGATAGTTCTTTGTATCAAAATAATCAAAGCAAAGATGCTGAATTCTGTTTGGCAATATGTATTATAAGAGCTTGGCAATAAGATCAATATTTATAAATTTAACACCGAACAAAGATGAAACTCACAATGACAGTAAAATCTGCATATTTAAAATTTAGTCCTGCTTGAAAATATTAGTTTTTGTCAGCTCCTTCACAACCCAGTGGCCTTACCGGTAAGCCGGGGACACCTGGATGGCCCTGAGGACCTGGTGACCCAGGGTTGCCCTTGTCCCCATGTGGCCCAGTAGGTCCTAGAGATCCTTTGTCTCCGGGTAAGCCAGGTTTTCCTCTTTCACCTTGAGGCCCTCTGTCTCCTGGTATGCCTTGATCCCCCTATTCAAAAGAAAGTGAGGGGTTTTTTGTCATATCTGTCTGACTCTCAGTTGTCTTCCATTTGTTGAAATCTGAGTCAAGGATGTTGAGAACTATTTCATTAAACTGCAGCACAATTACAAAGAGAGGACAAGGCTATTATGAAGAGTATGTGATCAAACAAATGTTATGCTCCTGTATTCACACTCACTGTATTATCTGAGTTCTAAAAAAAATCATATATATATGAATATATAAGGCTAGAATGATAATGACAGTTAAGTGTTGGTTTGCCAGGCCTGAACAGTCTTCTGGGAAAGATAGAAACAAAAAAATTACCTTCTACAGCTTTGTGCCTAATCAAAATTCTTGCTGTTTTCTGCAATGATGGTGCCAGGGGTCATGGGAAATTTCAAGAGCATGGAAAAATTACTTTAAGAGAAGCAAAATGATAATAGCAACTGAATGACTTGAAAGGGGGCACATGGGTTAAGTATACAAAAAAGTTACAAGAATCTCACAAAAATGTTATATAACATGGATCTCTAAGTGCTAGTGAGCTACAGAATGGTAGCATTACTTTTGTTCTTAACTGAGCTAACAGACACATTATTCAAGCATCAATATGACTGGGAATAACAGCTGGATGAGCCCTCAACATAAGGTTAAACAATGAGAGTGAAAGCCCATTCCTAAAGGGGGGGTAGATCCACGGCGGCCGGGAGCGGTGGAACCACACCGCTTCCTCTGAGGCTTCCCAGCCCTTTAAAAAAATAAAATAAAGGAAAATAGGGGGAAATTTCCCATTGAAAAATGCAAGGCTGCACCACCAAAAAAGGTGGTGCAGCCCTGCTGCTGCTCTAGGAGGCGTTCCTGGGCCAAAAGGACTGTGGAAGCTGCCTAAAGGCAGCTGCACCCCTGGGAATGCCTCCCCCATGCCAGCATGGCTGTTCTCTTCCAGGATTTAGTTCCTGGACTGGCCGCCTAGGCAGCAGGGGCCGGCGGAGCTCTGTCACTCCTGGACACTGTCATGTTTGCCCCCGCACCGGCGTGTTTGCCACTTTATCCTGTGATAAAGTGGCACCTACTCTGGTGCGGGGTCATGCTGGCTCCTATGGAGATTCAGTCCCCCTTCTCAGGATTGCAGCCTGAGACGACATAAGACCAGCAATGGCCTGTACACGTGCATTCTCTATGGTGGCTCCCACAGTTTGGAAAGGCTTGCCTAAGGAGATCAGGAAGGCCCCCATACCTCTATCATTTCATAGAATGTGTAAAACAAAATGTTCAGGAGGGCATTTTTAAAAAGGGAGTAAAGCTATAGTATAATGGAACAACCTAGGAGGTCACTTTTATAAGGGATTGGATTGTAGCACCCTGAACTGTTTATTGTAGAGATCACCTTGCTTTTACTGCATTGTTCTCTACCTTTGTAATCCACTGTCTGCATAATTATAGACAGGTTTTTGTTTGCATGATTTCCAATTTTGTAATCCTAGTCCTATTGCAGTGCTTATGCTGTCAGATGGACTTTTAAAATATATTTGTAACTGTCTGGAGTCTCAGTGAGAAAGGCGGGATATAAATGAAGTAAATAAATAAATAAATGTTTATGAAACTTTGGTTGTCATAAAAGTTATGGCAAATGAGTCGACTTTTGTTGGCTCAGTTTCTGGAACACATAAACAGAAGCTGACCATGGAATGTCAGATAGCTGCTTGACAACTCACCACAGTGTGAACATAACCATGTGAGGAATTGATTACATATGACATATTGTCTAGTCCAGAGTTGTCAACTTTGCAACAGAAAATGTAGCAGAGCTTTTAAAAGTAGCTTGAAGTGCAGATATTAACAGGTGACTCCATGGTGACAATATTTAATTTACCTGCTGATTTCTGAATATCAAAAAGGAAAAGAGATGGGTGGTAATCTTAACTGTGCCATGTGATGAGGCAGATTTTACCATCTCCTAACAAACCAATGCAAACTGGGATAGTGATGATGTGGTGGTACAAAATACACCTTATAGCCAGGTACTACCAAAAACTGGTTTCCCATGCATGAATAATTTGCTGTGTTGGTATGTAGCTCCCATATAGTAAGTTTCCACCTGAAGCTGAAAAAGAGAAAGAACAGGAAAATAGATGTGGATCCAACCTTCTTCTAAGGAGCTTTACTTCGTTAGCAGAAGAGCCAATTAAGGTGGTGGAAGTCTCCTTAGGCTGGAGGAAGGCTTCAAACATGCAGTGGAGTGGTAGGATACAAGCAGGATTCACCCCACTGAAAGCAATTGCTTGTACAGATACTAGTATAGGCCTCCAGGCTGATTCTGCATTAAGCAGGGGGTTGGACTGCATGGCCTGTATGGCCCCTTCAAACTATCATTCTATGATATTAAGATATTATGAACATTCATGGATGCCAAGAAAGCACAAGACACAGTAACTATGAGGTTCTGTTCTGAATGAAGACTACTACTCGAGGAAGCTGTTTAGCCTTGATGGTCAATGACAGATGATAAAGAAATTGTGGAGCTCCCTGCCCTGGGATGTGGTGATGGCTGCCAACTTAGAAGGCTTTAAGAGGGAATGGACATGTTCATGGAGGAGAGGGCTATCCACGGCTACTAGTCAAAATGAATACTAGTCATGATGCATACCTATTCTCTCCAGGATCAGAGGAGCATGCCTATTCTATTAGGTGCTGTGGAACACAGGCAGGATAATGCTGCTGCAGTTGTCTTGTTTGTGGGCTTCCTAGAGGCACCTGGTTGGCCACTGTGTGAACAGATTTCTGGACTTGATGGACCTAGGTCTGATCCAGCATGGCTTTTCTTATGTTCTTATGATAACAATCACTTCTATTTGAGGCAGACATGTAAACTAATTTGTACAGATTTAATTCCTCTGAGATAAAATAAATTTGGTATCAGCAATTTAAACAGTAACAGTTTTCATAACTATTCTGTTTGATAATAATTTTTAAAACGACCATAAAAGTTTACTGTTAGAGCTGAACTAAAGTCGCGAACATACATTTGAATTTCCAGTGAACAGAGAGATGCCACTGAAGGTCACAGACTTTTGTTGCCTCACCATTTACATTAATCAAAAAACTGTGCAAGGAAAGAAAAAAAAATGGAAAGAATAAACACACTACCCTGAAAACTCGGACATAAATTAAAAAATAGTGAAACAAACCAAATTGTGTCCTGAAAATTGCTGCCATATTGATTTTATAACAAATGTTTGACTGGTTTAAATTATGGTAAATATTTGAAAATAAACTCACATGTGATTAAAAAGGGGAAGAGAAAACAGAGAAAAGTACAGATTACTGGTGAAAGTTGAAGACCTTTCTGTCAAATAATTTGACCTCTGAGTCTGTTTCATTTCCAGTGGCTTAACAATTGCTAGTAACTGTAAAGACTTCATACTAAAACCCTGATAAATTCTGACAAATTAGTTGAATTCACAACCAATTCCTGACAAGATAAATATTATCATCCATGCAGAGTCAGCAAAGGATGAAAAGCTATAACCTCTGCAAGCTAACTCTCATCAAGTATAGCAATTAACTGCCCTAAATTACTAACAAATTATTAGCATTAAGGGAAGTAACAGGGGCCAATCTGAATTGTAAACATTGCTATTTTTGAGGTAAGACTACTAATAACTCAATTTCCTGCTATGTCAAATAAGCACTAATTTTACTCATTTTATATTAGTATTATATAAAAGATATGCATATCATTATTAGTGGTTTTTCTAGAGATAGGAGTGGTCTATTGAGGATGGAATGCCTGCATGTCCGATGGTTGGTTCGCCAATGCAACAGAGCCTTTATGGGATTTATGGTGATGTCACAAACATTCCTCTTATCACTCACTGTAGAATAAACCCTGCTGATTTCAGCAGAAAAGATTTATGAACTTCCTTATTTCTCCCACTGAAATCAACTGGATTTTAAAGGGCTAACCTCTGGATGGATCATGACCTAGTTTAAATCTAGAATGAGCAAAAGGTACTGAAATGCACATGACTGTAAAGGAAAATGCATTTGTGAGTGTACACCTGGGACTGAATCTGGGGCTGAATCTGATTAACTTCACACAACCAGTCACAATTCTGACATCAACTGGTCTTTTAAGAGGGACTGGAATCACAGAGCTGGGAAATCAAAGGTGTCTGGAGATTGTTGCAGTTCCTTGTTTACCAAATACCTTCAACTGGTATAACCTTAAACTGCACCAGGAAAGATTGGAAATTTATCTTCAAAGTTTTATACCTTTGGAGACAGTGCTCCTTTTATTTATTTTATTTTTTTGAAGTTCAGAGAGAATTCCTGGGAGGCCTGGAGCTGTGCCTGGCTCTGCAACAGGGAGCTGCTCCAGGCCCAAAGTAGCTGACAGGCACCACAGCTGCTGTGGCTGGTAAGGTATGGTAAGAGGAAGACAGATGGGGGAGAATATTGACAAGAAGGGGAGCAGGAAGAAAGAGGGGGGATTGTCAGAGAAGAGGTTGAGGGAGAAATAGACAGGAGGGTAGGTTGATAGAGAAAGGGATGGGAGATTAATGGAGAAGGGGTGGGGGCAAAAGAGATAGATGGTAGGTTGACAGATAAGGGGAGGGGAGAAATAGAGAGGGGGAAGATTGACTGAGAATGGGGGAGAAAGAGAGGTGGGGAAGATTGACAGAAAGGGAGGGGTGAGAAAGTCAGGGAAAATTGTTAGAGAAGGGGGGAGAGGGAAGGAAGCAAATGGGGGAACGGATTCACCCTGTCCACAAGTTTCTTACAGGTCCACACTTGTATATTCTAACAGCCAAGTTGGCCAAATCTGAGGATACTTGAATCTGTTGACTGGAGCTGTGAACGGATAAGACAGATATTTCTACAAACCTGAAAAATGCCCCAGGTTTCTAGAAAAAACTGAAATCCAAATTGGGGGGTTAAAAACACAAAATGATAAAAGTGCCTCTACCTTTAAAAAATGGAAACTATCAGTGGCAGTTAGGGCTGTCGATTCGGTTCGTCCCGAACTGAAAAACAGCCGAATTTCCCCTGATTCGGCGGTTTTTAGTTCGGATGGAACCAAACTCAAAAAAGGCGGGAAAACGGGGAGCCAAATTCAGCGAATTCGGGGTGTTCGGTGAATAAATTCAGCAAATTCGGGGTTCGGCGCAGCAGCATAACCGTCAGTAAGCAGCATTCTCCTGCAGCCAATCGGTGGCCAAGCTGGGTCTTCTTCTGGCCAATCAGTTTGAGTGATTGAGTGCATGAGCCCAGCTGCTGCGCGGCCCGGGGAGAGAAAGAGAGAGTATCTGTTTGTGTGCAAGAGAGAAATCCCCATGTGTGTGTGTGGGTGCTTGTGCACATTTGCTCCTTTCCGTGGCTGCAGGGGGCACATTTTTTGGGGGTAGAGACCCCAAAATTTCAGCGGAGCTTCAAAGGACCCTTCTTGCAAGACCCCCCAAGTTTTGTAAACATTGGGTAAGGGGGTCCCAAGATATGGGGTCCCCCCTTTTCCCTATTGGGATGAATGGGATCAGCCAATCCTGTGTGCATCTCGAGAGCGGCAAATCCATGCTTAAATGGAATCATATTGGATTATCCAGTCCTCCCAGTCCCTCCTGATGGATAATTATAGATTAAAGCCCCTTTTGGGGCTTTAATCTATAATTTTTCTCCTGTGTGTGTGTGTGTGGGGGAAGCAGAGTCTGTGTGTGTGTGGGGAGGGAGCAGTTTCTGTGGGTGGGGGGGGAAGCAAAAGGGGGCTTTCGCCCATTCTGTCTGTGCCCCCTCGAGTCTCTCTCTCCCTGGTTGGAGGGGAGGCTTCAGTTGTGTGTCCTCAGGTTTTCCCTCATTCATAAGATCGGTTAGGTCTATTTTGATGCTTGCTCAAAAATTGTTTTCAAATTGTGACTTAAAGAATGCATTTTCCTGGTCCCGAGTCCGATGCAAAAGGGGAAATTCCACCCCTCCTGCTCCTTATGCTTAGCTAGCATGCCTCTGTCCCTTTCCATGGTTTGCAAACTCCCAGGCGTCAGGTGTTGCTTTGCATGGTTGTAAACGTGATGGTTTTCATGGTTGTGTTGCTTTTCATGGTTTGCAAACTTCTTCACACCTGCCCCGGCCTTGCTCCCCGCAGCTCAGCTGTTTGTCGGGGCTGGGAGCTTTGAGTGGGCGGCAAGCTCTGCTAATTGCAAACGCACATTAAAAAGGGGGGACCCTTTTCGGGGCCCATATCTCAGCCCCCGCTGATCCAATCTTTACAAAACTTGGAGGTTATTGCAAGAAGGGTCCTTTGAAGCTACGCTGAAAGTTTGGGACCTCTACCCCCCAAAGTGCCCCCCCCGGAGCCGCGGAAAGGTGCGGTTGTGATTTTAATGGCTTTATTCGGCTGAATTTCCCCCCGAGCTCATGCCGAATTGCATGGACCCGAAGCAGGGGAGTTCGGACTTCGGTATTTCCTGAATAAAAACGGGCCAAATTTTGCTGAATCTGAATTTTACCCAAAAAAAATTTCAGCAGCCCTAGTGGCAGTTGCTAGACAACATAGAATTTTAGTGTTGATTTCTATCAGTGAAAGGCAGGGGGAGGGACCTTTTCAGGGCTGGTTTGGAGGAAGGATTAATCAGGGGCTGGGCAGGCAGCAACCACTGGGTGACTTGATACCACCTGACTTTAGGGTTGACAGGTCCCTCTTTGCCACGGGCAGGAGGTTTTTGGGGCACAGCTTAAGGAGGGTGGAGTTTGGGGAGGGGAGGGACTTCAATGCCATAGAGTCCAGTTGCCAAAGCAGACATTTTCTCCAGTGGAACTGATTCCTATTGGCTGGAGATCAGTTGTAATGGAAGATTTCCAGCTAGTACCTGGAGGTTGGCAACCCTACCTGACTTGCACAAGTCCCCTAGGCCTGGTTCCTTACTACTGTTCCAACAGCAGCCACCCTATGAAAAAGAGTGTGGTTTAGAGTTTCAAAGTAGGGTCTTGGAGACCAAGGTTGGAATTCCCACTCTGTTTTGGAAACTCTGGGGGCTTCCAGTCAAGGGAAAGAAGAAATAGTGGAGGAGGGGAAAATGAGATAATTGAAATGTAGTTGAAAATTTCCTCTTTAACAGACTCATCTGGTTTGATTTTGCTCCAAAATATAATAAAAGGACACTTGGTCTTTTGATGATTGATATCCTTCCCAGAATTTCATATATGCAGATATCTTTTCCATAAGCATCATGTGCCATGTTTTTTGAAGCAATTTTTCAGTATCAGGAACATTTTCCTGTTTCCAAACCTGTGCTAATAGCAGCCTTGCTGATATGAACACATTCCTAATTAAATGTTTCATTTTGAATTCCTTGAGGAATAAAGTTTACAAGAGGTATTTTAGAATCACATGGAAGTTTTATTTGCAAAAGCTCATTAACCTCTGAATATTCCATCCCAATATTTTTGTACAATAGGGTAATGCCACCAAACATGAATAAAGGAACCTAACTGCCTTCTGCACCGCCAGCACAAACCTGAATCAGAGCGTGCCATTTTTAATTAATCTTTCCAGTGTAAGATACCATCTAAGCATATTTTAAGGATAGTCTCCCTTATAACTCCATTTGCTGAACCTTTTTTATTCCTTTATGTAAATTAATCCACAATTTTTCAGGTATATTCACTAACAAATTTTTCCCTATCTATCTTTACAAATATTACTTCTCAGTTCCACATTTGCCATTAAAGCATAAATGGTTGCCACAAACCATCTCTACTTACTTAGCTGTACTAAGATTAACTCAGATTTTCTAAGAGGCCAAGAATGTTTATTTGAGATTGTTTAATTTGTAGAAACTTCCTAATTTGAAGACATTGATAAAAGGTTAGGGCCAAATTCCCATTTCGTTGTAATTCTGAGAAGGATATAATGGTATGTTCCTTAAGAAAATCAATTATCCTAATCAAACCTAAACAGGACCGTTTTGCTTTGCAAAATCCTCATGAAGCAAGACCAGCATGCAGGAATATGCTTGCCAACTAACCTTAATATATATGTTACTTTTTTAAAAAAATTAAAAATATATTTTCAGTTGGCTCTCTCATTGGTGCTTGCACAAAGGCTGTTTATCAGTGCTCCAAGTAAGAAAGGCAACCCAGTGTTGCATTTGGTGCACAGTCTTGCTTCACCTCAGTCAATGGGTATTTTCCATTTAAGGCAAACTGATTGCATTTATGACCTTAGCAGCTGGACAAATTTTATGATGAGCCAAACTCCCAACATAAAAATATAACTTACTCGTTCTCCTTTGGGGCCTCTGTCACCAGGTCTTCCCATTAAACCCTGCAAAGGAGGAAGATATTGTGAAAACATCAGTTATCTGGTTAAGAGACTATCTCAATTAATCTTTCGCTATGGCCAAGAGCAGTTGTCTGAAATGAAGAATTAGAAACTTTATGTAAACCAAAACTTATAAACCATAGCTTTCCTACCTGAGGACCAGGCAATCCATCCTTCCCATTTATGCCCTAGGAAAAAGAATAATAATCATATTCTTTAATTAAAAAAACAACAGCTTCTGGTCTGTGATATTGCAAGCATTTAATATCATAATATAAAAACTGCTGAGTGTCTAAGCTTTTTTCTTAGCAAAATACATTCAAGCCTTAGGGGAATTATATGAAAAATCTGAGCTGATTAGATGTAATAGTTGTGATTATTTATGTAGCTGCACTGCATTTTGCAACAGAGCCAACAGCTGCTGCATGGGACAGTGCTTTACAGGAATGAAAACAGTGCAGAGGGGGAGGCAGCCACAGTTTCTGCCCATGAACCTGGATCACCAGGAGGAAAAGTCTCCCATGATTCTGGAAGACACAAAACTCCTGAGAAGTCTACTTCAAAGACCTCAAGTTATTGCTCAAAAAATATGAAGACTTTGTATTGTGTGGAGAGGTTACAGGTGAACCTAAGTTTTCCATATCCAGGCCTGACACAGAGCAGACTTTCCCCCAACAATCCTTGGGGAGCTTTACCTAAGAGCTTAACATATTTTACATTTACAGCTTATTAGTAAGAGACCTGTGATTTTATATTACTAACAGAACAATCTTATGCAGAGTAAAATTGCATAGGATTGCATTATAAGTATGGAGGGGAAGTGCTGGGGTTTTGTGTATCAAAAGAATTTTCAACAGTCCTAATAATTCTTTCTGAATACCTGTTCATATTCTCTCCCATTCATTGATTACTTGGCCCTGAAAGTTCTCGTGAAATGAAGCACGAGAGCGAATCTATCCAAATAGAGCATATCTAGTCAAATATTGTGGTAAATTTCCATGTAATTGTATAATCTAAGAGAACCAGCTTTTCGAGCATTGAGGGAATCACTTGTGAATTACTTACTGGTATTCCAGTTGGTCCTTCTGGCCCAGGGAAGCCAATGTCTCCGACAGGGCCCCTTTCACCCTTGGGAAAAGGAAAAGGGACCATGAAATCTTTCTGGTGACTGAAAATAAGCAGAACATGAGTATCACAAGCAAATGCTCTGTGGTAGGTCCACTTACTGGTTCTCCGGGAATCCCTGCTGGCCCTGGCGCACCAGGCTTTCCCTGTGGAAATTTAAACAAATATACCTTAAAATACAAATTATTTAGCCTACACCATAACTAAAGTTGATTTAATAAATTTAGTAATATTATGCATATGCAGACTATGTAAAAACCGATTTATTAAAATCCTTCTTTAATTATAAGACCCCTGGAGGCATCTGAAAATGATTAGAGATTCTCTGGAGGTATCTAATCCAAAAGGAATACTTACAAAATGTACTGGGATAGATAGTAGATGGCATAAAATAAACAAAATGCTTCTCATTACAATTTGTTAGAAAAGCTGGGCTACCACATTTCCTTATGCAGAACAGTTCTGCAAAGTAGGCTTCTATTCACTGTCATATTATAAATGAGGGACTGATACCACAGCCAATTCAAAAGTGCAGGAAAAAGCATGAATATCACTTCAAAATGCTTGCAAGAAATCACACTCCCTCCCACAACCCCCCCCCCACATACACACACTATGGAAAGCTAATGAGTCACTGGAAAGTTAGGCTAGCCAGACATTTCATGTACAGGCAGTTTCTGACGTGGGGAAACAAATATGCAACCCACTCACACACCTAAGTCCTCAAGCAGTGCATCCTCAATGGCCCATACAGTGAATTACATAGTTTTGAGCCTGAGACAAAATTCTTTTATACCACTTGTCTATTTAAATTTACAAAATTTACGCTACAAAATATTTTAGAGACAAAATAAAAAATAGTTGCTGGACTGCTCCTTCCCCCACATCAACAGCCATTTAGACCAGTTACTTTCTGTGAAAGAGGCAATGGGGGAGAGAAATGATCCCCTGCCTGATCCTGATTCAGCTCCCCAAACTGAAGCATGTTTTTGTGTGCTTGCTTTTTAAACGAAGCCATTGTATTTAGCAAATGTTGTAAGCAACTTTGGGGAATCTGGTCAAAAAACGGGGTTCGGACTTCCCACCGACATGAATGGTGACGGTCATTTGAGAAGCAAGCTGGGAACGAGATCAAGGAGAAAGTACAACATGGGATCGGCAACAATTTTTGTACTGAGACTTCATTAACAAAATACTTAACAGTGCAGATGAGACTAATTGCATACTTCTTATTCAGTCAGAATGCTTAATGATATTTTAAATGTGGAACAAGGCCTGGGATGTACCCGTAGGCAAACCTACTGTATGTATGATTAACCTAAGCGGCTGCTTCGCTCCTGATCCTTAATGCCTTAGACAGTAGATAAATCTTGATTATAAATCAACATGACAGGAAACCATTAATCTAGCTATATGAATTAGACAAATTAGCCTCTTTTTGTCCACATTATATATTTATTTTAGGGAAGCTACTAAAATTAAGCTACTTAGTCTTTGTGTTCTTCAATGGCCTCACATGGAGGAAATGAAAAGTTAAACAGCCACAGTTGCACGTATATATGTTTTTTAAATTTATGAAAGACATCCATAATTCAAAAGCAATTCCTGAACTGCATGGGAGCTGCTCCATTTTAATAGCAAAAAGTTAATTTGCATAAAAATTACTTCATTATCCTGAAGGCTGAATGCTTCTTTCTTAAACAGAAATGCAATTAAAACAAAACAAAATTATTTATTTCCTTTAGTAAAGACTTATACTTATCACCACAAATGGGCAAATCAAAATACCAGCTTATCGCCATGTTTACTTTTATACAGCACTTTTAATGGCTTTGGCAAAAATGCTTTTTCGGGAGTCTGGTTGCAAATACACATTATTGCTCTCATGCGGCCATCACTACAAACAACCACTGGGTGCCTCCTCCTCCTTTCTTTCCCACAAAATCGCAGTGCCATCCTAAACCTAAACAGAATTAAAAAGGTAAAGGTCCCCTGTGCAAGCACCAGGTCATTCCTGACCCATGGGGTGACGTCACATCCCAACGTTTCCAAGGCAGACATTGTTTACGGGGTGGTTTGCCAGTGCCTTCCCCAGTCGTCTTCCCTTTACCCCCAGCAAGCTGGGTACTCATTTTACCGACCTCGGAAGGATGGAAGGCTGAGTCAACCTTGAGCCGGCTACCTGAAACCAACTTCCGTCGGGATCGAACTCAGGTAGTGAGCAGAGTTTGGACTGCAGTACTGCAGCTTACCACTCTGTACCACGGGGCTCCAAACAGAATTACACTCTTCCAAATCCACAGAAGGCAATGGGCTGAGAAGAGTATATTTCTGATTAGGAAGCCACAGTAAACAAGGCAATATGTCAACACAGCAACATTGGAGGTTTTTAAATAGAGGCTAGATAGCCATCTGTCAGCAATGCTGATTCTGTGCCCTTAGGCAGATCATGAGAGGGAAGGCAGGAAGATTTGCATCAGTGTTTGGCTCTCGTGGCCCTTTCTTGCATGCCCAGGGTAGTGCCGATCGCCACTTTGAGGTCAGAAAGCAATTTTCCTCCAGACCAGATTGGACCGGGATCCTGGTGGGTTTTTTTCTGGGGGTGGAGTAGGGGTCACTGTGTGTGTGTGTGTGCGGGGGGGGGGAGGTAGCTGTGAATTTCCTGTATTATGAAGGGGGTTGGTCTAGATGACCCTGGTGGTCCCTTCCAATTCTATGATTCTATGATTCTATCATACCTTTTGCCTTCTTCTATAAATATATTAGTTCACACTCTTCAATTAATCTCTCTCAGTAATGTTTTAAATTCTTGCACTTTGAGAGGTGGCTTGCTTTCACATTCTCCCAGTTGTAGCATTAACGAGGGAAGCAGGACAGTATAATAGCTATAAAACTGGTTTCACTGGGTTCCAATGAGAACTTCATTCTGCTGCCATTGGTTGAAATCCTACAATGTCACAGAAGGGCTGGGAGCAGAATACCCTCAATTTCAGTGATGTGATGAAAAAAGGGACTGGGTGGTGAAGGAAGTATAGGGAAGGAGGGATCTTAGCAAGGCACTGAACCACAGGAAGAATAAATCAAAGATGGGAAGGTGAGGCAAGCAGAATGAGCAGAAGGATGAAAAAGCAGGGTAGTTGTGGCTGATAATTTGTTTGTGGGTCAGCCTGTTTCTTTGTGGCCACTGATTACACTGCTGTAATGTCATAGAATGCTACTACTGTAAATACATGTTACATATAAATGTATGTAAAGAAAAGCTTTGGGGTGTGTGATTTGGAATGGATAAGCAGTAGGTTATGGGGGTGCTTAACCCTTTCCCTGCACACTGCTTCAAACTGCAAGCCACTTTCTCCCTCAAGGGGCTCCGAATGTGTGTTTTCCTCTTCAAACATGTTTGAGCCGGGGGTGGGGGTGGGGAGAAAGGGGAGGACTGTGTGCTGCTGGAAGAAGAAGCAGAGAGGAGGATTAAACATATATTTGATTACAGGTCTCAATTCAAGGAATCTTTTCCTGCAGATTAGTGACACTTTTCGAGTAGAATTTACTATTGTATCATATATAGGGTTGCCAGGTCTCTCTTGGCAACCGGCAGGAGGCTTTAGGGGCAGAGCCTGAGGAGGGCAGGGTTTGGGGAGGGGAGGAATTTCAGTGCCATAGAGTCCAATTGTCAAAGAGGCCATTTTCTTCAGGTAAACTCATCTCGATCAGCTGGAGGTCAGTTGTAATAGCAGGAGATCTCCAGCTAGTACCTGGAGGTTGGCAACCCTAATCATATGCATAATGTTATTTCTCCCAATATGAAAATACTGTCTTTAGTAGGCATACTTACAGATATTCCTGGTATTCCTGGAGGACCTGCTGGGCCACGATCTCCCTTTGGAAAATCAAAGAGATACAAAGAGATATTACTGAACTGTAATATTTCTTGTTATCAGGGTCAAAAACTGATGAAGCCTTTGACAGAACATGGGAGTCAAGAAAGCTTAATGAGTATAACAAGAAGTGAATAGAACCTCTCTCTGTTTCCTCTTGCTTTAATTCAACGTATATGTTGCTCCTTTTGTTCTTTCAGAATTGCTTAAGAATAATTCCTGGTCAGATTGATATTAATATTTGATAAACTGATAAATGATATTGCCATTTTCATATAGGATACATCAATGGGCACAATCTAAAACAATATTAGGAAAGCTTAAGCTGAATGAAATCATTGTACTCAAGTACATCTAACTCTGTGTGGGTCTGTCAGCAACAAGATTCAATCATACTAACTTCATACTATCTCTCTTCTCAAATCACAACAAACTTCCTATAGTTACAAAAAAAAAATGAGAAATGGATTCCAACCTATGAATTTCTGACTGGCAGATGCTCTACAGAAGCAACATTCAAGGTGGACAATTCTCCCACTAGAACTCAACGGTAATTGTATTCTCCAGTTCATCTCCACATAGGACACAGCATGTACACCTTTATGTGGAAGCACTCTGAAGCTGTTGGTTTTGCTACTGTCCAGAAATGTTACTGTTCTCAGAAATATAAGCTGTATACAGACTGTCACAACAGTGATCAACTGGATGGATCCATAGTAAAATTTCTGCTAACAGAAGCTGTGGGGTAATTTCTATCCATTCCCCCTTCCTGCCGCAGACCCCTAATTTGCCCCTTATGCTGTTCTTGAGGGCCCTTTCCCCCAGGAGCAGCATTTTGGGGAGAGCAGTGGGCTGCAGGAACCTTCTATTCCACTGACAGAAGTGTCTTGTACGAGCAGAAAATTTACTCTGGATCCAGCCCACAGTGTACAGCAGGGTAGCTAGCCCATATACACGGGTACAGCTGTATAAAAAATAATCATAAAAGCACTCAAAAGTTTTATTCCACAGTCAATTCTGATGTGAACCTTCTTTTTGAAGCTAGTTAACCTCCCTGCACAGGCAATATATTACATTATTCTATAACTAAATTTGTAGTATAGTTAAGGAGAACATAGTACTAATGTGGTCCTAATGCTAGGTGTGGAGAAGCAGCAGTGCTAGTTCTTCGGGCAGAGAAACAGATTCCTAGAGCAGCAATGGGGCAGCTCATGTGTTCTCATTTCCTCCCTTCACACAGCTTTGTGAAAGCATTCCAGGGGAAGTTTCCACAAGAAAGCCAAGCAGCCCTTCTGTGTATGCAGGCATATCGTTACCCTAAAATATTTGGTTTTGTTGTATAGTGCCTTACTATCTAGTTTTGTTGCCCCCTGTTGTAACATTTCATTAAGGAAATATTTTCTTGCCAGAACCAGCGTTAATGTAGATTTGGAAAAGAATCACCTCGGCCAACCAATAATATGTGTCGTGAAAAGATGGTTCGGGTTTATTATTAAAATCCTACCTTCTCTCCTGGAAGTCCCTCAAGTCCTGGTAGTCCCATTGGACCTGGTTCGCCCTTGTAAAGAACAAAAGTTGTTGCTTCAGAGTTCTACATCCTCAATAAATAAAGTTAAACATTCAGTCTGAGAGAATTTCACAAGCTGCTAAGCACGCTGCTTACTTGGTGATGAAAATGTTTGCCCCATTGAGTGTTTTAATGACTCGAAAATAAAAAATTGCTCCCAGAATTAGACTATGCTTATTTTCTAAATAAACATTTCAGTTTTGATTAAAAATCCTCATCAGTGATGGAAGAATACTTTGATGGGTCAAGGTCAGTTTTTACCTGATAGCCAGCCAATGGCTCTCACTGAGGTTGTAAATCTGTGTCTGGGCTGTAGATTGGGGCTCAGTTGATTGAAAGTTCTTAGATATCACAAAACATTTCTTCCTTGTAAGATGTCAGGGAAAAGTGGTCTAACCTAGCCTTTCCCCTAACACGCTAGCTTTCTATATGTAGGAGATAAAAAAACCCTGAGAAACATTCATTATAAGAAGCTCCCTCTGCAGTCTGAAGTAGTTACAGCTCAAACATAAGTTTATTTTCTCACTGAGAAATGAGAACAGGGTGCTTTCAAAATCCTTTTAGAATGTCTGTAGAACTTCTATTATGTAGACTTAGATATTTTCAGAGGCAGCTTGAATGAGCTCTGCATAGAATAGATGAACAGAGATAATGCTTCATCTCAGAAAGTGTGACCGCGAGGCAGAATTCGCTACGTGACCCTGCCTGCCTGTCCTCCATACATCCTTTCCATTTTATTGCATAGCTCAATCAAGCAATGTAAAATAAAATTCTTAAATCACTTTATGTAAGAGCAAAAAGATTGCCTCTATGCAGATAGGCAAATCTGCTCAGCTTTTCTTAAACGATTGCTGTATAGGATTTGCTGGAAAACTGACTTAATTTTCAACCTTACTTGGAACATCTGCACTTGCGCAAACATTGCAATAAGCAAACTTCCAGATTTCAGGTGGCCTCTTGGGTTGCCATAAGAACCAAAAATGGCACGCTAAAACTGGCAGTGGCAAGGAAGCAAGGATGAGGTGGCCAGCACACCAAGACAGCAAGAAGGTGGCCCAGAGGTGGAAAGTGGCTGAGGGAATGCCTTTATTTATTTACAAACTTTATACCCTGATTTCTTGTCTTCAAGAGGGTTACCTAGCTGGCTAACAGATTAAAACATACATACATAATAAAAACGGGTCTTAGAAAACATTAGAACCAAACAAAAATGTATCATTAAAACAATTCAAACCAAGTGACCATAAAACATACATAATAAAAACGGGTCTTAGAAAACATTAGAACCAAACAAAAATGTATCATTAAAACAATTCAAACCAAGTGACCATAAAAATATAAAAACACAGGGCAGGATGGAGGGATTTCCCCTCTACCTTGGGATTTCCCCTCTACCTATATAAAAATATAAAAACACAGGGCAGGATGGAGGGATTTCCCCTCTACCTTGGGGGTCTCGTGTCCTTTTATTATAATCAGAGGATTTTTTAAGGCAGCAATTTTGGAGCCCATATCCTACCCCAAACTAAGCCAAGCTTTGGGCAAGTGTTCATTAAATGTAGTACCATTGCTTCTCAAAAAATGAACACACCTAAGCTTTATTGTTCCAGTGGGAAAGAGAATTAGACACTACTTTTGTTCTTCTGCATTAAGCAGTCTCTAAAATGAGGCAGTTTGGCAAATGTTTGGCAAAGACTCACTTTTCCAAAGTACCAGATTTTTGGGATACATTTTAATAAGCTTCATTTTAATAAGTTACATACCACTGCTCCAGTGTCACCTTTGGGGCCCTGGAAGAAACAGATTTTACAAAACATATAAAAGAAAATCAAAAAGCCATCACCTGCAATAGTTAATAGAAACAGACAGAAAGACCATCAATCAGTGTTCAAATGTTGTACTAAAACCACATTCTGTATTGATGTGCAATACTCAAAGCTATCTCAGATTATTTTTCTAGCACAGAATGCAAATGAAATCATAAAGAGAAATCAATTCAGTAGCACTATTGTCAAAAGAACTCTGTAATAGGTCATAAACACTTCCTAAATGGGGAGGCCTGGGTACTAAAGAGGCTAACAGCCCATTCCTGAGCCTTTGGCAGCCAGGGATGGCATGGCCAAGGCGCCACCGCAGCACCTCCAAAAGCATTTCCCGGCTGTCAAAAGGCTTTAAAAAGCCTTTCTGAGGCTTTTAATTTTTTAATGGGGCATTTTGCCCCATTGAGAACAACAAGGCTATGCCAGCAAAAAGGCTGTCGCAGCAAAGCTGTTCTCCCCATCGGTGTACCGGGCCGAAAGGGGACAGGAAGCTGCCTACTGGTGGCTCTGCCCCGGCACGCAACAGGAATGCCCCCGACAGGCCGGCATGGGGCTTTGATTCTGTGGGATGCTGGCGGAAGGCCCAGCTGGCATCTCTGGGTGGTGCTGCCATGGCAGCGCCGGGAGACCAGCATCCGGGTCCCCCTGCTGGTGTCCGTGCCAACCTGGACAGTATAAGTGGCACAGCTGCTGGCGGCCGTGCCACTTACACCGGCTCAGCCCCTTTTTGGCCTCTAAAGGACTTATGTCCTTTGAGATCAGGAATGGGCTATAAGTGGACTATATGACACAGCTTCATACGTTCACATTTTTCAAGTTATCTAATTTATGAAAGTCTTTACAAGGCCATAATCCATACATATCACATCTATTATTTTGAAGTAAAAGAGTAAGACGTTGCTACTATAATGAGGTATTGGGCAGGAATAAAAAAAGAACTGGTGCTTTCTTCTAGTACTAACCTGAATCAATTAACCATCATTAAGTATGTAGATGAACAATGTAATACAAAATAAATAAGAAGAGAAACAATACAAAATAATGCTTTGTGACCATCACATATCCTAATATTCAATAAAGTCTTCCTTTTTTACTTGTTTACTCATGGCTACCTTATGTGTGTGTGTGTTAAGTGCCGTCAAGTCGCTTCCGACTCATGGTGATCCTATGAATCAATGTCCTCCAAAATGTCCTATCTTTGACAGCCTTGCTCAGGTCTTGCAAATTGAGGGCTGTGGCTTCCTTTATTGAGTCAATCCATCTCGTGTTGGGTCTTCCTCTTTTCCTGCTGCCCTCAACTTTTCCTAGCATGACTGTCTTTTCTAGTGACTCTTGCCTTCTCATAATGTGACCAAAATACGATAGCCTCAGTTTAGTCATTTTAGCTTCTAGGGTCAGTTCAGGCTTGATTTGATCTAGAACCCATTGATTTTTTGATGGTTTTTTTTTTTTGGCAGTCCATGGTATCTGTAACACTTTCCTCCAACACCACATTTCAAAGGAGTCTACTTTCTTCCTGTCAGCTTTCTTCATTGTCCAGCTTTCACACACATACATAGTAATAAGGAATATGATGGCATGAATTAACTTAATCTTGGTGGCCTGTGACACATCCTTACACTTCAGAATCTTTTCTAGCTCCTTCATGGCTACCTCATATGTAGCATCATAAACTATGAGCAACTGACATTCCAGAATTGGAAATGTTGGGAAGACCAGGATGTTCTAAATGCTGAGAATTCAGCTCTCCCTTAACGCTGGGTATATCTTGTCCCAACATTTCCAATTCTGGAATGTCAGTTGCTCACAGTTTATATGGTACATATAAGGTTGCCATGAGTAAACAAGTAAAAAAGGAAGCCTTTATTGAATATTAGGATATATGATGGTCACAAAGCATTATTTTGCAAGAGGAGCATATTCTAATTTCTTTTAAGTATCACACTTTCACAAATATTGTTTCCAGGGATCACTCCCTTGTTTTTGAAAAGTAAGCCAAGATGTCCAGACCAGATGATACGTTTACCACTCTCATTCTCATCAGACAAACGTGCACTATTCAGTGCTCATGCAGCTCCCCGGTGGATCTCCCTCCCAGTTGTTTCAGATCTAGAAAATGGCAGAGGGGGAATCTGAAGTACCTGACCCCCCGACACCATGGTCCTGATCTGAATTGGGCCCCTGCAGCACTTATGAACTTAGTTCCCTGCAGCTGCCATGTGGAGGATGATGTATAATCTAATTTAGCTAAGTGATCCTAACTTCAACTGAGTGTGGAGTTAGTACTACTTAACACGTTTGGTCTATATTTTTAATCTATGTGTATTTTTATGTATATGTATTTATTAAAATATTTATACACTGCTTTGCTTTAATTCGTGTTTTTAGGATCATCGGGTCTGGGAAGCATGCATGACTTTTGCTACAGCCAGTGTTTGTGCATTTCCTATATGTCATGCCTGTTTTTGTTGCACTGTTTTCTATCTTCGTAACTTCATCTTAAACTGTTCCTATTGCATTGTTCTAAATTTTGGAATCTGCTTTGAGCTGCAGCAAGAAAGGAGGGCTGTAAACAAAGTGAATAAATACCTAAATACAAAATTAGAGACAGCAGTCCTACAGTCAAGGAGCCGCAGAGGAGAGTTAGTTTCTCTGCTTTGGGTTCCTGAGGCCAGTTTTGTGAATGTGAGCTCCATTCAAGGGGTCAGACCATATTCACTGGTATATATGTGCGCCTGACTTTGAAAAGAGCTCAAGTATGGACACTTTTTGAAATTCAAATTACTGTATATTCAGGTCAATACCGCAGAATATAATGATGAAAAACTTACAGGAGCTCCAGGTGGACCAGCAACATTGGCGCTTCCCTGCAATGGGGAAAACACTGCATATGAATTCATGTAGAGTAGTTATTACCATAGAATTTAGATTACAGGCTGTTAAATACCTGTAGTTTATAGAGGCTGCTCATGCCATTTCTTTCATTGTATGGCACACCCTGAAAAAAAGGAAGAAAAATAATTAAAACGTTAGAAGGGCAAAGTCACCCCAGTCTGCCTTGAGCAGGAGCAGCTGCCAAAGAGTTTGTGGCTGCCCAACAGGTAGGGTGGTAGAGTTGTGTTTCCTTCTGTCTTGCAACTGCTTTTACACCTGTGCAGCAGGTGAAATCAGTTCTCCTCCAGGGTCATGGATGGTTGGGTTATGTAATTAAATGACATGGGAGGGGGGACACTGTGACTCCCATAACATAGTGTGAAAATGCACATGTACAAAATAATGTTAATAACTCGGAATTAGATGAATCCCAAATGGTAATTTTTTTTAAAAGCACTGTATTTATTTATAAATAACAGATTGACTGGTTTGCTCACCATTAGGATGCCTATAGTGCTCTATGAGAACACAGATGCATAAAATGCTGCTGACTGCCATATTATGTTTGCATATGTGGAAAGTAACCAACCAAATAGGCTTGAACTGCTCAACTGCTGAATGGTTCAATGAAAAATCGGCTCTTGTCTTATGAGCTGTAAACAATATGTGAGCTGAACTGGTAGGTACTTGGCCATCTGCAAGGAAGTCAATTCTACTGAAACCAGTGGAACATTTCTACATAAACCTTTTGTGGTGTCCTGTCATTGACAGAATCATATAGTTCACTTACTGGTGGTCCAGGAGGTCCAGGTTTTCCAGGAATGCCTTCAGATCCCTGCAACCACAAAAAGAATCACATGTTGTGAATACCTATTTTGTGCAACACCATGTGACCATAGTGATTATCAATACACAGGGCCCTAGAACTGGAAGGGTACCATCTGCTTTAGGTTCTATCCTAAAGATCACTTTGTCTGTTTGATAGCAATAGATAAAAACAGGAAAAATGAAACGGTGCCTACTTTTAAATATTATACTTTAAAATAACATTAAAACTGCTCTAAAAGTAGTACTTTGCTTTAATTTAGTGCCATTTAGAAGGTTCAAAGGGAGCCAGCATGGTGTAGTGGTTAAGAATGGCAGACTCTAACCTGGAGAACTGGGTTCGATTCTTTGCCTCCTACACATAAAGCCTGCTGGGTGACCTTGGGCCAGTCACGGTTCTCTCAGAACTCTCTCAGCCGACATGGAGGCAGGCAATGAGAAACCACCTTTGAACATCTCTTGCCTTGAAAACCTTACAGGGTCGCCATAAGTCAGCTGTGACTTGACGGCGCACGTGTGTGTGCACACACACACACACACACACACACACAGAATTTTCAAAACACTTCATATGCATTATCTTGTTACTGTTACCCTTATTGCAGATATGTCTGAGGGTCAAACTAGAAGATCCATATTTTTTTTTGAAACAAGTTCTGCTGAGAGAGACAAATGTATAATATAGAACAGATTGTTGTGACTTGATATTTCTGTTGTCTTGCTCTCCTACACCTAACAGTAAATTTCAGAACCACGGACCGGTTGAAGACACCTCAGGGGTGCTCCCTCCTATTGTATTAACACTGAAACTTTCAGAATACTCTAAAGTTAGAATTACTGTGAGCATGTCAACTCTGCAGCACACTTAAATTATTGTATCAGCAACAGTATACCTATTTTAAGACCCAAGTTTGGCTTTTTTAATATGATCCAAATCTTGTACTTGACTGTGTTTAAAGGAATAATCTTTAAAGCAATAATCTTTCAGCAAGAAGCAAGGAATCAGAAGTAGCAGATAAGAATAAGTGTCTGGTTTCCTCTCAGGACCACCCAAAAGACAGAAACTATGTCATATGAGTTGGAGTAAAGCCAAGATAGGGAAAATATGACTGAATGGAGTCTGTACAGCAGCCTAGGAGTACAGAATACTTATGAGTTCAATATGCCACGGGTGACTTCAGTCACAATGGTGGCATGTGGGACTATGGAGTCTCTCTCTATTATATACCCTTTGATCTTTGTTTGGATAGGTCTGCCCATACTGGATACAACACCATTATATTAGCCAAAGAGACTCCATAGTCTCTTTGGGGAAGGGAAACTACAGGGGAGCCTACCGCGTGGAAGCCCCATTGCCAGTGCACTGTATTGTCATCCAAAGCAGCAATGGGCAAACTACACAAACCTCTCTCGTGTGGAAAACACCTCAATGTTTAACTATACTATATAACAAAAATGTAGTACCTTTTCTCCTTTTGTTCCTGGTGAACCTGGATGTCCAGGTCTTCCTATTGCCCCCTGAAAAACATAAGATTGATTCACTTAAAAAAAAAAAAAAACACCCAAAATTAAAATTCTGTTTAATTCTGATTTTAACAGTTGGCCATTTAAACCTTATTACATTCCTAATCCAAGCTTATGATACAAATATTATAGCCTACTTATCACCATACAGCTGGTGAAATGTTTAATAAAATACGGTTGGAGGAAGTTTTGTTTCTGATTGCAATTTTCTTCCCATTGGTAAGTAGGGTTGCCAACTTCCAGGTGGTGGTTGGAGATCTTCCAACTTTACAACTGATCTTCAGGTGACAGAGATCAGTTCATACCTAGATATATAAAAAAATCTTTATGACTATGTGTTTGTTGTTTTTGCAAAATAACAAAATATATAACTGCAAAACATCTTCCTCTGTTTTAGACTTCCATCCACAAGGAAAACTAATCCTCATGTGTGTTTCCCTCTTAAATGAGGGGATGTAATATTGCATACAATACAATTGTCAATATCTCATAGTCAAGAAATAGTCATAAAGACCTTATTTCTTGATTACTACTCCAGACTTTATGACTACTTATTTTATCCTGAAAAAAATATATACATATTTTGTACTAACATAATTTTTAGATTGTATAACCTTTGGCCTGGGATGTTTATTTATTTTTTCTTGACCTTTTGGGTACTTAATTCTGTTGTTTAGGGTTAAGTTTTTTAGCTCTTTGTTGTTGGTACCCTCAATGTCTACCTGTGGTTCCTAGTCCAGCAAATGATATCCATGGAAGCCTGCTTCTTCACACAGATATCAGGATTGCAATTTACGACTTTAAATTGGTATAGATAGTTCTCATAAGCTTCAGAATAACCCTGTTTATGTAATCAAAGGATAGTGGCATGGGAAGCATTCCACCAAGCACTTAACGGTGCACAACACTGAGCCGTTTCAGCCAGCCTCCTATTCAAGTCTTATTCACAAGCATAATCAAGATAAAACACCAAGGGAAATGGCTTGCAATCAGTGGATTCATAGATACAGACAACATCATACACTTACAGAAGATCCAGGAGGCCCTGAGACACCAGGGAGTCCTGGAATACCCTGAAGACCCTGAAATGAAAAGAAGGAAAGAAAATAAAATTATATCCCTGGGGAAAAAATTAACACTTCTGAGAGTTTTTTAAAATGGTGCAAGAAAGGGAAAGGCCCCTTTGAACCCCTGAAAAGGCTAAACCAGGAATTACAGACCCCAGATAGAGCAGGGGTGCAGTGAGGGTAGGTATCAGGTAAAATATCCCTCCCTCTTTTGTGCCAGCAGAAAAGTGGGTAGGATCGAACCCATGCACTTTCGTGTTATTGTTTATGTGTATACCCTGTTTAATTTTCTGTATAATTTGGCATAATATCTTAAACCTACATTGTAGGAAATATTATCTTTGTTTGTTTGTTTTTAATTGGCACAGTATGTTGTAGTGATTAGTGGTTTAGGCAGAACATGTTTCAACCTGTGCAAATCTGTGCAAAATTCACTGGTTGACCTTGGGTTGTTCATTCTGAGTCTAAGCTACCTCACAGGGCTGTTGTAAGGAAGAGAGAGCTATCTATACTACTCTGAGATCCTCAGAGAAGAGCAGGATAAAAATATAATAAATAAAGAGAAACTCGATACATAGTGAATGGATCACTTCATGTCGACATACCATAGTACTGCCTACCTTTTCTCCTGGGGTAACATTTGCATTTTTACAATACCCTCAGTTTAAAATCTCAGATAAGGACCCAATGTATTAAATATGTCTGCGTTAAAGAAATATGATTAATTGTAAAGGTGATGAAATGCAGTAATAGTATACAGCACTATTGAGACAGGCCTTGCTCTACCCGCGTTTTCCAGATTCTGGCTAAAACAGCATCTGGAAAACACAGACAAAATGCGCGGGGAGAGCGAGGCAACCTCTAATGGGCGGAAAAGGCATTCACAATCAAAAGGAAGCCCCGAAGGAGTCGGCGGGGGTGACAGCGGGGAAACGTCCCTGCATAAAAGGCCTGTGTCAATAGTGCTGTATACTATTACTGCATTTCATCACCTTTACAATTAATCATCTTTCTGTAATGCGGACATATTTAATACATTGGGTCCTTATCTGAGATTTTTTAAACCGCAGGGAAATGTCCCTGCATAAAAGGCCCTACATTTCCTTTTAACACAATTTAATCTTTTGGTTTGGTAACTCTGTTTCAGGCAGCAGACCTTTATATAAGCTTCCAACATGTTTCAATACTAAGTATAAAATTACATAATACACATGGTTCTGTGGTTCTTTTCCCATGGTATTTTTAAACGTAAGGAAAGCACAAGGACAGCAGCATGGTGGGAGAGGGTCTTTCTTTCCCATACTATTTTCCTGCTGAGAATGGCTACTTCAAGCTGCCTTTGGCTCTTGTGTTTTTCTCCAGTAGAACAAGCAGGAAAAAGAATCAAAGAACAATGCAGAATGTGCCCTAAGTTATATTCATGTTCTCCTTCCTGTTATTGTGATGACTTTTTCGGTCATACAATAAATAAACCTGACTTGATGTACTGAAATCACTTACAGATTAATTGCCCTTTCCCCTTTTTCTAGAAATGGAGGATTATTCATACACATTTCTGTATACCTAACCAATGTCTAAATAGGACATTGCTTGTTAGCTTCTTTAATTTTTTAAAAGAAAAAAGTAATAAATAGATGTCCTTTACAATACATAAGGAACTAGTGCTCACAGTTACTCATTGATCATAAATCCATTTTATGTTCTGCAGTCACTTTCCTATCTATACACTAGCAAGATTAATTTGTTAGTATGCATTTAAATAGCTACAGATTGAGGTTCATCACAGAGATTAATAAAAAATACAACTCTCACTGGTCTTGTTGCTGAGTTTCAGAACTCAATTTGGAAATAATACGTTCAAAGCGGGGGGGGGGGAGAAACACTTTGAATTTTTCCTGTGCTTGTAAATAATGTCTGGTTTGACATGCCATTTCCTGTTGGTAAGGTTTTCAGAATTAATGATGGCCATCAGGCTAAATGGGCTCTTCAGTTCTACATACCCCATTGGACTTTCAGCTGTGACGGGGAGGGAGAGATAAGGGGAAAACAGTTCTTCAGCTCTTCTCTTCCTAACCTCTTGCCCCTGTCATTGTGTGTGTGCATGTGTGCTGTCCAGTCACAGCAGACTTATGGCGACCCCATAGGGTTTTCAAGGCAAGAAAGGTTCAGAGGTGATTTGCCATTGCTTGCCTCCATGTGGGCTGACAGAATTCTGAGAAAACTATAACTGGCCCAAGGTCACCCAGCAGGCTTCATGTGGAGGAGTGGGGAATCGAACCCAGTTCGCCAGATTAAAGTCCGTTATTCTAAACCAGGGAATTTGTAAAGAGTTCTTGGGAAGGAAGCCTCCCTGCAGTGGTCTTCCCTTCCCCCCGCTAAAGATAACCCTCCTCTAAAAGGTATCTAGTGGGGATTATGCAGTAAAACCTGAGACACATTGGAATGATGTACAATCCCACTTAATTGTTCTTGAAACATTATTTCTTTCTGCCTGACTAATGGGATTACTGTCTGAGGTGCACTCTCCTGGAAATAACATTAATTTACCCACTTAACAGTACGCTAAGTTAGAGAAACGGCTAAAATAGAAGAAGTGCTGAGAAGTACGGAATTGCCTGAGGACTTGATGAATAGAGCAGCAGTATTAGTCCTGCTTAGCAGGTGAATGAGTCCTTACTGCAGTCCACTGAACCAATAAAAAGTTTGGGCCAGAATGACTTCATTCTGGAGACCCTTAAAAGACTAAATGCCAATTATAAATGGATGTTTACTTTATGCACTCAGTTGCCTCTTGATTCTTAGCAGTATGGCATCATTCAGAGTTCCTTGAAGTGAGTTCCGTGGAATGTCTGCTGCTGCTACGTGGGTCAGCTACACATGCATAGCAAAGCTTTTCTACCAGCTTTGTTCTTAAAATACTGTGACACTGCCTTGTTTGCCTTTAAAACATAAATTAGTAACAAATTCTTACTTATATATGTACCCATATGGTACAATTCCCTGACCTGGATGGCCCAGGCTAGCCTGATCTCGTCAGATCTCAGAAGCTAAGCAGGGTCAGCCCTGGTTAGTATTTGGATGGGAGACCACCAAGGAAGTCCAGGGTTGCTATACAGAGGAAGGCACTGGCAAACCACCTCTCTGTTAGTCTCTTGCCATGAAAACCCCAAAAGGGGTCGCCATAAGTCGGCTGCGACTTGAAGGCACTTTACACAAACACATATGGTACAATATGTTTCTAGAATTCACATGAACCCAGCTTACTGCAGCCAATGGGGGTTAATGAATTCGACTAGCTCACATGGGACGCAACCCACATCTGTGAATCACCACAATGCTTCCCTGCGGTCCACCCATTCCTCTTCCAACAGAAATTACATCATGACTTCAAAATTGCAGGTAGCAGGGGCACAGAAGTTCAAGTACCAGGTGACAGTTTAAAATTTATTTTTGTGCCTGTGCACAATCCATTATTGGATTCCAACTTAAAATAGTTCCCCCAAGAAACACTCCTGTACGGCACAAGATTATTGCAGTTTTGAAAAAAGCACTACAAAAATGTTATATAGTAGTCAAAATGGAAGACAGCAAACAAATGCCCTTTCAAAATATTATGCATAGTGATAAATTGGAGGGTTCCTCACTAAACGTCTAGCCCAGTCTGCTGAATTGTGTTCTATTTCTTCATACCTAAACCAAACAAATAATGAAGATGATTCTACACTGTCCCCGTCTACTTTTTCTCAGGTCTGTAACAATAGCAGTTGGATAAGTCATGACCACTTTGGAGACTTGGAAAATGAACAGAATTAGTTTTCCCTCTGATTGTTTCATCACTCATATCTGAATAACTGGAACAGAACGATCATGACAGAAGTCATATTTACCTCATCACCCTTTTCTCCAGGAAGCCCAGGAAATCCACGTTCACCTTTGCTTCCCTAAGATGGAACAAAGCAGCACTGGATTGTTAGCACATTCTGTTACCAGAACTGCTGGATTATAAAGCAGTTTCATCAGACATATTAATTGAGGATGGTAGCATAAACAGGAGAAAAGCACACTGGGGAAGAAAACAATATTCTAACCAAAGCTCTACGTACTAGAGGAACAAGGCAGAGATTTTACTGCATACCTTGGCTTTTTAGTTTTAAAGGCTGTAGCATCAAATGGTAAATTCATTCAAACATTAAGCTACATCACCCTATGTGTTAAGAGCCAAAGAAATTAAATGATTTAAATCTATATAGAAGAAGAAGAAGAGGAGTTGATTTTCATATGCCTATTTTCTTTACCACTTAAGGGAGAATCAAACCTGCTTACAATCACCTTCCTTTCCCCTTCCCACAACAGACACCTTGTGAGGTAGGTGGGGCTGAGAGAGCTCTAAGACAGCTGTGACTAGCCCAAGGTCACCCAGCTGGCTTCATGTGTAGGAGTGGGGAAACCAACTTGGTTCACCAGATTAGCATCCGCCGCTCCAAACCACCACTTTTAACCACTACACCCTGCCGACCCTCAGATGAGCTTGAAAAACTACTGGTCTGCTGTCCACTTTTTTCACACAGAGATGAGTGTTAGTCTAACATGTTATTCTGCCCGCATTTCTAAAAACTATCTATCAGTAAAACAGGAACAACAATCCATCAGAAAGAACACAAAGGCCTATGAGCAACTGATTGCCCACAATAGTTGCACAGGACCATAGTTCTAGTTCAAAGGCTTATTTTTGGTTTAGAATTAAATATCGAAAACATGTTTTCCAGCTATCCTTATTTTATTGTTGCTTGAGATCCAGTAGGAAGCTACACAGAGTTCTTTCTCATTTCAATCAGGTACGACTGGAAGGCACAGGATTGTTGATCTGAGTCTGGTCAGTGCCTGGATGGAATTCAATTGTGTCAGCAGTTCCATGTTGGAAGAAGTGTCAAGGTGTACTATAACAAATGCACGGAAGTACTACTTTGAAAACTCACCTTAGGCCCTTCTCTGCCTGGAACTCCTGGAGGACCTCTTGGTCCAGGATCACCCTGAAAGTTCAAAGCAGAGGGAAACGGTGAGCAGAGATTTTAGTAAAAGCAGTTAATATGGTAGAGAGCCACAATGGCACTCATACCTTTCTGGCTTCATGGCTATCCCTGCCAGACAAGCCTGCTCCTCGAATGCCAGTCAGTCCTGGAACCCCAGCCTGACAGTTGCCACAAACATTCTACAACAGATAGGAAAAAACATAGCAAAGCAAAACAAATTGATCATTCTACCAACAAAGAACATTAAAGTGAGGCAGATAAGACAAAGCAGATGTGGCAAGAGGGATTCATGTATAAAGAATAGAAGGGGCAGGGTTTAGCTGTTTTTTTTTTTTAATAGACAAGTCCATGGACCTTGCTTTAGATGTGAATGCATGGACACACTGTAGGGGAGTCAAGAGCATGTCAGACTCCCTACCTCTGGGTCGGGCCAGGGGATCAGCCTCAATGCCTGACTGATGTGTGGGCATCACCTTTTTTTTAAAGGATGCCTGTCACTTTAAAGGATGCTGGCCCTTTAACACCTGGTTCCCATCAGCTTTGGGACAGGAGTAGGAAAGCACAGGGGGATGTGCCACAACCACACCCAGGACCCCTTGACAGCCTCTCACAGTGCTCCATTTTCCTGGCAATTCTATTGGAGGGGGAAAGTTACAAGGCCTCCTGTGCCTGATCTGGTGAGGTCCTACAATGGGATGGAGGGAGGCAGCAGACCAGCTCTGGCTCCCAAGCTCCCAAGAGAGTAGAGAAAGGAAAGAGGAGAGAAAAGGGGAATGTGTGTGACCTAAACCCCTTCCCCTTTCCATCTGAGGCCTGAGTGAGGACATTGGGTGACCCTGGAGGCTCAGCCCCCCCCCCCACACATCAAGGTGGGACAATTACACACACATATAAATAGATGTGTATTCCATCCCATCTGGTTTTGCCCTAAGTTTAAATGTAAAATCACTAAACCGAACAGGTTATTCAAATCTAGACCTTCAATAGTATGCACGCTTATAAGAAAGTAGTCCCTTTGGATTCATGAGGATTTATTTCTGAGGAAGCATGCTTAGGATTATGCTGTAAATTTCCTGAAGTTTTGTGGTATCTGAGATCAGAATCCAACAAAACCACATATATACGTATATGGGAGAGAACCACATTTGCAGCCAGGTTTTTTTTTTTTACATTTTCCCCAAAACTGCTCATTAGGGTTGCCAACCTCCAGGTAGTTAGGAGGGAGAAGAACCTATGCTGTTAATAGTGGTAACTATGTGGGGAGGCAGCACGTGGCTCAATAATTACACTATATATAACGTTGAACAAAATTTGTCTAATTTAAGAAAATTATAATAATATACAACCAACCAAATGTTACCGTATATACTCGCGTATAAGCCGAGTTTTTCAGCCCAAAAAAAGGGCTGAAAAACCCGAACTCGGCTTATACGTGGGTCAATACGGTAGAGGGGGGAGGGGGAGGAGGGAGGAGGGAACTTACCGCCATCATCGCCGCCGCTGCCAGGCCCAGGCGCCTTCCTTCGGCCGGCAGGGGCCTTCGCCGGCAGGAGGTCCCTGCCGGCTGCGCCGCCGCCGCCCACGCGCCTGGGTGCCTTCCTCTGGCCGGCAGGGGCCTTCCTGCGGCGGCAGGAGGTCCCTGTCGGCCGCGCCGCCCACGCGCCTTCCTCTGGCCGGTTAGGCTTTATTTAATTTGGTTCTTGTTTACAATTTTGTTTTGTCTTAAGCCCTGCGAGGCGACCAATGTGATTTAACATTTGGTTGGTTGTATATTATTATTATAATTTTGTTAAATAAGACAAATTTTGTTCAACGTTATATATAGTGTAATTATTGAGCCACGTGCTGCCTCCCCACATAGTAACCTCCAGGTAGTAGCTGGAGATCTCCGGCTATTACAACTAATCTCCAGCCGATAGAGATCAGTTCCCCTGGAGAAAATGGCCGCTTTGGTGATTGGACTCTATGGCATTGAAGTCCCTCCCCTCCCCAAACCCCGCCCTCCTCAGGCTCCACCCCGGTGGCGAAGAGGGACCTGGCAACCCTACTGCTCATGCTACCGAAAAGGTAAGCTGCATTGTAAACTGAAAACATTTTGGTTTATCAGCAGAATGAATAACTTTGGTGGAAATACATGATAAAATGTAATGTCCATTTATGGGGAGGAAAGGCAACATGGTCTATCTCAATCTCAGAAGCTAAGCAGGGTCAGTACTTGAAAGGGAGATTTCTAAGGAAGACTCTGCAGAAGAAGGTAATGGCAAACCACCTCTGCTTCTCACTTGCCTTGAAACACCTTCCTGGGATCACCTTAAGGCAGCTGTGACTTGAAAGCACTTTACATACATACAATGTCCATTTATAACAAGCACAAAAGAAGCATTTTCAAAATATGTGATTACCTTCAGTAAGGCACCCATGTCTCCAAGGAGCGGCAGAGCAACCTAGAACAAAGCAGGCAGTTATAAAGGTGTAATATTATTCAAACATGTTAGGCATTCATTATTTTATATAATATATACAAAATAACACACAAAAACAACACCTTGGAAGATTTACCCTACAACTCATTTGTATGCTTTCATAATGCTATATGTTATATTATAATAGATTAGGCATTTTGAGAATAGCGTGATGGTGTGATCATTCCACACTCCCTGTTTTTATGTGGGACTTCTCTCTCTCTCTCTCTCTCTCTCTCTCTCTGTGTGTGTGTGTGTGTGTGTGTGTCATTCTTTTCTTTACAGATTGTTCGGTATTTGGTGATTTTTTGGTTCTTTTTTTTTTTTTTTGCACTTGAGCTGTTGCGATGGAGTGATAGTGCAATTTAATACCCCCACTAGTCCCCCCTGACTTATGAAGTTACTGCCCCCAAAGCCTACTAGTGATTTGTACTTTGCCTACATGTCTGTCCTTTTGATTGGTTAGCTGCTTTGCTACATTAGACTGGCTGTTTTGATTGGTTGTGCTGCCCTTCCTTCGGTTTTTGAATTATGGACAGTATCTAAAGAATTTACAGGAGCTATGATAATGGCTAATTGCAAAGCTACAGGAATATTGTTTTGGAAGTACGGTTGCCAACCTCCAGGTACTAGCTGGAGATCTCCTGCTATTACAACTGATCTCCAGCCAATAAAGATCAGCTCACCTGGAAAAAATGGCCGCTTTGGCAATTGGACTCTATGGCATTGAAGTCTCTCCCCTCCTCAAACCCCACCCTCCTCAGGTTCCACCCCCAAAATCTTCCTGCCAGTGGCAAAGAGGGACTTGGCAACCCTATTTGGAAGGTTATTGTTGAGGTTCTTCAAAGCACCCTTACACTGGTCCTGTTGTGTTCATCAATAAAGATTTTTGCTGTTTATGGTCCATTCAATACTACCGTTCACCAATTTTGTTCACTGTGTGTGTGTGCGTGTGTGCATGCGTGCACGTAAGGGGAACTATACACCATGCAGGAACCTCTTTTGGCCAGTGGAGATGGGGACCATAGTCTGGGCTTACCCACCCGCCCAGGGCTTGTCAGGCTGCTGGCTCCCTTGCAACTGCTTTGGCTCACCCACCCACAAGGAGCTTGTCAGGCTACCAGCTCTCTTGCTGCTGCCCTAGATTATCTGCTTACATCACAAAATTTGAAAATGGTACCCAGGTGCGGTGCTCAAATGTGCTCTAGGGAATGTATTGTGAGGTAGCAAGGAGATGACTGGCTGCTTGTTTCAGACCTTCCAATTGGCCATGACAGTTGGTTCAATGCAAGCGTGGTTCGACACTGGATTGCTGGAAATCTGACATGCAATTTTTTTTTAAGGAATCACCTCCCACCCTGCCCACAATGGTGAGGCAGGAGGAGAACTGGAAAAAAATGGTAACAAAGGGAAACGAAACTGGAACATTAAGGCTGTCTGGAAGATGCCATAGTCAAGACACTTGCAAGTAACTGAATTTAGTGAGACTATACTAGTATAAGCATTTATCAAAGAAAATCATAACTGATGGATATTAGGGATCCATTTAAGTAAGGTGTTTTTTGCATTCAACATTTAAAATTAAACTTTCAGATCCCAGTGTCTTATTGCAAAGTTATCATCTGCAGTATTCACCCCTAATTACCAACAGAGGCCTTGGTCAGTATACATACTGGATCACCTGGAGGCCCCGGATGTCCTGGCTTTCCATCACGTCCTGGAATACCCTGTTAATAAATTGTACTGCATTTTATATTCTTATCTTTGACAAGGGGGACATCTTAGCATTGCAGTATTTGCAAAGGTAGTACTTACATCAATACCTGGGGTTCCCGGAGTTCCTGGTAATCCAGGGGGTCCTCTTGGGCCCTGAAGAAGAAGCAAGTTGGGGCATCAAGAAATAGTTATATAATAAATATATAAATGTCATTCATCCAACCTTTTCTGTATGTACATTACCTGGATTCCTGGTTCCCCACTGGGTCCTCTGATACCCTGTAAGAGAGAAAAAGAGAGGAGAGGGAGTATATTTCCTATCATACAATGGTTGTAAGACAATTAATTTTGAACGCATCATAAACATTCAGTGGTGGTGAGGGGTGTGCTTCAGACTAATGTGGCAGCAAGAGCCTGTTCTACAATACATGCACATTAACTTAGGTGTAATCGCCACTGAACTTAATGGGACTTACTTTAACACACAAAGGATCAATCTGAAAATTAACATCCTTTTGGAAAATGACGTTAATATTTTACTCAACAGTGACAGATAACTAAATGGTCCTCATCTGCCTGGGGACTTTTCCTTCTGTTACTCAAAAGGGCTGTGGTTTAAAATACAAAGCGATTCTCCTAACTCATAACCGAAACATGCCGGATTCATTAAGTCAGACTCCTTGTTGGTACCTAGATGGGAAGATGCACAGAGGACTGGATTTTCTGTGCCATATTGTATCCCCCAGCCAGCATTTTCTTTTGAAGTTATGCTAGGTATGATCTGTTAGCGACAGATATTTTGGCCTACAATCCAGCAAAATTAAGCAAGAATAACTAAATGGAGTTGGATCCAACCAGCTTTTCTGCTAGTTAAAAATGATGGAAGGGTCTTCTTCCATTACCAAAAAATGCTATGCTGGAGATCATGGAATGTTAGGGTTGCAAGGTCCCTCTTTGCCACCAGTGGGAGGTTTTTGGGGTGGAACCTGAGGAGGGTGGGGTTTGGGGAGGGGAGGGACTTCGATGCCATAGAGTCCAATTGCCAAAGTGGCCATTTTCTCCAGGTGAACATATCTCTATCAGCTGGAGATCAGTTATAACAGCAGGAGATCTCCAGCTAATACCTGGAGGTTGGCAACCCTATGGAATCTGCTTATTCAAAAGTCACATGGGGTAGGGACAGGCATTGGGTGAGATTGAGAAAAAAAAAACCTAGCCAGATCTAACACATGGTTATACAGCTACAAAGTTTAACACTATCATGAGGTTTACAGAGAAACTATATTATATTCCACAAAAAAGAAATCAGTCCAATCATTTAAAGAAAGAAACTGGTTGAAAGTGTTCAAAGAAAACGTTGTTGCAAGTCCCTGTAACTGTTGTTAATCAAGTGGTCTCCTGTGCAGGCACAAATTGGGAACTGCGCATGCGCAGGCCAGCCGTGGAAAAGATTTCCAAAGCTTTCTAGCAGACTAGGAGCGCCCCTCCTCCCTCTGGCAGTTAACCTCCAAAACATTTTAATGGTTAACTGCCAGAGGGAGGAGGGGTGCTCCTAGTCTGCTAGAAAGCTTTGGAAATCTTTTCCATGGCTGGCCTGCGCATGCGCAGTTCCCAATGTGGAACTGCACAGAAGCCACAAAGATGAACCCAGATAAAAATGATTTTTATCTCTTTATTTTGAGTTTAGTTTATAATGACAACAAAAATAAAAACACAACAGCAGTACATTAAACATTTTTGTACAGTCAAGATATGTTTCAATACTTGGTTCCAAAATATGTTCCAATGTTATACTTTGTTCCAATATTATACATCAGTGCTTTTTACAGAAATCATACCATTTGTTTTATTCACTTAGCAGAACTTAATAAATGCAAATCATACAATAGTTTCATGGACATTGTTTACTTCGTGATGCCCCCTTCTCCACATATTCTAGAAAAGGCAGCCATCTGTTTAAAATGTTTGTAGAGTAAGATAAGTTATTTGCTACTTTGAGTTGTGAGGATATCTTATCTAAAATGAAAAGGTTCCACACCTTCTCATATACTACCCACTAGAAGGCATCTTTGCTTTTTTCCAGTATGAGGCAATCAGAAATTTTGCTGCCAGTAGGATAAAATGATTTTTTAAATCAAAGGCTTACGACTGCTTCCAAATTTCAATTTTAATTTACATCCACCTACTTTATTTATTGCAATTCATTTTGTAGTCTGAAGAAATGAAGTTAATCATTTTGAGCTGAATTCAGTTTACAGAATATGCACATAATTCATGGCAACATAATTCATGAGCATCATTGTCAAAACACGCAACCTTCTTCACTGAGGACATCTGAGCAGTGGAGGCCATGGAACACTGACTGCCCTTCTCCACTACTAAACACTTGGGAGTAAAAATTTTGGTCACTCTCCCTGCTTATACCATTAAAGCCACAGGGAACTTTAAAGGGCAGGGGATGGGTGAGCGACGGAGAGTAAAATGGAATATTAACACTCCTCAGAAGAAGTTGCCTTATGTGAAGTGTGTAGGAAGGAGAACATTCTTCAGCTGTCATGTACTGGTCACAAGACTCTATAATGCACAGCTGCACTCCAGTCCTAGTTGCAGAAGTACTGCAAGGATATATTATAGATTTTAAGTTTGCTTTTCAACCTCCACTACCCATAGAACTTGAAACAGGTAACCAGATTTTGAAACAAAACACAACTCTAATATTATTTATACTTCTTAGCAGCAATCACAAAATAAAAGCCAAAAACGTATACGGATGAGTGGTTTCTCCAGCCTCTGTTCTATTTAGGATTTGATCTCACTCTGTTCCGGTGGATTCTCTCCATTAAAATGTCTCTATATACCATTTATTACATTAATGATGACCTAGGTGTGCTTTTCCAATGATCCCTGGATTGCAAAAATGTATATTTGAGTATTTTTTCCCCATGGAACCAGTGTAGTGTAGTGGTTAAGAGTGGCGGGACTCTAATCTGGAGAACCATACTTGATTCCCCGCTCCTCCACATGAAGCCTGCTGGGTGACCTTGGGCCAGTCACAGTTCCCTCAGAACTCTCTCAGCCCATGCAGAGGAACGCAATGGCACATGTCTCTTGTATTGAAAACCCTATGGGGTTGCCATAAATCAGCTGAGACTTGACGGCACACACACAAGCATTCATACACAATGTTTCCCATGCTGTTGACTGGCAACCATCAGGGAACATTAATAAGCACCTAGAGACACTGTTTCCAACATCCCTGAAATGCAGAATCGCAGAAGTTCATATCTACATACAGTCTTTAAAATCCCTTTGATGTCCATGGCCAGGAGAAAAATACTCCAGGAGAAAAATAACAGATGGACACCAAGGTTCAGTTGCAGCATTAGATCTAACAGGATTTCATGCTTGTTTCCACCAGATTAGGTGTATGCTTACAGTGGAAAGAGATAGTGAAATGCTGTGGTAGTAGACAGACTGTACCATTTCAAACTATAGATGTGTGTGGGGGGGAGTATATTTGAATCCCTTTAAAGCACTGGTTCCCAACCGGGGGTCCATGGACCCCCAGGGGTCAGCGAGAACTAAATTAAGGTCCGCGAAACAAAGTTATAAACCCACAATAAATTAATATTTTCAATTAAAAGTTCTCTATTATAAAAATATATACTCAAATATTACTCTAAGTTTAATGTTTAACAGTTATGATTAAAGTTTATTTTCAAATTCTCGGAATTTTTATTTTGAACCTTGGGGTCCCTGCACCGAACAAAAAAGTCCTAGTGGTCCCTGGTCAAAAAAAGGTTGGGAACCACTGCTTTAAAGCAATAACTAGCATGTCAATGAGATAGGTTCTAACTAAGCCCTTCTGCTAAATGTAGTTGTTGCTTTTTTTGACAGGGATCATTAAAAATGTGACATCCTCCCTGAAATGGTTCTTCCCAGTCTGTCTCTTCAGCATTCCGCCAACTCATTCTGTTCCACGTGTACAGCATTCTGGAATTCATATACAGCTATTAGTTTGATAGGTGCCAAAAAAAGGTGGGGAAAACTGCATGCCCCAAGTTTGCTACAGCACAATAACAGAAGCAAACGCCCCTGTAACTTTCATGCCCCTTGCAACAATTGAACAGTTTTTGCAAGGAAAAAAAATGCTACAACAGTAATCCTAATTTTAAATAAAGACCTGCTACCAAGGTTGTGTCATCTGAGTAACTATGCCACATGAAGATGGTATTTCCTTTAATGCCTGGCGTAAAAATCTCAAACACTCTTTTCTATACTTACAGGAGAGCCTTGGATTCCAATTCCTACTGGACCCATTTCTCCAGGGGGGCCTTGTACGCCAGGCAGCCCTCTCTCTCCCTGAGAAGATAACGCTTTGTGTAAGCCTTTTTTAAAAGCGCACATTATGCAAACAATTTCAATGAAGAAGTCATAACAGCATCCTCCTACCTTAGGCCCTCGTGGGCCTGGTGTTCCAGAAGAACCAGCTGGTCCCTAAAAAAACAAAAAAATCTACCCTGAAAGATAGTTTCTGACAATCTATAAGTTTCATGTGAATTTGACAGTCATTGTCAGCAGAATTCCTAAATTAAAACACACACACACACAGTGAAATTTACAAGAAATCCTATGCAGAGTTTCAGAGTTGCACACATCAAAATCAATAGTCTTAGAAGACTACACTGAAAATACTTCATAGGGGTATTAATTAGTTTGTGCTTTAGTTACAAAATCAAATATTTACAAAATTATTTCTGAACTACACGTGACAGGAAGGGGATAAGCTGCAAAGGGAGCAAAAGACAGAAGGGGCACGGAAGGAAGTTGGCTTACTTGCTTGAGTAATCCAGAGTGATCTGCTCTACAAGCACTTTTTCTTCTGCTCTTTGCTTACAGCGAGTTTATTTTAAGAGTGCTTATTTGTGTGAGCCTGCCAGGCAGCTAGAGTTTATGTCTATGACCTCATGGTCTCTTATATGCCATAGTTTGATGATACTTACTGGTTTTCCTGAGAGGCTTGATCCTGGAGGCCCAGTGTCACCTTTAGAACCCGGAGGTCCCGGAGGACCTATAATTCCACCAGTTTCTCCCTATGTCGCACGCAAGAAAACAATGTTAATTTCATAGAAGACGCTAACTAGAGTTACCCTGCCCTAATTAATATACCAGAATTTAGCCATTCGGGGTTTGCATGTGTGCCAGGCTTCCATGTCCACATCCAACATCAACTATCAATTAACTTCGAGCTTTCTTAAAAAAAAAAAAGGTGTTCCTAAAAGGTCAAATGCAATCACTTCTTCAAAACTGGTGCTTTCCTGACTATATTCTTGGCAGGATTTATTTGCTCATTCAAAACTCTGATATATCATCATGCAACAGCAAGTCAACTGAATCATTTCTACTTATGAGAATTTTATTTGGACAGACAGTGCAGAAACTGTTAAGAATTGATCTCAACTGCAAAATCTTATTCTGTTCAGCAACAGGAAAGCAATCTCACACTGCTACCCTCCCTTGGCACACAGACCAGGTGTTCTCTACCTGTAGAGGCTCTTTCTCAGCAGCAGTATGTGCTAGCTCATTGATGCAAAAGCTGTCATTCAGATTGAGCACTAAAGGTTAACATATTTTATGCCAACCTAAGCTTTTGGGAACTAGAACCCATTGGAGTTCACAAATACATAAAATAGAATAAATCCATGTTAAAAAAAAACTTTTAGGTGCCATAAGATTCCTGCAAGTTTTTGCAGCAACAGAGTAACATGGCTACTTCTTGGCCACTGGAATCCATACTCAAGTCTGAAAAGTGCAGCATCCCACGCCAGGATTTTCTGTATCACTGAACTGTTGGGCAGAGTGAGTGCACAACGGCTGTCACACAAATTGATTAAGGATTAAAGGAAACTTTATTTAGTGAACAAAGTCATACTGGATAGGAAAGGAGAAAGAGAGAGAGAGAGAGAGAGAGAGAGCATGAGAGAAAGAGAGAGAGAGCATGCTTGCTACATGGCTCACTAGAGAGAGTTCAGTGTGGCACTTCCAAGAAGAAGCAGAATGTTGCCTGAGAGTGGCAAGAAAAGGATATTTAACAGAGAACATAACAACAGCCTGCTGGATCAGACCAGTGGTCCATCTAGTTCAGCATACTGCCAAGCAGCACAACGGCCAAGCAGTGGCCCTGGAGGGCCAAACAAACAGGGCACAGAGGCTGAGGACCTCCCCTGCTGCCGCCTCCCAGCACTGGTACTCAGAGGTTTGCTGCCTTTGCATGTGGAGGCGTCCTTTGGCAGAAGGAGACAGAGACTTCCACATTCCTATCAGACTACCTTTCCTTATGCCTTTCCTGAGAGGATCTTCCCTATCCAGTATGACACTTCACATTGCCTGTTCCAAGCAGGGCAGCAGAATTTAGGAATAATCTCTATGGGATATTTCAGAGGCAGACAAGATAAAATTTATAACATATTTGTGGCAGGTGTACGCAAGTAGACTTGGGAGTCTTTCGCCTGGTTTGTTATTTATACTTTAGAACAAAAAATAATTTAACCTCTATTTCAAAACGTACCTTTTCTCCTTTAATCCCTGGGTTTCCAGGGGTTCCATGGTTTCCTGGTAAACCCTGGTTAGTTTAATACAAAAACACACTGCTGTTATATTTGTTTTCCTCAGGTTTTATATGATATGCTAAGTGAAAAGAAGCCTTTTCTGAAGAACTAAATGGAAGAGCGTTCCTCACTACATTTTCCTTCCTTGCAACAGCAAGCATTCTTAAAATGCTAATTAAAAAAGTGAAATGTTTTATTCTAAAAAATTTTTACATTCCATACGACAGAACCTCTTGCTTACATGTGGCTTAGAAAAACTGAACACATCTGCAACTAGCACAACACGTCCAATTTAAAATCGTATAAGTCAAGGATCCAAAATTTTACACTTGGGGCAGGGGGCTGGATATTCATAATTCATATAATAGATAATATGCTCTTGGATTTATTTTTAAAATCTAATGAAAGCAGATGCTCTTTATCTGAGTTTAGTTCCTTCAGTCTTCTGTCTTTTCCTAAAGCATGAAACACCAAATTTTTCATTATTAATCAAAATGGTTTTATACATTCAAAGGGCACAATTTGAATAGTTCGAGATAATCACAATGCTGATTTTTCCCCTAGCCAGTTTTGTCTACATTACATTGTCTTCAGCATTCTAGCTGAAAGTTTTACTAACAGTTCTTATTCTCTTGACCAATTCCCCTAAATGCAAGGGCATGAAAACTGAAATAAACTACAATCTGCCAAAACAAAAGGAGGGCGTTTTAAATAGAGCTCCATACTAGCTGCCCCCTGTGATTTCATTTCCATCTTCCTTAAATACAAAATTAAGGCTGCAATGAATGTTGAAGGTCATGAGATAACTATCAGTTACACATAGCAGAAAATTTCTTACAGAAAATTATGAATAAACTGTAATTATTTCCTGCTATATGCCAGATTTCTAGCAATAATACACAATTCACATTTTTATATAATTTCCTAAACCAATATTACAAAATCTTCTCAGAAGATGAAAAGAGAACACAGGAATTCTCAGCACACAAAATTCCCTTCCTCTGGAGATCTGTCTATCCCCTCCGATGGTTATCTTACACCAGCCAGTGAAGACTTTTCTGTTTTGTCTGGCATTCCTTCACTTATTCTCATTGACCCTTCCTCCCATTCATGTGTTTTGCTTTAATTGTTTTCATAGTTTCATATATATTAATGTGTTTTAACCTTGATTTAATGTTTTTATTGTTTGCCACCTTGCGGACCCTAAGTTGAGTAAATAAATAAACCCTATTCTGAAGTCTGATGTCCTGTATGCTGAATGCAAACAGAGGGGAGCAGGATGCAAGTATAACTGTTGACCCATACACCCAGCAGGTCTGGAAAGAGCCCCTGTGAATGTATGGATGTAGGATCACTATGCACAGTTAGAACTGCCAGTTTTGTAGTGATCCTGATCAAACAGAAGAATCTACATGTGTATATTTGCACATGTAGGACTCCGTTTAGACCTTCGGCTGATCAAGGATGGGGCCATATTCCTTCCTTGATGGTATGCACAATGTATGCACAATCAAACATTTAAACAGAATGTAGTTTTAAGGAAAGAAGAATAGGAAAAACCCTGTTCTAGTTGCATGATTGGGAAAGCTTCAGTTCAATATTTATTGTTGTAGGGTTTTTTATATGCTGACTTGCTCTACCACTTAAGGAAGAATCAAATCAGTTTACAATTAACTTCCCTTCCCCTCCCCACAACAGACACCCTGTGAGGCAGGTGGGGTTGAAGAGTGTGACTAGCCCAAGGTCACCCAGCTGACTTCATGTGTAGGAGTGGGGAAACAAATCCAGTTCATCAGATTAGCCTCCGCTGCTCATGCGGAGGAGTGGGGAATCAAACCTGGTTCTCCAGGTCAGACTCCACCGCTCCAAACCACCACTCTTAACCACTACACCCCGCTGGCTCTATATGAAGTGAAGTTTCTTTCCTGGCTTCCTAAATTGGATTCAGAGCTTCTCCTAGTAAGTTTGCAAATTGTTACTTTTGAATCATACAACACCAGTATTATGATATTAATAAGGTCCTTGGTCCTTCCGGATGGTTAAGATATGAGCCTATGGTAGACTCTTGTGCAAACAGTATGAATAGTATATTAAACTTGAGCAAAGAGAAAGAACCAAATACATTCTAGCTAATTTGTTGAATTAGAAGCCACAATAAATCCCTTCAAATTCCAGATGAATGTCCAAGTCTGAGACAGAGGTTGACTGTCAAATGGTACAGAGATCAATATTTTCATATTCAATCATTAATTGCAGAAAATATTGTTAGTTGATTTGCTGATCTAAGGAACTATGAAAAACAAGCTGTAATTAAACAACACAAGAATGTTGAGCAGTAACAGGTATTCTTAATTTTAAAATTCCCCTCTCCCTTTCTGTAGAAGCTCTTTGGTAATTGGAATCAGCTATGACAATAATTTTAAACAGGTGTTTATTACTTAACAGCATTTAAGTAATAGATTGGTGATGATGGTTGAAACTCTGGAGCGGATCCAACTATCCACCAAAGAGCATTTTTCCAACTTAAGTGGCTCTTCTTGTGGCTTCACACTTTTCTGAGTTTACCCATGGTTCTAATAGAATTTAAAACAAGGTCATCTTGTCCATAGATTAATTTGTATTATTCATGTAGTGAGTAAGATACTTAAATTGCAATCCACAGAGCATATAAGAGAGTAGTGTTTGTAAACTTAAAGCAGTTGGCTCTCTAGATTTGCATACCTGATCTATTCTACCTGGAAGTATACAATACAAAGGGCTGTTCCTCCAGAGACATTTGTACTTAAGTACAAGGTAACAGAGTACAAAACAAATTTATACTTTGCTTGTTATAAAAGGGCAAATGTTTCAAAAATGGCTTCTCCTTTCAATGCATAGAACAGAGCCAAACATATTCTAGTTTTGATACTGAATTAGGTGAGAAAGAACCAGTCCTCACTTCCATGCATATGAATAGGGAAAGCTATGATATAATGTTCTTTATTATTTACAAAGAATAAGATATATGCACAAGGTCATCTATACTACAGTATAAAATAAATTACAGGACGCAACCTTGGATTCTTTATTTCTCAAGATGCTACTTTTTAGGAACAGGCACAACACTCCTTATGTAGCAGGATTGTATGTGGTAACTCCCTCCTGATCCCCACACTTCTAAAAAATTGTCTGAATACAGCATATGCACATGCAACGGCATACACACAAAATTGTTTCCATGTGTCGGGGCAAATGGGCATAGAGGTTCTATAACCATAATAGTGATTCAGAGTTGGAACAACACACATGAACCCACTCTCTCCACACATTCAATAGAGAACTGAAAGGGTTTTTTGTTGTGTTGCAAGATCATTCTTAATGTTTTTGTTTCCATAATCCATTATATGCGTTCTCCCATGTTTGAGGAAGGGGTGTCACAATGGTATAGGATTATACATTCTTGTCTGCTAGAATGTCAGTCTTATTGTTTGGTTAGGAAAGGACACAGGAAGGTTATACTATTTCTTTGCTTGTTTGTTTGTTTATTGGATTTATAGGCCACTCTCTTCTAGCCAAGCCAGGGTCAGAGTGGTTCACAACCTTTCACAACTTATATTCACAGTGTAATATAGAAGTGAGCTGTGGCTCACGAAAGCTCATACCCTACCAGAAAATATTTTTGTTAGTCTTTAAGGTGCTACTGGACACTTGCCCTTTTCTACTACAACTTATATTAAACCAGAGAGATGCAACAACAAAACCTTATGAAATCTCATGGGCTACAATAATCAATCACACTTTTCTTCAAGCTCCTTATAAAAAGAGCATTATAAGAATAATATATTTTTTTACTGGCTAACATTTCACTTCAGTAAATTTTACTGACTATAAGTGGAATAAGCCAACACTTACAGCTTCTCCTGGCTCTCCTCTGGGGCCAACTGGTCCTGGGGGTCCCTATGGAATAATTACAAATATTTGAGTGAAAAACAAATCAGGTTTATATTATTACTATTTTAAGGGCTAGACAGCAGAACAAAGGGTATAAGAAGGAAAATATTATCACCCCCAAATCATCTTTATAACATAGTTCCTTTACTGTAAAAAGTAAAGTAAGGTCCCCTGTGCAAGCACCAGGTCATTCCTGACCCATGGGGTGACTTCACATCCCGACATTTCCTAGGCAGACTTTGTTTACGTGGTGGTTTGCCGGTGCCTTCCCCAGTCATCTTCCCTTTATCCCCAGCAAGCTGGGTACTCATTTTACCGACCTCGGAAGGATGGAAGGCTGAGTCAACCTTGAGCCAGCTACCTGAAACCAACTTCCGTCGGGATCGAACTCAGGTCGTGAGCAGAGCTTTTGACTGCAGTACTGCAGCTTACCACTCTGTGCCACGGGGCTCCTGTCTCCTTTACTGTACAAATATTCAAATTGGGTCACCAAAATTGGCACCAATGGGTTGTATACACACACACACACACACACACACATTCCTTGCATGAGAGAAAAGGTACTCTTGCTTCTGCAATGGAGGACATTTTTTGCAGATTCTCCTTTCTTGCTACAGAACCAGCTTTTGGGGGAGCCTGAGGGAACTGCAGTAAGAAGGGAGAGGACATAAAGCTCTGTACAGTTTACCAAATATAATGTACGTACTTGTAGTCCAGGAGTTCCAACGGACCCAGGAAGACCAGGCTGTCCAGTTTCACCCTAACAAATGTTTCCCAGAAAGGCAAGTTAACTGTATATGTTTATATAGATGAAAAGTGTGCATTTCATAAATTATTGTAGAATGTATACTAATGAGAGGTTCACTGTAATTCCAGTTGTGTGCCTAACAATTTTTGGGTAACTATTTTTTGTGGTTTGTACAATAGGCACGGTGTAATTGTGCATTTAGGCATACAATTTCAATTTCAATACCTTTATTGGCATACCATCGAGCAATAGGTATACATGAATTATATCTGAAGCAAACAGTTCTATTGATTTATATTGTGGTATACAATACACATTGGAATACCTATAAGGTGTATATGGATTTTGTTTAATAGTATTAGAATATTAAGAGCAAACGTGCTGTTTCTAAGTGTTGAACCTCCAGGTGGTAGCTGGAGCTCTCCCGCTATTACAGCTGATCTCCAGGACATAGAGATCAGTTAAACTGGAGAAAATGGCTGCTTTGGAAGATGGGATCTATGGCATTATACCCCATTAAAGTCCCTCCCCTATCTGAACCCCGCCCTCCTCAGGCTCCACCCCCAAAGTCTCCAGGTATTTCCCAACCTGGAGCTGGCAACCCTAATTATATCCATAGGTAGGCTTCCCACAGTTCCAGAGGCAGGAGAGGACAACCTAGTGGGCGGGTACTATCTTACTTCCTCACAGGAGGAAAATTATGCCAACTGGACCATGATCTATAATCTGCTTACTTGTCATTGCATAATTTTGACATGCATGCAACAAATGGTAACAAATAAAAATTCCTGAGCAACATTTTTACATTCACATTTTATGTAAAATATTTAAAAACTAATAAAAGTACACAAGAAAGTAAGCATCAAATCAAAATATATTCAATGGAAAGAGATCACAAAGTTTTCAACTATACTTACTGGATCTCCCTTGTCTCCTTTTTCAGGAGCATCTCCCTATGACAGAGTACAAAGTCTTAATGTTTACAGGGGCTTTTTAAATGAAATGCTTGTATTTGCAAAACACAGCAATCGGCCAATGAATGAATGAATGCTATAATTAACATTAAATGTAAACATTATACTGATTTAATGAAAGGTAATATAGAAAACAACTGGGGGACCACATGGACTTGCCTTTCCCTGCTTCCTTCTTCCCACCCACAAGCCAACCTACTGTTATCTGCCCCCATATCTTCAGCTTTCCCGCCTTCACTCCCCCTGGCATCTTCTACCTGGGAAAACTATGACCAAGTGGAGCTATGCTAGCCACTGGATCAGGGCCAATTGTGCAGTGACAGCCGCCAGGCCCAGCTGCATGCTGGGGAACCTAGAAAGACTTACAAGGGAGTACCTCACTTTCCCCTGTATTCCTCTTTCTCTCCTCCTGGCAACATAGGATTGCCAACCTCCAGGAGGTGGCTGGAGATCTCCCACTATTACAACTGATCTCCAGGCAACAGAGATTGGTTCACCTGGAGAAAATGGCCACTTTGGAAGGTGGACTCTATGGCATTATACCCCATTGAAATTCCTCCCAAACCCTGTCCTCTTCAGGCTCCACCCCCAAATTCTCCAGGTATTTCCCAACTTGGAGCTGGCAACGCTATGGCAACCTCCATATCCTCATATTTCCCTGCTTCCTTCTCTCCTTTCCACCCACCAAACACCATACCTTTTTATTTGCCCCTCATCTTTGGCTATATTTATTATTATTATTTTCATTTATATTGTGCCTTGCACCACAATGCATGCCCCAAGCTGGTTACAGTATTCTCCTCTCCTCCATTTTATCCTCACAACAATCCTGCGAGGTAGGTAAAGCCGAGAATGCATCACTGGCCCAAAGTCACCCACTGAACTTCCACAGCAGAGCAGGAATTCGCATGTGGATCACCTAAATTCCATTCTGATATGCTAATCATTACATCACACATTGGTGTCTCCAAGTGATGTAGTGCTTCATAATCTACCCCAAACCCAAATCATCTCACACAAGATCCCCTGAAGCTTAGGATCAAATTTTCAAAATCATTATTATCATTAGGAAGGATTGCTATCATAGTTATTTAGATCATATATTGTTATTGGTTTGTATTATAAACTGTTTTGGGAGCCAATCTGGCTGAAAATTGAAAAATAATTTAAAAATTGAAAAAATAATAATATAAAGCTGTTTTTTAAGATTTCAGCTACAAAGTGCAAATCATGTTTAACTTAGCTGATATGCAGATAGATATACCTCTGCCAACCCAAATCTCTGATTAACTAATTACTTACCTTTTCACCTTTTTCACCTTTTAAACTCATTTCTTCTTGATGACTCTTTTAAGAAAAAGAACATGATACACCATCATCACCAGATAAAGAAAAAATAGAACTTCCCTATGCTGCCTTCCTCATCCTTCCCTTTATAGCCACCTTATGTTGTTTCCCACAAAATATGACTGAAATTCAGTTAGTGCTAATTACAATTCTAAAATACTTTTATATATGACTCTTCCAATGGAACACAGGAGGGTCTGCATTCTGAAATGTTCATAATCATAAACTGTTATCGCGTATGATACATTGATAGCTATTTTTAACTTACTATGCTTTTTCATAAATAAATAATTCCCAGAAATTTATATGCTGCTTTAGTCTCCCTCTGTGAACAGCCACTGGACTAGAACTGAGTTGATCATGGGCCAGAGACGGAACCATGACTCAGGATTGATTCCCATATGCGTGGGAACTACTTCGCAACAAATTTACTTAAGTTCTATAATGCTTACTCAAAAGTCCTGGGGATGGTTAACATTGGTTACAACAAAGCAAAATACATGTAATAAAATCAAAATACCCAAATTAAAGTAATCCGACCCCCTATTAAAGCTGGATATTGAACGTCAGCCCAAGGAAGAAAGTTTTACAACTCTTCTAGAAAGTATATAAACTTAAGATATAAGTAGAAAGTATGTTAGAGATCAGCAGTTGGCTCTTTTGTCTTTTTAAGCATGTATAAGTAGCATCCTTGGGGAAAAGAGGATTTTTTAAACTTCTACTTCCATGCCATTTTTAACAAAAACATATGATTTCTTTATAAAAAACAAATAGCACCTAGAGAGGGCAGCTATTTACTCTGGGAAAATGGTGTGAGGAGAAGGGTTCATTCTTCTTCAGTACTGTGGTTCCAATCCAAACCCCCTCCTCTGTGGATACTATTTTTAGAAGTGTAAAGAGATAGCTGATCCAATCACGGAGGTTCAACATCTCTTAATAGTTGTGCTGGCAAGAAAGAGCAAAGGCAAGCTCCATATTAGGTCATGGGACTAGGGAAAGGAAAGAAATTTGCCAAGTCACATCTGACTTATGGTGACCCCTAGTGGGGTTTTCAAGGTAAGAGATGTTTGGGGGTGGTTTGCCATTCCCTGCCTCCGTTATCATGACCCTGGTGTTCCTTGGAGGTCTCCCATCCAAATACTAGCCAGGGTCAGGGCTGAGAGTGTGTGACTGGCCCAAGGTCACCCAGCAAGCTTCTATGGCACGAGTGGGGATTCAAGCCTGGGTTTCCCATGTCCTAGTCTACACCACACTGGGATACAAACTAAACTATTCTATACTGTGGACTGTCCCAGAACATAGACAACAGTTTTGCCAGATTGTTTTGTTTCTAATAAGGTTTACGGTGACAGTCAGGTATGGCGTTTTCAAAATGAGATAATGAAGTATCTCTTATGACACTTTAGTAGCACTGCCCGGTGCCATTTGCTTATATACAGTTCTCTTGCAAGAAGCATATCTCTCTTGAGATACAAATACCCTGCTTTGTTTGTTAAACTGCCATTCTATAATGCAAATTTCACGGTGAAAGAAAAATATGCTCCCACGGAAACAAAATCATAATGAAATCTCAATAGCTCAGTCACACTTCAAGGATGGGGAACAGCATCATACCACAGAACACATTTAAACGGATTTAAAGAAAGAGACAAAGAAACCATCTTTTAAAAGCAGGCGTAAAAAATCAAGCAAAAACAAACATAATTCCAGCATAAAGAATTCTCCTGAATTTGGATTAGACTGGATTACAACTCAGGGACAGACTAAAAATTAATCAAACCACCCCCTAAAGAAAAATTGACAAGTTTATCCTACCCCTCATGGGACATTTATCTTCCCAGATGCTTTCCTGACACCCTTTCCTTATTCTTTTTTAGGTGGTAAAACTTGTAAAGTAAAATACCAATGATAAAACACCACCAGCAGCAAAAACAAATAAACAATTAAAAGTTTATTTGTTTTTTTGCTGCTTTATCATTGGTATTTTACTGTAGAAATTTATTGTATCAATGTTGTTGTTCTCGGTTGACTTATTTTACATCTTTTTATCTTTGTTGAACAGTTAAAAACTAAAAGACGGGGGCATAAATATTTAAATAAAAGTATATCAGAGAGTCTCATCACATACAGGGGCCTTTTGCCAACTAAAACCAAACATGTATACCCTGTTTTGAGTAATTTCTTCCATGGGACAATCCACAGTTCCTTCTTCCCCCATTACAGCAGAAACAATTGTAATACATAGTTAAGTGTGGACTTGATATTTGGGCGGTTCCTCACTTGAATATTTACACACAGCCTGTCTGGGAGCCATGCTACTATTTCTTTTTAAAGGAACAGACCGGGAAGCTTGAAACATAACTACTTTCTTTCAGTACAATGAAGTACTTCTGAGCTCTCTCTGTTTAAGCCCAGCACTTAGCAATGCATAATGTAATTTTCAGAATGGTGTGAACATTGTATTTGCTCATTAAAAGCACAATTCCTCTACATCAGACTGATAAAACAGAGACAGGAACAAAATGCAATGTTTTCAGACTGTATATAAATATTGGAAATGTATTCTAATGGAAATGTTCCAGGTCAATGAATTCATTTAAATCATATAATCATATAACTGATTTTGCATACACATAAGAAAATTCTAAATGAGAACCTATTCAGAAATCACAGTGGGCTCAGCAAGAGTAAAGATATGTGTTTCCAACCATGAAGCAACTGGTAAGTGTGCTATAAATTCCTACAGGAGAGCTAACAGGAGAAAAACAAAGGCTAATAATATAACATGGCAAACTGACTGTTTGAAATGGTAATAAAAGATTGGGAAAGTTGTATCCCCAACCATACACTGGCTACAGAAACCAGACTTGCATCCAAAAGATTGAAGGTGGATGATGTGGGCTGGGGAATGAATATTGCATATATAGTCCCAAGATATAACTGGAAGGCTTGCTGAAGCTAAGCAGGTTTAGGGTTTACTGGGGTTGTTGAAAAAACAATTCACTAAAATTCAGATTCGGCAAAATTCAGCCCGTTTTTATTTGGGAAATGCCGAAGTCCGAACTCTATTCGGATTAATGGAATTCAGCTTGAAATTCGGCGATCCTGAATAAATTCAGCCGAATAAAGCCATTTAAGGCACATTCGTGGCTTTCCGCGGCACCGGGGGGCATTTTTGGAGGTAGAGGTCCCAAACTTTCAGGGTAGATTGGAGGGACCCTACTTGCAACAACCCCCAGGTTTGGTGCAGATTGGGCCAGGGGGTTCCGAGTTATGGGGTCTGGAAGGGGTCCCCCTTGGAATGAATAGGAGCCGGCAATCCTTAATGTGCATCTAGAGAGCGGCAAATCCAAGGCAAAACCTCCCATTGTTTCTCGTTGGCTATTTATGCATGGGAGGTTTTGACTTGGATTTGCCGCTCTCTAGATGCACATTTCCCCCATCTGAATTCTCAAAACTCTGCAGGGGGGCTTATTGTTGAGATCTGGAAATTTGGATGGGGGAAATGTGCATCTAGAGAGTGGCAAAGCCAAGGCAAAACCTCCCATTGTTTCTGGGGCAGCCAGAGAGAGACTCACCGACCCACACTGACCTCCAGGCGAAGGTGGCAACCAGTGAAAACATAAACAATCACACTCGCAAAGAGGAGATCAAGCCCCCCCACCAGGACAGGTCACCCCGCCTTTGGTTCCCCCCCCCACACAGTAGAAGCCAGTCTGTGGCTTCTAAGAACTGATGTAACTATGCCGAAAGTGCATCCAACAACGCTCAAAGCGTAAGTAAACAGCATAACTAGCATGGGTAACGTATCTTTTCATTTCAACCCAGCCAAAGTGCATCTTATAAGGCTACTAGCGTAAGTGCGACCTGCGCAAATTGCGTATCTTCAGTATTGATAGATTTCATGCTGCTGGATTCAAATCTTCCACAGCAACAATCACACTCGCAAAGAGGAGATCAAGCCCCCCCAGGACAGGTAACCCCCCAAATCACACTCCACAGAGGCAATCAAGCCCCCCCAGCAGAACAGCCCCCCCAAACCAGAAGACGCAAATTCCTAACGAAGGAGAAGAACGGGCCAGACAGAGAGAGACTCACTGACATGGGATGTACTAAAACGAATGACAGGCTAGCTCATTAGAAACAACAGGAGAGGCTGCACAGCCCATTGGAAACAATAGGAGCCAGCCAGAGAGAGACTCACTGACCCACAGTTAACTCCACATGAAGCTGGCAACCTGTGAAAACAGCAGAAAGCACAGTCCCACACAGAGGCAATCAAGCCCAGGGCCATCTTAACAGCATTATGGGCCCCTGGGCAAACCAGTATGCTGAGGCCCCTACGACAACCACTCACAGGAATAAAAAGTAAATGGTCGATAATATTAAACATATATTTAGTTTCAGTACCTTTATTGGCATACCAAGGACAATCAAAAAGAGTAAACCTAACCACTATACATAATTTTACCTCGCCTTTTAATTACATCACCAAGAAAATTGGCTACAGATTCAATAATCTCAGAACTTCGGGAGGATAACAACAAGTTAATCTTACTATCATCAGCTTGATTAGCATAGTTTGATAGAAAAGGATCTAAAAGAGCAGCACAAATTTTGCAATAAAGTGGACAGTACAAAAGAATATGGTCAATACTTTCTATCTCCCCCATAACACAGTTACACACTCTAGCAGAGTATGGGATTTTCTTGTATCTCCCAAACAGAATGGCAGAAGGGAGAACATTAAAACGGGCTAGCATATAAGCTCTCCAAAGATGGGGAGCAGTAAGACAGGAGAAGTACTCTGGGAGAGAGTTTAATAAACATATATTTATTTTATTGGCACTTCAACAAAACTAGTGTTAAAACATTAAAAACATGCTGTACAGCAGCAACTAATCAACATGATAAACATTTGAACAATACACAAGGCTTGAAAAACACAATAATACTCAGTAAGCCACACAGATTACAGTATGAAATTACTAGGAACCTCTTATTATAACAAGCATTTACGGCATTTCTTTTCAGAGAATTGCTTTATTATTGGCTTGAAGTCAATGGTCTTCAGGATGTCATTTTCCATGCACATGAGTGAAAGCCAGTTCAAACGATGCTGCCCCGTTGTGCTACGAAGCAGATTTTTTATAAGTTTCAGTCTCGAAAAAGAACGTTCTCCTGTACCATCATGCACATGAACACTCTGAGTGCAATTTCAACATTCGGGAATACAGATTTCAAATTGTCCAAAATTATTTTTCTGTACAGTGCAGGGAGAGTTTTATAATTTTCATCAAGAGCCATGTAGTGCTTGAGATGCTCACATTCATTTAAAAGCTCATCATAATTCAGGTCTTTGTGATACATATTAGCCAGATGTTCACACTTTTTCTTTAGTGCATCAGAAGCAATGGTTTTCAATTCACTGAAGAAAGAAAACAGATTTCCAATCTGTGAATAACCCTGAACTTTTCGGTTTTACTGAGAAGTACCTCTTCTGATCCATCATATCTACTAAGATGCACACTTCGTTTTCGTTCCCGTTTTTTCCCATCACTGTAATCTGTATCTGGACACATACTCCTGGCTTTGAATTCATATTCACTAAATTTGTCTCTAGTTTCCAGAAGATAGATTTTCATAGACTCAAAAAGATTCGTGGCAACAAGGATGTTCACATCCTTTGATTGCAGGACCTTGCTTGTTTTGTTCATTCTTTCTAGCATGTCATTCCAAAGAATTGTGAGAAAAATTGTTTCCAGGTTTTCCATTTTTTTTGCTCAATCCTTCTGCCTCTTGCCTTGTATTCACTTGCTGTTCATTGTCAGCTGATAGAGAATCCAGTGCATGTTTTATTTTCTCGAAACCCTCATACAGAGCATGAACAGTATCAAAATGTGCTGACCATCGTGTGTCAGACAGACGCTTGACCACAAAATCTTTTCCTACAGATGATCTCAATACATTCCAGCAATGAGTAGAACCAGCAAAAAATGAATACAGATGCTGAACAAAGTCAAAGAATTTTACAGTCTGTAGACAACACTCTGCTGCTTTTACTCCCACCAAGTTCAGGCTGTGTCCAGCACAGGGGACATAGATGGCAAACTCATTGAGTTGATGAATCCATGTTTGCAATCCAGTATATCGTCCAGACATATTTGAGGCATTATCGTATGACTGACCATGGCAGTTTGATAGTGGAATGTTGTTCTCATTAAGAAAATCCACAACAGTGTCTGTTAGATCCTTTGCTCCATGAGAAAAGATGGGGATGAACATCAAGAAACGTTCCACAGGCTCACAGCCTTTAATGTATCGGACAGTAAATGTCAGTTGATCTGTGAGATGTCTGGAGTGGAATCTACACTTATTGAATAATACTTTGACTCTTTTACTTCTTCAAGAATAGTACAAAGAACCTGTTGTCCCATTAATTCAATTAATTCCTCACAAATATTTGCAGATAAATACGACGGATTCCCATTTCCAGGATTTCCATACATTTTGAGATATTCTTCCAAGAAAGAGTCAAAATCACTCAGCAGCTCTAGTATACATAAATAGTTGCCATTTTTTGCTGACCCAATAATCTGATTTTCTCCACGAAATGGCAAACCTCTGGAGGCAAGAAAGCGAATTACAGAAACCACATGTGTCAACGCTTTATGCCAATATTCCTGCTCTGAGCGATATTGCTCAAGTAATAAAGAATCTACACTTCCAGTTTCTTTATGCCTTATCAAATATGCTGTCATGCACTTTCAATGTTCTTCTCCATTTTCATGTTCTACAATAACATTGCTGTGCTTCCAGTCATTGAACCCCGATGTAGCAAAGGGAGATTCTTTCTTGGACAATAAGCGACATACAAAGCAGTACAAACGACCTTGGGATGGTGAATAGATAGCCATTCACATTTTACACACTCGCCATTCCGCAGTTCATGTATAAACAGATCGTTTGGTAAATACCTTGCCTTCATATTCTCTACTCCAGCTGTTTTATACACTCTGCATGAGTTTGAAAGGTTGCTATCATGATTCTGACATGATGAGGGCCCACTACGAATCCAGTAATCTATTGTGTTAGTATGATTAATGTTCCATAGCCCCAGATCTGTGTCTTGGATTGCAAACTCCTTTACTGTTACAGATTTGGGTATTTCCTCTTGTAAAATGTCACCACCAGCAGCAACAGGCAATGATGATATGTCTGCTGAAACTGGATGATTGGTAGCAGGAATTGATGTAGATGTGGATGCTATATCTGAAGGAATGGTATGAGTGGCTGTCGTTGCACCTGTGTTTCCAGCCAGCATGAAATAATGTTTTATTTCTGGGGCTATCAGGATGGCACACTGAATTTGTCCCCAAAAATTTACATCTAGGGTTGCCAACCTCAAGGTACTAGCTGGAGATCTTCTGCTGTTACAACTGATCTCCAGCTGATAGAGATCAGTTCACCTGGAGAAAATGGCCACTTTGGCAATTGGACTCTATGGCATTGAAGTCCCTCCCCTTCCCAAACCTGTCCTCCTCAGGCTCCACCCCAAATAAGGGACACGGCAACTATACTTTAGAGACTGGAGGACAGGAGCAGAGCAGGTGGTAAAAGCTCTGTCCCTGATGGCAACCATCTCTCCTCAATTAATCTGCTGGATTGTTTGGTTTTTACCCAAAGCTTTTTGCCACATAGATTTTATGTATTATATGTTATAAATAAAGAACATTGCCAATTCTCAGTCTTAATGACAGGAGACTACTTAAGCATATGGCCAGTGCATATAAAGGACAACTATTCGTTTTAACAATTCCTTAATCTCTAAAAATGGCAAATAGTTTTTCCTGTGCCCCCACTCCACACAACATATTGCATCAAGTTTCATTTATCTATCCCGACCTGAAGGGTTGGATTAGCCCTGCTTAGTCTGAGAGCTGAAATTCTGGTTCCAGAGAGTCTAAATATTTAAATCTGGAGTTTAGATTGGTAAATCACCTCTTCCATCAGCCTAAATACTAAACTTAGCACTCCTTCTCAGGCAACTTGCTTGCTTGAAAATAAGTCATTAAATACTTCACATTGGACAGCTGAGAGGAGGAGTATGCTAGCACACTATAAGAGGATTTAAAAGATGATTAATTTCTTGAAGGCAAAACAGCTGGCCCACATTTTGCCAGAAGATATTAATTGGGAAACATGAGATGACTTAGGAATTTGTAGAGCCTCATGGCAGTGAGAAACATGAATCTCACAGACAGATGCATATCAAACCCAGAGGACCTCCATGATAGCTCTGGTCACCTGCCTCAGAGTTAAATAACATGAAATTAGGAGGCTGCTAAAAATGGTGCCAAATATACCAAGAATTATTCTGAGAAATAAGTTATGCATAAGAAGGAGAAAAACTGCTGGATGAAATGCATTTTTGTAGCTGCCCTGGGTGTAATGAATGCAACAGATTGATTGCTTTCTTCATTTTCTACATTGCCTCCTCCTGCTCCTCCTCCTCTTCTAACGATGCTTGAGGTAGCTTGCAACAATTCATAAAACAAATTACACGATCATAAAAGTCAGTGGCCATATGAATACAATAGTAAAGCTAATTGAAAAATTACCATAAACTCCCATTAAAAAGTCCATTTGGGAAAGGTTTACATTTCTAAGTTCCAACAGCATCATAAAAAACCACAGAGATTCACTAAACGGCCTTCTAAACAGAAAGTTGTTTGCTGCACTAGTTATGAAAATCAGTTATGAAAACTGTGTGCTGAAAACCCTGGGGATCCTCAGAAGGGATCAAGGATTCCTCGGTGGGAAGAGCATTAATGGCGGACAAACTCTTACAGGAGGAGGAAGATACATGCATAATCACAGACCTGTCTCAAAGCCTTTCATTTTGGGGGATAGATTATTGAAAGAGTAGGCAGAGCAACTCCAAAAATACTTGGATGAGACATCTGCCCTTGGTCCTTTTCAATCTCGTTTCAGACCTGGGTTCAGGACTCAGAAGCCTTTAGTACTGCTTGTGCATGATTTCCATCTTAAGATGAACAAGGGCAATGCATCTCTATTGTTGTTGTTAGATCCATTAGTAGCTTTTGATATGGTCAACCATGCTATACTGCTGAGATGCCTGGAAGGTGAGGTGGGCCTGGGCAAAGCAGTATTGAGATGGATCCAGTCTCTCTCTCTCTCTTTTAAATCAAACTACTGATAAAACATTGCAGTGGGAGATGCTGAATCCCTTGGGAGCTGACCGGGGTGGGGGGTGGGGCATGCCACAAGGCTCTGTGTTGCCTCCCATATTTTTAATATCTGTGTAAGGGCCCTTAATGAGTATTTCTGAATGCAGTGGTCAAGTGGCCAAGGAAGAACAAACTGAAGTTGATTCCAGACAAGACAACAGTGATGCTGGCTGGAAGGGCCACTGCTTTAAACAGGATTGCTCTTCTTACCATGCATGGTGCGTAGCTTTCACTGAAAGAGTCTGTTACAAGCTTAGACATTTTGCTAGATCCTGGTCTCCTGTTGCAGAAGAAGGTATCCATGACACTAGAAAATGCTTTTTTCCAGCTAGTTAGGAAGCTGGCTCCCTGGCCCCTCTGATCAGTAACCTCAAAACTTGATTATTGTAACATTCTCTACACGGGGTTGCCCTTCAAGACAATCCATAAATTGCCACTGATGCAAGAGGCAGCAGCCAATTTGTTATCTGGTGATAGCTGGTGGAACTATGTCACTCCTATTTTGAGGTTCCTTCATTGACTGCTGATTGGTTTCTGGGTCCAGTTCAATGTGCTGACGCCCAACTTCAAAGCCTTTCATGACCTGGGACCCACACACTTGAAGAACCACCGCTGTCTGCACATTCCCATGTAACAGCTTCATTCTTCCCAGCCAAGTCTACTGGCAGTACCAACCTTGTCTAAGGCACATTAGGCAACAGTCTGGGTCCAAGCTGAGTCAGTGGCTGCCCCATTCCTCTGGAACAGCCTCCCAGAAGAGGTCAGAGGGTTTCTACCCTCCTGACTTTTTAGAAAGGTTGCAAAGCAGAGTTATTTCAGAGAGCTTTTTGGACAGCCTGAGCCTGGATACAGCAGGAATACCCTGTTGGTAGGGGCATAAAGTGTTTTTAGATTGACTTTTAATATTTTATAATCTGTTGTTTTAATGTTTGTTTTATCAATTGCTTTTTATGTTCTTGTTACTCACCTTGCATCCTGAAATGCTCAGGTGAAAGGTGGGTGCATAAAGATTTTAAATGAATATGCTATGAATGAATGAATGAATGAATGAATGAATGAATGAATGAATTAGCAGGAGCTTTATAGAACTTGCTCCCCCACCTGTGCTTAATGTGTGGTTGACTGTCAAGGGGTAATTTACTGCCTGAACAACTTCACTAGCACTCTCATGACACCCCATTCTCCTTGCTTCAATCATCCTTCCAAACATAAAAGAGACCTTTGTACATGTACATTACCTTCACCTTTGTACATGTACATTAAATGCCCATACCTGGTAATATGGCTCTTTAAAAGTATCTGGATATTCTGGAGCACCTGGAGGGCCCTAGAATTAGGAAAATACTTACATTTATCATTTAGATAACTATTTGTGTATACTTGTATTTCAAATTAATATTTTAAAGTTCATAAAATAATTTATTTAGCATTTTAAATACAAAAATATTATCAGAGAAATATTATTTTTAAAAAATGCTCTGCTGATTCTTAGAACTGGAAGCCATTGAATTACAAATCAGTTCAACAAGAATGGAAGAAGTACCAGTCTTTCCAAGTCATTCATCTGTGTCAAAAGATGTACATAAAAGACCCTTGTAAGTCTAGCTCAGTTATAGCATGCATAATACTTTGTTAGCCAAAAAAAGAGACAAACCTGCAACAACCTCTGTAAGACATACCTGATATCCAAACTTACCTCTGCCCCTAACACATAACTTTTTAGTTGTTAACTGCCCTGTACCATGGACCTCTATATTGGTTGTTTTGACTGGCAGCAGCTCTACAAATAGGGTTGCCAGGTTGCCACCGGCGGGAGGTTTTTTGGGTGGAGCCTGAGGGCAGGGTTTGATGAGGGGAGGGACTTCAATGCCACAGAGTCCAATTGCTACAGCAGCCATTTTCTCCAGTTGAACTGATCTCTATCAGTTGTAATAGCAGATCTCCAGCTACTACCTGGAGGTTGGCAACTCTGTTTCCAAAGCATTGCATTCATTTATGTTTTTATATTGTTTATATTCCACTTTTCTCCCTGATAGGGGACCCAAAGTGGCTTTTCACATCGTTCCTCCCCTCTTCCACTTAATCTTCACAACAACCACCTTGTGAGGGTAGGTTAGGCTGAGAGACTGGGATGGGCCCAAGGTCACGGGTGGACTTCCGTGGCTGAGCGGTGGATTCAAACTCAGTTGTCCCAGGTCCTAGTCCAACACTCAAACCCCTATGCCACACTAGGGAACACGTACATACAAAGCATGCCCTTATGGCCCTGCCCCATGTTTTCATTATCCATTTAATTGCACTGTTTTTCTGCTTTCTAACTCTGGGGGTTACCGCACTTTGTATTCCCAGCGATGTATTAAGAGTTTGAGAATGTTATAAAAAACATCACTTTAAAAGGGTTTTTGGATACCACGGCTTATAAATGGTTGGAAGACGTCTTCACAGCTAAAGGGGCCAAACAAAGTGCGAACAGTATTTTTTATAACGTTTTCAAACTGTTAATACATCGGTGGGAATACATAGAAAGTGTGAACAGTATTTTTTATAACATTTTCAAACTCTTAATACATTGCTGAGAATACAAGTGCGGTAACCCTCTCTGAGGGCTTTCCCCATACAGTCTATAGTCTAGTGAATGTTGGCTTCCTATCAGCTGCAGCTCATACTTACATTGTTCCTTGATCTCATACATTGTTTCTTGACTGAGTTCTATTCAGGGGCATTCTCAATAGAAAGCAAAACAACAATGCAATTAAAAGGATCATGAAAACAGTCAGTCTTGGAATTATCCTTTTTTCAACTGTCTTACAAGATTAAAAAAAAGATTTTTTTTAAAGAGAACTGTCAAATTCAGAAAGGAGTGAACTGTCATAGGACTCTAAACTAGTCTCAGCAAAAGCTCATACATTTCAGTAGCTGACTGCCCCAAGAGAGATAAGAAAGCTTCCCATTTGAGAAGGTCTAGCCAGGACATGCTAAACAATATTCAGCACAGCTGAAGCTATCTATGTCCCCATTTATAAAACTTTAAATATTTATAGCTAAATAAATATAAATACTTTTTGAGAACCAAAGAAAACAAAACAAATGAGGCCAGTAAAGTGATTTGAAAGGGAAGAGAAGTTCTGAAAATTAAGGAACACTACCAATTATCTGCTGTTTATATTGGCTTTAACCCAGGTATGAATTTTAATCTCATACATTTTACATAAGTGTTTTAACTCCACAGCGTCCTTTCCAAGTACTGCTTTATTAATGTTCACAACATCCTTGAATAATAAACTGGCACATAATATGGACACTGGGAGATTGTGATCTGGCAATGTAACGTATTTGGTCACTGAACCACAAGGTCTGGGAGGACAGAAGACAACTTAGACCCAGAAAAGCAACTCACACCGAGAATCAGCCATAAGGCAAGATTCACCAGCACATAAGCCCCATTACAAATTCTATTTATATTATGCCACACGCATAAAGCAAAAACAACAAAATGTACTACATATTTTGCCTTTAGGCAATGTAATAGTTATCTAAACATATGGGTTGCCACCATTAGGGATGGGCTGAGAAGGAAAGAAAACAGCCCAGGAAAAGGGCCATGCCACTCCATGGCCACATCACTTCCTGATCATGTCCCCAAAGGAGGAAGGGCTGGCTGGTGTTGAGGTCTGCCATGGGGATGGCTGAGGCGAGTCTTGTGCTATGCAAGCCACCCCCCCAGACATGGCAAGTCTCATCTTGTATGGGGTGGCTGGGATGGGGCCACTGCAGGCCTTTCACCCTAAAACAAGTTCCTCAGGTTAGAGGGTTGTGAACTGCCTCAACACTCACACCTCCTTTTCTATTAAAAAGTTCACCTTCAGCTCCAGGAATGTGAGATGAAGTGGTTTTTTTAATTTTTCTTTACACAGAACCACCTAATCCTTAAAACAGAGAGCACAGCTGATCTCAACCAGGATCCTTTCTCCCTTAGATCTTATAGAGCCTGCCATGGGTTATATGAGTTGATAAGAGCGCAGGGGTCAAGGGTAACAGACACCCTTACATTTAATTTATAAGCATGACACTTAATGCCTTCCCATTCTAGTATGATGACATAGTTACCAGAGCTGGGAGATGCTCTATGTTTAGTGGGTACAATGTACATATTCTAATAGGCTCAAACCTGGAAACAATAACCAGACTTCACTTAAAGGGACAGTGACAAAACCCTGATGAAGGGAGCTTTGACTCCTGAAAGCTTATACTTTAGAAATCTTGTTGGCCTTTAAGGTTCTACTGGAATCAAATCTTGCTCTTCTCTTCCTGACCAACATGGCTACTCACCTGAAACATCCAAACCTTGCCTGTCTAAACAATAGTCCCTACTGGACTCCCTGACTAATCCAGGATGTCTCCTATCCCTTCTCCCTCCAGAACCCAGTTCCCCCGTTTTCAGTTGGTCATTGGTTGATAAACTCCCACAATTTCCCCCCACCCCAATTTTCCATTCAGCATTTCAAATCTGATTAGTCCAAGCTGAATGGGGAGGGGGAGGACAGATTCTGCCCCTGGCACAGGGGCAGCCAGGCGGAAGAGACCCTGTGGAAGGGGGACGGCCTCCAAATTAGGATTGCCAGGTCCCTCTTTACCACCGGCAGGAGGTTTTGGGGGCGGAGCCTGAGGATAGCAGGGTTTGGGGAAGGGAGGGACTTCAATACCATACAGTCCAATTGCCAAAGGTGCCATTTTCTGCAGGTGAACTGACCTCTATCGGCTGGAGATCAGTTGTAATAGCAGGAGATCTTCAGCTAGTACCTGGAAGTTGGCAACCCTACTCCAAATCATTGTCCTATTGGTAAGAAAATCTGATCTTTACTCCAGACAGTAGGAGTATCAGGGACAGGGAGTGGATTAACCTCCATCTCATCAGTGTCTCAAGTCCACCCCTTTACTCATGTGAGGAAAAAGCAGTACCACCACAGGCCACTGGCTAACACTGAGACTCTCTGGATTGGTTCAGCATGAGTGTAGATCTCCCTCTGTGTAAATGGAAATGTAAGTGGTATTTGAATAAAACAATACATATGTGAGTCAGGATCCCAACCAACATTCTCATGCACATATCTCATTGGTCTACACTAGCTTTAAAATCTATGAACAAAGATACTTGTTAAAGTCTCCATTATTAATAGTCTGCTATTTTCACATTGGAAAGACAAATTATATTTGGTATATTATTGGAAGAAGAGAACTGATATCAGAGAGCATAATCCCCCACCCCAGGTGATTTCCCAACAATCAGCTCAATAGGCAGAATAGTAGTTTCTGGAGTGGCATAATGTATGATAATAATGGTATTTAGAAATAGCTAGGAGGAGCGCAAAGTAGAAAGATAAGATCAAAAGACCCGCTCTTGCCATACACAAAAGACATATTTTCAAAGTAGTGATACATTATTTGGGCATTCACACACACACACACACACAATTTCTTCTAATATAATTTTACTTTCATAAGAACATAAGAAGAGCCCTGCTGGATCAGACCAGTGGTCCATCTAGTGCAGCACCCTGTCTCACACAGTTGCCAACCAGTTACTCTGGAGAGCTAAAAGCAGGGCTCAGAAGCTGAGGCCTTCCTCTAAGACTGCCTCCTGGCTCTGGCAGTCAAAGGTTTACTACCTCTGGATGTGGAGGTTCCCTTTAGTCACCATGGCCAGTAGTCACTGATAGACCTATCCTCCATTAATCTATCTAATCCCCCTTTAAAGCTCTCGATACCTGTGGCCATCCCTACCTCCTCTGGCAGTGAATTCACATTTTAATTACTTGTTGTGTTAAGAAGTATTTACTTTTGTCCTTCCACACTTTTAAAAAGAAAGCCAAGGACCAGAGAAACGTGTATTTCTTTCTGTTTCAGCCTTGTAGAATAACAAAGATGCCCTCTATGACACTGCTTGCAAAATACCCAATTCCAACATTGACACCTACACTTTTTCCTTGCACCATAGACCAAGCTAGCCAGCTAGATGAATTCTAATTTGAAGGAATTATGTTAATTTGAAGCAATAGCATGAAGAATGTGACACTAATTCAGTGATTTTCTTTTGCCAGCTGAAGTCAGATGGCAGTCCTGAGGATACGTTTCCTAAAGCAGGCATGGTTTGGCTCCTGTACATCATGTTGAGAAGTGTCTTAACAAAGCTAAAAATGAGGTAAATATGAAATGACAAGGGAGCATGGTTTGCATTTTGACACTGAAGCCTTTTCCAGAAAGCTCCATCTGTTCCATAAAAGTGCAACGAATGGGTAAGCACCCAAGTACCCTTCCGCTCCTTGCTCATGCACCAAAAACATCATTTTGCAACCTACCTACAAAGGCCTTTCCTGAGATCCTTAAAATGTAAGAAAAAGTTATGTTTTTGAAGGATAACTTGAAGGATTTCATTTATAGAGGTGCTGATATTTCCTGTTGTCCTGGGTTGCTGAACTCTGGACCCAACCCAGGACTTTCCCCCACGGACCCCCAATGTGGTATACTGGTACTGTTGCTTTAAGGAAAACTCCCAGAGGCTTTCTACAACAGAGAGGCTCAGGTCTTGTTAGGGTTGCCAAGTGCCAGGTGGTGGCGGGCAAACCCCCGCCATTCCAACTGGCCACCCGCTGACCAGCTGAGGCTCGGCGGGCAATCTGTGCAGGCAGGAACAGGTCACTTCTGGTCCAAACCCGGAAGTGCTGCATTGCAAAGGGCCGGTTACCACTCAAAGGCCTGTTGCGATGCTGCACTTCTGGGTGTAAAATGCACCACAAGGGGCCATTTGAGTGGAAAACGGCCCCTTGTGGTGCTTTTTACACCCAGAAGTGCCGCATCGCAACAGGCCTTTACCACTCAAACTGGCAGTTTGAGTGGAAACCGGCCCTTTGCAATGCAGCGCTTCCGGGTGTAAACCTCCGGGAGCGCGCAACCCCCCCACCTCCACTCCCAAAACCTCCCGCCGAAGAAGAAGAGGGACCTGGTAAGCCTAGGTCTTGTGACTATAACTGGAGGAGGAGTTAGAGTTACTGAGGCCTAGTCATGGTCTACTTTTAGGGTTGCCAGGTCCCTCTTAGCCATTGGCGGGAGGGTTTTGGGGTGGAGCCTGAACAGGGCAGGGTTTGGGGAGGGAAGGGACTTCAATGCCATAGAGTCCGATTGCCAAAGTGGCCATTTTCTCCAGGTGAACTGATCTCTATCAGCTGGAGATCAGTTGTAATAGCAGGAGATCTCCAGCTAGTACCTGGGGGTTGGCAACCCTACCTGTTTAGTTAGTTGGTTGCTGTGTTACAATAAACACAGTTCTTATAATCACTACTGGATCCAGCACTGGTCCTTTCCCTCCCTAAAAGGCATAACATCCAACTCATTGGAGACATGGCGGAGGCGGCGGCAGGCCCCACCGTACTGGGCACAGGTGCAACAGGCTCCGATGAAGGGCATCAGGAGCAGGAGGCTCCCTGGAACGGCAGGACAGCGACCCGACCCGACTGGCTGGGCGAGTCTGCAAGCCAAACTGAAGCGTCCAGCCAGGCCCGTGTCGCGCACAGCGTGACTGGACTTCAGGAGTTTATCTGGTAGCAATTTCACACCACACAGTTCTGCTATGTACAGTTTATTTACAATATATACACAGAGTCCTTTAGCTGTTAACTTTCACAGCTCTGAGCATCAAAGTGCTTCGCCAGCTCCAATATTTCTAGCAAGACAAACTTACATTCAATACACAGACTTATATATACATTCATGACCAATCACAGTTCACCTGAGATGAGTCATTCTGGAAATCCCCGTTCCTGGCTGTACAAACTGGCTCAGACCAGCATCATCACATGACTTAGCTGTCACTCTGATCAGTGTGATCTGTTTAGCAAACTGCAGACTAGCCAGAACTTAGACATATGTTGACAGCCCGTCCCAGCCAGGCGGGGCCCAGAAGAATGCACCGAGGCTTGCTGCGCCTGCCCCAGCCTTGCTGCCAAACAGCTGATGGGCGGCCGGGCGAGCGCGGGGCTGTGGCAGGTGGCCAAGCCTGGAAGTGGCCTGGGGAGCATGGGGGAAGATGGAGAGCCAGTAGAGGGCCCAGCCCTATATAGGATCAGGGGCAGGGCTGGAGGCAGGGAAAGGGAGGAGATGAGGGGAGGGGTCATACCACCACAGAGGATTTAAACAGAGGCAAGCGGAGGCTGAGGAGGGGGGAGGCTCCAGGCTGGTCACAGTAAGCTGAGTGACGGGCCAAACTAGCAGCCATGGAGGGGGAGGACAGCTCTGACTCCCCCTCCGAATGGTCTGAGCCCGAGGAGGCACCCCTGAGTTGACCCAGCAGGGGGCAGGCTAATCCTGGACCAACGTCGGGGGAGCCATGGCTTCACACCTGTTAAGTGTGGCATTTCCTGAAATGGTGTCCTTTCAAAACTCCCTATTTGAATTTGAAGATTTAAGGGCATGAGACTGCTGTAAGGAATACTAAAAGTACACCACAAGAAGCAATTCAGATACCAATCAATTAGATAGCAAAGTCTACAGATACAGGATAGATAAGCCCCATCAACTCGAATAAGCATATTTTACAGTATAAAAAAGATGATGCCTCTGCAGGTCAGGCATAGTGCAGGTGATGGGTCTTTTAGGAACTCACTCAATTCAGCAGTGAACACAACAGTGGGAATATTTCATGTGTCATCACTTCTCTTTTCCCTTTTTGGCTAGAGAACGAGGGGGAAGCTAAAGATCTAGCCCACCATTGGTATTCTAGAAGTAAATATCATCTTAAATCACATTTCCTTTGTAATTCCAGCTACTGAACATCAAGGCAAAGAATCAAAGAACTGGGAGGACATTCACTCCAATTCCTTAAAATTATAATTCCTTGGCTCCATTAGTCCTGCATGGTTCCGTGGTTATTTCCAACATTGTGGAGAGTAAAGTTCTCTTTCAGCTTAGCCCTGCATTTTGCAAGAATTCATAGAGCAGATCATCCATTCTGGTATTTGATGTATGATTACACGACTATTTGCACTCGACATCTATGCCACTAATCTTCTTTCCCGTCCTGCAATAAAGTGATTCTGTGGTGCATCAAAGATGCATATATCTGCTTTGCCATGACACTGCATAACAAAGAAGTCCATTGTGAGCAAGTTTATTCAGGCCTTAAAACCTTCCTCAAAGCAATGTGATATACCAGTATTCAAGAAAAACGCAGACTCCATAGCAAGTTTTGTCTGAATTTTCATGTGTGATCTCTCATGGGTCACAAATCTGTTGCTAGCTGGTGACTGTGGGGGACTGGGAGGTGGGGACATTAGCGAGCACTGCCGCATCAATGGTGTGATACAATTTTTGGGTGAATCCAGAAGTGATGTCACACTGCTCTAGGATTCAGCAGAAACTCTATTTTGGATCCTGGAGTGACATGACTTCACTTCTGGGTCTGCCACAAAAAATGATGTCACGTCATTTACGCAGTAGTATTTTTTGCATAATTTTTTCCTGCACCAGCCTATTGAGTAGCAGTGGGGGGTTGGGGGCTGCCAGTGGGAGGCCTGGTAACCTGACTTGACTCCATTATTTCCATTAGAAAACGAAAACACCTTTTTTCTACTCGGTAAGGATTCAGCTATATATTTATTAGTATATGGAACATGCTCAGTTCCTACAGTGATGATAACTAAAAGAAGTTCTTTATATAAAACATATATTAAATTCGTGCTCAGCAGAAGAGACACTTGTACTGTATAGAATATCCAAGTTAAACCTCTGCTGAGCACCTTTGCCGGTATGCTTCCTCCTCTACATCATTGCTTCAAAGCACTCCATGCAATGGGACACGCACCATGGAACTAAATTCTCTGTTCCAATAAATCACGGGTATTTCTACTTCAGGGGATGTAGTATGATACACTACAGCCCAATCTCATCAGATCTCGGAAGCTATGCAGGGTTAGTAGTTGCATGGGAGACCACCAAGAAAGACTCGGTAGAGGAAGGCAATGGCAAACCACCTTTGCTTCTCACTTGCCTTGAAAGCCCCTTGCTGGGTTTGCCATAAGTTGGCTGCAACTTGATAGCCCTTTACACATACACATGCTCATTTCTGGTTCAGGCATCTGGGAACCATAAGATCAATCTTTCAAAGGATGGTCTCACTCTTGACTGATATTCTGGCACATCTGCCACTTTAATCGTTTTTCATACGTGATCTTTTATGCGTATCACTGAAATGCTCAGTTACACTAGGGGTAAAAATGCATGGTCACTTTAGCCTCCTTTATTCCCTGTTTCAGCCAGGATTCAGCCAGGATCGAACGCACGTTTGGTGAAACTTATGAGGTTGGTCCTGGCTGAATCCTGGCTGAAACAGGGAATAAAGGAGGCTAAAGCGACCATGCGTTTTCGCCCTATGTTTCTATGTTTGGGGTGTGTGTTTGGATACATGTAATGAAGATAAGTGAATCACAAACAGAAAGTAGTCGAATGCTCAAGTTGTATTCTGATTATGCTCCAAAACTGCTCATATATTTTGGGGAAAAGGCAAAGAGCATACAGCTGCAAATGGACATGCGGTAAATATTTTTCAAGGTACGTTTAGATATCTAATTAAATTTTCAGTTTGTTCCTAACATAGCAGATGGTTTTGTAAGCTTTGTACCACATCTGCCTTTGCAGCAATGATGAAGTTATTGCAAAGGCCAATGGGCCTCAAAATACTGTAAATTAAAACAATATCATGTATAAGATCCATTGCTGACGTACCTAAAATTTCTGAAGTGCTTTCACAGGATTAAAGAAATAAAAATTCAAAGGCAGTATCTATTCATCTAGTCATCTGGAAAATATTTCTGAATCATCACTTCTACCCACTCCATGCCTCCACTGGTAAATGGAATTTCCCCCCTCCTCCTCACAGCATTGCAATGAAACATGGAGCTCTTTTGTGTGGTTTGTTAAATAGGGCAGCAACATCAAAGGGAAACTGCTAAGAGCCACACGAAACATGACATCTGCATTAATGGGGAGAAAGGAGGAAGAGGAAGAAGAAGAGTTGGTTTTTATACCCCGCTTTTATCTACCAAAAGAAGTCTCAAAGTGGCTTACAGTCACCTTCTCTTCCTCTCCCCCCAACAGGCACCTTGTGAGGTAGGTGGGGCTGAGAGAGTTCTGAAAGAGCTGTGACTTCCCAAGGTCACCCAGCAGGCTGCATGTGGAGGAGTAGGGAATCAAACCCGGTCCTCCAGATTAGTCTATTGCTCTTAACCACTACTCCACACTGGATTAAAAAAAAAAAACCAATGTCACCAAATATTGGTAGATTATTTTTTCTCCGACACAGGAACATTTTCAATATGGTATCTGATTTCCCCATTCTCCAAAAGTCAACAATACCCACAGCCTATAATGGCTTAGAATTGCTGTTTATTATAATCAGGGGAGGGGGTTGTTAAAAAAAAAAGGATGCCAGCACTCAAATATAAGGTTGTGCCAATTTTCACCAATTTCAGCCTCGCTCTGCAGATCCCCATTAGCCTGTTGCTGAGGGTCTACTCAGTTTCTCTGGCTGAGCGAGGCAGACTTGTGCATGAGGATCACAACTTGGGAAAGCCCCCCAAAAGTGCCAGTTCTCAATTCTGGTGAGTACCATCGGGGGGGCGGGGGGAAGCCCCTGAATATAAATAAGTGATAACTTTTGTCTACTTTCGTAATACTCATGAAATGACCATCTCTCTAAAAGCATTGAAAATGAGCTTTCCACAGCAAATTGCTGTTTACTTAAGATAACGGCTCTTCTGCCACTGACATATGTATATTCAATTGCTATGGGACAGAACTAGGCATACTTAATATGCATACTAAACACATACCAACAAAAGAGTAAATAATCTGTTAAAAGGTATTATATGATACTGACTGTGGAGATTGATATTTCAACATTTCAATAAACAGTACAAAATATACAATTCTAGAAATAGATATTATGTATTTTTTTAAAAAAACTCCCTGCATTGAAAATGCATAGTTTTCAGAAATGAAAACTATATTATTGATACTATGAGAGCTGTAAGCAATCTAACACCAAAATGATCTATGTAACATCTATTATGCTGGAATGCATAAGATGAGATACTATCTTTTTATTTTTAACCAAGTAATATTAGAATGGTAGATGTGTGATGAGAGAAATGACTGGCTATCATATAGTGCAATTTGGGCAGCCCATTCTCGAGCTTTCGGTGGCCAGGGATGGCGTGGCTGTGGCGCTGCCGAAGCACCTCCAAAGCTATTCCCCGGCCACCAAAAGCCTTTAAAAAGCCTTTTAAAAGGCTTTCATTTTTTGAATGGGTCATTTTGCCCCATTGATAACAGCGAGGCTGCGCCAGCAACGCTGTTCTCGCCATCAGCATGCCAGTGCGAAAGGGGTCAGGAAGCTGCCTACTGGCAGCTCCGCCCCCTGACAAGTCCCGTGAGTGCCCCTGGGATGCTAGCGCAGGGCTTTGCGCCGGTGGGACGCCGGTGGAAGGCCTTGCCAGCGTCCCTGGGTGGCGTTGCTGTGGCAGTGCCACTTTGGATGGCATAAGTGGCATGGGCACTGGCGCAGGGGGCACAAATGCCAGCGCAGCCCCTTCCTGGCCTCCTACGGACTTTCGTCCTGGGGGCTCAGGAATGGGCTATAAGAACACTTTTCTGGAAGTAAGCCCCATTCAGTAGAAATAAGTAGGATTCTGAGTAGACTTGTTTAGGATTGCACTGGTAATATAGTCTATTTTGAAACCAAGAGTTTTGTTCTGCAACGTGTATATCAAGAGGAGGAGGCTATATCTCAGTGGAACTTAAGGCAGTTTACAATGTAAATGCAAACTTTACTATCTATCTGTCTGTCTGTCTGTCTGTCTGTCTGTCTGTCCAAGACTAGATTAATTCATGCCATCGTATTCCCTATTACTATGTATGGGTGTGAAAGCTGGACAGTGAAGAAAGCTGATAGGAAGAAAATAGATTCCTTTGAAATGTGGTGTTGGAGGAGAGTGTTAACGGATTCCGTGGACTGCCAATAAAAACAAATCAGTGGGTTATAGATCAAATCAAGCCTGAACAGACCCTAGAAGCTAAAATGACTAAACTGAGGCTATCGTATTTTGGTCACGTCATGAGACGACAAGGGTCACTGGAAAAGACAGTCATGCTAGGAAAAGTTGAGGGCAGCAAGAGGAAGACCCAACAAGAGATGGATTGACTCCATAAAGGAAGCCACAGCCTTCAATTTGCAAGATCTGAGCAAGGCTGTCAAAGATAGGACATTTTGGAGGACTTTCATTCATAGAGTTACCATGAGTCGGAAGCGACTTGACGGCACTTAACACACACACACATCTATCTGTCCATCTATCTATATCTATATCTACCCTAAAAGACCACAATAAAATCTCAAGTAGGAATGGCAAGAAATAAAAAGCAATCTTGTCAAAAACTGACCTAAATAAAACTCTTCAACTGATTCCTGAAGTTGGAAAGTTAGGGGACCAGGCACATCTCCCTGGGGAGGTTGTTTCATAATCATGGGGCTGCCCACTCTGTAGAAGGTAGGAGCTGGCCTACCATTGAGAGTAACTCTCAAGAAATATTAGTTATTAACCAGGTCTCTGGAGAGTTTGCGTAACCTGAGTCCCTCAAGTCACTGATCTGAGCAAGGGGTACATGTTTGTAATCTAATTAACATTTCGATTTGTTCTAAAGATCTCCTATAGACCTTTACCACATCACTCTCCTAGCCAGGTGCTAGAGACTTTGAAAATGTGCCATGCTAATTAGTTTACAAATTAGTAAGATGAGACTAATCATGTGGGTCTTTACCATACGGTATAAGACCTTTAAATGTGGGATGTCTCAGAATGTAATCATGTTTTGATGAGAACGCTTAAGTGCGGTTCCAAAGCTTGTTTGCCTGAAATATTTTTAATGATGGGCAGCCCATTCTGGGAAGGGGGGTTAGATCCACAGTGGCTTGGAGCAGCGTAGCCACGCTGCCTCCTCAGAGGCTTCCTGGCTGCCACGGGGGAAAAAAAGCTTTTAAAAAATAAAATACATAAAATAAAAGGGGAAAATGGTTGCCAGTAGGGTTGCCAACTGCCAGGTAGTAGCAGGAGATCTCCTGCTAATACAACTGATCTCCAGCTGATAGAGATCAGATCACCTGGAGAAAAATGGCTCCTTTGGCAATTGAACTCTATGGCATTGAAGGCTTTCCCCTCCCCAAACCCCGCCTTCCTCAGGCTCCGCCCCAAAAATATCCCGACGGTGGCGAAGGGGGACCTCTTTGCCACCGGCAGGAGATTTATGCAGGCACTTATGCTGGCATGGGGTCACACTGGCTCCTATGGAGCTTTGCCCCACCCCCCAGGAATGCACTCTAACTGTTCCAATAAAAGGTATCCTTTTGCAGATTCAGTTTCTTAATTTCTGATGTGTACTGTGAAACTTTAAATCCTCCTAACAAACTGATCCATGAAAACTTTTTGTATTGTATATAAGGAGAATGTGACTTCAGAAACAGTAGAGGGAGCTGCTGCCCTATTTAAAAAACAGCCTCTTGGGTAGTATCAGCAGAAAACTAAGCTGAATAATGATGAGCTTTCTAACACTGAAATAACAAAGCTCAGCCTTTAACAATAAAAGTGTGAAAGGAACAGAATCCAAGAATTTGGAATCAGGAGGGAATCATAACTGTTGTTCGTAATTACTGATTTTTTAAAAACGAAAAAAAATACCCTAAGGTACAAGACAAAGTAATTTGAGTAAAACAACATGGCTTCTGTACAACTTGGATTTGGTCTGGTGAGAATTAGAGTACTTTTAGACATCGTAAAGTAAGTCCAAGTTAGCTGCCCTCTTTCCTCAGCCAGTTTGCTTTGAACCAATTATGCAGTGTCTGGAATCAATTGAAATATTTTAAAATAATTCAACGTCTGCCAGAAACAGAGCCGAGGGCTGGTAAGCCTCAGCAGGAATGAGCAGGGTTAGAGATGGCCTAAATTTTACTATAAAAATTCTAAATGCAAATTCAAGTCATAAAATGTATTAATTTTCTGCTGAAAAATTGTTTTGTGTTTGTTTTGCATGTGTACACCGCCCTCCTACCACACAGACACTTTGATTATTAAGATTTCTCACCGGAATTAGACCATCCCTCAGAATTATTGCTCTCCATGGTTGGCTTCCCAGCATATCCTCACAACAATCTTCTCAGGTCATCAAGTATGTTTTATAGCAGAGTGGGGATTTCAATCTGGGTCTCCCTGATTTTTCTAATTTGCTGACCACTATATGACCCTGGCTTTCATCAAATGCGACAAGAAAATCCACATGGCCAGATTGTATGTGGCTTTTATTAAATGTTTTGTTTGAGTTCAACTTTATTATTGATCCCAATTTTATAACTTCTTCTCAAGGCAAGTTCTCTTCTTCAGGACCAAATCTGGATTCAGGGTGCATAAAAATCAATGATTAAACAAAAGAGAGAGACAGTCCAACTGTGGATTTACTTCAGTGGAAGGGTAGTGCCTGCCTACTTCTTGCTCAGGTCAGTCACATCACTCTTTGCTCTCTTGGCCTCTCCTACAGTCCCCCCATCTCCCCACCACCACAGCTTCATAACAAAGCCACTGGGTCTTTAATGTTAGAAGAGAGAGAAAGAGCAAAATAAAGCACTATGCATTCCACCACCATAGCACTGTTTTGCATTTATGTCTGCAAAGGCTACACAGGTGCCATGCTTTTTTCCCCCTAGCATTTTAAAAAGACAATACATATTTAATGCTAGGAGACAGAATGCCATACTCATGGTTTTTATAATGAATAAGGAAAAATGTAAGACTGGTACCAGGTAAAAAGCTCAGTGCGTTTCCTTATCATAGCTTCATTTTTTAAAAACATCCATGCTTTAATAAACCTTAACCGTCCAGTGCTTTCCATTCTGATGATTTTTTTTTATCTTAAAAGATTTTGTCTTAAACTTATAACTGTATTCCTAGAATAGTCTCAATATGTCTATGTCAAGTAGAATTATTACCGCTCTTGTTTTCAAGGTGATAAATGGGGGCGCTGGATGGTCACTATCTTTGTTTTCTTTTCCACAGATATATTTATGTTGTTTATTCTTTTGGTCTGTACTTAAGTGAAGGCCTTGTGTATTCCCATTTATTCATCTTTCGCTTCAGAGCTGCATTTGTTACTGTGTCCAGCAATATCCTTGCTACAAAAATGTAATAGCCTAAATAATCTGAAGCTCAGAGTAGACTCTTCCTGTCATTGACTATCAAAAGGCTGAAAAGTAATGGTCACAACAAATCAGTAGAAAATATAGCATATTAAATGATAGAAGTTATATAAAATCCTCTGAAAAGATTTATCCTGTCCTAACTAGTGAATGTTCCTAAATCAGTTTCTTCCATTGCATCAATTTCATAGTCAAGTTTCTAATAAATATATTGCCAAGTCCTTTGTTAAGGACCCTCACTCTGGAGTTAGCAGAAGCTATGGTCCCTGGATTCCATGCTACATCTTCTATCAGGAAGGGAGAGGGAGAGACTCACATGTTTCTCCCGCCAACTATTACTTCCTTTTGTCATGGAATCTTCTGACCTACTTGGCTACTGTATTAAACTAGGACAAGTATTAAAAGCTACAACTTGCCTCATTGTGTATATGTATGTAAAGTGCCACCTAGGGCTGGGCATTAAGTAGAACCCAAAGCAAAAAAACCCGGAAAATATTCGGGTTCTCACATGGAAATCACATAGTTTGCTTGGCCCTAGCATGACCAGAGGCCTGAGAATTTTGTTCCCCAAGCCCCACTTTCAGCTGCTCTGGGTATTTACAAATAGCAGTCCAAACCTTACCTGTGACCCCCACCCCCGCCAGTGTATGAGTCTTTCCCAGACAGGTGCATAGAGTATAACACAGCTTCCCCTCTCTGTTGTTGTATGTGCAAAGGGATGCACATTAAAGATGCTAGCACACCTGCCAATATGATTCACTTCTCCAGTGGTGATCTGGCACACTCTGATCAACTGTTCTCAACTTGTTTATGGGGATTTCAAGGAACAGGCTATTTGCAGTCATCAGAAGCTAACTCCCAGAAGATGAGGGATTAGCTGGGAGTCAACATGATCTCCTACAGGGGAATTTTTTCTCTGTGCCCAGCAAAGTCTTTTTTTGGGGGGGATGGGGGGATCAGGAACTGTCTTTGAACTGGGTTCTTCTGATCTTCCATCCTAGAAAATTTATTGCCTCCTAGACTTGCTGAGATGCAGCAAATTTGGGGAGGATGTCAAAAGCCCAGCTGAGTTCCCTTCTCCCCACCACAAGCTGTCAGTTTGGGTTGCAGAGAAATGAGCTCTTTCTCCTCTCACTTTTGCAATGGAGAGGTCAGAAATAGGGGTGTGCAAAAAAAATTCAGTAAAATTCGAATGCGGGTCTAATGGACCTGACTTTTTCTAGTAAACCCAGATATTCTTGAACCTCCATATCAGGAATATCTGGATCCCCCCCCAATTGGATCTATTAGCCCCAAATCCGGTCCAGAACCAGGTCTATTAGGCCTACGCCTATTCTGTTGATAGGGCTGGTAGGATCTTTGCTGCCACTGTTGAGGAGGGTTCTGGCCCTGCCTATGCCAATGGTTCTGCGACTGACGTTCCCTGTACGGAAAGCAGGGTCGTGGAAAAGAAAGAGGAGGTGGTGGTGCAGTAACCCCCATATACCTGGCGGTTTGTTTTAGTGCTTTGAGTTGTTTTAAGGCTTCATCTGTTGAAGCTGCAAACAATGTAGCTCCCTCAAATCTTCAATGTGATTTCTTACGTCTTGGGAGAGATTAGTGGACCGCAGCCATGAAAAGCGCCGTAAAGATATAAAGGCTGTCATGGCCCTAGCAGAACAGTCGGACCCATGCCGACCAGCGTTTATCTGATTACTCGCCAGCTTCTTTCCCTCAGACAGGACTATCTTGGCCAAAGACTTTTGTTCGTTAGGCAAGTGTTCCATGAAACTGGCCATGCGGTTCCATAGGAAACCTTGGTAAGCCACCATAAAGGCTTGATAATTTGCTATGCGAAACCCCAGGGCATCGGCAGAATAGCCCTTACGGCTATGCACATCCACCTTCCTACTGTTCTTGTCGACAGGTGTTGAATTAATGCCGACGGTGCTTCGCCTGAACTTCCGCTACAATCATGGAGGAAGGTGGTGGGCATGAAAACAGAAATTCAAATCCCTCAGGCTGGACCTTATATACGTTGTCCACCTTCTTAGAAGTAGACAAACAAGTGGAAGGTTTACTCCAGACCTTGCTGGCATTATTTATAAAGTCCGCTAGAACTGGCAAAGACACAGTGAGAGGGGACTCAGTGTAGATGGGGGCCAAGATCTTCTCCTTGGGTTTAGGAGCTGATGAAATGATATCGATCTCTAATGATTTGGCCATCCTTGGCATTTGCTCTGTAAAACCTCTAATATCCTCATTAGGAGAACCAGGAAACAAAGCACTGAAAGCTTCATCAGGTGATGGATCCGAAGGAATCTCGGAACCAACGTCGGAACGGCCATAATCCAAATCCCTGTCGGAATCTGATCCACTTCCATGGACTGAGAACTGTGAATCTCCCGCAGGTCCGGGATTAGGTTGCATTGGTTGGTACAAAGGTGGTGCCCACAGAACCGATTGCTGCTGGTAGTTTGCTGGGGCCCATGGCATGAAGTATGGGTTCCATTGAGGAGGGTTCTGCATAGGCCATTGCTGAGGCCACCAAGGTTGTGGAACCGACTGGGGTTGTCCCTGTATGTAACCAAGAGCTTGCGAGGTAGAAGGCTGGGATGCTAGTACCGGAACCGATGGTGTGGAAGCTGGCAGGAACATCGACTTGGCCAACTCCAGATCTGCCATAGAAAGATCAGGAAACCCTACTTGGGAACCAGGTGATTCCGAGCCCAAATGAGGTGAGGGGGTATGGGGAGGAGGTGGTGTAGCGGCATCTTCCAAAACAGCAGGATCCACAGCAGCTGAAGCCTTCCCAGCCACTTTAGTACCTTTGGCGGTCTTTTCTAAATGCTTAGTCTTGCATTTAGCCTTCTTGCCGGAGGTTGACACAGGCTCAGAAGAAACCTTCTTCTTCTTTGCTTTAGGTTCTGAATGCTTGGAACGTGGCTTGGAAACAGCAGATGAGGATGGATCCGACTGCAACGTTGGATCCGACGGGACCGCTCGCTTACGCCCGGCTGCTGAAGTCAAAGCTGGCGTCTCTGAGCAGGACAATGCCTTTTCGTATAACCAGGCTTTTAGCCTGGCAACTCTGCCATTCCTGGCATGAGGTGTAAACTGAAGGCAAATAAGGCAAGAAGCCATATTATGTGCCACACCTAGACAGCACACACACAAGGTATGATCGTCCATTTTAGACATTTTAGTATTACATTTCTGACACTTCTTAAAAAGCGTTGTGTCAGAGGGCGACATGATCGCCAAAATTCCAAAAGAATTCACCACGAACATTGGTAGCAATTCGCTAATGACTAGCCGGAGCCAGAAGGTCCTTTCCCAGGGGCGGCAGAGAAATAACTGAGGGAATAGGGGGGCGCCGCCCTCTAGAGGGCGCCGTTTCGGAGGGAAAACGGACGCATGCACGTAGGCGCGGCGCCCCCTATTGTAGCCTTTAGGAGCTATCTAATCTTCCCGGCGACAGGCCTGCGTGTGCGCAGTCCCAATGTGGGACTGCACAGAAGCCTGTAGACGCACAGACGAGAACAAATGGGTCTCTCTGTTACTTTCCCACACAAAACTGAAAAAGATTTTTTAAAAAACCAGAATAAAATTCGTAGTATATAAAATCAGTATCATTAAAATAATGGAACCCTACTATTTTAAAAGGCTACACATGGCCTTTGTACATTCTGTGAAATTCTGAGCCTCCAAACTGGGTAAGGAAAACGGATTCCACTGCAATATTAACATCCTGATATATTTCCAGCGCCTGCCTCCATTCCATGCTTTCAAGAGTCTGGAAAGTCAGAAATATGATCAAGCTAAAATTCTGAACCATGCATATCTCATAAGGGGAAACAACAACCCCGAAATGCTTAGATCTGAATTAAAACCTCTAGTGATGCACATTACAATTTCTTTCATACACTTATGTATTTCTTAATCTTCTTTAATTCTTCAGCAAACTCATTTGATCTACAGTTGAATGCTCTTTCCAGCATTGGGCATAATCCTCTCCACCATTCAGACAGTTGGCAAGCTCATCGCACAGCCCTTCATCTTTGAAATTACCCCTCTGAGATAGAAATTATCCCATCTTAAAACACACAGCATCATCGGTTTGTGTAAACTGAATTAGCAATATCCCTTAGATAATGTACATAGCTTGCTTTCTGAAATGTAACACATCCCACTATTTCTACAGTAGTTTCTGAAGTGATGCTGCTTGCCTACATGTACCATTCCCACACACCTCTACGCGAGCCTGTGCTTATCTCGCTGTCTTTGTTTCACGTTGTTGCACCTGTTGGGATGCTGGAGAAAAAAGAAAGATCTGCTCTGTTAATTTAATTTGCTGCTCTTGGATCATCTGGTACCAATTCCCGACTCAACTGAGTCTCACAATATCCCTGCTGGTTACTCACAGGAGGTCCTGGTGGTCCTTGTTTCCCAGGTAGTCCAGGCTTGCCTCGTCGTCCCTAGAAACAAAGAGAGAGGGGGGACATTAATGAATATTAGAAGCCAGGATGGGATTCGAATGACGTGATCTTTTTCTATTTGACAAACACAAGTATCTGTAGAATTTATTAATAGAAGGACCAAGATCTAACTCTGTGATTGCATGCTATAGCTTGAGCATCCAACAAGGGAAAGGTGCAGGCACAGCAAATTGCACTTGTTCCTGTCGCTGCAACTCTCAGTTGTGCTACAGATGGTTTAGATGTCCAAGTATAGCCCTGTAAACTAATTAGCCCATCAGGAGCAAAACTTGCCACCTAAGGCCTATGAGATATGGAGTAAGGCAAGCCTTTTTTGGGGGGAGGAAATTCCATAGCTTTCATGCTGCCATTCAAAAGACTTGTCCCACACAACCATGGACTGCACCTCTGATTCTGAACTTTGCTCTAGAGGACGGCATTGCAACAAATGGGCAGAAATTTCAAGGAAGCAGATTTTGGCTAAATATTAGGAGAAACTTCTTTATGATAAGAATTGTTCATCAGTGGAACAGGCTGCTTTGGGAAGTGGTGGTCTCCCCTTCACTGGAGGTCTTTAAGCAAAGGCTAGATAGCCATCTATTGGGGATGTTTTAGATGCATATTCCTGCACTGAACAGGGGTTAGACTAGATGACCTACCTTCCAATTATAAAACTGCAACATGTCAGAGCCAAACCTCATCTCTTAGCCACTGTGCTACAGCCCATTCCAGAGTAAGGGGAGCTCAACTATGGCACTGCCCCCTTTTCCATATTCTCCCCCTAACTCTTGCCAGGTACAACTGCATATATCTGGGAACTTGTACAGTGGCATTTATAGTGGCTGATGCCCTTGCACTGGAAGCCCAGAGGCAAATCTACAAATAACAGTGGCTGTAAGGCTCTCCTACAATGAAACACCTTTACGATAATACTTTAAAAACTTTAAAAAGCTGATGCGCTACACCATACTAATAATTAGCCATTGTTTTACAAACTATGTTATGGAGAACAGCAGTGCAATCCTATGTGGAGTTATTTCAGCCTAAGACCATTGATGTCAATGCACTTAGACTAGAGTAACTCTGCACAGGATTACACTGTGTAAATATTGTCCCAGTACCCAATAAAGACGCAAGACCACAGCATGGGTTTAACTGGTTTATTTAAAACAGCTAATCTACGTCAAATGTCAAAGATAGGACATTTTGGAGGACTTTCATTCATAGGGTCGCCATGAGTCGGAAGCGACTTGCCGGCACTTAACACACACACACAATCGACGTCATCAATTAACTTCAGCTGCCTTTGAGGGGGGGGGGGAAATCCACTCCGGCTCCAGATTTGGCCAGCGGCTGCTGCCGGCCTTGTTTGTCATTGCCCACACATACTATGCAAAGAGGTGACCAGCTCCAGCCCCCTTCCCTGATGTGCCATGAAGCCACTACCAAGTTAAGAAAGATGTTGCTGAGCACCGAAGGCGCTCCTTCAAATGTCCCTTCCCGCCATAAAGCAAGTGATGGTCTTTTCAGAACACTCCCTCTAACATGCCCGTTGGCTCAGGGTGCTTGCCGCTGCTCCCTACCTATCCATAAGCAACCCGCCCTATCCCTGCCAAATGAGTTATGGCCGAAACAGTCAATGACCAGGTCTAGTTAAGCTATTAATAACCATCCAACCTGAACATCATGAAGCAGGCCTAAAAAGCCTCCCCCAAAAGCCAATCAGGGAACAAGCCCAAAAATTCCTGCTTGGCCCTAATGGCGACCAGCTAATCCCATGATCTTCAAGGGAAGGTGGGTGGGTTGGCAACAGGCAGCAAAAACTTCCTCACGAGGGAGAAACAACAATAATGCTTCTCCTTCCAGCCTTCCCATTGGAAGGCAGCTTCTGCCTTGTAGCCAATCTGGCCTCATGTTTTATTCACATTGGACTGGGGCAAATCAACCCCTGGTTTACCAGCCAGGAATGCCCCTTTTAAAAGGTTACCACCATAGGCAAGCCCAGTTAAATGACATAATATGCAAAGATTCTAAAGGCAGTTTCTAGGATGCAAAACAGAAATGTAGTTGTTACTCTATAAACGAGTCTGTGTAAAACACATTTGCAAACGCCCTACACCCTTTTCTCAGGCTGATGTTCAGCCATGCCACAAGCAAACAGAATTATGTGCTTCCTACTTATTGATCTCCATTACTTAAGTCATCTGTCATCTGCTGGGATTCACAGCCAGCTCAACCTTGATTCCAAGAGCTAAGCAGTTCTATGGGAATCCAAGACCGGAAAACAGCAGATTAACATTTTTCAGCAGCCATGTGTCTCCTGCTATCACTTCAAGTTCATGCATTTCACATATTGCCGTGCATTTTTATGGCAAGATGTTACCTTTTAGCTTAACTTTAGATGTTAGCTTCTAAAAAAATTGTTTCTAAAGATAGTCAAGCGTATTTTTTTAAGTCAAGGTGATTACATGATTTTAAAAAATCTGATTAATTCTATTTCATCCTGCAGTTTACAAAATTAGTTATTATTTGCATTAATGATGTCTATGGTATTTTGGAAGTGAAATGTGCATTATAGCTTTGGCCTCGTTCATGCTCACAGCAGACTTGTGAAGCAGACCTCTGTTTTAATAGGGGAAATGAGGCTGAAATAGAATCTGGCTCAAGACCACCTTGCCGTTACTTGAGTCTCTGATTCTGATCCAAAGATCTATGTGTACCACAATAAGCATACAGAGTGTCACAAGTTTAAGCTTTTCCAAATACTTCATAGGCAGCTGAAGCATATGCACAGAAGGATGAGACTCACCACTAGCAATGAATAGTGTTTGGTCTCAGTGTGACATTGTTCAGGGCTGAATTGGCCATATGAACAGTATCATTAAAGTAAAGAAGTGAATAGATAAACCTTTGTGTGCAATGGAGCAAGGTCCAGTCTGCATTCCCATGTGCAGAGGAAGCCCCTGGAACAGGCTCCTAAAGATTTAAAACCTTGGCTTCCCCAGACTTACTAATTCGATTCCAACATTTTAAATAAATAAATGAAACACAGATACACCAAAACCGGACATTGCATCTAAACAGCTGTAAAGAGATGTAAAATTCATTGCCTTTAAAACAGCCCCTCTGATTTCTTAAGACCAAACACCGATGACTATCTTAAAAACACTTTCCTGGCTGCTAGTTAGGATGCATTAAGATAAATGACACTTCAAATCAGAACAGTCTAAACAAAGTAGCAGGGAAGTGTTAAGCCAGAGATGATGGGATTTTGATTGGCATGCACAACTGTGACTCAGGTGCTAATTACCACAATGAAATATTACCGAAGCAAGATTTTTACATTTGCTAAGCTGGTTTATGAAGGAGTTTGCAAAGTGGGAATGGACATCACAGTAAACTGAATACGACAGCCTTTACCCATTATGCCAGTGAGTCCTAGGTTATGCACTTACTGAAACATAAAACTATTATTTTCTCCTGTGCTGTTCTTGGATTGATTACTGTTATAGGCAAATTTGTGTGTGTTTGGGCAAGAAATGGGATTTAAAGACATGCAGCATCATTTTAAGCATGTCCATTCAGAAAGAGATACCACTGAGTTCTGTGGGACTTATTTCTTCGGTATTGTGTTTAAGATAGCAAACTTTATTAGCATATTGGTTTTCTAATGAGTTCTGGGAACTAAAAGCTTGATTACTACTTTGTAATATTTTATTTGTTCCCAATACATTTATTTATTAATTACAAATTTTGTATCCCACCTTGTCTCCTTGGACTCAAGGTACAAAACAAAGCAGCAACCAAGGAGCAAGGACCTAAACAATACTCCAATTAACAAAATTAAAACAAATCAAAATAAACAATTTACCAATTCAAAAGTGTCCAGATTTAAAACACATGAGAGTTAAGGCACACATGATCAGTAAACTCACAGCCAAATTTGCTGAGAAAATGCTCCTAATGCTCTTTATAATAGGACTGCCTTATATGCCTTCACTCACTCTGGTAGGTCGTTCCAAAGGATCTGGCCCACCATGGACAAGGCATATGAACTTGCTGTTGTCACATAGTTTTTTAGAGTTGCCAGCTGGCAACCAGTGGGAAGTGTATGGGAACAGGGGCGTGCAAATATGTGTTGTTCTTACTCTGCAATGTCACTTCTGGATTTATTAGAGTTTTGGAGGAACCCGACAGGAACCAGCGTGGTGTATATATAATCAGTGGGTTATAGATCAAATCAAGCCTGAACTGACCCTAGAAGCTAAAATGACTAAACTGAGGCTATCGTACTATGGTCACATTATGAGAAGACAAGAGTCACTGGAAAAGACAATCATGCTAGGAAAAGTTGAAGGCAGCAAGAAAAGAGGAAGACCCATCAAGAGATGGATTGACTCTATACAGGAAGCCATGCCCCTCAATTTGCAAGATCTGAGCAAGACTGTTAAGGATAGGACGTTTTGAAGGACATTGATTCGTAGGGTTGGAAGCGACCTGACAGCACTTAACCTACACACATAAGGGAGGACACCTTAAGTAAGCAGCTGTCTGAAGAAAGTAACTAGAGGAGGGAAGTATACTGGGAGATGCAGTTTGATAAGTATGATGGCTCTAAGCTGTGAAGGGCTTTATAAGTAATAACCAGCATTTTGCATTGGGCCAGGAAGCAAACAAGTAGTCAGTACAGTTGATATCATACTGGAGTTGTGTGTTCTGAGTAGCTGACCCCAGAGAGGAGACATGTTGCCACATTTTATTGCAATTAGACCTTCCAAGATGTCTTCAAAGGCAGCCTAATGTACAGCATGTTACAGTAGTCCGTTCTGGAGCTTACGGTAGCTGGATCAGTATAGCCAGGGCAGCAGGATCTATATAAGCGACCAGCTTACAAGGTAACTGAAAGAAGGTGGTCCTAGCAACAGCACCAACATATTTATCAATTATCCATTATCAAATTATCAATTATCAAAGATAACTAGTGCTATTACTACTGTTACTTTGAAGATTTTTTTTTAAAATGGGCAACACAGCTGCCTTTAATTTTCTTTCCAATCACTACTCTTCAGGCAGGCAGTTTTTGCCTCATGGTTTTCATTGTTCATTTTTGGTATCTTATTTCATATTTAGAGTACAATGTCATTTGTTTTGCTAATAGCATCCAGCTTTATCTTTCTGTTCCCTCTTTCTCCCCAGTGTTCTTAGTGACACTTCAAGCTGTCATTCAGCTATCTCTACAAAGATTTTGGATCACTGACTTAAATTTAACATACAGGAGACAGATTGGCATGCATTTCCTCTGACTCCTTCTATTTCCTCTTCTTTTTTCTTTCTATTGATAACATCTCTTTCTCTCTTATCTACAAGAGTTTACATAACACCTTTTATTCTCTTCTGTTTACTTCTTTAGCTAAGTTCTGACTTTTCTCATTTCAAATATCATTCTTTTCTGATTCCACAAAAATCCTTGTTTGGATTCTTTTTCTTTCCCTGGTTGATTACTGAAATGTTGTGCTTACTGGTCTTATTGGAAGAGTAGTCTGGTCTTACTGGAAGAGTATTCAGTCATGGTTACTAAAACGGTACATCCAAGAAGATGATGAATTGTTTTCTAGGTTTCAGATTCTCACCAGCAACACATCTTTTGCCCAGTTCATTTGTTTAGAAGGGCCAACAAAAGTTCTCACATAGAAGAAAATTGAACACAATTCCTGGTACTAGCAATAACAGTAAAGCACCGGGTCATTACTGACCCATGGGGTGATGTCACATCACAATGTTTACTAGGCTGACTGTGTTTACAGGATGGTTTGCCATTGCCTTCCCCAGTTGTTTATACTTTACCCACTTCAAGTTGGGTACTCATTTTACCGACCTCAGAAAGATGGAAGGCTGAGTCAACCTTGAGCCAGCTATCTGAAACCAATTTCCATCGGGATTGAACTCAGGTCCTGAGCAGAGCTTTTGACTGCAGTACTGCAGTTTACCACTGCCACAGGGCTCCTCAGTACCAGTACCAGCATTAGGCAACATTTAAACAATTTCTGGCTGATTTGGGCTTGTACATTCTGAGCTTTATTTCAGCTTCTGAAAGGTGTAATGTAGGCTGAAGGTCCAATGTGGGAACTCACAATGCAAATATAAAAATGGTCTTTCATGTGGTTTCTGCTAAAATGCAAAGGAGAACATTGCTCCATTATTTCTCCAAAGTGGTCTTCATGTTCATTTTTCTTGAAATTAGCTCTAAAGGCATGGCAAAGGGGAACACTAATAATTGAAAATAGCAAGGAAAAAAACAAAACAAAAAACAGAATTGTCAAAGAATGAAAGTGGGATAGAGAATAGAGCACAGAAACCCACTAGAAGTAATTAAATGTGAAGCCATATATAAATATATTAAACAGTAATAAAGATCAGATGGTAGAAAGAGTGTTGCAGTACAATAAAAAGAAAAAAATTGTTCCCTCTAAAACTATGATAATGACTTTTTGTTTTCTGGGTTAATTTAGTCTTAATTGTTCACCCACACCACAGACTCCCTGAAAAGAGATTGGGCATTTATGCTTGGTTACTTAGCTCCGTGATCCCCGAGAGACTGCTTTGGGGCTTCCTTTGGATTATTTATGATTTTTCCGACCTTCAGAAGTCACTTCGCAGCTAAAACGCACTTGTCCCACATTTTCAGGAACCTGTTTCATCACCATTTAAATTTTTGCCTCAATCCCAAACCAAAGCTAATCAAGGCAATTTCTGTGAATAGTCTTAATTTGGGGTTTCTCTTCCCCCTTCCATTCTCGCTTGTCGTTCCTTCATCCAACCCCTCCCAGAGAAGCCATGTTGGCCAGTTTTGGCTGCGAGTGTAAAGATGTTGGGGAATGGAGCCGGCTGTTTCCTCCCCCACCCCCTGCGCCTCAAAGATATTCTCTCTGGTCAGTTTCAGCAGTGAGTGTAAAGATCTCGGGAACAGAGACGGCAGTCATCCCCCCCTCCCTGCACTCATTGGCTTCCTCTCTGGTCTCTCTGGTCAGTTTTGGCAGTGAGTGTAAAGATCCCCCCCCACACACACTTCATTTCTGTTAACAATTTTAGAGTTTTTTTTCACTAAAATAACACTTTAAAACATAAAGTGTTTTTTCTTCTTATGTACTTCTTCTTATGTACTTCCTATTCTTGCATTTTTCTTCTTATGTACTTCCTATTCTTGCATGCTAACTTGCACATAGGATTGAAAAGGTGAGGTGTGCAAGAGCTCTGGTAGAGCTTCTGCGCCACGAGGCTGAAACCCTGTTCCTGACTTACCTAGAGCCAAGATTTGTGGCATGGGGTTGGAGGTGGGTCACAGAGAGATGCTCTTTTGGGGGCTTTGGCCAGTGGCAGAGAGTCGGGGGACACCAGGCCCTATGGGAGTCTTTTAGCACTGGCCGAAAAGGGGTGGGGGGCTGGGCAGACCTGCAGCATGGGGCCCATTGTGTCAGCCCACTCTCTTCTTTAAAGCTGGATGCCGCCAAGGCTGCACCATCTTTCTGGCATCAGCTCAACTGGGAAGTTATTTCCCAGTTCCTTATTTGCATTTCCTAGTTCTTTACTTGGAAATCTAAGCACAAATATTGAGGATAATATGGAAGCTCTGAACCTCAAAATATGGTTTGGACCATCACAAATCATACACCTCCACATTCAGGGGACTCTGCCCTCCAAGTGGACATATACTGTTTCTTGGTCCAAAGCCCCGTTCTTGTGCCAACTGCTCCAAATTGGGGTGCCCCCAGGACAAATAAACATGCAGATATTGGGATGGAGCTGCACCCCAAAACAACTTTTGGACCACCCAAAATCACACAGCTTCACACTCCAGAGACTGTCCCCTGCAAGAAGACATAGAGTGGTGCCTGGTCCAATACTAATTCTGGCACCACAAACGTCTATTTGGGTTGCCTCCAAGAAGCCTGTATTGTGAAGAAGATTTGAATAAGAATGATTTGAATAAAACAGTATCTGCTACTCTTAATGTTAGTGAGGAGATGAAGTGTTAAGAAGCACTTTGCCTAGCTCAGGAGAAATAGTTGAGGTTCGGGGAGGGGGATTAAAATAATAAATTATGCTGGGATTAGATAGGGAGAGCTCAATTGCTCACTAGGTTCCCAGGGCTCCAATTGCCTATTCCTAATATATTCTTTCAGGGACAAAATAGAACAAGGCACAGATCCATATTTCACAACATAGCAATATAATATGATACAATCTTTAGAATCAGTAAAGCTTACACTCCACATTTTGTAACTTTCAGAACTTGTTTCTATGGTAATGTGTGCATTCTCAAGAATAAATGCCCCATTCTAAACTAATCTCCTATCCAAAAGAAAAGAAAAGAAATAAAATATCTCAGAAGTAACTAGAGAAAATGTATGTAGCTAGTTAAAGGCAATACAGAACTATTTTCTTTCTAAAGCTACTTTTTGGGCATCTTTTTCCCCCAGTGTGTTTGTGTGTGTATATGTGTGGGGAGTTGGTAAAGCGTGTTGACAGTAGTAGATAGACAATTTAAATGGAACACATACAGGGCATCAGCTCACCAAAAGACTATTTCCATCTTCTTCTACAAAGAAGGCACTCATTCCCAGCTTCATCTCCAGACAAGCAAATACTAATGCCTAGCTCAAGGACAGATAATTTGGCTGAGGAAAGGGAATCTTTGTATGTGACTAGTTTAAACTGTATTTTCCCCTTTGTTTTTAGTACCTTTCCAGGCATTTTATAACACTTGGGAAAATTCTCAACAGGCATTAAAAACTTTATTCAAGAAATAAAAAATGGGAAGATTGCAAATAACTGTACATTTATTACCTTCCTCCAGTGAAGGATTAAAAAACCCCCCAGAATTACCTCTATAAGGAAATCAAATACCTTTACAATTTGATATTACTATATGAATTGTTTTAATGTGTTTTATATAGATCTGTTAGACATTGTTTTGATTTTGTTGTAATCCGCTCTGAGCCTGGCTTGCTGGGGAGAGTGAGATATAAAAATGATAATAAATAAAATTAAATAAATAGCACTATTTAAATTGAACATTATTTTTAACTGCCTTTCCTATTCCAAATAAAAATAAGATATAATTTCTTGGCAAATAAAATTTTCAACATTTGTACAATTCATTAATGAAAAATACTACTACCATTTTTACTAACACTATTAGTACTGGTACAAGTAGTCAGCTGAACGCTTTTTCCTCAAACATGGCTCTCCATCCAAATAACTAGTTGTACAGACACTCAGGTGGACTGCCACACCTCAAACACTGAACATCTAAATAGGCATTATGTCTGAGGTAATGTAGTGATGCTCTTTCTATAGTTTTATCAGTATTAGAGTATCTGTTCAGGCCCATGGGGATTAATATCTGTAATCTAGTAATATTTTTATTTTATTATTTATTTACAAAATGTGTACACTGCCTTTCTGCCTTTACAAGGGTCATCAAGGCAGCTAACAATTTAAGACCTACATTATAAAACCACATTTAAAAACCATTAAAAACAACTCCTCCCCCCATAAAAATCATTAAAACTTTGCTGATTCAAAGTTTCCAGCATTCACAGGACACATTTTATCCACAAAGTGATTATGAGGAATTGCTGGACCCAATGTACCTCCAACATCAAAATCTTTTCCGATGTAGAAAGGCAAACCTTCAAGTGGGCACAAAGAAAAGGCTACTTATTCTTGCTCCAACTACCTCTGAGATTAATAGTTCCAAAACAAAGAAGCATGCTTTGGGATACAGTAATCTAGAGCTGGGCAATGTTACATATCTTATGAAATTTACTCATACATCATAATGACAACAGAGACTGTCTAATATTATGACTGCTAAGCTGCCTAGCATGGTATTTCTCATGTTCATACTTGTTTTGCTGTTCTTTACTTACCATTTAAATTTATTTACCGGTATATTTAATTGTACTTATGAAATTATATGGCAAAGTTCTAGCAAGCAGAGACTCTTTAACTTTTATATGTATTTTCATATTATGTACAAATTTAACTGTGCAATTCTAGTTTATAAATACCTGAAGTTTATCATTTATACATCCTAATTTTGTAAACACTTTACTCAAAAATAAAGATTCAGAAGTGCCTGGAGAGCTTAAGGGTACTTTGTGAAACAATGAATAAGTGCTTTATTCCCATTGACTTTGATTTATCTCAGGACACACCTCTACAGGTGTGGGATGGGTCACCATTTGTCAAAGGATCCGGTTCTCACATGTCCACCAGGTAAGAGGTATACAGAGAAGGGGGAAAAGCCCAGTAGACCTGATGGCAATCTTATGTCCCATAATACTTCTTGGGCACAAAATGCCAAGTTTAATCTTATTCAGAAGTCACCTACTATTCCCTTGCCACTTTGAATTCCCACCATAAAGCACTTGAGGGACAGACAGAACTATGTGCTACGGAGTCTTGTAGGTTTCTTAGGGTGTTTTAACATCTACATGAAACTGCTGGGAGAAGTCATCCAGAGATTTAGAGTGCAGTATCATCAATATACGTGTGCTACCCAACTCTATTTCTCTTTCCCAGCAGAGTCAGGTAAGTCAGCAAATGCTTCAAAACGTTCTTAAGAGCAATCATGGGCTGAGTGAGCATCAATATAAAAAGCTTCTGAACATAGATGTAGATCAAATTAAGGTGCAGTTGGTTGAAGGGAAGGCAATTGTAAGCCAGTTTGAGACGCCATAAAGGCAGAGAAAATGGCAGAGGTGCCATGTGTGCAGATGGAGGCACTGACCTCCCTGCATATCATTCATTCCCCCACCCCATTCCTTACTCCTCTTGAATAATATATATAGACAGAACAATGATAGCCAAACCAAAAGCGAGAATTTAACCCCTAGTTTTAGTTCTGATTTTAACTTTTAATGCATTTTATGACTGTAAATTATACTTTTATGTAAGCATCCTTGGGAATATCGGTATAGAAGGGCAGTATAAAACTACTCAAAATGAATAAAATAAAGAAAAAGAAAAAGAAAACAAACTTAGGTCTGATTCAATTAGGTATGACTGTCATTGAAAAGTGTATTTTACACGGTTTCGCTGCTGTAATGTAAGTTGGCTGTGACTTGGTAGCACTTTCCGCCACCAGTGTATGCAAGTGGCACTCACATGCTGATTTCCCATAACAGCACCAGTGAATCTGCCACATGGAGGGACAGTGCTTGGGAAGTAACCTCGTGACTAAAGGAGACTTAAATATATAACACTTGCATATTTGACCACTGCAGGTTCCGATTATAGGGGAGAGACTCTTTGGCAGCAGCCACCGCCCGACTCTGGTTGAAGGGACCATGCAACAAAGAAGTTGTTCTGATGGATGTTTGCCACAATCTCCTTTACAAAGTGATGTTATCAATGTTTGGCAATGTCACTCTCCCCTTTTGGAAAATACGGTCCCAAAGAGGCTTCTGCATACCAAAGCTTAGGAAAAAAAAATTTGACTTCTTGTTCAGCAGAGAATGGGTGCAGGCTTCTTACTTAAAAAGTTTACACTGAGGCAAGTTAACACATAGCAGCTATTGCTGCACTTACTCACCCTTTGACCTTCTTTCCCAGGTGGGCCTTGAGGACCTTCTATCCCTAGCACACTCTGTAAACACAAACATTTCAGAAAATTAATGTTTCTCATTAATGTCACCTGGGTATCTACCATTCAAAAAGGTTAACAAGACTTCAGTAACACAAAGTTTCACATCTACCTCTCCATGTTCAATATCTATGTCTACAGATGGTTAGGGCTGGAAAATGCTCATCTGATTCTACTAATAAATGGCCATATTTACAGAAATATTTGGAGGGAAAAACTTCACTCATTACTTTTTGGGCATAGATGTTGCTGTTATAAGCTCGCCACTTTCCTGATCAGTGAGGAATCCACCATAAGATTTAATTTTCTTTAGATGAGAGTGCACACTCGATATCAATAGTATCTTCATAAGAATCACTTTATTTCCAAATATACAAGCAGAGTAAATGAGAAATTAATCAACACTCCTACAGCAATCATTATACAAACTATCCCTATATCAGAATCTGCAAGAAAAGCCCTGCACCCCAAGGTGCTTCTTCTAACTCAGGGGTCAACAAATCTCAGGCACCAGGTCACCATGACACCAAGAAATTTCATTGTGGCACCTCTGATTTCCAACAATTATATTATTGTAACATTTCTCAGCAATTCTCAGTGCAAGTACAAAGGGTTGGATCTAATCACTTTCTCCGCTGGTAAAAAAGGGAGGAAAGGGTCCCTCTGCTTGGGATCATGGGACAAAAGCCATGTGGAACAGGGGCTGTAATTAGGAGTGCGATGGGCCAACACTGAGCAAAGAAGCTGGCTGAATCCAACCTAAATGTTATTTATCCTCTCACATCTGGATGTTTTGTTGTACGACATTAAAAAGAACATGCACAAAGTTCTTGTCATTGCTTGTTTATTTGTAACCTCAGTTTTACACCATTCAGTGGTGGTGGATGGATTCATTTCTTAAACAGTTGCTTTCTCTACTGACTCCAATTGTCAATTAAACCATAATTAAAGCAATAATGGGATTATGAAAAATTGGGGATAAATTAGCCTTCGCTTCATTTTGGTGATAACCTGGACTACCCCTGTATTCATTTATATCACTGGTACTCACTCTGTGGCTCACGGAGAGCCATATTTGCAATTACCATCAACCAAAAGAGCCACATTTACTTCCATCCCCATCATGATACATGCATTTCAGGGAGGCTTGCGGCTTCCCTGTTCTTCTGGTTGGTGGCTGTTTCAAGGTGGGAATCAAACGCCAACCAATTATTACAATTACAAGAAACTATGAAGCGGTTAGGATTAGGTTTTGTGATAGAACTATAACATTTGGTCATTAAAATATGAAACCTGAAGGTGGAAAAATGAGTCCGGCCTTACATTTTTGGACTGGCTCTTGGAACCAAAGAAAATTTCTCAAGGCCTGTGCTCACATGTGGAGGGAATTGAGGAGATCTACATGTTTGATATATGTGTCCAATCATTAACATCTAAAGCATACAGTATTTCAACTATTTTAATTCTTCATTTGCTGCAATGATATTTGATATCTCTGTTTCTCAAAAAGATTAATTTAGAATTAATTTCACTTAGAAATCATACATGTTGTTCAGAGTTTACAGTATTGGCATTATTGAAAGCATTTAGTAAGGAAAACAACAGGGGCAAGGGAAGAACATCTTAGATGCCATTTTATACTGAAGTGCATTAGTAATAGAAGGGAACAGAAAACTATTCTCACATCATTTTCCTAATGAAAAATAAATAAATCATTTTGTGTCAATTGCACAGACTGCAGAGGCCAAAACAAACAAACAAACAAAATAAATCTGTAGAGCTTTCCTGCATTACTGCACTGAAGAGATAAAAACAACCTAAAAAGACAGAAACATTCTCTGATTCTCTAGGAAAGCATAACTTGGTAGGATACTCCTATCGCATGCAAGAACACGGCCTTACTGAGTGTTAAAATTATCCTATGATCATTTCTATACTAAACGTGATCATGAGCTTGAATAATATTAAACAACAGAACTGTTTTAAAACATAGCATTATACTACTAATACACACTTTTAAGGAAAATGTGGGGAGGAGCTGTGGCTCAGTGTTAGAGTATGTGTTTGGCATGCGGAAGGTGCCAGGTTTAATCCCCAGCATCTCCAGCTAAAAGGACCAGGCAGAAGATGATGTAAAAGACCTCTGCCTGTCTCCTTGCTGACCCAGGGTTAATTAAAAGGAACGTCGCTATTCAATAAATTCAAACATTTTTTAAAAGTTAACATTTTATTAAAACACAACTTTATTAAACAACAATATTATAAACATTTAATTGTAGGAATTAGATTGATTTTGGAATAAATTGGCCACAGCTTGGAATTGGCAAACAGCTGCGACCCTTGTGGCGCAGCATGCGTGATGTGTCAAGTGCCCAGGCCGTGTCCACCACGGCCATGAAGTAACCTCCGCCCACAGGGCTTCCGCTGTGGGCAACTGGGATGGCAGTACCAGGATGACACCAGGACGAACGCCACTGGGTGTTATCCCCCACCACTTGGGAAGAGGCGGACACCTGCCCTGCCGCCAGGGCATGTCCCTGAACCCTATCCCAAAACCCTTGGGATAGGGTTCCCAAAACCAGGGAAGCGACCAATTCCTATGGAGCTTCCCCCCCAAAATGACACATCCACATGCTAAACCGCACCAAGCTGTGACTATAAGCCAATAAACCTTAGGGAGGGTGGGTGGGTTCACAAAGAAAACGAAGTGAGCTGTGGGCGGGCCCGTTCCCCTGTTATATACTGAGGGGGCGAGGCTAGCCACGCCCCCACCCAGCTCCCGCCTTCCGCCCTCATTGGCTGGAGCCCTTCCTTGCCCCAGCCAATGAAAAGGCTGTATCCGGGCAAATCGGGTCCGGCACGAGCCTTCGTGCACGCGCAAACGCACATGTTGGCCGGCCGGACCCGATCTCCCTCCCCCTCTGCTGCGATCGCTCCTTCCTCCCCCCGGGGCAGCAAAAATGGCTCCCGATAAGGCGGGAACCCTATCTTTCAGCCCAGGAACACCCCCTTAAGCAACAGCAGTGCTGCACCATCTTTTTGTTGGCACAGCATTGCTGTTTTCAGTGGGGCTTCTCCCCCTTTTCCTAATTTTGATTTAAAAATAACCAACCAACCCAGCTGCAGTGGTGAAACCTCTTTGGAGGTGCTGTGGCCATGCCGCAGCCACACCATCCCGGGCTGCTGCAGCTGTCAGGAATGGGCTGTAAGGGCCTAAATACAAATTGTATTGAGGATAGAGGTATGTTCTGAAATTCCCTGCTTCCCAGGTGCAGGAGGGCCCATATCAGGATGCTGGCACACAGAAAGGAGGGGCTTAGATCTCCTTGTCATTTTTCTGACCTGCAGCAGTCCCCAAGGGTTACTATTGCTCCCTTTTGCTCCATTTTGGAAATGTAATGTAGCTCATTAGTACATGTTCAGCCACTCAATGCAGCACACAATGCATACGGTGCTCCTTGAGGCCATTTCAGATCAGAAAAATGGAAGGGAGTAGATACTAAACTCTTTCTCTCCATGTGATTGTTTTTCTACCTCTCTGCACAGCCTGAAGGCAAAGATTCATTTAGAGACCTACCGGTATGTACAACCTTTCCTTTTGATTCCTAATCATTTTATATATAAATATGTCCCACTAATAACAGTAAAGCTAATTTCCAAATTAACTGTAATTACGACTGTGGCCTTAAGTTGAGAACCTGCCAAATTGCTCCCTTTGACCTACAAAAATTGTAATATGAATGCAATATTACACAAGATAGATTCTGTGACATAACAATGAATTATGCCACAATTTTCTGTACAAACATAGCCAATCATCCTGTACAGCAAACATAAAACTTTTAAATAAATAATACATTGAACTGGAAGAAGGTAATATTCTGCAAACATTCACACAAGAACTTGTGCAAGAATTCAGACTATGAAGTAATAGGTAAGCTCTTTAATATTTCCCATGCTTGTGCTTTTACAAGCGGAAGGGTATCTTTGGATGTAGTTTTACTTTTATCACATAACATTCTAGCGTGAGGTGTAAATTAGCCCTTCCAAGAGCAGAGGATGATTTCTGCATTCAGAAGGGCAGCTTTGGATCTATCCCAGTACCTGTTCATATTTATTTAGACTGCGATAGAAAACAACCTATAGATTTTTCCCCACTTAGCATGCTGCAATAGAATTGTGCAGTATATCATTGGTAGGACACTTGTTTACTAAATTTTGCATTTGAAAGAGATTCCAGAACTTGTCTAGGCCTGAGCAACCTGATTTTGTTTTCTTTGTACAGAACATGTTATCTGATGCTTCATTTGACTAGGCCCCAAGAAGTAAGGAGCCAGCATTCCAAGTATCTGTTTAGTAAGCAAATCTTAGGTGCTTGTGCTAGTGACTGACTTAACCCTTGGCTTCTGTGTAAACATTTGGTGCCATCTGGATGAGTATTTTATAACTCCCACAGGGATAGGCCCACAAGAACATAGAGACGGACGCTCATTTTCCTGGGGAACTAAACGCTGTGGATTAAGTGTCAAGAGAAATAGTTTTCATATACTTTACAAGAGAGATCACTGTACCACCTTCCTTCACCTGTCACTCTTCTGATATGACATCCAGGCTTAAACTCTGGATACCAGAAAGGAGAGAGGAGCTTAGCCAACTGTGTCATTTCAGAGAAAAGTCCCTGGCTTTTTTCACTCTAATTCAGCACCTTGACAAAACTGTGAAAGTAATGCAGTAATCCCTGACGTTCAGTTACTAGATGGCCTTCATGATACTCATTAAGAATATTAGACTCGAAATAGCATATACTGCTACAATCTATGTGCTATCATTACTCAAATAAATATACCTCAAGTTAAGAGATCTATCACACACATATTTTAACTCACTTCTTTTCTTGGAAGTGAGTTAAAATGATTTTTTCCACTACTCCCCACCCCCAATCCATGTTGTAGCAACATTTCTAATCTACATTTTCTTAAATATATAAGACTAATGAAGAAATTTGGTTGTGTTGTGTCCTGGCAGTAAATGGATACTCACTGTATTAGACTGATAGCTTTGTGGGGGAACTTTAATGGTTTTATATTCTTTACAGCACTGTGGCATATTACTGATGTTCAAAAACATTTTAAAAGAATAGTAGTAAACTTCCTTTCAGTTTCTTGAGTATTGGGCTTCTCATAACTATCTTTATTATAGCAAAGTAAATGTACAAGTTTACCATGTAAGATAAAAGCCATAATTTTCACGACGGAAGCTGAAAATCTACCATAATTTAACTCCAAAGTTGTTCCACTGAAGTAATTGCTGGATATGTAAGGCGGAAAACAAAATTGTGTATTATTTGCGCACACAGAGCTTTTACAAATGATCTTGTTTCACAACGCGAGAAGACAAAAGCACTTTTAAGATAGCTGAGTGCAAACTAAATGCATCCTATTTCCCACTTAATATTTCAGGGATAACAGTGTTCCAAGTTGCTAGGTAATTATTTTGTTTCAGTTGAAGAAATTATCTGTTCCTTTAAATATCCACTAGCAATTTTAGCAATAGGCACCTAGCCCTTTCCAAACAAGACAATATTCTGAAAGTAATGAGCGCTCTCCTTTCTGTTAGTTGGCTTGTATACTTACGCTAAGAGCAGCTGGTCCTGGAGGCCCTATATCGCCCTTAGGAAGAAACACATAAAAACAGTAAGCCTTTTCGTGTCACTGAAAAAAATATATCTGGTCATTAGGATCTATACACAGATTGAAAGAATGTGATTTACAATACACTGCTAGACAAAATCAAGAGAAGAACTGGTTTCATGTGGGTGGCACATTTGAACAGGAAAAGATATCCTAGTACTATGTAATTGGAAACAAGGTGCTCTGTGATGGCAATCTAGTGCTCCTGCAAACATTTACATTACGTTACCGTCTACACTGAAACCTACGTTTTAAAATTAATCTTTACGCACAGAACCAAATTATTGCTTGCTGTGATCTGTATAAGTGGTGTGGTATCTATTCTCAGGCAATTCAGCAGGGAAGGACAATCTTGATGCTGGGGAGAGCATTAATTGAGGGAGGTAGCTTGTTCATCTGTCTAACACCAGGGGAGTTTAATTTACTATGCAAATTAATACAAGATCCAATCAAAAGGAACAAAAGATCTAGGCAGAAGATCTCGACAGCTCGTGTGACCCATTCCCAGTGAGAAGCCACTGTTGATGAATAGGTCTAATAAAATAAATTTATGAAGACGGGCAATTACTAAAGAATTTATTTATTAAATGCTGCAGATTGAGGGTGGGAGAAAGTTTTCACACACAGCACTCAGCATTACAATGCCCTTCTGCATTGTAGGAAAGGGGTGACGAAGAACAGAAGGATGTTGTTTTCCAATAAACTGCAAACTTCAACTCTAGGGAAATATGATCCCTGACAACAAGTAGACCAGGGGTCCCCAATCTTTTAAAGCCTGTGGGCACTTTTGGAATCCTGACACGGTGCGGCAGGCGCAGCAACAAAATGGCTGCCACAAAATGGCTGCCACAGGAGGCAGAGCCAGTCACAAAATAATTGCCACAACTTAACTTCAGTAACACAGTGTATATCCTCATGCTATGCTGGCAGCTGCTGCCAAAGCAACATTTAAAAAGATCTGCCCAGCCAATCAATTCTCCAATAGTCAATCAGAAGTCTTGTTGGGCAAAGCCCTACCTGGCCCTACCCACTTCCTAAAAACAGTTGGTGACCATCAGAAAAGGTGTCGGCTGGTGCCATAGCGCCCACAGGCAGCACGATGGGGACTCCTGAGGTAGATTATTGGGTTCCTGAACAACAATCAATCTATTATTATAGATTAGTTGTTTTTCAGTAGTCCATAAAGGCTATCAATAATACAGGAATAACTGGACCAAGAATCTGAAAAGCACAATTATAAGCTTTACACTCAACAGGTAGGATTCTGAAGTGATTTTTAAACCATTTCCTTTATTAAACAAACCTTGCCTAGATTTTTGACAAATAATGAACTTTTAGCATGTATATATATCCACACACCAATACCTTTTCACCCTTTGGACCAGGCATTCCATGATCACCGGCATCACCTTTTAAACCCTACAGAATGGCCAAAAGAATAAAGAATAAATATACTATTTACTGCAGAATATTAACATGCGTCCTACCAAAATAAAGCATTGAAGCTTCTTTAAAATTACAACTAAAAATATGAATAATCAGAAAGGAGTTATAACAGGTTGTGTCAATTACCCGGAGAACAGCCATCAATTATCAAAATCTGGGAATTTTGCTTTGCTGAAAGACCAACAATGAAATCCTAAGTAGAGTTACTTTAGTGTAAATCCACTGATTTCAGTTGGCGTAGACTGGAATAACTCTGCATAGTACAATACAGAAGGTTTACCTCCTTGTGCCTCCCTGGATGTTTGTGAAGCAAATGCAAATCTTGACCCCACACCTGCTCTATGCAGGAGACCCTGATTCCTAGCATTTGAACAACATGAACTTTTAACCATTCTTACCTTCGTTGGCTAGAAGTCTGTCACGCAATCCAGAATTAGGGAGTTCGCTCCCAAATGGAATGGTAAACCCCTATCTCCCAATAATCCCAATACTCAGATCATGTTTTACAACACCCATCCATCTTGCCCTTCCTGGCAGGTAGAGCAAACTGTTATCTCTTTGCAGAAACATATCTCCTCTCTTTCTGACCTCTTGGCACATTTTATGGCCCTCTTCCTTCGGAAAGTAAGTGGCTGTCAGGGCCCCAGGACTCCTGGTGAGCTTCAAAGCAACTTACATCTCTGGATCATGAAATGGTTACCCCCGCACAATAAAAGCAGCTCCTGTAGCCTTAAGAAACGAATGCTCTAATATATAGTAATAAAGATAGTAAACTACATTATAAATAATAATTTGTTATTTGATTTAGATAGGCATGTTTCCTTGGGTTACTAAGTTTTTTATAATTCAGTTTAGACTACAATTAAGTTTGTGCAGTAAAAAGAAGAAGAAATGCAGATAAGAAGTCAAAAAGAGAAAGAAAAAAGTCAGAATAAGAAATGTGGAAAATATTAAATATTATTTTTGTGGCTAGTTTGTTATGTATTAGTGAGTTTACTGTAACACAATCTGGGTGCCAAGGAAGAAATGTATGTGATTTTATATTACCCTTTTCTGTTTTTTCTCCCCCCCATGTTACTTTAAAAAATAAACAATTTTTTTAAAAGAAACGAATGCTCTCAGTGGCTGTTGCTCAGCAGCCACACAGTATTGCCATCCTACAAGCCTTGGTTTGTCAATAAAAGGCAGGGGGAGGAGACAGGTCCTTTCTTCGGCTGTTTTGGCCTTTGAGGGAGGACTTATCAGGGCCAGGCCTGGAAGCAGCTACCAAGCAACTTGCTACCATGAAACTTGCATGACTCACCGAGGCCTGGCTGCTTGGTACTGTCCAACAGCAGCCACCTCATGAAAGCCAGTGTTGTATAGTGGTTACAGTTTCAGACTAGCATCTAGGAGACCCAGAATCCCCACTCTGCAATGAATGGGTGACCTTGGGCCAGTCACACATTCTCAGTGTTGGGGGTTTGCAATCTGCTTTTTCCAGGATCATTTTGGGATAGCCGACTACACCAGTAGAAAGGGAATAAAATTCCTTTTTAAAAACCCACTTTGGCACATTCATGCCGTAGCACTTTAAAGTTTATCCCCCTTCTGCTCCATTATAACTTATGGGGAACATTTCTGGGGCTCTGGGGGGATATATTTTAAGCACCAATTTTTCAGCATAGCTGTTGGTGACTCTTCTTACATGTACCTCCAGGTTTGGTAAAGACTGGATCAGGGGGTCCAATTTTATGGGGTCCCAGATGGAAGACAATGGAGGCCCATCAAACTGGATGCTTTGACCCAATCTTTACCAAACTTGGGCGTTCTTGTAAAGAAAGTCACCAGAAGCTGGGCTGCAAATTTTGTGCCTCTACCTTAAAAAACAGCCCCCCCCCACCAGAGCCCCAGAAAGATTTTCCTAAGGCTATAATGGAGCTGATTTTTTTTTTAATTCCCGAACAACCCCGGGGGGAAAAAAAACCACATACCGTTATGGGAATTCAGGAATATTCAGAAATCCTGAAAATTTTCAGGACCAATATATCCAAATCTGAATTTTCCTGATTAGTTTTTTTTTTTTTTTGAACACCCCTAGTTGTTGTGAAGATAAAATGGAAGAGACATAAATGATGTAAGCTGCTTTGGGTCCCCATTGTGGAGAAAGGCAGGATATAAATGAAATAACAGATATAGCTGAAGACAGGGGGACATAAAAAGGTTGATTGGTGAGTAGGAAGGAGAGACTGAAGCAGGAAAAGGTGAAGATGAAGATATGGGGACTGCCAGGAGAAAAGGGAAAGTGTGGGGAAGGGGATACAGGGGGAAATGAGGTACCCTCCACAAGTGTTTGTGGATTCACCACCACACAACTCTGGGCCATACTTTTCCTAGGAAGAGGCTGCCAGGGATAGGGAATGAGGGAAAGCTGAAGACAGGGGGGCAGTGAAAGGTAGGTTGGCTGGTGTGTGGGAAGGAGAAGGAAGCAGGAAAAGGAGAGAGGCTACGGGGGCTTTCAGGAAAAGGAAAGGAGAAATAGTGGGAGGGGGAAAAAGTAATAGTAATAATTTTCCAGGATCCTGGAATAGTAATAATTTGTGGCAAACTAATTTATTCCATAGGCCACAAAAGCCTTTTCTAGACTGACTGGGTAGAAATTTTAAAATACGTAAAGGATACACAATTTTCCACTGTTGCCATATCAATTTAGATGTTGGAAACTAGGGTCATTAAAAGCTTCATGTGTCATTCTAGAGAAGCAGAATTTACAATCCCAAATCCTCCTTTCTGCACCTTCAGCCATTCCTAATGCTATTGCTTGATTTTCAGAAACAGGAAAGAGAGAAAAATATAACTCTAAAATGATAAGCAACATCTGTCCTTTGGAGGGCACAGAAACATAAAATCAGCAAGTGTTCAAAATACTCATATTTGTGCAACTTCACTTCCTGCAGAAATTACATTAATTCACCATCTGGAAGAAACATAATTTAGAGCTATATGAGCACTGAAGTACCCACTTTGGATTAAATGGTAGATGTTATAAATACTTCTGAGTTAGCTTTGATTTGCCCTATTTTATGCTTGCCAACAATAGAAGAGTTAAATCTAAAGTAGTCTTCACTCTGTCAAAGGGGGAAAAGACCAACCAAAGGAAAAAAATTGAATATCTTTCTCTGTATCTTATTAATGCCAACTCATGAAACAATCTAAATGTAAAATAATAAGATTCTGAACGGATGCTTAAGGTAGCTGATTTGTTATGAACATTAAACGAAGTTGGCTAGATGGTAACCCCAGAAAATGAATGGAATAATATATTTCAGTAGCCGGAATATAATAAAAAAAATATTTTCAATAATTCTGTGTACACTGAATTATTAACGGCACTGCTGAGGGCATGTGAGTAATGCCAATATGCTGGCTCAAAAGATCTGGTGTTTGGATCAGTCCCGATATCGGATGTTCAGATAAGGGATACTCAGCCTTGTGGAATGGGAGTAGCACTGCCTGGCAAATAAACTTTCTGCTTCACCTCTGGCAACAAGAAAAGCCAGGAAATCTGTACCAGTGGTTACAAGGCAACAGGGTCTCTTAACTCACAAGCCTGGACTGTAATTTCAGAACATTGCTTTTATTTAAATATGAGGAAGGGTATGATTTGAAATATGAGTTAAGTTATACTGGGCAAAATCATATACACAAGTGTAGTAAGTGTAATCTTTGTTCATTTTGGAAAGCTCCTAATTTGCATTCTGACAGAAAATACGTAACAATGAAGATGGGTCTATCAACCCCTCTGGATGGGATGCTATTGAATAACTGAGGGCCTGCATTCATTTTCTCAGCACACAGCATGTGGAAAGCAGGGACATGTGGCGCATGTGGAAAGCAGGGACACTTTTCAATTTCAACCCCAAAAACCTCCTGCTGGTGGTGAAATGGGACCTGGCAACCCCATTCACTGTGGTCTCCCCGCACGTTTTGTCTGTGTTTTCCAGATGCTGTTTTAACTAGAATCTGGAAAATGCAGGCAAATGTGCGGGGAGAGTGAGGTGACCTCTAACAGGTGGAAAAGGCATGCATAATCAAAAGGAGGCCCCGAAGCAGTCAGCGGTGGTGACTGTGGGGAAACGTCCCTGTGTAAAAAGCCAAAGAACCAGGAGCTTCCTGGTTTCTTTGTGGTATTCTGAAAGAACTAATCATGAAGATGCTTGTCCTGCTCTCTGGCACATGTTCTTGAGCCAGCCAACAGGACAAGTAATGTAGTACCTTGGCTTCTGTCCAAACAATGGAAACTCTTAATTTAGGCCTATAAGTTAAGGGTTCCAGGCTCAACTGGAGCCTACTTTGCTGGAGCCGGGCCGGAGAGAGGCTTGAGGAGCGGGGTGCCCGCGGCTAGGTGGTTGCGGGGCTTGCCGCCGCCTAGCTGAGTCAAGCTTCATGCCCGGCAGGTGGCTCAGAGGGCTGTCACCTGGCAGCCAATCAGCTCTCTCTCCCCAAGTTTAAAGGGGCTGAGGAGGGCTGCTGGCTGTTGGGACGGGTGGGGGGGCGACTTGAGGAAAACACTCTGGTCCGTCTGTTTGACATTTAAAGAGAAGCCTGCAGGGGAAGGCTCCAGTCTGTTGCCAGCTTTCGTTTTCTTTGACTTACGGTTATGTATTTGCTTATCATTAGCTGACCCTCCCAAAATAGTCCTGCACCAGCAATTATACACTACTGAATGTGGGACTACACAGAAATGTGAAGTAGGTTCTAATGGTAAGTTATTTAAAAATTGGGTGCAGATTTTTAAATTGGGTGTCATGCATCAATTGAAAAGGGAATACAAAGGTAAAAACAGTTTCTCTTTAAACTACATGGAAAGTGGTTGTTTAATAATTGTCCGGTCACTGCTTGCACTAATTTAAATAGCCATACATTTAAATTTGGTTATATATGCATTCCTCTTAAATGATGCATTTCATGTACATTTTTGTACCCAGACATTTCTAAGTATGTACAAAATGTAGCATGAAAAGCCACATTTCAAGGACCAACCCTGAAAAGAGTTGTCAAAACGGGAGATATATGGAGAAGAAGGGTGCTATACCGGCTTTCCCTAAAAAAATTGTCTTTGTACTATCTGTTTGCATCATTAAGCCTGAAATGCCAACTAGAGCAATGACAGCTGGAATTTCAAGGGGGAAGTGATCATGTCAGCTAACACCACCCTCTGACCTGCTTTTAAAATTAGATTTTTAAAAATCCATCTAATCCCAGCTTCTTGACTTTAATCAGAGAAACTGTCTACACAAGGAAATAGACAGCCTCCGACTAACAGCCAGTTGCCCTTTCTTACTCCATGAATAGAATTTGTTCCTCAATTATGTTAAAAGCTTTTCTTTTACTCCCATGTAGGTTTAGCCAAAAGTCACTCTTAAATTAATTGCAAACGGTGGAAGATGTACTCATTTTTTAAAAATAAAATAGAGAAAGGGGCTAACCACTGCACAGAGGAATTCTTAAACCAAGTGTACCGTGTACTGAGATGACTTCAGACCAAAGAAGATATGATGGAGGAGATCCCTTATCCATATCTCTCACTTTTTTCTAACTTCAGAGCAGCTGCGTAATATGATTAGGGGAGTGGTGGTGGGGGAGTTAACCCTTTCTTCCCAATCCCATGCCATTTCTCCAATCTAACCTGTTACTCCCCAGACTAACAACAGCTGGGGGGGGGGGGCAATTTAGACAAGGGAAATACAGCCCAGGAGGACACAGTTAAATAGCTCCCACCCTCAGCATGAGTTCCTTGATCTAGTTAGCAGCCTCACTCAACTGCCTTGAAGTTTTCTTTCTTCAAAAGGCAGAAGAGCGAGGCTGCAAGTAGAGAAGGAAACACAACAATGACTACAACAACAACAGATAAGACAAGCAGCAAAATGAAATATCAGCACAGGAAATATCAAGTGATAAGAGTTAAGAAAAGTCAATGCACAGGAAATATCAAGTAATAAGAGTTAAGAAAAGTCAATGCAATCAGGATGTACACTTGAGATACAGAACAGGAGGCAATTTTCTTATGCCTCTCCATTCTATTTATTTATATTTAATTATTTGGCCCTCTTATCCACCAGATCTCTCCAAGGGGGTAGGGATGAAACCAAGGAAAATTTTAAAAGCTATCACACAAATGCCACCAATGAAAAAGCCCTATCTCTATCTGCAAATAGACTCAAATCAGAGGACAGTGGCACCCAAAGCAACATTTCTCCAGGGATCTAGCTATACTTTAACCCAAATGGCACATAAGGACCATCCTTATTATTTCAGTTGGAATTGCTAATAAGTACATTTAGTTCCTAATAATGAGTAGTAGAAATTGCTCAAGTGTTTACCTGGTTAAAGATAATGACTTTCTGGGGAAGTTATAGCAAAATGTCATTTGTTAGAGTACTCTAATCACAATTCAACTTACAGCAATACACATAGTTTATTTAGGTCTTAGAGCTTCTCCAGATGAAGGTTAGTAGGTATTTACATTGCAAATGTGTACTCATTTCATACAGGATGCAAGTGTGGTGGGAAGTACATACAAACACATATATAATTTTTATATATGGCAGAATTTATTTCACCATCAGTTGTGTTCTCTTTTCACTGCTCTTGTGTGCAGACTCCCTTCCTCACATGATACAAAACAGTATAAATGTCAAGGAGAGCTCTAATTGACTCAGGGGAATAATGCTTCAATGCACCACTCCCCAAAACTGTTTGTATTAAAGGAGAAAAGGGTTGTTTTCAGAAACTTACACTAAATTACTTATTTAAAAAGCTGAGAAAGGTAATGCTAATGAGATGCCACCTAAAAAGGAAGCAACGGCAGTTGCAACATGAGTGGTATTAATCATAAATATTGAATTTAACGTTGTAGCTCCTTGTTGATGTGCTCTGTGTTTCTCCAGTGTACTGAATCACAAAGTAGATGCTGCACGTGGAAAAGGAGCAGGAGCAAGCCATTCTTACATACAAGCCAAGCTCCAAGTGAGACTAACTACACTAAGTGCCATCTATCTGAGGGTGGGATGTAAATAAAGCTGCCAGGTCCCTCTTGGCAATCGGTAGGAGGTTTTTGGGGTGGAGCCTGAGGAGGGTGGAGTTTGGGGAGGGGAGGGACTTCAATGCCATAGAGTCCAGTTGCCAAAGCAGCCATTTTCTCCAGGTGAATTGATCTCTATCGGCTGGAGATCAGTTGTAATAGCAGGAGATCTCCAGCTAGTACCTTGAGGTTGGCAACCCTAGATGTAAATTTTTGGGGACAAATTCATTGTGCAAACCTGATAGCCCCAGAAATAAAACATTATTTCATGCTGGCTGGATGAAAAATTTACAAAACAACAAAGAATGGTCTGGAAATGAAAGAACATCAGTCACAACAAGGCAAAGGGTAGTGTGGGGGGTGGGGGTAAATGCAAGGAAAAATGGTACCAATGTGGACAGGATGCAAAAATACACATATTGTCATCCACACACAATGCAATCATTGATTTGATATGCTCTTCCCATTAAAAAAATCATATGAAGAAGCAGAAGAAGAGTTGGCTTTTATAGCCCGATTTTCTCTACCTTTTTAAGAAGATTCAAACCAGCTTACAGTTGCCTTCCCTTCCTTTCCCCACCACAGACACTTTGTGAGGTAGGTGGGGCTGAGAAAGTTCAGAGAGAATTGTGACTAGCCTAAGGTCACCCAGCAGGCTTCACGTGTAGGAGGGGGGAACCAACCCGGTTCACCAGCTTAGAGTCCACCACTCATAACCACTACACCGGGGCTGGGAAAGTTTGCAGCAAAGTCAGGAGACGTATGGAATCATGTGGATGCTCCTGAAAACAGTTCTGCTGTAAGGAAGACAGGGGAACAAAACATCCATGTGGAAGCAACCTTGTGAAAAGATTCTGCTGTAGCTCTTTGTGGCATTCAGAACTGTTATGCCAATAAAGGTACCTGAACTGAACTGAAAACTGAATGGGGAGCTTCTCACCTCATCCCACAAAGATTGAACAGGTGAAAAATAAATCTTAAGTGATGACTGAGATTCAGAATAAGATACTGATGTTCTATCTAGAACTCTATAAGGTTCCATACTGAACAGAGACTACAAGAAAGGTGTTGGAACAAGACATACTAGTTTTCTCTCAAAAAGGAGTTGGAACTAGACATACTAGTTTTCTCTGTGAGGCTCTTCTGTAGTAACATTAAAAATTCTTTTGCCTTTCATCTGAACTGGCTTAATTAATACTGAATGGGGAAGAATGACATGAATATTGAGAAATGATAATAATTTAGAAAAGGCATTGTTATTTATTTACATACTGTATTTACAACCTGCCTCTCCAAAGCTTGAGAAGATTTAGCATCATAATTAACACAATAAACTCACCAGAACAGAATCAAATATACTGTTTTATATTATATACCCTCTATCAAACATCAGAAGGTTTGAAATGGAGATGTATGACAGTTATCAGGAAGAGGAGAGGGCTGCCATAACACATTAAAATGTTCATGCTGCACAGGTGGAATGGTCCCAGCATATAGTGGAACATACTAGGAGCCAGCTAAAATGCTGCTGCTGGGTTCCCAAGCACATACTCTGGTACATCAGTGTGTCATTGCTGTTAGGACACAACTTTCATGCAGAAAGTATCCAGCTCAAAGGTCACATCTTAGGGCAGATCTATGTGTTATGCTTAGTTCTGTCGCAATTTAATTTTTTTCCTTTCCCAAATGCAGCCATTGGAGCTGCCTTACAAAGGAGCAGAACTGGGTTAGGTGGGAAGGACTTGTTTAACCCTTCCCTCCCCTGCTATTTTCCTACTTAAAGAAAGCACCCATAGACTGATTGAAGAACACTTACAGGTATCTGTACCCTCCCACACCCCCATGGAGGTAGAAGAGGCCTGGCTGGTGTATGGTGTTTTGCACAGGAAAATGTCAGGGAAGGGAGGGATTAAACAGCCCCTCTCCCTCCACACTGTCCTTCTCTTTGAAAAATCAGCATTTGAAAAAGAAATTCTTTAAATATAATCACAGAACTAAATGTAACAAGTAGCTTTCCCCTAACTCTTTCCAATATATTCCTGTGATAGTGTAAAGTATCAAGTACTTGTTTTTTCCATTTCAAACTGCCAACTTGCAATTTTAGTTATCATATTTCATCACTTCTTTCTCCTGCCTCCAAAGATCTCAGAACCATTTTGGCGTATTTCACATCAGCTGCTAAAGCTCTGCTTCAATATTTCATGATACAATTCTTCATAGTTTAACAATGCTAGGTTCTGAGTTCTGACTACTAATTTCTCTGTTTGGTACAGCATGAGAGCTTAATATTTATATCTGCAACAGAGTCTCAGCATTAATAAGAAGCATTGCTTATTAATTTTTATTACATTGTCATGACCATAATAATCCTGATAAATCTGATTAAAAACTAAATCTATTAAAACAGATTGAAAAAAGTAAAAAAAGCAGCAAGACTGGAACAAAAACTACCATCATTTTTAGCATGTTTATTGTTCCATATTTATTTTTTCTATTTTATTCTAGTGTAAGCTACTACAAGAATTCTTCAGTTTAGTTGATGAGACATACGGAGCAATCCTGGGAACTGCAGTGGCTGTGGATGCCACGGCTGCAGCACCTCCACAGAGGTTTCCCAGATGCAGCCGGGGGGGAGGGGTTTAAATTTTAAAAGACCCTAAAATGGGGGGGGGGGGGGCAAAGGCCCCATTGCAAACAGTGATGCTGTGCCATAATGCTGTTGCATTAGGGGGCGTTCCCAGTGTGAACGGGGTTAGGAAGCTGCCTAACGGCAGCTCCACCCCCCCAATATGCCCTGGGAATGCCTCCCAGAATGCTGGCGTGGGGACTTGCACCAGGAGAATGCCGGCAGGAGGCCACGCCTGTGTCCAAGGGTCCCGCTGCAGCCATGGTCACAGGGGGCCGGTGTAAGTGGCCCTACACTGACATCTGTGCCAGTTTGCATGGTGCAACTGGCATGGGCGCCAGCATAGGGTTCACACCGGCTCCTAAGAGCATTCCCCCCCCCCTCCAGGACTGTACAGATAAAATGCTGGAAACAAATGCATAAGCAGATATATGCAGGGGAGAGATGTTGCTTCAGTGTCTAGTTTTTGAGTTTAAGAACATCACATAAACGTGACATAATCCAGGTTAAGGATAACAGGTTTCTTCCTTAGTCGTACTCCAAAGATGCCTTGCGGCCCAAAGAACCTGTAAAGTACTGCATATTCCTGGCAGTCTTCTCAAGTGCTTCTTCCCATGGCTGGTTCTAAAGCTGTGCAAGTGATGAGGAGCCGTTTCCACACCTACCATTCCAAATACCACCACCTCCATTTTAGATCACAAAGAGTAAGATGTTATAAATCACAGAGGTAACTCATCAACTCACATCTCTCCCAGGGATGCCGTCGGTTCCTTTCTCTCCTTGGTCTCCCTTTTCCCCCTAGGTTAAAAAAAAGTTGTTTTTAAATTCCTGGGAAAAACATTTCTAAGTGAACAATTGTGGGGGTGGGGGAATTGAACTGTGAATGGCCATTTCAATATGATGCATATCTACACAGAGCACAGCAGGCTTTGTTTTCCACCCAGTATAATTTAACTTGGACAAAAACTGGGAGAGTAAGATGCACAGTGCCCTAAGTCAATGAGTAGAAAAGATTTCAGCGAGGCTCTGGATGTCACACATAGCAGCCAGAACGAAGCAGGAAAATACTCAGATAAAGCTCCATTTGCTGGCTACATTGTCAGAGTGGACAACGATAGAGAAAATCTCAGGCATAAAAGAATAACAGCATCAATCATCACTTTCTATCAGCTGCAAACGTCTTCCAACCATTGCCTTTATCTCAACAGCTTCTGCCCAGTTATACTGAGACCAAATGGCTGGTCCAAAAGATTGCGGTCTAAATATCTTCTGGAATACTTCAAACCCAACCTGGTAAAAGACTGGATCTGGACAGAAATTTTATACACAAAGAACCAATTAATGCATCTCTCTCTCTCTCTCTCTCTCTCTCTCTCTCTCTCTCTCTCGGTGTATGTATAAACTTCACACAATACTTCAACAAATTGCCATTATAAAGTAACAGTGAAATGAAAAGTCTATATTGAACACACTGGAGAACAGGGGTTGCCAACAGGCCTAGAGAAAAATGCCCAGTCCCTTGAATAGAGCTTTAATTTGTGGAAAAGAGCAGCTGAAACTTTTCATGGCATCAAGGTAAACAGCATCCCATTAAACTTCTGTTAAAAGAAAAGGACATTTCTCTCTCCAGGTAGTTGGCAACCCAGTGCAGTAGAAATAATGTTGCTGGGAGTTAGCAATAGAGTAGCAATTCCTCTACAAAACCAAGGGCTAGCAAGAGGGAGTGCATACTAATTAATCAAAATAAAACATAAATGGTTCACTAAACACTGAGTCACTGATGAGTACACATCAACCTTAATAATGTTTTCCATGTGATTTTTGGCAAACATGTTCAAGATGGGAATCCTCAGCCTTTAAACTGTTAAACTAAATTAAACCTTTAAATAGTCCAAAGTGGCACAGTCCAGATGGGAAAGCCTAACTTTACTTGCAAACATGTGTAATAAAAACTTGACAAGGCTGTTTCTTTTCTACAAAGCAGCATGGGGAAAGGATGATTTGGAATGGAGAAGTTGTGGGGAGGGATGCTTAACCAAACCCCCCCCCCATATATATATTGCTAGAATCACACACCCCCCCAAACACACACACACTAGCTACTTTTCTCTTTCTGTTTTTTTTTTTTTTAATGAACGTATGACTGTAATTCCATTTTTTTTTCCGGGACAACCAGCTAGGGTAGGAGTCCAGTGGGAAAATGATGGGTTTGGGAAGCATTAAGTGCCCTCTTCCTTGCCTAGGATGATTGGAAGCCAAGAAGAGGGATTTTGGTTTTTATTACGCACACTTGCACATATTGTTAAAGCAGATCCTGAGATTTCTCATTTGCATAGTACAATCTCCCTGAGAACAGCAGCAGTGCACCTAACAAATTTAATTTAAATTAATCCTGGCACGTTCACTGTTCTATAATGGTTTGACCAAAAAGTGGTGACTAAGCAGGAACATATACCTATGAAGAATATTAGGCATTATTAAATAGCCGTATTGTTGATTACTTTTGCTCTTCAGGAGGGGCATTCCCATGTATAAACAGTAAGCCTCTGTCAATTACTGAGACTTTGGTTTCTACCAGGCTACAAGTCTAAGGCAGCAGTTTGATTGACACAGAGGTGATCCCTGTAATGCCGCTGACATTCTAGCGGTGGTGTTTTATATATAAGGTCATACATGGCTTGTTTTTTTAAGCAGATCACAAGAAGGGCTGCTCAAAATGGAACTAAAAGTTTAGATTTGTGAGGTAGTGAGAATGTACTGCACAGGAAAGGGTGGTGGCATGATCGGGGAGAGGCCTGCACTGAACATACACCATGGAGCTCAACAGATAGAGGTTTGAGTTCTCTCCTGCTAACATATTGCCTTTGGCCAGGCACATACATGGGGAAAGAAACATGGGCATCTCAGCCATGCTAACCACATGCCTCTGCAGCTCACTTGGCAAAGGCAATGCACAAGACCTCCCCCACACAAGGGTGGAATTGTGGGGCAGAAGGCGCTGAGGAGTGCCAGTCTTTTGCCAGGCAAGAGGGATGTGGACACTAGTACACCAAGGGGATGCATAGTTGCCCAATCTCAGGTAGCATTCCTGTCAGCTTGTCTATCATCTCCTGTCATCTCCACTAGGGAAAGGAACTTACATAGGAAACTGACCAGGGGTTCCATTCCTACTCAGGAAGTTGCTAAGAAGAAGGCACACACTTTAACCAGCAAAAGAGCAATCAACACCAAAACAGAAGGAAGAGGTTGTACTAGAACCCACACCTCACACACTTGGGAGCAATTCTCTAACCACATGCCCTACTGTAACCATAAAATAACATAACACAGCACAAGTGTCATTGATGCATGGTTGTAAAGTGCCCTCAAGTCCCAGCAAGGGGTTTTCAAGGCAAGTGAGTAAGCAGAGGTGGTTTGCCATTGCCATCTGCAAAGTCTTCCTTGGTGGTCTTTTGGTGAGATCGTGCTATACCATACCATTCTACATCCCAGGTGTCTCTGGTACCATCCATATATACTAGGGCAGGCAGGACGGTAGAAAGGAACAGTAGAGTGGAAACGCATAAGCACACTATACCCAAGTACCTCATTTTAAGGTATAAATGGGATGGCTCCCAGGCAGCCCAGGAAGGCTCTTTCCACCATCAAACATAATCCTTTGCGTTAGACCAGCCATGTTGGCTTGACTACCCCACATAGCCTTCATTTTTGTCGGCCAGTCCCCGGGCACCATCCCTCTGTCACAGCCAAGGGGTTCATGGCCACCACCTACTCCTATTCATCCCAGCAGCCCTTGCGCTCCACTCCTGTCATGCAGGCTGCCTGGTTTATGAGACATATCCAGGGATCAGGAGGAATGTGCCACCTATTCCTCACCCTAGCAAACAGCACACAAGTGCAAATATTGGATGACCTTCCTTCCCTTCCCAGGCTGATCTGGGGCGGGTGGGCTGGGAACCAATCCCTATGTACTAAAGTCCAACAAAACAGAAAGAGCACTGGGACACAATTCACACATTTATTGACCAGGATAAGGCGCAGAGTTCTGAAAACAAAGCCGATGAATGGGGTTGTGGCTTGCAGTGCCCTGGGGCAAGGTACAACAAGTGTTTTGACAGTCGCACAGCAGAGTAAGATGCACACTGGTGACTCTCTTGGTCATGCTGTAGATTCAGCAGGAAATTGGCATTACACCATGAAGGGGATCCATCTTGGCCTCTACACCTACCAGAAGGCTGCCTGCAAAGAATCCAGAGACACCAAGACAGTAATGAATGCTATACCACAACAGTAGCAAACAAGTGTGCTCGAAAATTCTGCATCCTGTGCTCTTGTTGTTCCCATAGCACCCCCTCCCCCTTGAGGGGAGATGTGCCTCTTGGAGGACATGTTGTACCCATGAAGCCAGTACTTACCCAGTACTTTGTAAAGAGTTGTATTGAAGCTGTGTCTCCACTCTGCATGTTGAGCTTGGACTGGCCCATTGGCCCTGGTCCTGTAAAGCAACATGGGCCATTTGTGTGTGGCCAGCAGTACCACTGTACAGGGCAGAGTGGCTGGAAGTCGCCCAGGTCTGTGGCCATCCTCCCAATGTCCTTCATTTGTGGCAACAGTTACAGCGCCAGGTCATTGCCCTGACAATGCAGTACTATGCCTCATTTGGACTTCTTTGCAATGTAAGCTCTGCACAGGAAGTCAGATGAATGCATAGGGTTGCCAACTCCAGGTTCAAAAATACCTGTAGAGTTTGGGGGCAGAGCCTGAAAAGGGCGGGGTTTGGGGAAGGGAGGGACTTCAATGCCATAGCATCCAGTTGCCAAAGCAGCCATTTTCTCCAGGTGAACCGATCTCTATCGGCTGGAGATCAGTTTTAATAGCAAGCGTTTTCCAGCTAGTACCTGGAGGTTGGCAACCCTATGAATGCAGCTGGCAGAAGTAAGACCAGTGGGCATGATCCCAGCCCTTCTCCATCTGGTCACTGATCCTACATTGCTGTCCACACAGGATTATGGGATCCTTGAAAGGCGCAGGACAACCAAGCAAGAAAGAGAGGACAGAAACTTCAAAATATCACGATCTTTCTGTCCAAGGAACTTCAGAATGGATGTTTGGAGGTGACCCCTGGGCGTGCGGTGTTTAAGGAGGGGAGGGACCTCAGTGAAGTATAATGCCATATAGTTCTCCTTCCAAAGCAGTCATTTTATCCAGGAGAACTGATCTCTGTAGTCTGGAGATCAGCTGTAATTCCAGGAGATCTCTAGCCACCACCTGGAGGTTGGCAACCCTATGCATGTAAGGACTGTTGTTCAGAAACCAGAGGCCAGTGACAGCAATGTGCTGAAGGAATGAAAAGAAGGAAAGGAAGGCATAAAGGAAAAGAATAGAGAACAAAGAATAAGGAAACAATCTTTACAAGCCCTATGTTTTCAGTGAATGTGGTGCATTCTTCTTCCCATGAAATCTTTATTATTATTATTAATGCCTTTATTCCAATATTGCCATCAAATATTTGCAATAATTGGTGGATTAAACAAACAGCCTACTCATAGAAACTCCTTTTATTATGAATGGGTTGCCAGATTTATTCAGCATGGACAGAATTTGAGGCTTCATAGGACAGTGCGCAACCAGCAATGAGTGGGTTTGTAAAGTTGTTCAAAACTGCAAGCTCTTTTCAGGGCAAAAGGTCTTGTTTGCCATGAACAAGAAGCTACAATGGTTCAGCCCTCAAACCAGATGCTCTGACCAGAAACATTGGGCGAAAACGCATGGTCGCTTTATCTTCCTTTAATCCCTGTTTTAGCCAGGATCGAACGCACATTAGGCGAAACGCATGCATTCGATCCTGCCTGAATCCTGGCTGAAACAGGGATTAAAGGAGGATAAAGGGACCATGCGTTTTCGCCCATTGTGGAAATTATTTCTAAGAGATGTTCAGTTTAGGACATGTGACAAATTGCTGGAAAAAGAGTTTAAGTTGAATGGTACTATTATATGATAGCTTCACTGTTAGGTTTGCCATCCTCCAGGTACTAGCTGAAGTTTGTCAGGCCCTGCCCCAAAAACCTCCCACCAGTGGCGAAGAGGGACTTGGCAAACCTATTCACTGAAGCTTACAATTCACTATACTGTACTGATGCAAAATGTCTGGACTAAGTACTGGCAGAATAGTTACATGACCATTTTGCTATTTTGTGAACTTCATATAGGGTTGCCAGGTCCCTCTTTGCCACTGGTGGGAGGTCTCTGAGGCAGAGCCTGAGGAGGGTGGGGTTTGGGGAGGGGAGGGACTTCAATGCCATAGAGACCAATTGCCATGGTGGCCATTTTCTCCAGGTGAACTGATCTCTATTGGATGGAGATCAGTTGTAATAGCAGGAGATCTCCAGGTAGTACCTGGAGGCTGGCAACCCTAACTCCATATATATTCTCAGGGTCCTGTTAGTGGTATGAATGTAACTGCCCCTAAGAGGTATAGTTGTATCATTGTTGGGCAAAACAAAAATACACAAACTGGGACAGGAAAGGGTGAAACAATCAAAGGATGCCGTTTCAGTGTTTCCTTATTTGAATATTCTTAGCACAGCAATATTTGCCACGCAATCAGATAGAAGGCAGTACCACCAGGGCCTGAAATCAATGGGGAAATTTTTAAAACAGATTTGACAAGCACCTGTCTTCGCTTTGACCAGCAGATGAGCCATATGGCATTTAAGGTCACTTCCAGGCCTAAATTCTATAATTAGCCTTGTATTTTCATGGCTGCCAGTTTGCAACTCTATACGAATTGAATCCAGATAACAGTAATGCTCAGTCATTTCCTATTTCCCCTCCAGATGTTTGAATTTAGCAAGCTGGAACACTGAGCAGAAGACACAGGCCTTTGGGCCTTTGTTCTGGTTTGCACACAGGGATCTGGTATGAAGGCTATCCAGCTTTGAGGCATTCTCTGGTTGCATTCGTGCTAACTGAACTTGAGCGCTTCCAGGATTGCTGGAAGCATTTGCTAATGCTGTTGCAGAAAGTATTGGGGGAGTGGGGGAGGAGGCAGCAAATGAAATAAGCAGAACAAAAATAATTAGGAAGGCAGACATCAATCCAATCAGCATAACAGATATCTCCCCCCACACACGGAGATGCCCCTACTCATTTTTTTCCCTTGAGCAGTGGAATATCAAGATGGGAGGTATGTTCTGTCTGCCCCTTCTGAAGGGTTGCCAGCCTCCAGGTACTAGCTGGAGATCTCCTGCTATTACAGCTGTTCTCCAGCCAATAGAGATCAGTTCCCCTGGAGAAAATGGCCACTTTAGCAATTGGACTCTATGGCATTGAAGTCCCTCCACTCCCCAAACCTCACCCTCCTCAGGCTCCACCCCAAAACCTCCCGCCGGTGGCAAAGAAGGACCTGGCAACCCTACCCTCCTGGAACTGAACTATTGGAGAGGGTAGGTATGACGCACCCCCCCTTTCAACCACTTCAGTATCCCACTCTCTCAGCCCGACTGTATATGCTGAGGGAAAAGCGTTGGCCTGAGTGTATTTGTGAGGAGATTATTTTCCTTCTCCTCCAGTCTGGGATACTATCCCGTGGGAACAGTTGAAATGTTGAATTTGTCTGTACAATCTGTGTATTGACAATGTTGTATCCTGTATTGGAACCTTAATTTGAAAGACCATACACAGCTTGATCTCCTATCAGTTTGAGAAAGAGACTGTATTTAAATTGGATAACCTTATGTGCATATAAGAGAAACTAGAACTAAATGGAACTGATGAAGAATACAGAAACGATCGTCTTCCTAGCAATTTCTATATGAAGAATTCTTTGATGCTTGGCTCTTAAACTAGCATTTTGTACCTTGGACTTTGAAAGAGTTTTGTATTATATTGTGTGTTTGTTATATGTTAATTGGTACACTTGATACACTTTGATACACTTTGTCACACTTGTGTGTTCACCACCTGGAGATTGGCAACCCTAGGAGAAGGGGATATAATGCCCAGAGGGATGGTGTGACAGAACTGGCCCTGATGAGTAGCAGCCAGGGAAAATAAGAGAAACGAAAGTTTAAAGTGCCCTTATCACTCAGTTAATATTTAATCATATTTGAAGTCTGCTTTCTGATGGTTGTTTCCTTAGCAGGATAACATTGGAGACCTTACAAGAAAAAGAAACCAGCTAATGCACTTTTCTTTTTCGAGGTAAGTAAAGAACCAATCTTTTCCTGTCAATGGTTGACAAATGGCATTACTTTTGCCGAACGCATTTTTAAGACATCAACATTTTCTGCGGCTTTGGGCTGACTGCTGCTATTGTTATTTAGAGACTAGCAGATGCTGTGCAGTGATTACAACACTGTCAGGTGTGTGATGAACTGCGGAGCCTGTATTGAAAAGTCTGAGTTCTGCAAGCTCCTGTCCCAGAATGTGTTTGCAGAAACCCTGTGTCGTCTCTGACTCTCCCTTAACATTTTCTCCTAAGTTATTTCATTTACATTTGTGTGTGTGTTAAGTGCCGTCAAGTCGCTTCCGACTAGTCGCAACCCTATGAATCAAAGCCCTCCAAAATGTCCTATCTTTGACAGCCTTGCTTAGATCTTGCAAACTGAGGGCTGTGGCTTCCTTTATTGAGTCCATCCATCTCTTGTTGGGTCTTCCTCTTTTCCTGCTGCCCTCAACTTTTCCTAGCAAGACTGTCTTTTCCAGTGACTCTTGTCTTCTCATAATGTGACCAAAATACGACAGCCTCAATTTAGTTATTTTAGCTTCTAAGGTCAGTTCAGGCCTGATTTGATCTATAACCCACTGATTTGTTGTTGGTTTTTTGGCAGTCCACGGTATCTGTAACACTCTCCTCCAACACCACATTTCAAAGGAATCTACTTTCTTCCTATCAGCTTTCTTCAATGTCCAGCTTTCACACCCATACATTTTTACCCCATCTTTTCTCCATAAAACTCCGGACAGCTTGTGTGGCTTTCTCCTCCACACCCCATTTTGTCTTTTACAACAAACCGGCGAGATTGGTTTTCCTGAGAAATATTGACTGGCCCAAGGTCAGCTGGTGAGTGACATGGCAGTGCAAGCATTTAACACTTGGGTCTCCACAGTCTAAGACCAATAGTCTGTCCACTACAGCCAGTCACACTAGATAATAATCAGCCTGCACAGGGGATTCCTTGGACTGACTTAGATACCCATGAAAGCAATTGAGAGGAGCAAAATTGCATGGACAAGTATCAGTACAGGGCATCAACTGCTCAAAAAAAGTGAATTGGGGTCATTTATCAGCCAGGTCTGTTTATGCTGTTGGTTAGCATTGCCCAAGGTCAACTGATTCCATGTGTCAGCAAAGTGAGGACCTTTGCTACTGAATAACTAATGATGTATGTTTGACTATGGCTGAAAGCAAATTGTACATTTCAAATAACTGTGCAGCAAAGCAAATACACCAGAAAGTCCATTACAAAACCAAACCTTTCTTCTGGCTTAAACAGTTTATGAAACTCTATGAACGTATATATGCAAAGTATATACCTTGCTCGCTAAGGAAATTGTTTGTCTAGGCAAGGATGCAGTGTTACTCCCAACACCTATCAGGATATACAGGTGTATGCATTTGCTGTATTCTTTTCAAGGCAATAAATTCTTGTAATTAAATAACTTTGGAAGTAGGCAGTTTGGGCATGGGGCTGGATCCAGTTTGGGGAGAAAGCTGGCCTGCGTGCCCCTTTCCCCTCCTCTGGGGACCCCAATAAGGGGTTTGGGGGGAGGCCTGGTTGGTACATACCCAGCTCAGGGTTTGTGAGGATGGCTTCCTTCCAAGTGGCAGGGGACCAAACAGCTGGCTTCCGTCCATATGGGTCCCGTATACTGCCATCTCAGGCTGCACCCAGCAGGTGGTGATTTCACCCTTGGGTGGGTGGTTAATGCCCAGGCGAAAAGGACCCCACAACTCAGCCATATGTCCACAAATGAATTATTGTAATTATCTTGTTGATAAACCATGTTCTAAAGCTGGAATCCTTGGCAGGAACCGTTATTGAACAAAGTGGTCCTTACTTTCAAGCAATCATGCATAGGATTACGCTGATGGTAGTGTTTTCATAATTTAAAATTCATTTTTAACTGTACCTTTCCATTTTGAATAAACATGTCCTCGTCTCTCTAGCATCACACACAACATATACCTAGAAAAGTCAAGAGCTATCTGGGACCCTAGGAGTTAATGCTGGCTTTCCTTTCATATTTTGTTTCAATTTTCATTTTCTTATGATGTTACATGTACTATTATTAAACACTGAAAAATCAATACTGCATTTTAAAGCAGACACACTAAAGGCCTAGTTTTTATTGCTAGTAAGATTTAATTGATTTTATATAGGTTGGATTACCGCCCCCCTCAATAGAGCATTTGATTGTGGATTTTTCCTGCTGCAAATTGAAATCAATCCCTGCCCTCTGATAAAAACTTACAGCTTTTTTTATAATTCTCAGAACAAAAATGAAGTGTTGCAAGTTAATACTTGTCCTCTCACTTTCAAGACATGCATTGATCACATACCAATAATAATTTGTATGCTCTGCTAACTCTAATCTCATTCAGTCATAAGAAGAATGTTTTCCCATCCATTCTCCTCTACATTGTGTGCAGAACAGTCTTTTACCACAAATTTCACATTGACTGGCCTACTCCACTGCAACGTGCTGCAGTTTTTTCGTATGGTGGGCTATGGCTGCTGCAAGAACAGCACCTCCTAGAACAGTGATTCCCAACCTGAGGTACGTGTACCCCCAGGGGTACGAACCAGGACATTTAGCAACATGCGAAAAGTATTGAATAATGGTGGGGAAAGGCATTTGAAATAACAGCAACTATATTAATTATATTAATTAGCCTGAACTGACCCTAGAAGCTAAAATGACTAAACTGAGGCCATCGTATTTTGGTCACATCATGAGACAACAAGAGTCACGAGAAAATACTGTCATGCTAGGAAAATTTGAGGGCAGCAGGAAAAGAGGAAGACCCAACAAGAGATGGACTGACTCAATAAAGGAAGCCACAGCCCTCAATTTGCAAGATCTAAGCGAGGCTGTCAAAGATAGGACATTTTGGAGGACTTTCATTCATAGGGTCGCCATGAGTCGGAAGCGACTTGACGGCACTTAACACACACACACACACACATATTAATTATAAACATTTTTTTAATATAAGGGGTACAATTTAGAGAAATGGGCTGCCAAGGGGTACGCTAGTGAACAAAGGTTGGGAACCCCTGTCCTAGAGGGTGCTGAGGGAATCTGGTTTCATCCTGCGGCCCTTGACCTGTGAAAGGCCACAGGTTCCATCTTGTCCCCCTTTACTGTTTAATTTCTTTATGGCACCCCCAGGGGAGGTGATCTGAAGATCTTGGCTTCATTGACATCAGTATACATACAAATGACACTCCTCTCTATCTCTCATTCCCATACTATTCTGGAAAGGCAAAGAAAATTCTGAGATCAGTGAAAGATGGATGGGGATTAAAATAACTGAAACAATTCAGTCATGACAGAGATATTCGTAGTCAGAAACGTGACTGATCTAGGAATAGGTGTTGTACCTTACTTGGATGGGATTGCAATATACTTGAAAATACAGGTACACCCTTTGGGAGTATTCCTGGATCCATTGCTGCTACTGGATGATCAGGCAGCAGCCACAGTGAGCAGTACCTTTCACCAGCACACAAAATGAGGTTTCCTCTGAAATATACTCAGAAAATGCATGGAGAATGTGGACGTTAGATTGTTGTTGGAGCCTGTTGCCAGGAGCAGGTTACTTTTACCCTATTTCATTCTCACTGGTTGCTAGTAAGTTTCCAGAGCCAATTCAAAGTGCTCCGAACATTCTTACTATCTGCCTTGCAAATTGACTGCTTTATATGCTTTCGTTGTTGTCCAACTGGGCCTCTTTTCTTCCCCACCCCCGCCGTCCCCAAAACCATTAGAGCTAGCAAAATGCTGCCCGCCAAGATCCAGCTTTGGAAACAGCTCTAAAAACAAAAGTGAAAATAGATGGCAAATTCTACATACTGTAAAGATTTCTGCTTTGGAGTATTGCAAACATTGGAGCTGTTTTTCAGACAAGATGGGAAAGAAACTGGTATTTTAAAGCCAAGAGCTGTCATCACATGGCCATTCACAAGTACCTTAGTCCATAAGGCATTCTCACACAGATGTTGCTTCATATTAATAATCTCCCTCAAACATCTGTTCACATAAAGGATGATTGTAGGGTTAATAAAAGAAATGCAGTGTGTGGGATTTCATCCAGGGCAGTTTCCCCATCGATCTGTATACTCCTAAATTGCTTTATGTTAATAATGTATCCTCCATCTCTTCCCCTATGTACCCATGTTTAGATGGTGCAAAGAATATAGGACAATACCCCCTTCTATCCATGTGCCACTCTGTTTCCTGCATCACAGCCTAATACTGCCTGAGTAAAGAAAAGCAAGTGGCCTGCTGAAGCTGAGCATTAACTCAGCCATTATAACGTAACATACTTGACTACCGAAGAACTTCCCTGAAACAAATGCTATATATTGATTTGTCTTAACAACTTAACGGATAGCAAAACAAGAGCAAAGAGTGTGGGAGAGAGGGTCGCGGTGCGGGGTCACGCTGGCTCCAAAGGAGGTTCGCCCCCCCTTCAGGAATGTGCTGTAAAAGGACATACAGTAATCTTTTGGCTTTCTTTCTAAATTCCTTGAATCTGCTGGTGCTTGTATTCTCTCTATGTGTTTATCAATAAAATACATTTTCGGTTTAAATGCTTTGAACTTCTATAGTCCTGAGTGTTCAATAATACTGCCATGTGCCTAGATACTCAAGTAACATTATTGGTCTAAAGAAGAACGGGTACTTGGTGATGAAAAAACCCCCACCCACAGTGACTTTGTTCCTGTATCTGCATGAAGGGTATACCTGGCCTTTCCATGAGCAATCCCTGCCTTGGACAGTGAATAACCTCTAGAGGCTTTTGACCATGAAATAACTCTGTGGTTTAAAACCCTGAGGAGATTTCATAGTCAGAACACAGAAAGCCCTTTGTAAAATGAGATGTTCCAGTTCTCCCAGGTGAGCAACTTATTTTCCTTTTAAAACACGTTTGTATTCAAATACATTCTAGCTGCTTTCCAGCTGCTTTCTTTAAAAAACATCTGGCATAGTTTGTAAGGGACAATATCATTATCTTTTACAGACCCAAGAACATCCAGAAATTGTTGTAACAATTTTGACAACCCCCCAAAGCCTTGTTGATTCTGTTTCTAAAGCCTGATCATTATTAGTATTCGTGGATGCACATTTTTGGAAGTCTACTGTAGAGTGAAGGGAAACCAAACTCAAATAGTGTAGCCAGAGTGGCAGTAGCAGCTGAAGTCATGACCTGTCCAAATAAAATGCAATTGTAAGACGTGGGGATGTTCTGGCACAGCTGCTGGGGAGCTACTTTAAACCATTAAAAGAGGTCTGCAAAATGATTTAAAAATACAAAACTTGTTAAACAAAGCCTAGAAAAGGCTTTCAGATGTCTCACAACTGTTAGCAATAATGGATGTAGACTCCTACTTTCTCTTTCCTGTCAGTCTTGTTCCTAAATGAACAGTTTCTAATTTGTTGAATAATGTCGACTACATATATATTTTAAAGAGTCTGATATGCCTGGAGTCAACAGAAGAGTCACTTGAGACATGGGAAACGATTGTCTCAAAAGCAGCTTATGATGGAACACATAAAATTGGTACTCGTGGGGGGAAAGAGATGTAGGCATTCAAAACTTACGGGGCTCTCTGTCTTATGGTTTCTGTTTCTTGTGTTAACGTGAGATGCAGAAACTTTAGTTTAAGTTGATGCAAGCTTTGTTCAGCTTTTCTCCAAAACAGAAACGGTTATTTATAAATAAGTGGTCTCTCACAAAGGATTCACAGGCCCAATTCATTAAAGAGACAGTGTGCCCACCTGCTCCTCTCATGCCACTAACAAATAATCAAATGTCAAAGATTCCATTTAAAACAACAATGTTTCATCAATCAGTCGGAGGATATTAATCTAAACTGGGACTTCCCAAAAGGCAACAAGCAAACAGGAAAGTATGACACAGGCAGATGTATTCTATCAGTTATAACTTTAAAAAGTCATTTTAAAATTCAGTCTGGTAGTATAACAACATATGCTTCTAGCAGCAACACTTTTATCCTTAGACCAGTAGATGAAAAAAATTAGACAAGTTAATATGCTGAGCCCAGTAACCTGGAACCGTAGCCAAAATAGATTTTGGGTTAGTTATTCACCTGTAATTTGCACAAAAAGAACTGGGTTGGATCCAGGCAGCCTTTCTTCTAGTGGAAAAGGGAGGAGGGGGTCACCTTTCCCCACCCAAAAAGGTAATGCCTTTCAGATTGTAATTCCACGAACTTCAGGCCAACATAGCTGTGTGAGTGTGGCGGGGGAGCCATTGTAAAACAAGTCATCTCAAGTCCTTCCCCCATCCTATACCACCCCACTGCAATGATCTCTGCTAAGCATAATAGGTTGCCATATAATCTGTAAAGTCTACTTCAGACATCCAGCAGACCCAACATGATTGCTTGGGGATTGCTTACAACGCACCACCGGAAGCATGATTGCTTACAATGCACCACCGGAAGCATGAAGCTGTTACCACCTCATGGAATCCTAGGCACATAGCCACTGCATGCTGCACCACTACAGAGCCTTTTTCAAGCTGTTGCAGGAGATCTAAGGGGCCAGCAAGTATCTCCTCTGCTGACGGACTTATGGATCATCTGGTGATTGCAACTGATACAACAACATTGGCCCACAGTGGTGCAACGCCTTTGATTGGATTATAACCCTGGTTCAAGATGTGATGTTTCACTAGTGCTCAAGGACTCTGTAGTCCTACATGCTGATTTGGCAGTGTGGTGGTCCACAGGATGGTGCCATTATGTTCACTAGACTCAGGTTGGGTATTTTTAATGCACTGTGCAAGGACGCATGCAGCTAATTATTACCACATTCAACAGTCTGTTCCAGAGATTACCAAGTTATTTTTTCCTGACTAGACTTTTGTTGAAATATTTAGACAGCAATTATCACATTTTGGAAACAGCCTTTTTACTAGACCCAAACACCACATGCCTCACTGTGATTTTTTTTTTGCCTTTTTTTTGCCTTTACCATTATGGCAAGCAGAAGTTTCGTACTTGAAAAGAAGTAGGGATTTCACGATTGAATGCAATGTGAATTTGGGAATTAAGAAGCCATTAATCAGTAACACCAAACAAAATCAGATGGCAAAATTCACCAAGGACTTCTAGAATTCTTTACCTTTTCACCTGTTTCTCCTTTGTCCCCCTGGAAACCACGTTCACCCTACATTTGGGGAAACACATGAGGTCAATAGCATACCAAAACTTTTAAACAGCTAATGCAAAATATTACGGCAACGCTGCTTAACATTTTTATATTCTCAATTTATACTGTTATTTCAGACATAAAATAAACCATATCAAAATATATAGTGTGCATTTTCTATATACTATCCTGGAAGATTTAATAATAGCATAGAAAATTTGAAATATATCGCCAAAATTTGGCAACGCATACCATGAGAGATTTCCTGTCCCTAAAGAGAGTTATGCCCCTTTTAGCTTGTTGACTTCAATAGACTTAGAAAGGCACAGCTCTGATTCAATTCTCAATACAGACCTCTATAAAAAAAAAAAATTATTCAGTCCATCATAAACAGTGGCAACCAAATACTTTATGCCACTTTTGTGCAGATTTGTCTCATCCCCACTATATGCTTTATCCGTTACTTGCAGTTAGAAACAAGAGATATTAACTTTGACTAAGCTAAATGACGCCCAAAGTTTCAAGTTTCTTATGATAGTTTTCATTTTGCATCTGAAGAAGTGGGCTGTTAGAAACACAAAAGCTAAAAGCCTTCGCATATTGGGATAAGCTGGCAAAAATGAATTTTATTGATATAGTGAACAAGTTGTAGATACAATTTGGGAATATAAATTATTGCTAAAAAAAAATATTAACAAACTGTTTAGACACTTCTCCGGAAGTTCAACATGGTGGTGGGAGGGATTAAAGGTACACTGGTGGAGGGAGGTAGAAACAAAAATGGATAAGATGTTTGTAATAAGAATGTAATGATTGTATTCTGAATTTTTCTTTTTTTAAAATGTTTTTATATAGATATAGCTGATTCTTATTATGTAGTTTTCTATATTGTTATATTTTTTTTCTTTTGTATTTGTGTTTGTTTGTATTATGTTTTTTTCTTTTTGTTTAAAAATCTAATAAATTTTTTTAAAAAAGAAAGAAAAAAGAAACACAAAAGCTCATGCTCGAATAAAACTGTATTTGTCTTTAAAGTGCCACAGGACTCCTGTTTATTTCTGCTGCATCTACACAGCTGTGTGTATGTAAAGTGCCGTCAAGTCGCAGCAGACTTATGGCGACCCCTTTTGGGGTTTTCATGGCAATAGACTAACAGAGGTCATTTGCCAGTACCTTCCTCTGCATAGCAACCCTGGTGGTATTCCTTGGTGGTCTCCCATCCAAATACTAACCAGGGCTGACCCTGCTTAGCTTCTGAGATCTGATGAGATCAGGCTAGCCTGGGCCATCCAGGTCAGGGCATCTACACAGCTACCCCACTGGAATTATTAAGATCTTTTAAATAAAAATTCACCAGCAAAACAGGAATTGGAGCAGATGAGGCACAAGACAACGCCAGACAAGAGCATCACCCAGTGTCGCCTGAACTGTCTGTCTTGCACAATTCAGGCAAAACTGCTTTTTAAAAAACACACAAAATACTGTTACCCCACAATAACAATAAAGGTAAAGGTAATAAATACATAAAACAGAGGCTTAAAAAGCATTTATTCCCAGGAGGGTGGCGGGGCAGAGATCATCATGACAATACAGTATTAAAATTCTAAAATATTTCCCTCTTCATTGAAACAGAACAACTTAAAATACAACCAAATTATATCCTCTTTGAAGCATGAAACTCTGTGATGAAAAATCTCTGAAAAAAACACCCAAAGCATATCTGTACACAGAAAGTTAAGCATGAACAGCTTGGGCTACATTAGCAATTAAAATATTTTAATGAAGTCTGCAGGGCAATCTTAAGCACAGTTACACCCTTCTAAGCCCATTGACTTCAGTTAGCTTAAAAGGGTGTAACTCTGCTTTGGATCACACTATTGTATACTTTATTAAATTATCCTGTTAGAGGGGGACAGATATGAGGACCTCCTTATACCACGTTAAAGGAGTTTTGCTTCCTGATATTCAGGTGTTGTTCTACAGCTCATTCAGCAGGACCGATGTTTTACTCTGTGGGGCAAATAATGCCTTTGAGGAGGGTGAAAACTCATATTCTAGCACTGCTTCCATGACAAATTTCATCCCTGCCCCCACTGGTAGGAGATCCTAATCTATATCTGCCATGCCACAACAAGTTTAACCCTTAACAGCTAAGATTACCAGTTCATATTGACGATATATAAAACATTGATCATTTCTACCATCTGTTGCCTTAATGCCTAAAAATGAACATTTAAATTGGCTACCCAGGGTCTATTTCCTGTAAAATAATGCTTCATTGGTAGCCCAGAAAAGACAGGTGCAAACAATGAAAGCTTTCATGTAAATAATAAGAAATGTGCGTGCATACACACAGCTTACTAAATAAAACGGAATGAACTGGTTTTACTTTATTGCGGTACATTTTTTACTTTTCAGATTTTTCTGCAAACCTGAGGAATACCCCAAGTTTGAAGAAACATCTATCTGGGGTAAGTGTGCCCCCCCCCATCTGTGAGATTAAGTATCTGCAGATGGGGGGCACACTTGGGAATTAGATACACAGATTTATTTTTATGCTCGCAATAACACAACAGCACTGTAAGGTAAGCTGAAAGACAGGGATGCAGAAATGCTTTGATTTTCATGACTATGAAGGGATTTGAATTTCTGTATCCAAATTGCAGCACTTGGGCCACTAGATGAAAACACACAGGAATATATATAGAGAAACAGGACCTAAATTAGTACTACCTTTTCTCCAAAATCACCAGGGATACCAGGAGTACCTATCAGACCATTTTCTCCCTGAAACAAAATATATGGAAATTTAGTTATCTGCCCCTCATTAACCAAACTACAAAATTATTTTATATTTGCAATTAAGAAGTAATAACAATAATCATGAAAAGAGCCTCCCCTGCATCATTTCATTCTCACTTGAGTAGGAGAATGAGATTTTTTTTTCCAAAACAAATTGTTATATTAAATTGATAGAATGACTTGGAAAATGGTTGAAATAAGAACCTACTTGACGAGCATGTGATGTACAATGTCTTTTATGAAGAATAATTAGTTTGAAATGTTTGTTTTGGCCCTATTTGATAACCTTTTGCCCACCCTACACAAACCAAATAGGGATTAAGTAGAGGCTTCCAAGAAGCAGTGGAGTGGTGATTAAAAGGTTGTTTTGGTAGGGCATGGAGACTGCAAAGACCATGAGGTGGGTTCAGTGGATCTTCATGCACTCTGCCTGCTGAGATACATTATGTCCCACCATTGGCTTCTTATAAGCGGAGGCCAAGCCACACAGCAACGGGAGTGTGAAACAGGTTTTGTCCCCATGGCAACCAGGTCCCCAAACATTGTTTTTCTGTTTTGCCACAGAACTGAATGGTACTCATGTGAGAAAAGCAGTTTGTGACACTGCTGCAGGAAGAGCTAAAACTGGTGAGCCCAGCATCTGTGGAAGGAGGCAGATTTTGATCTCAATCACAATTGTGATACAGTTTGCATCCTTTTTGGCTTTGTCTCATCAAACTCAATGGGGGAGGGAAACTAAGGACTGAACCACCCCTGTCTCTTTAGCCACTCACGAACATAGGCCGGCCAGGGTTCAATTTTTGGCTACAATACAGTGTCACAAAAATGGAATCCAGGAACCGGCTTTTAACTATTCACCTGATACTTATGATGTCATATATAGTCTGACTTCCACAATAAACCTGCAAGGGCATGTCACCTAAAATAATTGTAGAACCATGGTTCCTTCTCCTACACTTCTAATTTTGCCCTGTGTTGTCTAACTAGCAACGCTTGACTCTGCCATCTGGACAGATCTTAAATCAATTGTTGGAGGGCATGTAATGCAAACCAGATTGAGTCTGAAGATGCATTGACTAATTCCCCACATCCACAGTAGACCTGATGTTTCCTCAATGCAAGGGAACTTTTTAACAGAGTGAGCTTCCTCTTTTATTTATTTCTAGACTGCTCCACTCATTACTTTTGTAGTTAAAAGAAAGGGTGCACTACTTAATATGTTTTGTTTGGAAATACAAAATGGTGATGACTACAACAAATGTGCAAACACATATCTCAGGCAGGCACCCTTCAGGAAGCTAGAACTGTTGAGGGTTCACTTCTTGGGATCTGAGTTTGATCCATAATAATGGCCATGGCGCAAGGAAGAGGCCATGTCTCACTGGTAAAGCATCTGCTTGACATGCAGAAGGTGCCAGGTTCAATCCCAGTCATCTCTAGTTAAAAGGACCAAGTGGTAGATACATGAAAGGCCTCTACCCAAGACCCTGGAGAGATGCTGCCAATCAGAGCAGACTTTGATGAACACTGACTTTGACCAATCAATGTTCTGACTCAATATAAAGTAGTTTCATGAATTTATGTATTCAATGTATGAAATAGCCCATTTGTTTATTGATTTTTATAGATCTTTTTATTTACCAAACGTGTCACCATCCTGCTGAAAAAACTTACAACACACCAGAACTCAAATTACACACAACTAAGACCACCTGCGAAGCAATACTATGCAAGTACCAGTTGAAACCTTCTCCTCTTCATTTTCACACACACTTTACTTTTATGATTCCTTCAACATTTTTTTGAAACCAACATCCAAGTGATCTACAAAAGACATGCAAATGAGAAGCATGAAAATACTTCTCACCAAGTCTGTTTGGATACTGTTACTTCTTTTCATTTGGAAAAAATATTCTAAGAGATGAATAACCTCTCATGCTTCATTAATTTAGAAAATAAAGCCCAGTCAGTTGAATATTTCCATTATCAGTAACAACACAGTAAAAGTGTTTTCCACAGATATTACAATCTTGGGAAAAACCAATTTTGTAGCTGCATGTTGCTCTTTTAAAGTGTGTCTATCAAAAGATATATTGCCTAAGAAATATTGTCAAAGATCTAAAGAAGCCAGTGTGTGCAACAGAGCATTTTCCCATGTGCACACCAGGACTCTCTGGATGTCAAACTCCAACTGCAGTTTCTCATAAATCAGCCGCGATGGAGGAGGACCCCTTGATATACTGCTACGCTCAAGGAGATACAGTCTGAAACGGGATCAGAAAAGCCTCAACTTGAATAGAAGCTCTTCAGCTCCTGTATCTGTAATATTGCTTAATACATTTTTTTAAATATTACCATATTATCACTGTGATACAACTCTGGATCCTAATTAAATCCTGGACTCCAGTAGAGGAAAGTTTTGTTTTACTCAACTTAAGACACTGAATTGATATCTGGGATGTAATAATTGTCATACCGGAATGTTATACAAAGGTAAAGTACCACTGTACAAGGGAGGTGTCTAAATTTAAGAATATAGAAACACTTCAGGTTCTCTAAACAGATTATCAACATCTTTTAAGTTAGACATATACCCATGACATTTTCCAAGTGGATGCCTAGTCTCTCTCTCTCTCTCTCTCTCACACACACACACACTAATCAACATTTCTCTTGAAATATGATACAGAAGATGAACAAGTGAAAATTAATATGATCAAGTGGATGCAAAACTTTGGTGAAATGGTCACTATGGAATCATGGGAAAAACTCTGTACTTCTGAATTGAAATATACTGTGAGTCAAGAAGTGAAAGAAAATTGGTATAAAACATTCTACAGATGGTACCTGACTCCAAACATGCTTTCACAGATGATTTCCCCTGGAAAAATGGGCGTTTGCTGGAAATGTCAAGATACGGATGGTTCCTACTTTCATGTTTGGTGGACATGTCCTAAATTACAAATGTTCTGGAAAAAGATCCATCGAGAACTACAGATAATAACAAAAACGAAGATAACACTAGACCCCAAATATTACTTGCTTAGTATGGTCCCTTCAAACTTGCCTTTGAGATTTCATGATGTTTTTAAGTATGCCACAACGGCAGCCAGAACGGTTCTGGCAAGAACTTGGAAGCAAACGCAAATACCCGAAATAGAAGATTGGAAAGAAAAATTGTTGGACTATGCCAGTATGGCCAAAATGACTTTTATGCTAAATTCAAACTTTAACGAACATATAGAACAATTTGATGAAAAGTGGGAATCATTTTACATTTACATGACCTCCAGTTAATCAATTGAATGACACATACTGACTAGTACGAAAACGAATAACAGCCAATGCTTTACTTAACATGTTTAATTATGTTTCAGCTGCTTGCTAAGTAAATGCTGGGCTTTAATATGCTATATTTTTAATGTCTCAGAGTTAGATAGTTTGAATGATTTTTATACTTTTATAATCACTTTTTTAGATATATTATATCGCATTCTATCAGTATTTAGGCTTGTTATATGTTACTGTAATTGACCAAGTTTATCTCTCAATTGAAATTGCCATATTGTTTTTGTATATCAAACGGTTTACCCTTCCCCTTTTTCCTTTTTGTATCCCCTTAATTATAAAATAAAAAAATTAAATAAAAAAAAAACATTTCTCTTAAACAGGACTTCACATACCCCACTTTATAAAATTCATAGCAGTCATATGACCAGCAAAACCTCACTTTCTGATGCTACATTGTTTGCCATTAGTTAAGGTGACAAAGCATATAATAAATAATTTTCAAATAATATTTAAATAACATCCATGGAAATCGCCCTCCACTTTCTACTGTCCTGTGCAGGCAAGGGTCAATATGTTTGGAAGAGCATTACCTCAGCTACTTTCCAACTCTTTTGATGCTGGCAGTCAGTAGGAGGTTTAGGGATGCAAATAACCATCATTCCAATACACATCACCAATGCCACATCACCACAGAATCATAGAATTATAGAATCATAGAGTTGAAAGGGACCACCAGGGTCATCTAGTCCAACCCCCTGCACAATGCAGGAAATTCCAGACTATGTCCGCCACCACACACACCCAGTGACCCATACTTCATGCCCAGAAGATGGCCAAGGTGCCCTCCCTCTCATGATCTGCCTAAGGTCATAGAATCAGCATTGCTGACAGATGGCCATCTAGCCTCTTCTTAAAAACCTCCAGGGAAGGGGAGCTTATCACCTCCTGAGGAAGCCTGTTCCACGAAGGAACTGCTCTAACTGTTAGAAAATTCTTCCTAATGTCTAGACGGAAACTCTTCTGATTTAATTTCAGCCCGTTGGTTCTGGTCCGACCTTCTGGAGCATCAGAAAACAACTTGGCACTGTTGAGGATTCAATGCGAGTTCCATTTCTGTCAGGGCAGTTAAAGGGTTAACTTGTTTACATCAACAGTTTAGATAGTCTCAAGGTGATGATGAAATGACAGATGTAAGCATTCTATTGGCTAGGGAATCGCCATTGCAAATGTGCAGAAAGGCACGGGAGTCAGAATTGTTTATTACCCTGTTCCTTTGTTAAAGGTGTGAAACTTTGGGGCAGGATGTCTTAGTTGCTTTTCAAACTCACAGATGCAAGATGCCTGTTCTTAGCTCTCCTGAGCTGGGACACAGACAAAAGGGATTTAAGCCTTAGTACCTGCTAGCATTTCTAGCAAGATTTATAGGGAACTAGATAGAAAGATTGTTATTTGTTTTTTTTCCATGTAACCCTCCCTGTTTAGGAAAGTAAAGAATTTTTGTTTGATTAAGAGAAAAGTCTTTGACTCTGTTTTATTGTGTGCTTGACTTTATTCTTTCTAACCACAATCACGATCCAAGGGCCTTGATTGATTAACTCAACAGGCAACATCCTCTATATGACAGCCCTTCAAGTACTTATGGTGCAATCCTGGAAGTAACAGCATCACATCAGCTCTAGGACTCCCTCCAAGTCTATGGTTTTACCATAGAGTCCTAGGATGACATGCCGATGCAATGATGTAACTTCTGAGTTCAAACTGAAAATGTCTTCATGGCATTGGAACAATGCCTATTTCTCCCCCATTCTTCCTGTGTCATTCCACTGAGTGATGGAAGGAAACCTGGACTGCCGGTGGGAGGTCTCTCATCATATCAGAAGACCTGGCAGTCCTACCTTAAAAGTTGCCATTTACTCTATAGTCTGGAGATCAGTTGTAATTCTAGAAGAACTCCAGGCTCCAGGCACTATAACAGATGTGGGTCATTAATAGTTTGTTTTAGCAAGCAGTTCCCTATGAAATGAGCAATAGGTAGCGCAGGAAGATTGCTTCCTTGGGCAATTTTGGGTGTGAGTCAGTGTGAGCTCCAACTGGAAAGTGTGCCAAGTTCAAAGAGAGACAAGTCTAGATACAGGTGCATTTTGATCACAGATGGTAACACATGACAGATTTTCCTACTGTTAACAAACATGATAAATTACATTTGGTATCTGGCTATAATTTTAAAATTCTGACTGGAGGTTAATATACTGCTTATCAGTCAGTTAAACAAGAAGGAAACGGTTATACAGTATGGTAATCTCTGACCCTATAAAAACACTCCTGTATTGCTAGTAAGAGCAAAATTAGAAGTGTAGCAAAATGTTGTGGAGACTATTGCTGCCAATTGCCTACCTTTTGAGGGAATTCTTGTGGTCTCATTTTGTCTTTTCTGAGCCAAATTCCTGAATTTAAAATAGGGCACAGTCACTTGTATTCTTGGCCCAGTCACTGAAAGAAGTTCTTTGTCTTCTGTAATGACAACATCAGCACCAAGGGCCATGCTGCTACTACTATTTTCTGGTTCTGTCTTATCTTGGGTTTTGTATCATGCCAATAGATAACAAACTCAACTATGTTACAGCATTTCCTCTTCGTTCACTCAATACTTTTACAAAGGCCGAATGAGACTGAAAGAATAGGTGTATTTCTTAGAGTGGACATTAGCGTATTAGCTGATCATTAACATGCGGTTGCGAATCTTACAGGGTGAAACCTAAAACCTAAAACACTTATATACAATTTTTTATTCTATAATCATGAAATTCTGAGACTTGTTCCACCAGCAAATAAGAACTTAGTAGAAAAACAGCAATTCCTGTAGCTGTGCAAAGCCATAAAATATAACATGACACAGTCACTCAAAGTTTCATTACATTACGTTGCAAGCTGATGTCATTGATAATATTTAGGATCCAGTTGTCATTCAAACTGAACAGTTTGCCCAGGGTAGATGTGTCAATTTTAAAATTTTTGATTTCAGTCTTGAGGAAAAGTCCGTACCTCACTGGGTGCCAGGATAGTCAAATAGGCTACAATAATTTTTTTATGCAGCATTCACACTCTAATAAGGCTTGCGAGAGGCAGAAGCTGATGAATTTGTTGAGGTTGAGGTTCTGTGAACTGAAAAATAATATGTGGAATTCAGCTGTCCACAGATCTGAACACTACAGAAATTACTACCTAATATGGGGAAAAATAAAGCAGCCTAGCAAATAACTCCTCAGCATGTAAACGGGAATCAAATATTATCTAAAATGTGCTGTAGCAATTAAAAATATGCTTTGTGAACGTATCATGTATTATTATACACACTATCATATGTAAACTTCTTTCATATTCAGGCATCCATCACGCCACGTTGTGAATAATCCCCTCAGTCACTAGGTACTGATCACCAAAACTATCAAAATGAAAAGAGATGTCTTATATCTATAGGCCAACCACTTGCTGGCAGCTAAAAGAGTGGTAAACCACTTCAGACCAACCCTTACCTTGAAAACCCTATAATGAGACAATCCAAAATGAAAAGAGATAGAATGCTGGAAGATGGTACCCCCAGGTCAGATGGCACTCAATCAGCTACTAGGGAAGAGCAAAGGACAAGTACGACTAGCGCTGTTCTTAATGACGTGATTGGACTAAAACCGAAAGGATGTTCAGTGGTTGACAAGAATGGATGCAAAAGGAAAGTCCAAAGCTATTCGATGCATATAATAGGAACATGGAATGTGAGAAGGATGAATCAAGGTGAGCTTGAAATTGTAAAACGAGAAATGGAACGTTTAAACATTTCAATCATGGGAGTGAGTGAACTAAAGTGGACTGGATTAGGACATTTTCAGTAAGAAAACTACAAAGTGTTTTACTTGGGGAATGACAAAAATAGAAGAAATTGAGTTGCTTTAATAGTGAGACGAGGTGAAGCACAGGCAGTCAGGAGCTGTATCAATCATATAAATCAAACTTAAGAGAAAGCCTATCAGCATAACCATCAGTCAGGTTAATGCCCCAACTACAGATGCTGATGAGGAAGAAATTGAAAGCTTTTATGCAAGTATCCACGAAGAAATTGATCACACACCTAAACAAGATATGCTGATAATCATAGGTGACTGGAATGCGAAAGTAGGAAACAAAGCAGAATCAAATACTGTTGGCAGATTTGGAGCATGAAATGAAAGAGCGACTCATACAATTCTGTGAAGACAACCATTTGTACATTGAAAAAACATGTTTCAAGCAACCAAATAAACGATTGTATACATGGACATCACTGGACCACCAATATGGAAATCAAATAGATAACATAATTGGAAGAAGAAGCTGGAGAAGCTTTATTGTGTCTGCTAAATCAAGATCAGGAGTCAACTGTGGTACAGACCATGAAAAGTTAATAAAGCTGAAGAAAAACACCGGAACATTCATAGTGCCAAAATACAATCTAAGGCTGCAATCCTGAGGGGGGGGGGGCTCCATAGGAGCCTCCGTGACCCCACAGCGGTATAAGTACCCATTTAACCTGGGGTAAGGGGCATCTAGGAGCCCCGTGGCGTAGAGTGGTAAACTGCAGTAGTGCAGTCCAAGCTCTACTCACGACCCGAGTTTGATCCCAATGGAAGTTGGTTTCAGGTAGCCGGCTCAAGGTTGACTCAGCCTTCCATCCTTCCGAGGTCAGTAAAACGAGTACCCAGCTTGCTGGGGGTAAAGAGAAGATGACAGGGGAAGGCACCAGCAAACCACCCCGTAAACAAAGTCTGCCTAGGAAACGTTGGGATGTGACGTCACCCCACGGGTCAGTAATGATCCGGTGCTTGCACAGGGGACCTTTACCTTTTTAAGGGGCATCTACGCCATCACAGGTGGCATCCACACCGGCACCAGGAAGCTGCGGAGCTGTGCCAGCCTCTGCTGCTAGTGCAGCCACAGCAGCAGGGAAATCACAGAAATGGGAGCCTGCTCCAGTGTGGGATCTTGGCAGCAGGGATCTTAATGAACCCCGCCCCCCACCGCTCACCTTCCCAGGAGTCCCAGGAAAGCAGGAGGGAGGAGCTTCACTTAGATCCATGCTGCCAGCCTTAGCAGCATGGATTTTAACAAAGCTCCCCCCCGCCCTGTATGTTGATGTTACCCGCCCTGAGCCCGGTCGTGGCTGGGATAGGGTAGGCTATGAATCCAATAAATAAATACAAATCCATTAACTGTTAATAAATGTCTGTTAAGGATACTTCGGAAATAGAAACAGTCTTCAGAACTACCTTTTCACTCTTCACAATTAAATATATAAGAATGAAAATAAATCAGCAATAGTGTAAGACTGTCAAGAAGTCTTCCCTTCTGCCAAACTTTCTCCACTGTTTTTAAAAGTTTACACTTCGTGAGATCATAGGCAGGACTCTTACCTTCTCTCCAGGAATTCCATTTTCTCCTTTTGAACCTTCTTCACCCTACAAAATAAATTTATTTATATAAATAAAGCCTCAGAGGATTGTAAATTTGAATTAATATATGGAATAAGAACAAGGACAGTTCTCCTATACTCAGTTCTGCATTTTTCTATTGTTCCTATTGAATATTAATGAATTCTGTTGTTTGGATCTGAAGAGAAATGAGTTGTTCTTTTACTTGGGAAGCAAGCACCTAAGGCTAACTACCAGGGTTGCCAACTCCAGGCTGGGAAATACCTGGAGATTTTGGGGGTGGAACCTGAGAAGGGTGGGGTTTGGAGAGGGGAGGGACTTCAATGCCATAGAGTCCAATTGCCAAAGCGGCCATTTTCTCCAAGTGAACTGATCTCTATTGGCTGGAGATCAGTTGTAATAGGGGGCGATCTCCAGCTACCACCTGAAGGTTGGCAACCCTACTAACTACGCTAACCAACCTCAAGATCCTGACAGGTACAGACTATGAACATATTGTGGAAATAATTTTATATACTGGAAAGGAAAGGAAATAAAACAGAAATTAAAGCTTGAAGTTGAAAATCTATACTAGATTTTTTTGCCAAATGTTGATGGAAAATATTGCATTCAATCTCCCATTTAGCATGTGGCATAGAATTCATTTCCCCTTGGTAGCACACATTTAAAAGTCAGTATCTACTATCTTTTTTTGTTACGATCATGGGCATTCAACAATTTTATTTATGAACTGGTAATTTACAAAATCTAGGCGGTCTAGTGTTCCAGACATTGATCAATGCTGAACATAACAAGGCATTATTACATCAGTTTTGGAGCAGTCTGGCAGCACAATCATATGCAGAGTTACCCCATTCTAAATCCATTTAAATGAATGGGCTTAGACTGGAGTAACTTTTCTTAGAATCACACTATATTTTCACGGTAACATCACTGAATTGCTTTGTAAAAATCACTGCCCTGGTCCTACCACCACTTGTGCACAACTAGTTAAATCAGTACTTTTTTAGTTTAAAAAGTACATGGTTGCCCTGATCTCCACCAGTTCCCCCCTCCCTCTGTAGAAGAAAAGTAGGTTTTTATTCCCCATTTTTCTCTACCTTAAGCAGTTTCAAAGAGCCTTACAATCACATTCCCTCCCCGCCCCAGCAACAGGAACCTTGTGAGGTAGGTGGAGCTGAGCGAGTTTTGAGAGAACTGTGACTAGCCCAAGGTCACCCAGGAGGCTTCTTGTGAAGGAGTTTGCCCTATAAGTAGTATCTCAGAACGTCTTGCTAAAATTTCCACATCTTTTGAACATCCAGATCATACTATACATTATCTTTAGGTCACACCCAGCTATGGTTGCCAATCTCCAGGTGGGGTCTTGCAATCTCCTGGAATTACAACTATCTAGATGACAGAGACCCATTCCCCTGGAGAAAATGACAGCTTTGGAGGGAGCACTCCATGACATTATACCCTAATGAGCCCCCTTCCCTCCCTGAACCCCACCCTCCCCAGGTTGCACTCGCAAATCTCCAGGAATTTGGCAACCCTACACTCTGCCCTAAAAGGCTATGATTCATTAGAAAACAATTTAGCTTCCTTTTCTCAATTAATATGGCTTACATCTTCAGGGCATCCCAATAATGAAACATTATGTCACTCACAGTACCATCCTAAGCGGAGTTACATGTTAAGTACAGTGGACTCCAAAAGGCGCTGCCTTGCTTAGGATGGCCTTGTCCAATGTTGTTCATAGCAAGAATACCCAATATTCTTACAAGAACCATGATCTTAATAAAGTTAAGCTAAAGGGGCTAAAGAAATAAAATCTTCACCATTGCTAAAAGCAATGTACAAGTAATGGAAAGTCCTTAGCTAAAGGGAGAAAGTTCGTATTTTCCAGCCACCGCTTTCTAAAAATAAAAGATTTCTGTAAGTCACTCCTCCTTTGTATGCACTAAATTGCCTCCGCAAGCAGCATCCTGCAGCTTTTATACCTGTCTCCTTCAAATCACAGCGTTCATTCCCGGGGAACTCAAAGGGCTGCACCTGTAAAACCCAGCTGGCAACACTTATTTACCGGCATGTGTGAGCATGAGGATGAGCAAATCAAGCAAAATGAGCGACACATGGATGAGCAGCTGCACTCCATCCAGAAATTCAAACCCCGTGAATTGAAGTAAATGATGCTTAGTGTTCCCCATTCAAACAGTTCTGAATGCAGGCGCGGGTTAAGTTGGTTCCGCCACCAGCAGCAGGACCCAATCCTGAGTACGTTACAAGCAATGCTTAGGAGAGGGAGAAGAGGATGAGCAGAAATGACTCATGTCAGCTTCTGTGACCACCCACGGAATGAGTACTGCATCGTCGTTTGCTTCCTGTGTTGCTTCCAGCTATTTTAAGAGAGCTCTGAACCATTTTGTTGTCTCTCGCAGTGTATTTTTACATGTTGCATACTCTGAATTAATGTAGTTCTATGTCATATAAAAAAGGATGTCTAACTTATTAGCTAGTGAGGCAGCTGACCGGTAAGAGTTAAAAATTGAGAAATATTATTATTAAAACTTCAAACTCAGAGGGCCTTTGGAGAGATATATTTAGGAGTTAAAGACAGACAAGAAGAGAAACCATGCTAAATATACACAGCTGCTTCATAACAGTAAATCAGCTTTTTCCTTAAGCCTTTAAGATAACTATACGCCACAGCAAATTAGATTATGAAATTATGCCCGCATAAGGCAATTGTGTCTTCGATAGAGGAGGAAGTCTAATAAACTATTCAATTCAATGTTTATCTATGTCTGGAGCAACCAGCATTTGGCCTATTGGACAATTTCTGTGATATACAGGCTGTTACTATCCTATATTTTCACCAGTCATCTTCTATTATTTTTTTCCTTAAACCATGTAATAATGCATGAGTAACTCTTAAACATCTAAAAGACCTCTAATTTACGCCATGTAATCCACCTTGAGTCTCAGCGAGAAAGGCAGACTATAACCAAAAATGAAAATGAAACAAACAAAAAAATGAAAAAATAAATAAACCCAGAAACTTACACTGAAGTCTACTAACACAATATGACATTCACACTGCCATCCTAAGAAAGTTACACTCCTCTAAGTCCATTGAAGTCAGGGGGCTTAGAAGTGTGTAACTCTATTTAGGATTGCATTGTTTGTTACTCTGATCTTCCATCTACGAAAGCTTGCATTATTGTATAGAGGTCTTGCAACTTGGCCTTGGAAGTCAGAAAAACACAGACTATCATAGATGTTAAAAAAAGGTAAAGGTCCCTTGTGCAAGCACCAGGTCATTCCTGACCAATGGGGTGATGTCACATCCCGACATTTGCTAGGCAGACTTTGTTTACAGGGTGGTTTGCCAGTGCCTTCCCCAGTCATCTTCCCTTTACCCCCAGCAAGCTGGGTACTCATTTTACCGACCTCAGAAGGATGGAAGGCTGAGTCAACCTTGAGCCGGCTACTTGAAACCAACTTCCGTTGGGATCAAACTCAGGTCATGAGCAGAGCTTGGACTGCAGTACTGCAGCTTACCACTCTGCGCCACAGTGCTCTTATTGGCTTGTTACTTCTGGTTAAAAAAGCCCTCAGAAGTGGAATAGGTAGCTCTGGTAATCACTAGTAACCCTGTGGTTTTACCATAGTGTTTCTGGTGATTCCTAGAGCTACCCTCTGACACTTCTGTTTTTTTACTAGAATTGACATGATGCCACAGCTGGCATTGCGAGTTAAAAAAAATTATCCTGTTGCTACTCAGAGTGGCTTTGGGCAATGGGAGTGGGGGGCAAAGGACCTTGCACCCTGACCAGGGACCTGGCAACTCTAGAATAGACCACTGGTCTGATCCAGGGAGGCTCTTCTTGTCTTTTTACGTAAAGCTTGAGAACAGGCAGCAGCTGTTTCACCGCCCTGCGAAATGACACAAGTAAATATTGAGGCAGAGAGTACCAGGTGTGTAGGTTTATACCAGGAGTGACACAATCTTTCCCATGGCAAAGGCCATGTTTTGTCACAGAGAACAGGAAAACACCTCATTGTGATGGCATGTCTTATAATAAATTGTAACAGCTAGCTACCCTTAATTCTAAAACAGTTTGTCACTCAGTTGAGGTACCAGGTTAATAGGTACAGGCAAGGTAGTAACGAAGTGCATACTCTGTCTGTATTTTATTACTTAACAACTGCCTTGAAGATACGCCGAATGTTATAACCGGGTTACGCCTAAATGCTCATCTGCATACGGGTGCTCTTTTTGCACTGGAACCAGAACAAAGTGCATAATGCTACTTCGCATGAGAGCCTCTCATGATATTTCTTTTTGTTTTTCACATTTCTAGTACATGCGTGCAGAGAACTGTGCTGGAATAAAGAGAGACAATGAGGAATGGCTAAAATCAATGGCACCTTTTCTGATGCTTAAACTGCGTGTCTGTTCTGAAGGCCACTTCAAATATTCCCTAACATAAAGTACCTTCCTGAAAAATAAAGAATAAAAAACAGTAGAAATTGTGACATTTGATTATCATGCTTGCTCTTAGGTGTATGACCTAAGCTGCATATATAGAAGTAATTTTTCTACACTAGACTAGAGCCACCTCAAGCAAGTCTCTGAAGAGACAGTATATAAATATTTTAAATAAATACATAACATGAAGTGCTTCACAGTCAACAGCTGCTGAGAGCCAGAAAACTGCAACTGGGATGTAAAAATCAAACAGGACAATATAGCATGCCATGACATAGTGGGTTGGAACAGGAGAAGACTGACAAGAAAACACCATGTAAGACCAAACTAAACTGAGGCTGTCATACTTTGGTCACATTATGAGAAGACAAGAGTCACTGGAAAAGACAGTCATGCTAGGAAATGTTGAGGGCAGCAGGAAAAGAGGAAGACCCAACAAGAGATAGACTGACTCAATAAAGGAAGCCACAGCCCTCAATCTGCAAGATCTGAGCAAGGCTGTCAAAGATAGGACATTTTGGAGGACTTTGATTCATAGGGTCGCCATGAGTTGGAAGTGACTTGACAGCACTTAACACACACACACACACACACACACACACACACAAGACCACAGTGTTCTGTATGAAGCTGGCAGAATGTGGTGTCTCGGGGTATTTAGCCTCTCTGGGATCTTGATTCTCTCACTTCATGCACAGCTCTCAGGGAGGGAGGAAGCAGCACACCCTCCTCCCTTGGCAGGTGTCCAGCACAAAATGAGAAAATAATCTCCGCGAGCCAGAAGAGGAGGTAGTGGGCAGTGCAACAGCTGGCTTTTCCTCCTCAACCAGTGAAAAGGCTTCTGCCAGCCTTGACATGCTGCCAAGTAACTCATGAGTAACACTGCAGAGAGGCAAGGCAACACGTCCTTCAGAAAACGGATCGCATTTGCACAGCCTGACTCCCAGAGGAATGTGCACATCAACCTTTCAGGGCGCCCTTTGCCTTGCTCAATCTAAAGAGAAATGGTCGGAAAGCAAACTAAATAAATGGATGCTTCATATGAATCACGGTATCTTGAATGCCAGAAGTACTGGGACACAGTCAGCCTCTTTTCCCCTGTAGGTTCAAAAAAAAAAAAAAAAAAAAAACCCTACCACCTTGGATACACAGTTAGTGTCATGTGCTTTCTTTCATGCTGCCAGAGCCAAACCAGATGTGACAGTTGTCTGCTCCACTCACATATAAACTGATAGTGGTTAGCTAATTTTTTTTACATCAAAAGCTGTGCAGGGGTGAGGGAACTGAACTTTCCTCACTCAGGCTCTTTTCTCTCCAGTCTAACTGATTTGCAACATTGGGGCCGGCCTGGAAGAAGCAGGCTGAAGCAACAGCGATGATTTAGCTCTCCTCATCCACGTCTCTTTTGGTGTAAAAGTAGGCACCTCTGCTTTATATGTGAATGCACCAGGCATGTGAATTAAAAATGAGTGTCTGCCTGATACATCTAATTTGCTCTTAGACTTGAAGTGCCAACCTTAGCAGGTGTGCTCAGAATCTACTCAATGGAGCTTACTCTTGGGTCGCCTGGGAAATTTGAAGGCAGGGACATGGAGGGGGGCATCATTGTGAATATGATGATATAACGTCCGGGTTTTCTAGGATGGTGGTAGCACAGAGTTTCCGGCAACTCCTAGGTTTTCCCCAGAAGTTTTTTTCTCCTTGCCACCACTTGGAGTGGGAGTGGGTAATAGGAGCTCAGGGCAGGGGATGCCCCACCACAACTGGAGGCTTGGCAGTCCTGGCTTACTCCCAGGAAAGCATTTGTATGACTGCACTATTTGTCTGATTTGTCCCACGATGATGTCCTGTATCTGTGCAAGAAACCATGTTTTGTCAATTCATGGAGACCAGGGAATCAAATCTCATAATCCCTCCTCCCTATACAAACTGAAAAATAATTTGACAGTTGGTAAACCATAGTGCACCAGGATTTTAACAATGGTTTATTCCCAGTTACAATCCTGGTTTGCAGGGCAATTGCCAACCATAGTTTGCCAGTTCAGATGCAATGGGAAATTATGATTTGCTGTAAACTCAGAAATAATTGATTATCTTGCTGTGCAAGAAGTGGGTAGGGAAGGGTGAGGAGGGATTGCATGAGTAAGCCCTAGGCTCTCTCAAGGCTCATTCACATAGTAGCTTTTACAAGAAGAGGAGAGAGGGAGAGGAGGCATAGTGTGATTCCCCAGGCTCCTTCAATGTTAGATCCAAACCAAGCCTGTAGTTACAATCCTCTACATCTGCTATGTATGCATAAGCCATTCCAAGCAAGGGGACTTCTTTTGTAAATATTTTGCCATCAAGACGCGCTGTTTTAACTGGAGTGTTTTGCTTTGCTTTTTCACATCAATGCAACTTAAGATCCCTAAGGAAATAGTGGAGGAATGAATAAGACAGGAAGAAAAGGTCAAACCAAAAGGAATACAGCATAAGCCCATGGAAGGTAGACTATGTCAAACTAATCTGGAAAAGATAATTGGTTTTCTGGACAAGGGAAATGCAGTAAGTTTAGTCTATTTGGATTTCAGCAAAGCATCTGATATAGCACCATATGGGAGAGTACTACTTAAATTGGAAATCATGGGCTGTAATGAGGTCTCATAGACAGATAAGGAGCTGGTTAAAACAACAGATAAAAAGCTGTATGGAAAGGCAATTTTTTAGGTGGCTCAGTGATATGCAGCTAGAATATCAAAGATAGACGATGGGAAACTAATTTTTATTAGCAGCTTTGGTGATGGAAAAAGGATGCTGATGATATCTGATATACAGCTGGAACATGATGGTAAAATTAGGAGGCATCATTAACACAAATGAAGGCCATATATGGGAGCATCAGAAACGAGATGAGATGTAATTGTTGTACAGAGTGTTAGCCATATGATTTGATAAAGCATAATAAGTACTTTGGTCTGCACTTAGAAATTATGAACTGGAAATGAAAAAGAAGAAAACTAACTCTGAGTCTTGATAAATAACAGAGTTACTCAGGGCCACTGACATTATTCAGCAAAATGATGCATTTCAGTATGCAGAAGATATGCAGAAATACTTACATGATTAAAGGGGCTTTCATGATAAAAGGGGAGGAAGCAGTGCTTTTCTACACTAGCAAGACAGAGACTAAGAGCAGATAATACTGCACTCTGCAAATACGTGAGGAAAACATATATACGGAAGTAGTAGAAATTAAAAGAGAACGTGAGCGCAAAAACCAATCTGACCAGGACAGCCTCAGGACAAGGGGCACAACATGGTCACAGATAGACCCATTCCATGAACTAAAGGGCAGGCTCAGTCAGAACCACACTGGATATATAGTTAAAACAGGCTCAAAGAGGCAAAACAAACGTTTGGCAATATGGCCAAAAACATGGGCTCAAGAAGGCCGCGAAGAGCTGTAAGGATACTTTTATTTTTATTTATTTATTTTATTTATCTCTCGCTTTTCTCCCCAATGGGGACCCAGAGCGGCTTACACCATTCTCCTCTCCTCCATTTTATCATCACAACAACCCTGTGAGGTAGGTTAGGCTGGGAATATGTGACTGGCCTAAGGTCACCCAGCAAGATTCCATGGTGGAGGTTGATGCTACAAATGCAGAGCCCGGCACTGGATTAGAAGGGGATGCTAGGGAGTCTGCCTGCATCCTCAAAGCACCCATGCACCCCTTGTTCCTGCCCTCATTAATGCTGCAGTTTCAGAGAAGAGTTTGGAATGGGAACTAGGGTAGCCAACCTCCAGGTACTAGCTGAAGATCTCCTGCTATTACAACTGATCTCCAGCCGATAGAAATCAGTTCCCCTGGAGAAAATGGCTGCTTTGGAAATTGGACTCTATGACATTGAAATCCCTCCCCAAACCATTCCCTTCTCAGGCTCCACCTCTAAAACCTCCTGCCGGTGGCAAAGAGGGACCTGGCAACCCTAATGGGAACACACCACCACAAAATAATTTAAAGACTGACAAGGCAGTGGTAAAATGGATAAGAATGACTGTCTTGTCAGTATTACCCTGAAAGCAGAGGCACACTGAAACTACACTCGGGCCAGGAAGATCAAATGTTTTTTATATATATATATTTTCTTTTCCTTTTTATATTGTATGTTTTTGTTAAAAATTCAATAAAAAATTATATATATATAAAAAAAAGCCTTTCCCCATGGGGAAAAATGGAGGCTACTATGGAACACTACAAATATTGGTCAAATTACCACATCCATTCACAGCAATGATAATACAAATTAGTAGTAGCTAAGTTGCCAGCTCCAGGTTGGGAAATACCTGGACATTTTGGGGATGGAGACTGAGGAGGGCGGGGTTTGGGGGAGGGGAGGGATTCAATGGGGTATAATGTCATAGATTTCACCTTCCAAAGTAGCCATTTTCTCCAGGTGAACAGATTTCTGTCGCCTGGAGATCAGTTAAGAACATAAGAACATAAGAAAGGCCCTGCTGGATCAGACCAAGGCCCATCAAGTCCAGCAGTCTGTTCACACAGTGGTCAACCTGGTGCCTCTAGGAAGCCCACAAACAAGACAACTGCAGCAGCACCATCCTGCCTGTGTTCCACAGCACCTATTATCATAGGCATGCTCCTCTGATACTAGAGATAATATGCAGCATGACTAGTATCCATTCTAACTAACAGCCATGAATACCCCTCTCCTCCATGAATATGTCCACTCTCCTCTTAAAGCCAAGCTGGCAGCCATCACCACATCCTGGGGCAGGGAGTTCCACAATTTAACTATGTGTTGTGTGAAAAAATATTTCCTTTTATCTGTTTTGAATCTCTCGCTCTCCAGCTTTAGCGGATGACCCCGTGTTCTAGTATTATGGGAGAGGGAGAAAAACTTCTCCCTGTCCACTCTCTCCAAACCATGCATAATTTTATAGACCTCTATCATGTCTCCCCTTAGCCGCCTTCTTTCCAAGCTAAACAGCCCCAAGCGTCCTAACCGCTCCCCATAGGACAGTTGCTCTAGTCCCCTAATCATTTTGGTTGCTCTTTTCTGCACCTTCTCAAGCTCTGTAATATCCTTTTTTAGGTGTGGTGACCAGAACTGTACACAGTATTCCAAGTGTGGTCTCACCATAGATTTGTACAAGGGCAGTATGATATCAGCAGTTTTATTCCCTATTCCTCATCTAATTATGGGCAGCATGGAATTTGCCTTTTTTACAGCAGCCGCACACTGGGTTGACATCTTCATTGAGCTATCCACTACCACCCCAAGATCCCTTTCTTGATCTGTCGCTGCCAGCACAGATCCCATCAGTGTATATGTGAAGTTGGGATTTTTTGCCCCAATATGCATCACTTTACACTTACTCACATTGAATCTCATTTGCCATTTTAATGCCCATTCTTCCAGTATGCAGAGATCCTTCTGGAGCTCTTCACAGTCCGATTTTGTTTTAACCACCCTAAATAATTTGGTGTCATCTGCAAACTTGGCTACTTCACTGTTTAACCCCAACTCCAGGTCATTGATGAACAGGTTGAAAAGCTCCGGTCCCAACACAGATCCCTGAGGCACCCCATTGCTCTACCCTTACAGAAGCCCACTGCTCACATCCCGCCATTGGGAGAACTGACCATTGATTCCTACTCTCTGCTTCCTATTTTTCAGCCAGCTCTCAATCCATAAGAAGACTTGTCCTCTTATCCCGTGACTATGAAGTTTGCTTAGCAGACTTTGGTGGGAGACTTTGTCAAAAGCTTTTTGGAAATCCAAATACACAATATCCACAGGCTCATTCCTGTCCACATGCTTACTGACGCTTTCAAAAAACTCTAATAGGTTAGTGAGACAGGACCTACCCTTATAGAAGCCATGTTGGGTTTTGCCCAGCAGACCTTGCCCTTCTATATGCTTGACAATTCTATCTTTAATAATGCTTTCCACTAATTTACCTGGACAGACGTTAAGCTAACTGGCCTGTAATTTCCTGGGTCCCCCCTGGAACCTTTTTTATAAATGGGTGTTACGTTGGCCATTCTCCAGTCCTCTGGTAATAGTTGGTAATAGTGGGAGAGCTCAAGCTACCACCTGGAGGTTGGCAACCCTAGATAGCATGCCGGTGCAAATAAGATTAGAGGCAAATGCTGACGGCCCTCCAGGGCTAGCAACTTCTGTATTACCCCTGGTGGGTTCCAGCACTGTGCTGACTCATAGCTACATCAACAAGAATGTTCATGAGTTAAGTCAGTAGGAAAAGCGCCAGTGAGAGGGTTGGGGTCTAGGACATGGGGAGCACAACGTTGGCTGTGCTACTTCATCACTTCCAGGGAATACTTAGAAGTGACTTAGGGTAGCTCAAGTGGACTGATGTCACATCCAGGTTTTCTCTGGAATAGATGTAGTGCTGTTGCACTGGCCGTGGTTTAATTTTTTTCCCCTCCCACCAGCCACCAGAGCAGCAGTGAGAAATGGATGCCAGGAAGTTGGCATCCCTAGGTGAGAGGCTCAAAAATATTTTAGGTAGCACATATGAAGAAGAGTTGGTTTGTATATGCCGATTTTCCCTGCCACTTAAGGGAGAATCAAACCGGCTTACAATCCCCTTCCCCTCCCCACAACAGACAGCCTGTGAGGTAGGTGGGGCTGAGAGAGCTGTGACTAACCCAAGGTCACCCAGCTGGCTTCGTGTGTAGGAGCGGGGAAACAAATCCAGTTCACCAGATTAGCCTCCGCTCTCATGTGGAGTGGGGAATCAAACCCAGTTCTCCAGATCAGACTCCACCACTCCAAACCACCATTCTTAACCACTACACCACGCTGGCTCTTGCATGTAGTCTAAGCAATAGCTGGCAAGCACTAATATGAGTTCCCTTCTTTATTACTTAAAAAGTGCCCAGTTGTTTCTATTACTGTTTCAGTTTAAAATGTAAACTAATTTAAGACTGCAAATTTTTATTTTGGGAAGATCAAATAGCTGTCAAAAGGGAGGAAATCAAGAATTAAAAGGAATTTTTAAATGTTGATCACCTATGTATACACAAACTTTTCTATTCTGATTGCCAAAATGATCAGTGAAAAGAGACATCATAAAATTCAGCTACAATGTCTATCATATTTCTGAATATTTATTTGATTGAAAATTGCTATTAATGAATCACATTCAAATAGCCATGAACTCCACAGCATCCTTTCATAGGCTACAGGGCAGTTCTGGGATATACGAAAACAGCTCAACTGATTGTTGCCTTCAATTATATCCAGGGCATGAGACTAAGGCATACCCTGCAGTAACCCATTGCTACTGTGATGTTCTTCAGTCACCAGATACGTTAGGCAATTTCCTTTTGTGGTTTTTAAAATATATATGCAAACTGTAACCCCATAAAAGTATGCAGAAGATACCCATCAAATAATGTATACGTCTAGCAATGAACTACTGTATTTTGAAAAGTAGTATTTTCACCAATCAGATGTGGCATACCTATAAGAATCTCAGTAACGGCAAGTGGAAACTGCCTTCCTCGATACAAAATATTAAGTTCAGCAGACAGTGAAAGAATGCTGCACCAGCCATAATATATTACACTACAGAAATGCACCTTGACATGTATAACCGGTGCTTATCCAAGGATATTTTAAAGGGCCCAGAATAAGCAGAGGGAAATACGGATGGGGTACAACAAAGAATGATCACCATGTAATATTTTTTTCTCTCCAGACTCTTTTAAAAGCATCTCAAGATGTAAACCTAATAGAAGGGAAGTATGAAAGTTGTTAGTGAAGCTCTGCATGGAAGTGGTACCTTACCTTTTCTCCTTTCTGGCCTGGCAAGCCAGCGACTCCTGGCAATCCTGCTTCTCCCTGTTTAAAATAAAGCCAGAATTTTCTGTTCTGAAATTTCATTAAAATAAGGAACATAAGCACACCCCTACATGGACAGTGTTATCTAAGGCTGCCAGTTTCCCACCCGAGGGATCACATGCTGCCACTCCTGCAGCCGGCGGGAGAATAATAATTTTAAAATTGCCATTGGGCAATGGCGTGACGTCACTTCTGGGAAAAACCCAGAAGTGACTTCAGCCTTCTTCTAGGAATTGCTCGAAACACTATGGTTTTACAACTCTCCCAGTTCAGCTGAACATCTCCATGTGGCTCCGCCAGGTTGAGCACCTCCAATCACATACTGCACAAAGTTCTATCAGGCTGGGCACCTCCAGCCACGCTGCTTGCCCAGGCTGGGTGCAGCCATCTAGCTCACTCAGGTCAAGTGGTACCTTCCATTGCTCATAACTCATCTGGGCCAGGCACCATGTGCCTCACGCTGCACACCGCCCTTCATCCCTGGGCAGGACCAGCTTAAATGGAGGGCAGGCCATCGGCCCACTGGGGCTTTGCCTAGTGGCTATAAGTAGGGTTGCCAACCTCCTGGTACTAGCTGGTGATCTCCTGCTATTACAACTGATCTCCAGCTGATAGAGATCAGTTCACCGGGAGAAAATGGCTGCTCTGGCAATTGGACGCTATGGCATTGAAGTAAACCCCGCCCTCCCCAAACCCCGCTCCAAAAACCTCCCGCCGGCTGCGAAGAGCGACCTTGGAACCCTAGCTATAAGGGCCAGTTCACCCCTGACAATGAAGCTCGTCACTATGGCTATGTCACAAAGATTTGTAAAGAGACACAATTGGGGATCAGTATAAGGGTTGTTAATGTCTGAAACTCGGTATATTCCTAAGACAGGGGAAACCAGCTTCGTTACTTTTTGGGTAGAACTGGTGGGGGGGGGGTCTCTCCCAGGTGAAAGATTGGGTTCCCTAAACACAGTCCATTTTTTCCTCCCTACAGTATATCTCTTGCCCATGCTGGTGAAGTTATTCTAGAAGAAGAAAACAGGCTTAATTGTGTGCTCAGAGGTAACAAGAACATTATCATGCCTGGATTATTTTAAACACCTATATTTAATATTTCCTAACATTTTTTGTCATTCTTGCTGCAATAATCTAGGAGCAATGATTTAACAGATAATTTATTAATGTTTTTTCACACTGAATACACAAACAGCCACACTCAAGAGAACTTGTGTGTAGTCCACTTACTAAGTTTGGAACCCGAAATATTTTTAACAGCAATTTTTATGTCATTTTCTAGACTTCAGAATTACACAGAGGTTTGAAACCATCAAGGGAAAAACAGTTCTAAAATCCTACAGATATTCCCCAGGCTGACTCATGTTTTTCACACTTACCAATTACAAATTAAAAAATTTTGAGGAATGAATTCAGAATATGACCATTTATTAGCACAGAAAAATGTCTGCTGTAGTTTAACATCAGCCGAATTTATGAAAATAGCATTCACATGACATTAAGAAGACGCAAACAAAAGGTTCAGATTACCACTGGTGTTTAACATACTTTTTAAAAATGGTGCTAAGTGGCCCACTCACACTTAGGGCCTTTTTAGGGGAATTTAATTGGCAATTTTACATATATATAAAAGGGATCTCAATTACACACACACACACAGACACACACACACACACACACACACACACAAAGGGTTATCATATGTCTGCGGGGTGTGTGTGTGAAATATCCCACCCCACCAGCTGTTACCTGCCAATATTCCAGTGGCTTGCAGGTGATGTTGTGATATCACTTCCAGGAAAAAACCAGAAGTGGTATCACTTCACTCTATGGGGGTTACCGCATTATGTATTCCCAGCGATGTATTAAGAGTTTGAAAATGTTGCAAAAAACATCGCTTTAAAAGAGTTTTTGGATGCCAAGGCTTATAAATGGTTGGAAGACGTCTTCACAGCTAAAGGGGCCAAACAAAGTGCGAACAGTATTTTTTATGTTTTCAAACTCTTAATACATCGGTGGGAATACATAGAAAGTGCGAACAGTATTTTTTATAACATTTTCAAACTCTTAATACATTGCTGGGAATACCTCCTTCGAGTCACCAGAAGCTCTATGGGCAAACTGCTTTTTTTTCAGAAGTGACTTCACATCATCACCAGTGGTGTCCTCGTGTCCCTGCCCCCTCTCCATAGAATTTTACCATATGTTGATGGCACCATATATATTCGTATATACATTAGCCAGAGAGTGTAATATGTCCAATAAGGGATCAAATAAGATGAGGAAAGCTGGGGGCGGGGGAATGGGAGCACTTTTCAGGAAGGTCCTATTACCATGACACGCTCTGTTAATGACATTTCTGAACTCAAATAGAATTTTTTCATTCAGGACTCCTGAGATAATATGTATGCAATGGGATCATATATACAAGTTTACAGGTTTGTACTAGGCTGCGCTGTCACTGCCAATTGAGCCTTTTGCAGTCTTACTTGCAGAGCCAGAGTGGTGTACTGGTTAAGAGCGGTGGCTTGGAGTGGTGGACTCTATCTGATGAACCAGGTTTGATTCCCCCACTCCTTCACATGAGCGGTGGAGGCTAATCTGGTGAACCGGGTTGGTTTCCCCACTCCTACACATGAAGCCATCTGGGTGACCTTGGGCTAGTCACAGTTCTCTTAGAGCTCTCTCAGCCCCACCTACCTCACAGGGTGTCTTTTGTGGGGAGGCGAAGAGAAAGGGTTGTAAGTCGGTTTTATTCTTCCTTAAATGGTAGAGAAAGTCGGCATATAAAAACCAACTCTTCTTTTTGCTGGTGCTCTGTCCTCTGCTAGCCTTCTGTTTCTAATGAACCTGGATGCTTTGTGTTGGGTGCCTCCAGTTTTGTCCTATTTACCTTTTAAGTTAAAGGTCATAAGAGTGGTGTCTTCCAACCCCTGCATAAGGAATTTGAGTCTATCAATACTTCTCATCCCTACTAGCCCTGCTATCTTAATACTGTAGTCCTGTTCCTATGCTCCATTAAGGAATGATCCAAGGATGGCCACATACTGTGTGAGCTCTCAAACCAGGTATTTGAGGAAGCAGTCATTTCTACTGTTTGGAACTTCCATCCCTACAATGTACCTTCGAGTGACATTTATCCAATCAATGTGAAGAGTTTAAATCACCCTTTTTGTCTGTCTTCTAGATTACTCTAATCTCCTTTAACACTGAACCATTACCTGACAATCTGGTGGTGAAAAGTGCCTTCCAGTGGCAGCCAATTTATGGCGACTCCGTAGAATTTTTAAAACAAGAGACAAACAGAGGTGGTCTGCCATTACCTGCCTGTGTGTCGCAACCATGAACTTCCCTGGTGGTCTCCCATCCAAGTACCAACCAGGGCCAACCCTGCTTAGCCTCTAGGATCCAATGAGATCAAGCTAGCCTGGGCCATCCAGGTCAAGGCAACTGACAATCTTCATGAGGGGTATTCCCTTTTATTGCGATATTTTGTTCACTTAGTTATTATTCACAATTCAGGGAATGTTTTTCCTAACCCATTGCTCTCCCAGGTTTTTCTCATCTTTATTCTATGTTTGTTCACACTTGATTTGTTGCAATTTGTTTTGTATGAAGTGAAAATTCTAGGGCAGCAAAATCAGTGTGGGCTCATGTGGTGTTATTTTCTTATCTAACCAGGAGAAAGGCTCTGTGAAGATTTGTTTGATTATTTGTTTATCTGCTTTGATATTTAAGCTCTGCTTTTCTCCTTAACGGGGAATCTAACAGGTTTACATTGTTCTCCCCTCCTCCATTTTATCTTTACAACAACCTTACAAAATAGGTTAGGCTGAAAGACCTCACTGGCTCTTCCATAGGAGAGTGGAGATTCAAACCTCACTCTCCCAGATCAGTGTACAGCTCACTGACCATTACATTATGCTGCAGGGTGGCCAACTCTGTGTTTAGAAATTCCTGGAGATTTGGAGGTGGAGCTGAGGAGGGTGGGGTTTGTGGAAGGGAGGGACCTCAGCAGGGTGTAATGCCATACAGTTGACCCTCTAAAGCAGCCATTTTCTCCAAGGGAACTGATCTCTGTAGTCTGGAGATCAGTCGTGATTCTGGGAAATCTGCAGGCATGATTTGGAGGTTTAGCAACAAAAAGAGAAACAGCACGGTGTCCAAGATATGATGAATACAATGTAATGAAAATCCTGCCACAAACACAGGTGTGTACAAAGGATCACAAGGATCCACAAAGTAGATGTTATCTTGCATGGGACATAAATGTGGCAAGCAAAGAGACACAAGTTTTACAAATTGCTTGTAGTCAATGACTTCGACATTGCATACATTTTCCACGTACAAAACACTTATAACAACACACTTGCGGTGATAAGAATGTCCTAATAACAAATTGCCACTAAAAAGTCCACTTGGTAACACAGAAACAAAGTTCAATGAATGAAGTAAGCATAAGCAAAAGCAAAAAGGAACGGCCGGCTGCAAAAGTCCTTTTCGAACCGTTCTTCCTCAGTTGCAGAGAGGCAGTAAAATTTGACATGAGCTCCTTGCATGCGTTTTCTTGGGGAGCCAAGGTCTAACAGCACGCATTGCTTAAAGCCATCTTAATTGAAGGTACCTTTGGAAACCTTTCTTGCCAGACTGTGGCAAGACAGACAGGTTGGTAACGGCCAGGGGCAGATTGGCCATTAAGGCCACCAGGAAAAGTCCTGATGGCCTGTGTGACCTCAGGACATTGCTTCCCTCTCTGTCATCTGGCCACATGAATCCAACAATTAAAAGCCAATCTTTGGCCACCTAGCACTGGCATTGTTCCCAACAGAAGCTATGCTACAGCTGTGCATACAGCCTCTTAACAAGGGGCTGTGGCTCAGTGGTAGAGCGTCTGCTTGGCATTCAGAAAAATCTAGATTCAATTCCCAGCATCCCAGTTAAATGATTCAAGAAGTAGGTGATGTGAAAGACCTCAGCCTGAGACCCTGGAGAGCCACTGCCAGTCTGAGTAGACAATACTGATCTTGATGGACCAATGGCCTGTTAATCTGGTATTTCACTAATTCCAACAGAGCTGCTTTTTTTAAAAAATTGAAGTTGCTCCTGCATAATTCCAGTTAAACACATTTCCAGTTATTGTGTGCCTGCAAACTGGTGTTCTGTTCTCTCATTCAAAAATCCTGCTGTGTGGTTTTTCATGTAACCCATCAAGTAGCCATAGTTTCATGTGGGCTGGACTCATAATGGGTGAGGGAGCACAATGAGATTTTGAACTTGATGGACATTTACAGGAGCAGGACTAACTATGGGCTAGCACATGAGTTGCCTAGACACCCCCCCCCACGATAAACATGATCCCACCCACATATGACATCAGTACCACCAATTCTCAGCACACAACTGCATTCATGTGGGGTACAAAAATTGAATGCCATCAAAGCATCTAACAGTACCACATATACTACTGATTTACTGTGGAGTAACCCAGCTTTCAAATGAAAGTGAGATAGCAGTTGCACAGGAGTGCAAACATGGCCTTGTGTAGGTAAGTCCTCCAGCAACCTCCAAGCTAGTCAGGTAGTTTATTGCATAAACCTGTGAGCTTTTAATTCCTCCCCTTTAGGCTACAGGTTCTGTCACGCCGCGCCTCGTCCCCAGCAACCCCCGGGGTCTCTGCCCTGGAGAAGGGGGTGCGGAGGAGCCTCCTCGGCCTCAGACCAGTCTGAGGGAGAATCAGAGCTCTCCTCCCCCTCGGACGCAGCCAGGTTGTCGAGAGTCAGCTCAACCTCTCCCACCTCTTGCTGCAATCCTCCCCGGCCGAGGCTCCTCTCTGGCCTTATATTCTCTCCAGGCCAGAGAGGTCCTGCCCCTGACCTCCCCCCAGCCCGCCCCCGGAAGTCCCAAATAAGGGCTTCGGTCCGCCCCCGTGGGAGGAAGCTGAGCCGCCGGCTGGCAAGCTCTTCCCCGCCCCGCCCGTGCCCTGCCAAAGCCCAGCTGTTGCGCGGGGCGGGGCTCGGCGGCGCGCGTCATTCTGGCCGCGTCCGTCGCTGGGGTTTGGCAGCCGGCCTCGCCGATCCCTGGAGGGCTTGCCTCCTTGCTGTCTCGCCGGGAGCCTGGGGAGAAAGAAAAAGGTGAGGAGCTGTCGCAGGGCCTGCCCCCAGAGGGGTGGGCACCTCCGCAGCTTTTCACCATCGCCCCCGCGGGGGGGGGGGAACCCCGCCGGGGAATCTGGTGGGGCCGGAGTATGGCCCGGGCGGCTCCTGGAAGGGCCCGTCCTGAGACAGGTTCTGAATAGCTCCATCCCACACGCAGAAAGCCAGGGTGGTGAAGTGATTAGCGTGTTGAGCTGGGGTTTGGGAGACCTATGTTCACATCTCCAATGTGCCATGGTAGGTTACTGGGGCTAATCACAAACTCTCAGGCTAACCTACCTCACAGAGTTATTGTTAGGATACACTGGAGGAGAGGAGAACAATGTAAGTTGCTTCAGGTCCTCACTAGGGAGAAAGTCCGGTTTAAATGAAGTAAACAAATAACTCCCACAAGCTATGTAGTACAATTCATGGGCTCCAGGCCATTTTTTGTGTATTCACCGTGCCTAAATTAGTTGAAGGCAGCAGGAAAAGAGGAAGACCCAACAAGAGATGGATTGACTCAATAAAGGAAGCCACAGCCTTCAATTTGCAAGATCTGAGCAAGGCTGTCAAAGATAGGACATTTTGGAGGACTTTCATTCATAGGGTCGCCATGAGTCGGAAGCGACTTGGCGGCACTTAACACACACACACACACATTAGTAAAGTCTACATAACGTAATTTAGAACTTCCTCTAATGTTACATCTTAACTGAGATATAGAGAACAAAAGGCACTGTTTGCCATCTGGCATATCCATATCTCTGATAAACAAAATTATAACTAAAATAATATTCAGCAGCAGTACAAACTTAATACAGATCACGTAAGGCACAAGCAGTACATAAAATGAATTAATACCTTGTTTGGATAGCAAAAGCATTTTTCTTCAGGTTTTTGTTCCATTATTGGAAGTGCATGTATTTCACTCACACGAACAGTTGATGGTGATGCGGCAGTAGTTTTCAGGTGTTCTTCCAAAGGACACTGAAATTATAAATGTTATTTTGATTTAAGTCTATTTAAACACAGATCAAAATATACTTCCTGTAATGTATTCTAGAGCACAATAATAATGGATGCAAGCATTATGAAAACTGTGAACTCAACTCCAAGAGTGATTTGTTTATGCTTTATACAATATTAGGGAAGACTAAATCTTTTTAAGATTCCATCTTAATTTAAAAGAGCCAATAACATAAATATTGTAATGATGTGACCCGCACTGTTCTCATATCCCACATATGATCTCGGAAGTCTCTCTCTGAATTTTATCTTTTCACTTTGGAAAGATCTTTAACTTTAACACTGTTGTTCCAAGTTACACATTCCATGTGTGTGTTATCATGTATATTGCATACACAATTAAATTCAACAAGTTTTTTAAAATGGTGCCAATTTAGCAAACATAAAGACAGATCTAAATTTAACCATGATATCAGTGTAGTATGGCATGTAGTGGTTTGCTTTTTTAATTAAACATTTTAGAATCTCGTTTTCCATTCAATATTTATAACAACTGGCCTGCAGGCCAAAATTCACCCACTTCCTTATCCAACCACACTTGAAGCAAATGTCTTTCTGATTCCTTTTCTGATAGCCATCTTGTTTCTCCAGAGTTTCTCATATTTTTTGTGATGAAAAATAACCATGTATTTTAGGCTTCCGTTCTGAAGAAAAGGCATTTCAATAACACCACAGAATTTTCTTACATTTTTTAAGCACTACGAAAGAAGCTAAAATGACTAAACTGAGGCTATCGTATTTTGGTCACATTATGAGAAGACAAGAGTCACTGGAAAAGACAGTCATGCTAGGAAAAGTTGAGGGCAGCAGGAAAAGAGGAAGATTCAACAAGAGATGTATTGACACAATAAAGGAAGCCACAGCCCTCAGTTTGCAAGACCTGAGCAAGGCTGTCAAAGATAGGACATTTTGGAGGACACTGATTCATAGGATCGCCATGAGTCGGAAGCGACTTGACAGCACTTAACACACACACACAGGAAGGAATTTACTGATTTAAAAAAAACACCTTGCATTTTTATTTTCATAACTTACCATGTTTTCAGATATTTCACAACAAGTCTCCTGAGCAGCAAGTTGTGGGTTGCAATATATTAACATGTGGCCAAGTTCAATCTGTTTAAAAAACACAGGAACGTTTATCGGCAATATAAGGCAACCAATATTTGACACATCTGAAAAACTCCATAGCCACAACTCAACACAGATATTAACCACTGAAACCCACTTAGGCTTCAGCGTGCCTAACTCTGCATTGGATTGATGCCATAATTTTTTTGAAAAATGCACTGCAGTCTGTCATTTTAAAATACTGTATTTGACTGTATTATACTAATGAGCCAAGCAACCCACAGACTCTACCTCACATTTAACAACTGTTTAGAGGCAAGCCGTATTTATATTAATTTAAATTAAGCAAAAACATTCATAGCCACCCTCCCATATTTAAGCCCATAAAACAGCTTATAACAACCAAGTCAATATCAATAAAAGCATGATAAACTAACTTGAAATGTCGGAACTAGATTTTTATACCACTACTACTACTAATAATAAATTACAAATAATTATAGCACATCTTTGCCTCTCTGTAATGCTAAGATACTCTCCTTCCTCTGGCACCAATACTAAACATGATAGCATCCTTGTGGCTGCCATGAGAATGATGACACCATTTTAAAGACATTTTAAAATGCTACAAGGGCTTTAGCCAATGCAACTAGGAGAATAAGTGCACTTGACAGGAAATGAGTATGTGTTCCTGTGTGTGTGATTATAAGTGTTCAAACTCCCACAGTATATGAAACAACTGTTTCAAATGCTTTCAGCTGTTTACTTACTTGGTCTCTTTGGGTAAGATCCAGCCAGCTTTTTCATTCAGCCTTACCCAGTTCTCCTCCCTGTTACAGACCCAGTCCCACATGACTTTCATACATGAAGGTCCCATAATCCCAGAGCATGACCTTTTTTTGTGGCCACCAGCAGAAAAACTTGTTGGATCCAATTATTTTCTGAAGGGGGAAAATGTACTCTTTCCCCAAAATATATTAATTTAGTTAAGACAAAAGGCTCTTTTTGCATATCCTGCATCAGTTGTCAAAAGGGAAAATCTACATGGGCTATAATCTGCAAGTTTAAAGCTTCCTAGGCCATTTTAATGCAACTATAACTATTAGGGTTGCCAACCTCCAGATGGTAGCTGGAGATCTCCTGGGATTACAGCTGATCTCCCGGTGACAGAAATCAGTTCACCAAGAGAAAATGGCCACTTTGGAAGGTGGATTTTATGGCATTATACCCCACTGAAGTCCCTTCTCTCCCCAAACCCTGCCCTCAGGCTCCACCCCCAAAATCTCCAGGTATTTCCCAACCTGGAGCTCGTAACCCTAATACCTATACACAAATTGCAGAAGAGAGGATCAAACATATCTTTAATGTTACCAGTTACAATGACCTAAATGTAACTTCCAGAATCTATCCTCTCTATAGTCATACATATGTCTTTTATGCCCAAGAATTATTTATTGGCACCATAAAGAATGTCTGAATAAAACATTATATGGGTCTTTGCCTTAGCAAGCTGGAACCAAAGAGATTAATTATAGTATGTCATCAGTGGTTCTTCCTGAAGAATACAGAAATTAAGAAAACATAAAAACTACAAGTGATTTTTAGTTTATTTCTAACCATAGAAGGATGTGAGATCTAAGAATTGGTTTAAGAAAGAATTTCTAAAAACTGTAATTTTCAGTGACATTCTAAAGAATTCTGCTTTAAGTGTTTGAACTATTAGTTAAGGGCTTTTCACTGGACTGGAAGCATACAGGGAATTATAGTCAGCCTAGGGAGTACTGTGGTTGCATACATCCAAGAGACCTATTATGTTCAGTTTGTTTGTTTGTTTTCGAGTATTATGCTGCTTATTTCTAGTGCTCCAACTCTATCAAGACATAGCATACCTGCTTGCAAAAGATTTTTTTATTTGTACTCTAAAATATTATTTTCTATATTATGAACATTTCCTCTCATAGTCACTACTTCTTACATCTAGGATTGCCAACCTCCAGGTACTAGCTGGAGATCTCCTGCTATTACAACTGATCTCCAGCCGATAGAGATCAGCTCACCTGGAGAAAGTGGCTGCTCTAACAATTAGACTCTATGGCATTGAAGTCCCTCCCGTCCCCAAACCCAGCCCTTTTCAGGCTCCACCCCAAAAACCTCCCGCCAGTGGCGAAGAGGGACCTAGCAACCCTACTTACATCTACTGGCTTGCCATCTAAAGAACGAGTCGTGATAAGAAGCCTTCCTTGAACGTCAGGACTGGCTTTTGCATCCGTTTGTCTTTGCTCAATTAAGCTGCAGTCCACATATAAAGAAATGGTCCTTGATTGTACACTGATGCCAAGCTTATGCCATTGCCGATCAAAGACAGGAAGGATCTCACGGCTTTTAAAAGTGTAGCGCAGTGAATTCCCCTGGGGAGATTGTGCAACGTACTCCACAACTTTTTTGGAACCATCAATGACGATGTAAACCTAGGGGAGAAAACCCACATTTTGGGGAAAATTAGAAGCTTTATAGCAAGTGTGGTAGCTATGAACCAACCAAAACATACACATCCCTCAGCACAAAATAGGTTGTGCTGCAATCAGGGCTTTCCTCATAGAATGAGACTTTCATGCCTCCCACTCCTGCCTACAGCCCCTCTTGCCCCTGAAATATTGGTAACAATAGCCCCTCCCCTCTGCCAGCAGAAATGCCCTCAGATGGGTGCAAAATAACTACTGGAAACACCCTTTCAAATATTCTCTCACTTGATCACTGCACATCAGTGGAGAACCCCTTATTGTTTCATTTATTTTTCATTTGTTAGGTTTGTATCCCATTGCTCAGAGAAGCAATTTAACTTCACAACATGTCAACAGTCCTGGGAAATAGCTCTCACATTAACCATTGTAGTGCTATATTACAGAAATGCCACTCATTTTATATATAGCTCTGAGTTGTATAATAACCACCAAGTTGTTTTAAAAGAGCAAACACCTTGAATATAGTCTGAATCCAGAGGGGAAATATCTATCCTCTCACAAAGCTGAATCCACCACTCCAACAGAAAAAGAAACAAAGAGGAAAGCAAAAACAAATTAAAAGGAAAAAAGCAATTTATGCAAACCTGTGGCATGTTACGTTGATCTAAAAATTGCAACAAATACCACCGTTCTTTCTTGCTGTTTCGTCTAACACGGAATGCGGCTGTTAAGGAATATTCCTTTGGAAACCCATTTGGAAACACTTGCCTAAAGAATGGAGAAAGAATTTTCTCATTAGTTTGGCAGCATTAATTGATGTAAAATATTAAAACAAACATATGTGAAAATATACAGCACCCAATTCTGGCCTCATACATACTCTAGCAACTGTACAGTCTTGAAGCCGGGAAAGTTATAATTTGGTCCCCATCAGATATTTCGGCATTGAACAAAGTAAGGTCCATTTGTAAACATAGTTTAGGTACCTGTACATCAGTATCTTTTACATATGTTATTATGTAGGGCAAGAAATATTAAAGTAAAAGTTCATTTTCTGGACTGCTAAACTTTCACACACCCAAAAAATCACAAACTGCCTCCAATGAAAGCTAAGCTTAGTCCAAGAAAATCAAAATTCTGAGCAAAAGAAAATTATACTAATAAGTAATACTGCGCATATTAAGACAGAATAAAGCAAATGTTTTGTCTTTCCTCCCAGTTCTCAATTGATATTTTGACACTGTTAGAGTAAAAGTTAAGAGAATGTATCATGTCTTATTGGTACCAAAGTGAAGTTCCCTTTGCACCTCTGACTAGGGCTGTCAGTTCGGCCCGAACCGAAAAACAGCCGAATTTCCCCTGATTCGGCGGTTTTTAGTTTGGGACGAACCGAACTCAAAAATGGTGGGATTACGGGGGAGCCGAATTCAGCGAGTTCGGGAGTTCACAAAAAAATCCGGCAAATTCGGGGCCCTCAGTAAGCAGCATTCTCCTCCCCCGGCCAATCAGTGGCCAAGCTGGGTCTTCTTCTGGCCAATCAGTCAGGATTGAGTACTGGAAGAATCAGCAGATGTACGGCCAGGCCGGGGAGAGAGAGAGAGTGAGAGAAATCCTTGTGTGTGTGTGGGGGTGCTTGTGCACATTCGCTCCTTTCCGTGGCTGCAGGGGCCGCATTTTGGGGGGTACAGACCCCAAACTTTCAGTGGAGCTTCAGACAAGCCTTCTTAAGAGACCCCCCAAGTTTTGTAAACATTGGGTCAGGGGGTCCCGAGATATGGGCTCCCCCCATTTTCTTTCCGTGTCTGCAGGGGGCGCATTTTTTGGGGTACAGACCCCAAAATTTCAGCGGAGCTTTAGACGAGCCTTATTAAGAGACCCCCCAAGTTTTGTAGACTTTGGGTCAGGGGGTCCCGAGATATGGGCTCCACCCCTTTCCCTCCCCCCTTTTCCATTTCCGTGGCTGCAGGGGGTGCTTTTTTGGGGGTGCAGCCCCCAAACCTTCAGGATATCTTCAGACAAGCCTTCTTAAGAGACCCCCCAAGTTTTGTAAAGATGGGTTCAGTGGGGGCAGAAATATCGGCTCCCCCCTTTTCTCTTTCCGTGGCTGCAGGGGGCATATTTTTGGGTGTACAGACCCCAAACTTTCAGCGGAGCTTCAGACAAGCCTTCTTAAGAGACCCCCCAAGTTTTGTAAACATTGGGTCAGGGCCCCTCGAGATATGGGCTTTCCCCTTTTCCCTATTGGGATGAATGGATCACCCGATCCTGTATGCATCTCCAGAGCAAAACGTCCCGTGCTTAAATGGAATCGTCTTGGATTACCCAGTCCTCCTCCCAGCCCCTCCTGCTGGAACAGAACACAGCCACAGTAAGACCCCTTTGGGGGCTTTAATCTATACTTTTTCTCCTGTGTGTGTGTGTGTGGGGGGGAAAGCAGAGTCTGTGTGTGTGTGGGGAGGGAGCAGTTTCTGTGGGTGGGGGGGGGAAGCCAAAGGGGGCTTTCGCCCGTTCTGCCTGGGGTGTGTGTGTGCCCCCTCGAGTCTCTCTCTCCCTGGTTTGAGGGGGGGCTTCAGTGTGTCCTCAGGTTTTCCCTCATTCATAAGATCGGTTAGGTCTATTTTGATGCTTGCTCAAAACTGGTTTTCAAATGGTGACTTAAAGAATGCAATTGCCTGGTCCCGAGTCCGATGCAAAAGGGGAAATTCCACCCCTCCTGCTCCTTATGCATAGCTAGCTGCCTCTGTCCCTCTCCATGCTTTGCACGGTTGCAAAGGTGTTGCTTTGCAGGGTTGTGTTGCTTTGCAGTTGTGTTGCTTTGCAGTTGTGTTGCTTTGCAAACTTCTCAGCTGTTTGTCGGGGCTGGGAGCTTTGTGCGTGGGCGACAAGCTCTGCTCAGAGATGCACATTAAGGGTGGGGGGACCCCTTTCGGGGCCCATATCTCAGCCCCCCCTGACCCAATCTTTACAAAACTTAGGGGGTCTGGCAAGAAGGGTCCTTTGAAGCTCCGCTGAAAGTTTGGGACCTCTACCCCCCAAAATGCCCCCCCGAGCCGCGGAAAGGTGCGGTTGTGTTTTTAATGGCTTTATTCGGCCGAATTTTTTTCCCGAACTTTGAATTCCTGACGAATTGCACGGACCCGAAGTGGGGGAGTTCGGACTTTGGCATATCCCGAATCTAAAAGGAACGAATTCAGCCGAATCCGAACTATACCGAATTTTTTTTAATTCAACAGCCCTATCTCTGACCTAATTCCCACATATTAATGGCAATTACTCCTCTGAATTCAACCCCCAAACCACTCTGCTGAGCCATGGTTGAGAGACCTGCCAGGAAAATTACAAATAAACAAATGATGTCACCTATCCTTACCCTTTAAGAAATACATCCCATCAACTTTATTATCCACATATATGGATTCTCTTATCAGTTCCTACAACCTCAGTCCAGATATATTGTAACCTGCCTGATAGAAAGAAGTCTAATAAATGTTTTAAATAAATACAGTTATTGGGTGTGCATTAACATATGGAGTGAACTGATTGGGACCATGGCTATTAGCCTCCCCCTCGATGAGTTCAAGGGTCATACTTATATGAAGCCTACATGTGTAGTAGGGTTGCCAGCTCTGGATTGGGAAATTCCTGGGGGTTTGGGAGGTGGAGCCTGTGAAGGGCAGAGTTTGGGAAGGAAAGGGAGCTCAGCAGAAATGTAATGCGATAGAGTCCAACCTCTGAAGCTGCCATTTTCTGCAGGTGAAGTGCCTTGGTTGTCTTATAGAGTCCAATGAAGACAACTAGGAGGAGGTTAAAATAAGCAACAGTTCTTTATTTAGCTAAAAAGAGACCCTGGGGGTGAAATAACCCACAAATAAGATGCAGAGTTACTCACCCGAGAAAAAAAAGGAAAGTCAGTATCATTTATGCATTCGCATGGGGCAGGCCCATGGCTGCTGACAAGCAGATTGATACACAAAAGCACCAATGCAAATTAAGTGTCTACTTCACTCTAATTACCATAACCTATAGATATTGGCCGAAGGCGTCACTTAGTGAATGCCTGATCTTGTGAGCTCGGTAACCAGAAACCACATTCCTGAAGATGAACGTAATTCAGAGCTCTCTACTGGTGAGAGGCCGTACCATGCACAGAGAGCATGATTTGTTCGTTCATGGCTCCCGGATGCCAAATTCCCCAAAGTTTCCATGTGTATGCGTATGAATACATAGTGTTCTAACCCAGCCCTTATATCTGGGCATTACACAGGGGAACTGAACTCTGTAGTCTGGAGATGAGTTGTAACTCTGGGAGAATGACAGGCCCCACCTGGAGGTTGGCAACCCTAGTATACTCTGAAATATGAACAGGTTCCCCTATGCATGATCCTGGAAAACAGAAAGTCTTGCATTTTACATACTGGAGCTTCTGTGAATTTGGAGGTATATGCATAGGCTCCATACAAATATGACTCTTGAACATATGGCAGTGAAAGGTGGGACCACTCGTTATGTTCCACGTTAGCCCTCTCCACACATTCCTTTGTATTCGAATGAACACTGAACAGAGCTGGGTAAGCAAAGTTCCACAATTTCTAAATATCTGCACATTTTGAATGTGCCCCAAACTATTTGCATAACAGAGAGGGTGATTCCAAAAGTGCCAAAATGATGCATGAAACTACTTCTTCCATCTCTCATTTTAGAGCAAGGCTTGTCAGATGTTCACTGAAGGCCACAAGCAGGAAGTTCACATACTCAGCCATGTCTGCTGGCAGCAGTTCCTGTCTGTTGGTTCTCCACCACACCCTGCGGAGAGGGGCTCTTATCTTTCACTGGGCAAATATTTGGGCAAACTGCCCATAAGCACAGCACATTTATGATAGATCTTAATTTTCAGCCCAGCACAGTCATATAAGAGCAACAAACACATGGATGGCTTAAGCGCTATTTGATATATAGGACTTGAGTTGGCCTTCTGCCCAGGGAAGAATTTCACCCCAAATGATCTTTGAATTCCATATGAAAAGAAATGTGGTGTTTAATTCAAGAGATACAAGTTATGTTATCTAACAAATTATTTCTAGAACAAGCCTACTACCAACACCCAAAAGGTTACTTCTGACCACTCTTTTCACGTTTCCTGGCAATGGACAATCTACATTACTATCAAGAGATAAATTCACATGAGCGAAAGGTGAATAGGCTCAGGTCCTTTTTTAGAGTGATTTAGTATAACATCTTGCTTGCTCATTGCTCAAATGCACATCAGCATGTAACCGCAAACAGAGGAAGAAGAGGAGCAATTTTCAGCATGTTTAGCTGTAACTGATCATCTGAACTCCCCTATCTAAAAAATTCTGCCTTCATCATAACATCATTAAAACACTGGTTTTAATTAGTGGATTTGTTCCAAAAGGACCCAAATATTTATAAATAATTCCTGAATCAGACTGTATTATTTCTGTGTATCATTTGTTATTATTACCAAATTAGGGTTGGCAATCTACCTGCTATGGTGGGAAAGCTCTTGCCTGGCCCTGCTGCTGCTCAAATGAGTGGTTGTGGGGAAATGGGGGGAAGATATCCATTCTAGCCAGAAGTGACATCAATGTGTCAATGATGTCTCTTTTCCCCCCGCCCGCCCCCCCAAAAGGCTAGCAACCCTACACAAAGATATAGAGGGCCTATACGATTTTTACAAAGGGAGAACAAGAGGCTCAGGATAAAGAGGATGTTTTTGGTCCTTTTACCCCTCCCTCAGCGGCCTTCTATGGTATTTGGCACCATGGAGCCACGACAACAACCATCATTCAGCTTCAGCAAGGAAACATGTGGCTTAAGCAGAGTAGCTGCTCTGCATCTTCCCAGATTTGACTTCAGGGAGAGCTGTCACTACAGCTGTTAATTTTCTGTCTGGGTATCACTGGGCTCAAGAACACAGGGGTTGTGGCAAGGCTGAGTGTGAGCTTATTTCTTTCCATCAGCCATAAAGCCATTTTGGGGCATGTCTGAGACTCAGGGAATGAAAAGGACAAACTGCATTAATTCCATAGGTTCAAGGTGCTTGAACCCCCCCCCCCACACACATACACACATGGCAATGGGACCAAAGGAACTTTATCCTACATACCCTTAAGCCAAAGTAGGGTTGCCAGCCTCCAAGTACTAGCTGGAGATCTCCTACTATTACAACTGATCTCCAGCCGATAGAGATCAGTTCACCTGGAGAAAATGGCCGCTTTGGTAATTGGACTCTATGGCATTGAATTCCCTCCCCTCCCCAAACCCCGTCCTCCTCAGGCGCCACCCCAAAAACCTCCCGCCGGGGGCAAAGAGGGACCTGGCAACCCTAAGCCAAAGCCATCATAGGAGGTGTATTCTAGGCTGAGGGGAGAAATTGATCAAAGCGGACCTTTACAGTCCAGCAAAATACTCCAAGGACAATTTCCCCTCTGAGTTCTTTAGGTTGCAAAGAGACAGTCCTTGCCACACCTTAAAGGATCTGGGGTGGGGGGCAGCGTTAACTTTGAAGGATGCACATTCATTTGAAACTTGATTCTTCCTCACACTGGGCCTGACAGTGAAGGGAAGCAAGTGACGTGGCTGTTTGATTCCCATCGGCCCTAACTGTCAGGCCTTTGCCTTTTAGCTGAAGCAAAGGCTCTTGACCTGAGTCAAGTCCTTGGTTCTCATGCCTTTGAACATCTGTGTACTGTTTCGCTCATCCTGTTTTCTGCAGCTCTGGGAGTGTTTGGTCTATCTTCCTGGGAACCACTTATCTCGGGGTTGCTTACCAATGTTTACCTTTTCAGTCCGTAGTGTTTTAAGCATGTAACCTGTCTGTGTTTCCCCATTACTAGCCTCACCTGCCTTTAGGCAGTCAGTCCTTTAATCTGACTTTTTGCTCCTAATAAAGTATTACTGCTTCAGAGCTACCTGCCTGGATGAGTTTGCTTATGGGATGCTAGGGACAGATGCCTGATCCTGACACTAATTGCCATTAGATGGCTGAGGGCTGGCGTCTGCACACTCTTCTGTGTTGCTGCCAGAGAGTGCTGGCAGTAGGAGGGCAGCATCCACAAGTAGCCTTCATTTGGGGCAGGATAATGAGGAAAGACATGTTTTCTTTTTAAGCTGAGTTTTCCTACATGCTTTGGCTTTAGGAACCTACTTCAGCTCCCTCCATCCTCCATATGGCTGCCCACAAATAGGACATCCACTTAATGGGGGAGGTGGTGTTCCAGGCTTCTCGCATGGCATTCTACATTTTATGCAATTTATTTTCATAATTTTTCCTTCAGTTTTATAGGCTATTACTGACTCTTTTATCCAAATGAGAGAGTTTCAAGGAAGCCCTTCAATATGCAGCTAAATTGAGAACAAAGTAATCATTACAGTATGCTCTGAGGGAATGCTCAAGATTCCATATTTTCCATATTTCCAACCCCAACTCCAATTTTTCATATGAGGGGAGATGAAGGAAAGAGTATTGATGAGCACTGCCAATATTCTATTGACATGCATGGGTCTGCAGCCTATGGGTTCAGAGCCCAAGCATGACTCTGTCCAAATCCAAAAAGGCCTGTTAGTTATGGAAATTGACTTTCTTATATGAGCTCTTTGTTGATCTCTTGCTCTGAATTTTGACTAGTTGGACTCTTTAATTGAAAAAAAGGTTGCAGACCCCTGACATAGCCATGACATAGTATGTAGTGCTGGCAGTAACCCTGAGGCAAAGCAAAATGTCAAGGTTTCAAGAACTGCTTTGAATGCCATACATAGTAAGAGTTCTGCACATCAGAAAGTACATGTCAAGGTTGTTTATGCATGGTGGGTTTGTCTCGCGATTCTCCCGCGATTGTCCCAGTTCTCTGCAGGGGTTTTGCATGAGGGCTCAGCTCGCTTCTGTCCCACGACTTCTCTGAGTTTTCCAATCCCTGTTTTATCCCAAAAGTAAGTTTTATTCTGAGCTTATCTCAGTTACAGGAAGGTGCATAGTCAAGTCACTGGTTGATCTTCCCACACCCCGATATGCTCCGTTGTCCAACTTGTCCTCCAGCCATCCCCTCTGCAATGCCCTGGGAAGCCATACTGCTCCTTCTCTGGACTCCTTTCCCCCCTGGTGGTCTGGTGGCATATCAAAATGGCATTAAATCAGCTAAAATATTAATCAAAATCGCAGAGAGAGGCAGTGTAGGCTAGGATCGTTTGCTCACTCACTCCTCCCCCATGGGTAACTCATCACCAAAATATGGTGGGGGGAGGCCAGCGAGCGCCTGATCCTAGCCTCCGCTGCCTCTGTGTGATTTTGCTTAGTGCTTTAGATGATTCAATGCTATATCAATATGCTATCAGACCAGCAGGAAAAAAAGGCGCTCAGTGAAGAACCGCCCCCCCCATAGTGTCTTCTCCCGTCTGCTGCAACAGTGTTGTCTTCACAGAAATGCACACAACCAGAGAATCTCCCCCCTTTTCCTTTTCTGAGTAGAGCTGTGTTTTCAAGGTGCGGGGATTGATGCTTATGGGTTTTGGCTGGTGAATCTACAGTACCCCATTTTGAGAAATGGGTTATGAAATGGCCACTCACCGGGAGGAAGGGGTGGGGTGATGTTATTATCACAGTATGTATTACAGCCAATTACAAAGCAGTGTTTTTAAGGGGCGAGGACTCAGACATTTCTGGATTTCTGTAATGCATAAAAGACCCAAGTCTAGCCCAACCCAGGTCTAATAAGGAAGAATCTCTGTAACCACACCAACATGGCCAGTGAAAACATCACTCAAATCCACGTTGTTGTTTGTTCTGCAGAAGCTGAGAATAATAAAATTTAGTTATTACTACTAGCCAGCATAGAATTATTAAAACAGATTAAAATATTAATTAAGCCCAGTGGAGGACACAAGAGAAAAACGATGAAGAGCATGGAGGAGGCAAATCTCCCTTTAAAACTACTGTTGCAAGCCTGTGTGCTTTTACTTGGTAGGAAATCCCACTCAACTCAGCGGGACTTACTTTTGAGGAAATGTGTAGTACTTCAGGCTGAGGGAAAGGTAAAGATTGCAGATAAGCTTATGATCCGCATCTGTGGTTCTTTTTGCTTCTTAGATCTCAACTCTCTTGCATGAAGACTCCCAACACAGTTTTAGGAGAAGTGAGCATTGAATGCTTTACATGGGACATCTATTAGGACACCACTAGGGCTTGTTGCTATACAATTATGAAAGTAAGCATCTGTGATCCAAGAAGGGCTTCAAAAGGCCATGCCTTACAATTCAAACGATCCACTACAACAATTGATTTCATTTCTGCTGTGATGTTCTAATCCCTAACACTTGGTAATTTATGGATCTAGGAAGCATAAAAGGTCTTACTTGCTGAGCACAGACAGACCTCAAATGTTGTTCAAGGAGAGTTAAGGAGGTATAACAAATTTAGGCTTTCTGTTCAACCTTATTAAAGGAACATTAGCACTAGCAGATCACAGAATATTTTAAAAAGTAAGAAAAACGCTCCAAAAAGCAAACACGGTTGCCCAATCCAGTACTAGACAGGGCTCCTATGCCTCTGAAAAACTACCAGATTAGATGCATTTCACCAGCACTCTGAGCAAGTCTCCCATTTATGGTCAAAACAGACATTAGAAATGCAGCTTTCCACCAGTCTAATTGAGCATGTAGCCACAATTCAGACTGGGGATGCATGGGACGGGAAATAGAGATTTAAATCCATCAGGTCCCAGATTTTGGCCATCAAACCCAGGATCCTCATGCTTTTATTTGTGGTTTTAAAGCTGTCTCTTCCTCCTTGAAAATGTCAAAAGCACAGGCAACCCAGAGTTTGATAAGCAAACACCAGTGGGACCTGATGAGTTAAATCTCCATTTTCCTTCCTACACGTCCCCAATCTGAATGGCTGAAGTGTGCATACACAATTCACCATTTATAAACGGATGTTTTGGATATCTATTTTGGATCTTTGTTTTGGACTTCACACTTTTCATGTCTCTTCACAGTGCCAGACTGCGGTTAAGTTCAACCCTCTCCATGCACTAAGATTTTATATTATAAAAGAGCTACTAATTTTCCAAGCATGCCAACTTTCCAATTATCCAGGACCTAACTGCTATTGCTGTAGCATTCGCCATCTGGCTTGGAGGATGGAATACAAAGCATATCCTCCGAGACAATCATAAATGACTTTTGCTTAACTGGACACCAATTAACTGGCTGGAAATTTACTCTTGCCTTGGCACGCAGTCCCGCTGTAGAGACCAAACAGATCACCTGCGCTGATTGGGTCTTTGGCATACAACATCTATGCTACGTGCTGGAATAAAACCCCTACAAAATAAACAAAATTTTACACTGGCTTGCTGTTCAATTAACTAATGAGCAGCAAACAAGAAAAAATGGTTGTTGTTAGTCTAATTGTTTTTTAATGTGATAAATCAACAAGTCAATTAATGTTTTCAGCTCTGTTGACTGTGTGGCCCATCCTATGGATCTGGTCATGAACATACGAATGGGAGGAAAAGAGTAGTTTTCAACAACCCCATATTTTGCAGAGAAAGAGAGAAATGACCTTTTTGATGCCAGCTACTAAAGCAATCTATCGTCTCAGCTTGGTTTAATGTACACATATTTAGGCAATGAGACCTAAAGCAACACTGTCTCTGTATCTTCTTATCCAAATCACCTGGTGATGTGGTAAAGGTCCTGAATCACGCCTGTCCACTGTAGTTAAATGGCTAAGAGTAAACAAACTGAAACTAAATCCTAACAAGATAGAGGTGATGCTGGCTGGGAAAGCAGAGATCTTGAAGGACGGTCTGCTTCCTATATCCCTCTGGACGGGACTGGTGAGCCCCGTCTTTTAAACAACCCTTATGCTTTATCCAAATTAACCCACTGAATGGTGATGGGCGGATGGTTGTGTGGTTGGATGGTTGGTCAGACCAAGTTGGCTCTGATTACATGACCCTTACCTCAAAAGGGCCTGTCGTGGTACAGGCGAGGAGCGAGGGCTGTAAGCGTAGTCTGGGGAACAGTCCAAGGTCATTCACAGTGAAGGCAGAGTCCGAGATATCAAGACAGACAAGGGAAGTCCAAAGCGTTAGTCAGAGCCAGTCCAAGAAGTCAGGATACCAGGAATCCAATGGATAGCAGGGAAACAAGGCAGGTACTCAAGGAGGTTGGTGACAAGTTGCTTGCACAACAGCCAAGCCTAACTGATGGCTTAAATCCCTTCCCCTGCTGCTGTAGCAGCCAGCTGATGCTGATGAGGCTGAGTTCACAGGTGGTGCTTCAGCCCTGCTCTTCCTCATCACTGCTACTGGGGAGGTTCCTCTGTAAAGCCTTCAGCCTAGCACTTTGCCGTCTCTGCTGCATTGCCAGACGGACCTGTTTTCTCCTCTGCTCCAGTGGCCCTGGCGAGGCCTCTGGAGACACTGCATGTTGCAAGGTGTCAGGTCCAACTGGAGTCCTTGAGCTGGCTGGCTGCAGACATGGTGAGTCATCCCCTGACCTTCGCTGATCCTCCCCTCCGGCAGGCTGTAGACCCTGTGGTTGTTCCTGTGGGACTTCTGCCTGAGGATGTCCCTCTTCGTCAGAGGAGGTCTCTGCAGGCTGACTCATGACACTATCCCCCCCTTCAAGGCCCCCCGACCCGATGAACCTGGGCCTGGCTTCTGGGGATAAGTGCGGTGAAACCCCCGTAGAAGGTCCGGTGCATGGAGATGATCAGCAGGTTCCCAGGAGCGATCTTCCGGTCCATACCCTTTCCAGTCAACCAGGTATTGGAGCCGGCCCCGCCGACGCCGAGAGTCCAAAATCTGGGCCACTTTAAACTCCTCATGACCTTGCACGATGACAGGCAATGGAGGTGGTGTCGAGGGCCTCAATGGGTGCGGGGGTGCAACAGGTACCAGCAGGGAGCGATGGAACACAGGGTGGATCCGGAGCGTGGTTGGGAGTTGCAGTCGAAAGGCCACTGGGTTGACTTGTTCCACAATGGGGAAAGGGCCGATGAAACGGGCATCCAGTTTCCGGGATGGTCGCAGGCTAGGAAGGTGTTGGGTTGAGAGCCAAACCTGGTCCCCAACCGTCAGTGCCTTCCCAGGTTGCCAGTGCCGGTCTGCGGCCATCTTGTACGCCTCCTTGGCCTTTTGTAGCTGGTCCCGGAGTACCTTGTGGAGAGCCTGCAGTTCCTGAACGAGGTCATTGGCAGCAGGAACTGCCGAGGCTGGCGTCACTTGAGGGAAGAACCGGGGATTGTAGCCATAGGTAGCCATGAAGGGTGTCTGCTGGGTGGAGGAGTGAACCGCATTATTGTAGGTGAATTCTGCTAAGGGTAGCAGGTCAAACCAGTTGTCCTGCTGGTGGTTCACGAAACACCTCAAGTATTGCTCGAGCGTGGCATTTGTGCGCTCAGTCTGCCCATCAGTTTGAGGGTGGTGAGCTGAGGAGAGGTGTACCTGGGTCCCCAGGAGGGAATGCAGGGCCCGCCAGAACCGGGAGGTAAACTGAGTGCCCCGATCTGAAATCAGGTGTTCTGGCAGTCCATGAAGCCGAAAGATATTGTGTAGATACAACCGAGCGGTTTCACGAGCGGAGGGGAGACCTGGACAGGGAACAAAGTGTGCCATCTTGGTGAGTAGGTCCACAGCCACCAGGATGCTTGTGTGGCCACCGACCTAGGCAAGTCTGTGATGAAGTCCATGGATATGGTCTTCCAAGGGCCTAAGGGAGTGGGCAAGGGTTGCAACAAGCCTGTAGGCTTCCCGGGCTGGTTCTTGGCCCGTTGGCAGACTTCACAGGATGCCACATACTGGTTAATGTCTGCCCGGACCCGTGGCCACCAAAAGTCTCGAGTCAGGAGGTGAAGGGTCTTGTAGCGGCCAAAGTGCCCAGCCGGCTTGGCATCGTGTACCAGCTTCAGAACTTCAGCTCGTAAGGGCCCTGGAGGTACATAGATCCTACCCCGGTGGGTGAGTACATCCCCCTGCACCATGAAGCCTGGAGGTGCTGTTCCTTGGGAGTCCCCAAGAGCCTGGAGCTGCTTCTGTGCAAAGGGGTCGATTTACTGCTGATGCTCTATTCGTTCCCTGAGGGAGGTACTGAGCTGGATGGTGGCGAAGCTCTCCGATTGTAGGACTGTAGCAAGAGGGCGCTCCTGAATCGGGACTGCTGAGTATTCCGGTTTTCTGGACAAGGCATCCGCCCTCTTGTTCTGGGAGCTGGGGATGTATGTGATGGTGAAATTAAATCTGGAGAAAAACAAGGACCATCGGATCTGTCTCTGGTTCAGCCGCCGAGCGGTCTGTAGACTCTCCAGGTTCCGATGGTCTGTCCGGACCACCACCGGGTGTCGAGCCCCCTCCAGGTGGTGTCTCCATACCTCAAAAGCCGCTTTGATGGCCAACAACTCCCGCTCCCAGATAGTATAATTTTGCTCAGCTGGTGTGAGCTGCCTGGAGTAGTAAGCACATGGCTGCAGGGCCCCGGTGGCCGTCCCTGGCTGTAGAAGTATGGCCCCAATAGCCCTATTTGAGGCGTCGGCTTCCACGGTGAAGGGCAAATTGGGGTCTGGATACCGCAGGAGTGGATGGGTAGCAAACTGTTTTTTGAGGTCCTGAAAAGCCCACTGTGCCTCCGGTGTCCAGCGGAAGGGCTCCCGTGGTCGCAGCAGCCTGGTCAAGGGTACAGCCAAGGACGCAAACTCAGGAATAAATTGTCTGTAATAGTTTGCAAAACCAAGGAAACGCTGTACATCCTTTCGGTTCTGGGGAGCCTGCCAAGAGAGTACTGCCTCTATTTTCTGGGGATCCATCATAATGCCCTGAGGAGAAATGCGGTGTCCCAGGAATTCCATGGCCGGAAGATTGAACTCACACTTCTCCAGCTTGGCATAGAGGCCATGCTGTCGAAGCCGGTGCAGAACTATTCGCACATGTTCAGTGTGGCTGTCTGGATCCTGGGAATAAATCAGGATGTCATCCAAGTAGATGATGACAAACTTGTCTAGCAAATCACGAAATACATCGTTCATGAAGCGCTGGAACACGGCCGGAGCATTGCATAGACTGAATGGCATCACCATGTATTCATACTGCCCATACCGAGTGGCAAATGCTGTCTTCCATTCATCCCCTTGGCGGATCCTTACCAAGTTATAAGCACCACGAAGGTCCAGCTTAGTAAACACCTTGGCCCCTCGTAGGCGTTCCAGCAGCTCCGGGATGAGGGGCAAGGGGTACCGGTCCCGGATGGTAATTTTGTTGAGAGCCCTATAGTCATTACACAACCGGAGCTCTCCACTCTTCTTTTTCACAAAGAGGACAGGTGCTGAGGTTGGGGAGTTAGAGGGGCATATAAATCCTCTTTGCAAGTTCTTGGTCAGGAAGTCCCGAAGCGCCTCCAGTTCCGGCTCAGAGAGGCGGTATAGTCGACCTGTAGGCAGAGGGGCCCCAAGTACCAAGTTGATGGCACAGTCATATGGCCGGTGGGGGGGCAGCTGATCTGCCCCCTTCTCCTCAAATACATCCCTGTAATCAGCATACTTCTCGGGGAGGCCGGCCAGGGCTGAAGAGGCAGCTGCCCCCAGGACTGTAGGGCAGCCTTCGTGTGGGCAAGGGTTCCTGAACTGCAGTTCCTGACGTGCCCAGTTGATGGCAGGGTTGTGGAGGGCCAACCAGGAGAGCCCTAACACAATGGGAAACCGGGGCATACAGACCACGTCAAATTGCACTTGTTCATGGTGTCGCTGCAGCTCCAGGAATAGCGGTTCAGTCTCCTGAGTAACTGGTCCAGACCGTAGTAGCCGTCCATCAATGGCCTCCACTAGAGCAGGAGTAGTCTTTGGCTGTAGTGGGACTCGATGCTGGGCAGCAAACTGGGCATCCATGAAACACCGGGAGGCCCCCGAGTCTATCATACCATAGGCCAACAACCAATGCCCATCGGGCAACTGCAATTTCACAGGGACCAGGTAAGGTCCAGGACTGGTGCTGGGGGGCCCCTCTAGTCCTTCAGCGTGTCCCAAAGCATCTGACTTGTGTTGACCTGGGGCTTGGCATTTAACATCCGATCCGGCATGGTCCTTTTTTTCGGGGCAGCAACTGATGTAGTGCCCAGAACCTCCACAATATAAACATAGATGCAGGGCTCGACGCCTGTCCTTTTCTGTCTCTGGCAGGCATGGCCTACCAGCTCCTTGCTGTCTAGGTTCCTCCACTGATGTTTCTGAGCCTGCAGTAGTCATGGACGGCAGGGGTGGTTGGCCAACCACCAGACCAGGGTGGGCCCTTTTGCGCGCCAGCCTTCGGGCCTCCAGCTGCCCATCAATCCGCAAACAGACAAAATTAAAGCTTGAAGAGTTGCAGGGCGCTCTACTCGGGCTAGTTCATCCTGCAGTTCTTCTGACAGCCCTTCCTGGTACTGGTCCATTAGGGCTGCTTCGTTCCATTCCAGGTCTTGAGCCAGCAGCTGGAATTCTGTTGTATATGCTGCCACTGTCCCATTCCCTTGCTTGAGGTGCCTGAGGCACTGGTTAGCCTTTTCAGCCTTCAAGGGGTTGGCAAAAAACCCACGCAAGTGAGCCTCAAAAGCAGTAAAATTATCCAGCAACGGGGACTGGCCAAGCAGCAGAGGGGTGGCCCATTTGGCAGCCTGTCCCTTTAAGAGGCTTAACACAAATCCGACCTTCATCTTATCAGTACGAAAATCCTGGGCTGGGAGATCAAGGTATAATTTGCACTGGGCAAAGAAAGTAGGAAAATTCTCCACATCCCCCGCAAACTTATCTGGCAGGCTGATGGGCCAGTTGGCAACGGCTGCTGCAGACGGTTGTTGTTGAAGCACAGCCAAGGCTTGAGTGAGCTGCGTTCTGTGCCTTTAACAGCTGGAGCTGAATCACCACCATCTCTGAGACGTCGGCCCCTTCCATCCTGCCAGCGAGGGAGGGTGAGTTTGTTTTGTTTTTTTGTGGGTGCAAGCAATCTGTCGTGGTACAGGCGAGGAGCGAGGGCTGTAAGCGTAGTCTGGGGAACAGTCCAAGGTCATTCACAGTGAAGGCAGAGTCCGAGATATCAAGACAGACAAGGGAAGTCCAAAGCGTTAGTCAGAGCCAGTCCAAGAAGTCAGGATACCAGGAATCCAATGGATAGCAGGGAAACAAGGCAGGTACTCAAGGAGGTTGGTGACAAGTTGCTTGCACAACAGCCAAGCCTAACTGATGGCTTAAATCCCTTCCCCTGCTGCTGTAGCAGCCAGCTGATGCTGATGAGGCTGAGTTCACAGGTGGTGCTTCAGCCCTGCTCTTCCTCATCACTGCTACTGGGGAGGTTCCTCTGTAAAGCCTTCAGCCTAGCACTTTGCCGTCTCTGCTTCATTGCCAGACGGACCTGTTTTCTCCTCTGCTCCAGTGGCCCTGGCGAGGCCTCTGGAGACACTGCATGTTGCAAGGTGTCAGGTCCAACTGGAGTCCTTGAGCTGGCTGGCTGCAGACATGGTGAGTCATCCCCTGACCTTCGCTGATCCTCCCCTCCGGCAGGCTGTAGGCCCTGTGGTTGTTCCTGTGGGACTTCTGCCTGAGGATGTCCCTCTTCGTCAGAGGAGGTCTCTGCAGGCTGACTCATGACAGGGCCCCAACAATGGGGCCCTAACAAAACCAGTCGAAAAAGATAGAAAAATGGGAGAAAGCACAGAGCCATGCACCTGAGCAAAGGTGAATAGTGGAACCTGCCTATTTGGCTTCGGGGAGATCCCCAGGTTTTGGCATTTGGTAAAACTGAAACCCAAATTTTGCCAAAACGGCTAATTTTCGGTTTATTTTCAGTTCGGGTTTATCAATATGCACAACCTTAAAAGGGAACTTCTTTTTCCAAATTCACTTTTTTAGATATAGCCATTTGTTCCCCTTATTTCCTTGGTCCATCAAAGTCAGTATTGTCTACTCAGACCGGCAGCAGCTCTCTAGGGTCTCAGACAGAGGTCCTTCACATCACCAACTTGCCTTGTCCCTTTAATTGGAGATGCTGGGGATTGAACCTGGGATCATCTGCATGCCAAGCAGATGCTGTACCACTGAGCCACAGCCCCTCAAATTAGAAGGTTTGATAAAGTTATATGCTGGCTTATGTAGTAGCTTCTGTATAAGCTGGCCACACCATATAACCTCTGAAACTCTCAGATTTGGAATTCAGTGAAATCTGCTTTCCTCTTAATAGGCAAAGCTTTAAGATTTAATCTTTCTTCTTAAAGTCAATTTAGGTAATGTAAGTATGAGATATATGCTTATATAGGATTGGTTTCAATGGGTTACACCAGTGTTCTATGTATCTGTTCAAATATGTTGTTTAATCAGATCTAGAGTGATTACATTATTTTTAAATAAAGGTTTAAACCAATATATTGTTTATTGGCTGGGACATACAGGCCATTCACTTTGAGCCTGGAACAAACTAATAAACGTATCTCAATATCTCCCTTGGAGATTGAAGGCTGTGACTCCAAAGATTGGATGTTTTAAGAGAGCATTCAGTCACCAAGCAGCACTGTGATTTAGTGGTTAATGTATTGTTTTAATTCAGTCAGGGTATGTGTACTTATATAGTACAGCCCTATCTCATCAGATCTTGGAAGCAAAGCAGGGTTGGTACTTGGATGGGAGACCATCAAGGAAGACTTTGCAGAGGGAGGTAATGGCAAACCACTTCTGCTAACTCACTTGACTTGAAAACCCTATGGGGTTGCCATAAATTGGCTGCAACTTCATGACACTTTTAATCCCCATGTGGCTGTTTAAAGTAATGCTTCCTCACAGGTGGGTCCCAGTGACAACTCCAGTAGTTCTTTAGCTGGAAGAAGCAAAGTTTGGGAAGACATTGTCTGCCTCTGACTATCATTAGAGTGAAATTCTGAAACTCTGCAGATTCTCCTTCCTGCCATCCTCTCTTCAAACTTCTCTTTGATCAAAACAGAATTGATTAGAAACAGACTTGAGATTCCTAAAAAGAGGGAAAGTAATGGATTGTTGAATTTCAGAGAGAAGCTGGGAAAAACAGGAATTAAGACAATTTCTCTAAACAATTTAGAACAAATACAACCGAGGGTCCTGCAAGGACTTGAGAGAGGTATCTCATTTTCCCCTCCTCAACTATTTACTCTTTCCCTAACCCCCCCCATAAGCCTTTCCCCTTTCCCTCCTTCCTTCTCTCTTTCCCACACACCAGCCATGCTCCTTTATCCATGCTCCTGTCTTCAGTTTTCCCTCCTTCCCTCCCTCTGGTAGTCTCTGTGGCCCTGTTGCATGGTGCTGGCTGCTGGGCAAGGTCTAGTTGTTGTGGTGAGACAGCCACAAGGACTTACAAGGGGTACCTCACATTCCTCCATGTCCCCTCCTCCATACTATTTCCTCTCTCTATATTCCTGGCAACCTTTCTCTGCTCCCTTCTCTCCTTCCCACTGAACAAGGCATTTATCTGCTTCCCATCTTCAGTTATTTTATTTGTTTGTTTGTTTGTTTATTTATTACACTTATAACCGACCTTTCTCCACAATAGGGATCCAATGAAGCTGATATTATTCTCCTCTCCTCCATTTTCTCCTCACAACAACCCTGGCCCAAGAATGTCTCATCTATAGGGTTGCCAGGTCCCTCTTCCCCACCGGCGGGAGGTTTTTGGGATGGAGCCTGAGGAGAGAAGGGTTTGGGGAGGGGAAGGACTCCAATGCCATAGAGTCCAATTGCCAAAGCGGCCATTTTCTCCAGGCAAACTGATCTCTATCGGCTGGAGATCAGTTGTAATAGCAGGAGATCTCCAGCCAGTACCTGGAGGTTACTACAAATAACAATAAACCTGTGCTATTGATAGTCTAGATAGTACCTGGAGGTTGGCAACCCTAGTCATCTACTAAGCTTCCATGGCACAGTGGATATTTGAACCTGTGTCTCCCAGACTCTAGTCTGATACTCTAACTACTACACCACACTGACTTTTATGGGGTGGCTGCTGTTAAACAGTAGCAAGCATCCAGGCCTAGGTGAGTCATACACGTTGCATGGAACAAAGTTGCTCAATAGTTGTTGCCAGGCCTAGCTCTGATGAGGCATCCCTCAAAGTTCCTGAAAAGGGCCCTCCTTGCCTTATACTGACCGAAATGCTGGCAATACTATTGTGGTTGCTTAGCAACCCTCCACATTCACACTAGTGCTTAATAGAGCAGATTCAAATATATTTCAAATAAACATGCCATTCTGTACTCTTAGCTGGTCCAGCTTAGATCCTCTCCGTGATGTGTTGGAAGCATCAGTTGGTCAGAGTTCTATGGATATTTGCTGGTTCATCTGTCTGATTGCTTTACATGTGATTCTTTGAATTATGAAGGCCACCATCTATAAATAAGATCCCTGCCTTTCCTGGTTAGTGGAATTGTGCTAGGGAAAAATTCTCATGGCTAAAATTGTGGATTTTTCTACACCCATTTAAGGATTAGATCTCTGCTTTAAAAGCCGGCTACGGCAAAAAAAGATATTGCAGGTTATAGTCTTGAATTTAATTTTCCTTTTTTTTTGCGGGGGGGGGGGGGTAAACTGTTAAAAGTAAGAGATACAAATGAATCCATTTCATTCTAGCTTCAAATCCAGCCACCCCATAAAAGTCAGTTTGGTGTAGTAGTTAGAGTATCAGACTAGAGTCTGGGAGACACAGGTTCAAATATCCACTGTGCCATGGAAGCTTAGTAGATGACTAGGGTTGCCAACCTCCAGGTACTATCAGTAACTGGCTGCTCTGATTGATGATCTCTGCTTACAATTATATAAGGGAAATCCTTCCCGTTCTAGTCTCATTGTGCATGCCTGATTCTTCGCCATCTGATAGAGAAATATACTTCTAGATGCTGCTGCTATCATCTCTATCTCTAAAGTAGGGTTGAAAAGGGCACTACGAGCACTCTCAGGTTACTGCAAGGAGGAACATCTCACAATCAATCTCTCAAAAACTAAAATTGTTATTTTTTTCTAAAAAAACCCTCCAAGTACAGATGGCAGATTGATGACCATAACATAGAACAAGTTAAAATATTCAAATACCTAGGAGTAGTGTTTCGGTCTTCTGGCACTTGGTCGACTCAGACAATGCACATAACTGAGGCTGCCCAAAGGTCTGCCACAGCAATTTTAAGATTTTTCTTTACAAAAGGAGGTGCACATATACCCAGTGCATTGAAAGGGAAAGTGATCCCACAATTAACCTACGGCTCACAGGTATGTCTTTATAAAGATCTCCATAAATTTGAAGTAATACAATCTAAATTCCTTAGATCCTTATTTGGAGTACCTAGCTGCATTTCAAATTCCCAGCTTAGGATAGAAGCAGGCCTGGTACCTGTAGGAACACATGTACGGTTCCAAGCCATAAATCTCTGGCTCAAGCTAAACCTAGCTCCATCTGGATTAACCTCGCAAATACTCATAGATAACCACCCTTCAAGGTAGATAAGAGATATAGAGGCCCAATTGTACCACCTGGAATATAGAAGCGAAGCATTACTACAACTAGGTTATCAAAGAGCTAAATTACAAATTAAGCAAAGGCTATGGGACATTGCGCTTCAAACTGACAGAGCACAGGCCCCCCTATTACCAGCAAAGAAAGATTGTAATAAAAACTTTGTGCCTCTAAATGACCTTTACTCACTGGAAACCCCAAAGTTGAGAAGAGCCTTTACCTTAGCCCTGTTCAATGTACTTCCATCCACCCTTATTGAAGGAAGATATGCACGTATCCCATATGATCAACGAACCTATCCTTGCCAGTCAGGCGGGATTGAAACCATTGAACACGTCTTATTAGATTGCTGTTACTATCAGGAAATTAGATCCAGGCTCATTAGACCAATATTGTCCAAATACCCAGGTAGAACAAGCTCCTTTTATACTGACCTTCTCCTTGCTGACTGCTCCAACGAGACCACCCTTAAGGTGGCAAACTTCTGCGCACAAGCATGTTTAATAAGACAGAAGAAGGTAACCTAAATTTTAATTAAAGTTATCTGTTATAACTGTACCATTGAACTATTTATATATGTCTAGAGTTATATCAATTTGTTGCTGGTCTTTGACCGTAAATAAACTTGTTGTTGTTGTTGTTGAGGTAGAGAAAGTCTGGAGGTATTGTCCAGTTGGACGCAGAGAGTTTTAATTGAGGATGCTGAACCAACAGTCTGGGATCTGACTTGTGGAGTAGCACAGAGTTCGATATTGCTACTTGTACTCTTTAATATTTATGTTAGGTCATTTACAGTGCAATCCTGGGGAAAGGGGAGAAAGCGTTCAGGAAGTAGACCAGCCACTATGCTGGCATAACTCAGAGATACACTGGCATGGCAGGAAGCTGAACCCCACCAGTGCTCCACCAGCAGAACCCTCTGCATAGTGTTGCCAGGTCCCCAGGTTTTTGGGGTGGAGCCTGAGGAGGACGGGGCTTGGGGAGGGGAGGGACTTCAATGCCATAGAGACCAATTGCCAAAGTGGCCATTTTCTCCAGGTGAACTGATCTCTGTTGGCTGGAGATCAGTTGTAATAGCAGGAGATTTCCAGCTAGTACCTGGAGGCTGGCAACCCTACCTCTGCAGCTGCAGGGGAAGAGGCAGAACCAGGGGCTTGACAAGAGTTAGTCAGCTCCTTAAGCAAGCACAGCCTGGGAATACCCCCCAGAACTGATGTAAAGTTATGCCATCAAGAACTGCAGAATAGCCCATAGGCGCCTGTGCAACAAAAGAGGCACCCACACACCCACAACATGTCCTGGAATAGCAAATAATACCAGCTATGGCCACAGCCAAACACATGCCTCACTGGTCATGGCCAAACACCTTCCCCCAGGCCTGACTCGGCAACTCTGCAGCCACACAGCAACTGCAAGGAATGGGTATTAAAAAATAAAATAGAGCCCGTTTGGGTTTGGAACACTACCGCAAGGGGAGAAAAGACTCCTGAATCTCCCAACAAGCCATTTTCTGTACCAAAACACCACGGAGGGGGGAGTTATTTCCCTGTTTTTGATGTTCTGCTTGCACAGAATATTCTGCAAGTAGCAGTAAAAACCCAGACCCAACTCTTTAAAAAAACAGTACATGTCTAGTTAGACCAATAATCCAAGCGAGAGAGAGATGAATCTGGTTGAGAAAGCTGATTTCCTAGAAGGGAGTGATCTGCTTAACTTGGATAGGGGGAAGTGGTCTTTTTCAGATAATGTAAAAGGTTTAGGGGTGCCTTTGTAACCAAATTTGTTGTTGAAGAAACAAGTTGGTCTTGTTGCTAAGAGTGCCCTTTTTTCAATTGAATCTTGTTTGCAAATGCTATAAATCCAGATGATTTAGCCCCACTGATCCAGCCTACTACACTTTCCTCTCTTCACATTATTTCCTCTTTCCTTCCTTCTGAAAACAGCCATATACTCTCCCCTTTCCCTGCTTCAGTCTCACCTTCTCAGCCATTCTCCAACCTACCTTTTATTTGCCTCCTACCTTCAACTTTATTTATTACTTATTTACTTCATTTACACCCCGCCTTTCTCCATAGTGTGGACCAAAAGAGCTTACATTATTCTCCTCCCCTCCTTTATATCCTCACAACCCTGTGAGACATGTTAAGATGAAAGTGTGTGACTGGCCGCAAATCACCCAGGCATCTGCCACAACAAGATGGGGATTTGCTTAAAACTACAGGTGCTCCTTTTATCATTTTTTTGGGTTTTTTAAACCCCCACGTTTTTTTTTTTATGATTTCATATTTTTCCTGTAAACCTACAGCCCATTCCTGAAATAACAGCGTGTGGCATCGGTGAGGAAGAGGCACAGTGGCACCTCTTCCTAAGCCGATTTGCGCACATCGTAAACAAAAAAAAGGTGTTTTGTTGCTTTTTGTTTTGTTTTACTGGGGCTAAAAACCCCATTGAAAACAGCGAGGCTGCGCCTGCTCAAAAACAGGCACAGCACCGCCGTAACCGGCACCAGCGTAACCGGTCGAACCGGGATAGGAAGCAGCCTAACCGGTGGCTCCTCCCCCCTGGAACGCCCCTGGAACGCCTTCCTGCGCCAGGTATGAGGTATGGGCCCGCAGCGCTTGGCCGCCAGTGGGACTGGTCTTGCCACCAGCGTAAGTACATGTAATCACAGTTTTACATGCACTTACGCTGGCAGCGGGGTCACACTGCCTCCTGAAGACTTTTAGCCCAAATTTTCAGGAATGGGCTGCTAGGGCCCATTTCAGGTTTGTAGAAAGATCTGTCTTGCCTGTTCAAAGCTCCAGTCACCGGATTTAAGTATCCTCAGATTTGGCCAACTTGGCTATTAATATATAGATAGCTGATGTTAAAATATTTTAAAAATATTCTAAAATATTTTAAAAATATTCTAAAGAAACAAATCAAAATTGCAGATTGGATCCAATTTTTTAAAATTAATCTGAATGGTACAACAGAAATGAAAAGCAGAGCATCAGCAGCTACCAGAACTAAGGACAAGAAGGTTAGTAAGGATAGTGTCATCTATAGCTCAATGAAGTAGACAGCAGCCGATGGATGGGTCCAACTGGTTGACATATTTGGAGGTAAAGCATTTTCCCCGTAGCTCAGAATGATATATCACATACTATGGCTTGAATTGTGTGGGTTAATCTGCGGAAAACTGAAGCATGGAGAGTCCCACCTAAAGACAATGTGGTTTTTTCCAGTCCCATGACTCTTCCAGATTTTCTAAATGTTCTGCACTTTCTTACCTAGCTATCAATAAACTTAACACAGTAATCATTGAACTATAAGGAGTCGCAGTGCTATTTTTGTGAAGCAGTAGTAAGAGTTACCCGTATCAAATTTAGTAAGTCAATCTTTATTTACCTTTTAAATTTTGCTTTAAAAAGCACTGACGGAAAAAAGTTGCTATTTATAAATCTTATGAACACTAATTCTTCCACACTGAAATAGACCAAATTAGAGTTTGTGATTAACTTCCGTATTTACAAGTATCAATGGGGCCTCTAGCTTGCTGAATGTCTTCCAGGAAGAGAAAGATGATCCAAGTTACATTTCCTGAGAGTGAAGTGAGAGATGTTTGGCATTTATGGCAAGACATTTCTTCTTCCAGCTGACACCTACTGTCACCTGTCACATTACAAATAATTTGATGATCAGTGGTCGTGAGGTTGGCGTGAGCAACCTCTGTCCCATGGCGGGTGATGATGTATTTAAAGCCACCTATGAAATCTCAGAGGATTCAAACCAAGGCAGGTTGTTCATGGAAAATTCAAAGCTTCACGAACTCAAAGTAAAAATCCTTTCTGCTGTCATTGTCAGCAGCAACACATTAGGCATAAGACGTACAATGTGGAAAAAATTTCAAACAACAAAAGGGTGTCCTGGAGAGCAACAACAAAAGAGCAGGGAGCAACTAACAAGAACCAGCTTCAAGTCTATGTCAATGAAGGACACTGGAATGCACTGGAATGCGTATCCATATAAGAGAAGAGCCATTGTGTGCCACCCACTGTTTCTGGTGGACATATCCTTATTATCATACCATGCCTCTCTTGTTCACATTTTATTTTTACTTTTTTTTTTTTTACTTAACATTATAATTGCTGCTCTGCAACAAAGTTCTTGCAGTAAAAATGCATCACCCTGATCAGATAGCTAGGGCTTTACCACATCCCAAAATTAAATAGTGAGGTAGCAAGGTACACAGCCCCACACCATTTATTGGCTCTATACATCAACAGCTTCTGGAAATTTGCTTGAAAGATTCCTGGCAGCTAATATACTGGCAGCTAATATAGGACCAAGAGCACCAGTCTCATATACACCCTCTAAATTTTTCTCCCCAGAAGCATGTGGCTAAATTCTGAATCAACTACGGCTTCCAGACTGTCTTCAAAGTATTATAATATATATTGCATTTTAATAGTCATGAATTTAGAACTTAGGAAGAAGTAATTATTCATACTGGAAATGAAGCTTTATTCAAAAAAAAAATCCCTAGTCTAAAATTTATTCACTCTCTAACTGAAGGTTCAGTTTTAAAACTTCTTTATCAGTGTTTAAAACTGCTTTACAGAACTGAAGGTTTGGGCCTAATTATGCTTGCTTGAAATTAATGGAAATCCAATAAGCATGCTTTGGACCACCGTACTAATTATATGATTCTATATAGCACTGCAGCTATCTCGAGGATAGCTCAATCAATTTCTACAAACAGTGGAAGTAACCTGCATCCATCTTTGCCCCGTTGAATGTAGATGCAGTGAAAAGGGACTTTGTGACACCAGAGATGCTGACAACTGTTAAACAAATGTGATTGAATTCAAACTTACTATGATCACACAGCCTACAGATTGAACCATCCCAATGTTTTTGTTTGAAGTTTGAATTAAAACCGATGTTGAGCATCTTTGCACCTGCACATTAGTTGATTCTACATGCTTCCGTGCATACATTACTTTCCATGCTTTTTATATCAGCTTTTTGTCATGATGAAGGATGAGAGCCATGTGGTCACCTAGGGAATAATAGGTTTTCCCAGAAAAATCATTACAACTCCTATGTACTGATTCAATGTATTAATTTACTCTACCTTTCCGCCTTCATCAGGGCCACCAAAGCAGTTAACAGATTTAAAACATACATTGAAAAAAGTCTTTTGAGGTTCATTCCTGAGAGGAATGCCTGCACCAGTCTTTGGAGGCAACGCAGCTGCGCTGCCTCCAAAGAGGTTTCGGCCCCACCGAAACCTCCTCCCGGTGTTAAAAATCCATGCAACCCTCATAGGGTTGCACAGGAGATACGCCACCTAAAAGGTCCTGTATCTCGGCAAAAATAAAAAGAGGCATACCCGGCCCGAAAGGGCTTTGGAAGCCGCCTAAAGGCGGCTCCTCCCCCAGCCCAGTGCTGGAACTCCCCGGGAACGCCTCCCAAGACACCGTCGCAGCCTTTGATGGCGTTCGGACGCCATCGGAAGGCCCTGTTGGCGTCCTGGGGTGGCGCTGCCGTGGCAGCCCCCCACAACCGGCATCCGGGCCTTCCCGCCAGTGTTCGGGCCACTAACACCGGCGTTAGTAGCCCGGACGCCAGCGTGGGGGGCCCGGACACTGGTGCGGTGCCTTCCTGGCTTCCTAAGGGCTTTCACCCTTAGATCTCAGGAATGCACTGTAAAACTATTAAAACACATCACTGACAATTAAAACCAAACTAAAATACATACAAAAACTAAAAACAACAATTCAAACATAGAGCAGGAACAAGGCATTCTTAAGTGCAACTGCACACTCGAAAGATATGCAGAAATAATGGTTGGGTTAACGCACAGAGGTATGCTTCCACATGATCATGTCAAGATGTACATTGTCTCATGACCTCTGAACTCACTTTTCTGTTTTCTCATCCTCCATTTCATTCAGGACTGTATCCATAGAATCTTTCCCTTCTACCCCCTCAGACCAGTTCAGGTCCCTTCCCTGAATTTTCACAGGTGGATGGTTTTCTAGCCTCACAGAATTGGCATGAATTTTCCTGGCTCAAGAACAAATTGCAGGTATATAATATATATTTTCTGAATATACTGGCAGGTACTTGAGATATACATACCTGTCATGAGAAAGTTTATTGGTGTTTGCCCTCTTTAACACATGGAAATTATTTAATACATTGTTTTACATCAATTAGATTAATAATTTCATTTGTTGCAGGGTTTGTGATGCTCTTCTTCAATATACACTTTCTATTCTATTTCAAATTTCTACTCTAACTACAACTCTGATCTCACTTTTCACACATTTCTGTTTTATTGAAATAAAGTTTAAAAATATATGCCTCTTCTAAAGGTAGCAAACTAATTTTAGTAAGCCTATAAAAGCTATCGCTAACTGCTTTTCAAAGTAGTTGTCTTATTCAAAGAGTGCTGTGTCATATTCATCATGCTGAACGATGTGTACAACATGAGAGCAAGTGTTATGGAATGATGGATAGAAATGGGGAATTATTATAGCTAAGTAAGTTGAATAATAATTTGGCTGCAATTGAAATGAAGAATTCCCACAGGCTCTAAGCTTATAAGCATATGCTGCTTTAAAAGGAAATACTGTCACCCCTTCTTTTAAAAAAATCCAAAAGTTGCCCCACCTTTTAAGACAAAGAAATACCTGAATAGTTGCATTTTAATAAAATTTATAACTATTAAATTCTAGATGCTACACTACTCTGTGTTTATAAAGCCAGTGAAACCTCAAATGGGCTTTTCAGATGTTTTACTGCACTCAATCCTGCACAGTGATATACTAGAAATAAGAACAGTTATGAGCTTCACTAGTTTAGCCTTCAGAATCAGTAACAAAGCTGAGCTTCAGATTTTAAGCCTCACTAACATGATAAGCTTAAGCTCACCAGCCTTCAGGACTTGGAGAGGTTCAATATGCTTCCACAATAGCTCTGATAGATTTAGTTTTACAGAAACAATTTCAAATTTAAATAACAAAATATGGGCTCCCTCCCACCCTCTGTCCCAAGGAAATACATTTAGGGGAATCAGATACCATGCATGCCACAATGGTCGTTTATGCATGAGAGTTTTGCCTGGGGTTCCCTGTTCGCTCAACCCACACTTTTGTGATGCAAATCCAAAAATTGCTATGCACCAGCGAAGTCACCTAACTCAATTCCAGAGTATCTGAGTCCTAGCCCATTGAAAACACTGCTTTGTAATTGGCTGTAGTGCTTACTGTGAGAAAAACACCCAGTTCCCCTCTCCCCCTGGCAGAAACCCAGGTGCCATTTTAAAAAAACATTTTAAAAAGCTGAGCTCTTTAAAAGGAACTGGGTGGGGGTGAGGGAAAACCCAAGTGTTATTTCGAAATCCTTTCCTATGTGAGACAAACAGGCTGGGAGAAAAAAAAAACCAGGAAGCATTTGTGTCCCCTTGAAATGCTGCTTTGTAATTGGCTGTAGTGCTTACTGTGCAAAAATGTCACCCCCTCCCCCAGCTCCCCTGTCTCTCACTTTGCCTTATGCATGGAGATGAGGACGATTTCACCCAGGCTGATCTCAGAGGAGATTGAAGAATCGGGATTTCACAGGAATGGGGTGACCCAGAATTTGTGAGGGCTGGCTGCGAGGTCATCTCTATTTGATGGAAAGCTCATGTATAACTCCAAGGAACAACTGATACAGTCCAGGGGCAAACTTGAGTGAAAGTACCCATGCAAAAAGGACCTATATTTCAAAGGGTAGTTGTAGTGGAATAAATGTTTCCCGTGTTATCCAGAAAACTACTTTGAATGCCTTGTCACCCAGGTCTAATCTTGAAAGAAGCATGATAGGATAGTGGAACCACACAGAGACTTTTTTTATCTACAGAGCTTGCCAAGAATATACTACCAGGGAGAGCAATATATACCTCCTATCCCCACATCTGAATGCAGAATAGTTTGAAGACATTATTCAGGTATGAGATATGCAAGACTACTAGGATGGCTTTTGCTCCACAGCAAATATTTCTGGAACTAAGGGATGAGTTATGAAATTAATACCCTAACCCAAAATCTCATTACATGAATGTAAATTATATGTTTAGGTCTCCCCCAAATGCCCCTAAACCCCTTTCATGCACCCATTGGTGCTGGGAGGGTTGTGGGATCCTTCAAGCATCCTAGGATTAACTGGGAGTTATCTCCACTCTGCAAAAAAAAAAAAAAAAAAAGGCATGACAAATAACAGGATCCAATTTGTATGGAAATATGTCAGGGTGCACCGAGAAAAATGGAGGGTGGTTGCACATAACAGGAACTGCAGTTAATCCCCTCTCCCACCCTGGTTTAATTATGTACTGGAGGTATTTGCCCATCTTCTAGAAGGTGCACATCACAGGAAAGAGTAGAGAGTGTGGCTGGATTTTTAGCTGATGAGTACCGTAATAACACCAATTATATCTATTTAAAAATGGATTACAGATCTGGACAATGGGGGGTGTATGTTAGAACTGTACCAGTAATCAAGACATGTAACATGGCACTACTATTCACAGTAGTTTAAGCAACAGATCACATGATGAAAGCAGCTGAACACATGAATATGTAGATAACACAATCGGTTGTGCCTTGAAGTAAGCTCTAACAGCAGCTCCCTATACTTGTTGTGGAGCGCTTTTGAAACTCCTGAATTTCTAAAGTGAGTCATCAAGTGTGATAGAGAGCTACTTTTTGGGGGAGGGGATGAGCCAACACTGAAACCTTGTAGCATACAGAACTACCTGGCCACAGATTGGACAGATTCATGGAGGATAGGTCTATCAGAGGCTACTAGCCATGGTGAGTAAAGGGAATCTGGTGACTAAAGGGAACCTCCAAGTTCAGAGGCAGTAAACCTCTGAATAAGAGCTTGTGTTTACTATTAGACTTGTAGTTCTGCTTATTTATACCAGGATAGGCATGTCCTCTTTCCTCCCAGTCTCTGTCATGTATCTTCTGCTCATCTTCTGGAGCAGAAGTCCTCCAGTTACACCTCTTCTTCCTTGTTACTTAAGCCACGCACACAAGAATCCTCCTTAGCTGGTTACCAGTTAGCTCCCTTGGTTGCCTAGGTTACCATTGTCATACCTGTTGTCCGCTTCTCTACATTTCATATTAGTTCTCTTTTTAAGCCTATCTAAAAATTAGAGGGGGGAGAGGTCATAATATGAACACTCACAAGTCTAGAATATTCCCAACAAAGCTTCCTGAGACCCAAACAGCCTTTACAATCTGACCATTCAAATAAAATATACAGAGAAAGAAGCAAGATTGATTGAAGCAAAGGAAGAAAAGTGGGGGAAACCAGGTAAACAATATACACAGGTTGATCAAATGCAAATACGATGGGATAAATAAGGGAGTTCCGACTTCACTGAAAGAATAGCTAGCCTGTCATCAATCAATCATCAATTACAATGGTATTTTTGTTTCTTCGTGAAGAATGCACTCTGGCAAATAGGCTTCAAGTTGAAGACATACATAAAACATATAGAGACAGATCCCTGGCTACTTTGTCTGTTGTCAGATTAATGTCTGTTACTGGTACACCAGGGGATTAAACACTTGTGCTTCTGTGCTTTTTCACCTGTCCATTTTGTTGCCACATGCACTGCCTGACCTCCCGCCCTGGTCATGGCAACCACACCAGAGACTCACTGTACTGTCTAAGCGTTAAAGCCTGCTGCTCTGGGCTAGCACTCCGCTGCATTATTGGCTGTCCACGACAAGAGACCGGGTCACCCCTGCAGAACAAGCCAAAGGGAAGCCATGATCCTGATTGTCTCCTGATCCAAAGGGAAGCCATAACACCAAAGCGAGAGCATCACGTCGCTCTCTCCTGCAGTCCCCCCCAGTATCCTGTGAGAAAAACATCCGCCGCAATCTGCATTAACAACTAAGAAGAACTCCTCTGCTGCATCCCTGGAGTGTAGAGATTCACACCTTCCTGAGGTATTATCGAACATGAGAAGATCGAGTCGAGTCATCCCGGAGATATGCAAATCATTGGTGCCAGCTTAGTTTACAAATTGTCAGTCTGTCCGATCCCTGCAGCTGAAGTCTTTGATCCCTATTGTTTTAGATAGGAGCCATATGGGGAATCTCAACCCCCCCACACACCCCAGAGAAGGGTATATTTTTTCCTCCCTGACAAAGCAAGTAGTTCTTCTCCTTCTTCTGCCCTACCTAACTCTCCTTTCTACCGTGTGTGTTGAGTTTTGCGGAGCTCCACACCTCCCTCCCTCCCGGTGACTTGGCTGGCTCAAGGCTCTGATACATCCCTCTCCCATCCCCCACTATATTTCATTTTGTACCTATATGCCACAGATTTTGAATATCTCCACTTCTAGATCGGTTACGTATTACCCAATCAACAACATCCTCTCCCTTGAGAAACGTCTCTAATCCTACCTCCTTTTTATTCTTAGTTTCTTGTATGTATGTATTTGCAACAATGAATAAATGAATATATATATAAACACTTTTAATATGGAATTCCTTGGACTGTCGTTATTCTGAGATTCACTGAAAACAACCCTGGTATACATTGGGCCATTTCACTATATAAATTAGTGCCGCTGCTCATGCTAATTTCCCCAATCAAGGAGCAGTTTTGGTAACAATTTGCTTCTCCTCCTCTTCCTCCTCCCAGCTGGGAAATAGCTCCCCCAGAGTTGGTTGCCAGAGATGGGAGGAAGATGCATCACTTCCATTTTAAGTACCTGATAATTTGAGCTTTGTTTCCCATAAGAAGGTACCTGTACAGCAGTAGCTACTGGTCAGATGAATGAGGAAGGGCAAGACTAACATATCAGCATTCAATTTGCTGGTATGCTAATATCAATACAGAGGTTTGTGTGTTTGTTAAGTCTGCGTGGGGAGGACACACAAGGTCGAGACGGAGTTCCAACAACAACGCTTTATTGTAGAAGAGAACAGAACTGGAGAACTCAGTGCAAACGGCCCTGCTTATATGCTCCCTTGGCCGGCCCACGCCACTCCCCCCCAGATCTGTGATAGGGGGGAAACAATCCCGGGTTACCAATGGCGTGTGTTGGCTTAGGGCCAATAGCGCGAGCCAGTTTGGACCAATGGCGCATGCAGGACTTAGGATCCTTCGTCCAGGACTCAAGCTCCTAAGTTTCCCCCTGCTTGTCGCCTAACTATATACATACATTACAGTGTTCATAGCTCAGCAACATCTCTTTTTATATGACACAGGTCTTTAGCATCCGTCTGGTCTGTGCAAAAGATGCTGCAGGACTACAGACTGGATGTAAACAGAGCTGAGATAATGGTAGTAGCTCTCATTCTTCAGTGTAAAAAGTCTGAGTTGCAGCAGGTGACTGAGTCAACCTCTGTTTTCTTGGTTCAAACCAAGCCTTCCTTTTTCTCTCTCAAGAATCACTGTGCCTGAAATGCCCCCTTTCCCACTGTTATATAATGCTGAAGATACTTTTCCATTTACTGCATTGATTTACTCTGGACCAGCTAATTTTTTAAGCAGGTATGTTGGTAAATTTAGCCATAACAGTTTAAAAACAACAACAAAGACTTATATATTTAAAAAGTAAAGTATGCCTTTGAGTCACAACCAACTCACGAGGACCCCACGCAGTTCCACCTCATTAAGTTTTCAAGGCAAGAGATGAGCTGAAGTGGTTTGCAGTTGCCTTCCTCTGCATAGCAGCCCCAGGCTTCCTTGGTGGTCTCCCATCCAAGCACTGTCCCTGTTTAGTTTTTGAGCTCTGATGAGATCAGGTTTGTCTGGGCTATTAGGGCTGCAGAAAATGTATTTACATGCATGCACACTGCAGTGTATCCTCTCCGCCTTTCAGTGACTTAATTTTCAGAGATTCTTGAGAGGTCTGAAACTAGAAGAATGGTAACACTACTCCACATGTGTTGACATTACCAAAATCCAGAAAATCCATTCTTCCTATGAAGACAACGTGGGGACAGTGCTTTATTTAGGACAAATCTAAGGAAAAAAGAGAGTGACCCTCATAAATTTGGGCCGTGTGATCTTTTCCATTTGTGAAATAAAACAAACTCCACAGCATTGACCCTGAAGTATATTAAGCTCTAGTAAGATTCCAGCAGTTCAGACTTGAAGTGTCAGGTCACATGGCTGAGTGCTCTAGATTCTTAACGGAAGCAGCGATACCTCAGTGTGCTGAATCTGTGAAAGATCCAGACGGCTGTACAGAGCAGCACTCTATGGTCATGGATTTGCAGACAGGAAAGCAGAAATCTCTTGCCCAGTTACATTGTGCCTTCTAGATTTCTCACTTGGGAATACTGTATTGGCCATTATGCATGGGAGGTTTTGCCTTGGATTTGCCACTCTCTAAATGCACATTTTCCCCATACGAATTCTCAAAATTTTGTATCAGAGCTTATTTTTAAGTTTTGAGAATTTGGATGGGGAAAATGTGCATCTAGAGAGCGGCAAATCCAAGGCAAAATCTCCCCTGCATAATGGCCCAGCATATTATTAGGTAAAGGTAGTCAGTCCTCTGTGCAAGCACCGGGTCATTCCTGACCCATGGGGTGACGTCACATCCTGACGTTTACTACTATATATATTATTGAAAATGTGTAAGAAAGAAAACTTCATTAGAATTTTTTTTTAACTGTGTCAGTTGTGATTAAAAGCTGATTTGGGTATATTATGAAATAAGGATACCTGCCCACATTCTGCCAACACTTAGATTTTATGGATATTGTTCTTCTGTTCTTCCATCTCTGCAGAGGAGAGACTTTCATTCATGCTTCAACTATGTTCACTCTCTCCAGACTGCAAAAAGATTTTGTGATGTAACACACATTCGCCTGAGAATGGTAATCTGAAAGTGCCTAATTGACTTTATGCTTACATTTTGAGCCATTTTGGAACCCAGGCATCGTTGGAAAAAGGAGAGCATGATCCATTTTTGTTTATATAAAATGAAGTAAACTTGTTCCTTAAGAGGTATTCATAAATTTTATTTCCCTCAACCGTGAAATATACTTCATGGCAGAATGATAAGACTTGCAAAGAGCTAACCAGAGTGAAGCATTAGGGCAGAAAGAAGCTTTGCTAATTGACCAAGCATTAATGAATATCAGGTTGTTTAGGACACACTAAGTGGTTGAATGACTCTGCTATAAAAGTGCTAACTTTCACACCCCTGTAGAAGACTAACAGCCCATTCCTGAGCTGGCGGCGTGCAGGGATGGCAGGGAAGAGGTGCAGCCACGCCTCCTCCTAAGCCGTTTCATGCACGCCGCAAAAACGAAAAAAGCCTTGAAAAGGCTTTTTTTGGTTTTCAATGGGGCTAAAAGCAGACGCAGCACCGCTGTTCCCGACGCCGGTGTAATAGGCCAAAAGGGGATAGGAAGCTGCCTACCTGGCGGCTCCTCCCCCCAGTCCGCCCCGGGAACGCCCCCTGCGCCTGTGTGGCCATTCTACGCCATGGCCTGTGCCACGGAGAGCCCACGGCAGCGGAGGGGCAAGGCACAGCTCGGCGGAGCTTGGGCGCCAGCAGAACTGCCCTCGCCGGCAGCGTAAGTGCGTCTTAATCCGTGTTTAGATGCACTTACACTGGCGGCGAGGTCACGCTGCCTCCTAAGGGGATTCGGCCCCCTTCCTCAGGAATGCGCTGTAAAAGACACATGAACCTGGAGATTCCTGATCATATCCCTAGATGTAATTTTTGCTGCAAAAAGCAGATGTGGAAGTAGATGCTGATGAAACTTAGGAATATGAAATAGGGCTACGAGAAAAACACAAGTTGAAGGGCGGCTTTAGTGAGGAGTTCAGACATGGGTCTGGCATGCAATCAGGTTATTAAAAGAAACTGTTAAAGTTTAGGGAGGACCTTGTGGGGAAGGTGTAGGGGTCATACCACCAGAAATGAAAAGGGGTGAATGTATATGGGGCAAACAAAAAGAGAGATGGAGACCCGTTACATACCTAGAGGCTTTACAGTAAGCAGTCAGGGAAAAGCAGGGCTGGATTGTAGGAGAGTGAGAAATAGGGAAGCAGGGCAGGTGGGGAAGGGTAATGAAGTTGAATAATGGGGAGAGATATTGTCGAAGGCTTTCACGGTCAGAGTTCATCCGTTCTTGTAGGTTATCCGGAGAGACACTGTCCTCCAGTGTTACTCCTCTGAAGATGTCTGTCACAGCTGCTGGTGAAACGTCAGGAAAGAAAATACCAAGACCATGGTCACACAGCCCGGATAACCTACAAGAACGAATGGGGAGAGACTTTGGAAAGTAGATGGAGATACATTCTAATATTTCTAAATTGCTTTGAACTCTGGAAGGAATTGGGGGGGGGGGAAGGTGTTCGCCAGCACACACTATACAACCTGTCACCCTTCCTTTTGGTGTCTCAGGGCACAGGAGTGGGGGAAGAGAGCAGGTGCAGTTTTATGGGAAGTGAGCAGCAAATACTGACAAGAAACTGTCCAATATCAGGATGTTGCATCAGCAGTGCCATGGCAACCACATCCACCACTGAGGCCTTCAGGACTGAGCCGGCGTTGTGTAGTGGTTAAAAGCAATGGTTTGGAGCGGTGGACTCTGATCTGGAGAACCGGGTTTGATCCCCCACTCCTCAAAATGAGCAGCGAAGGCTAATCTGGTGAACTGGATTTGTTTCCCTACTCCTACACAAGAAGCCAGCTGTGTGACCTTGGGCTAGTCTCACTCTGTCAGCCTCACCTACCTCAGAGGGTGTATGTTATGGAGAGGGGAAGGAAAAGAGATTGTAAGCTGGTTTGATTCTTCCATAAGTGGTAGAGAAAGTCGGCATATAAAAACCAGCTCTTCTTCTTCTTTCTTCTTGCACAATCCTATGCATGCAGGCATGTAGCCAAAACATTTATGGTGGGTGCCATCAGTATACAGGGGGAGGGGGTACTAGGATTGCCAGATCCCCATCATCCTGAACCCTCATTGGATACAGCATGATGTCATGGGTGGGGGTCCAGCAATATAATGGGTTGGGGCCTGGCAATGTCACATTGAATAGTTGTGTTAATAGTGTACTTCCACATACCATTAGGTAGGTACCACATGATATCTGTGTGTGATAGCTGTTTCCTATAGTTGTGTAGTTGTTTTCTGTTGCCCCAGAAGGTCGGACCAGAACCAACAGGTTGAAATTAAATCAAAAGAGTTTCCGGCTAAACATTAGGAAGAACTTTCTGACAGTGAGAGCGATTCCTCCGTGGAACAGACTTCCTCAGGAGGTGATGGGCTCTCCTTCTTTGGAGGTTTTTAAGCAGAGGCTAGATGGCCATCTGTAAGTAGTACAGATTCTGTGAACTTAAGCACATCATGAGAGGGAGGGCAGGAAGGAATGCATAAGTTTTTGGCTTTTGTGGCCTTCTCTTACATGCCCAGGGAAATGCCGATTTCCTCTTTGGGGCCATGAAGTGATTTTCTGCCAGGCCAGATTTGCCAGGGATTTTGGAGGGTTTTTTTTTGTTTTTGTTTTTTTGGCCATCTTCTGGGCATGGAGTAGGGGTTACTGGGGGTGTGGGGGAAGGTAGTTGTGAATTTCTTGCATTGTGCAGGGGGTTGGACTAGATGACCCTGGTGGTCTATGATTCTATGATTTTACATACATGCAGAGTGTTTGCACTCTTGGCAGTCAGAAAATCAATTCTTCTTTGTAAAGATTTATTTAGATCCTCTCAAAAACCTTACTTTTCTATAGTGAGAGGTGGTTATTATGTTCCCTCAGTCCTTTGTTAAAGTTGTTGTTTTTTTTGGGGTTTTTTTGGGTGAAAGGAGTTCAAATCTGCCAGAGAATTATTTCTCTTCGGTCTTTTAGCACTAAAGTTTTTTTGGGGTGAGAGTGTGAGGATTGGAGCCTGACAATAGCCATTCATTGATGAGTAAAAGGCATTCTGCACAGGCTCAGAGGCATGCAGTCCTTTACACAGACATGTTTCAGCATGTGGCTCAGTGGTAGAACATCTGCTTGGCATGCAGAAGGTCCCAGGTTCAATCCCCGGCATCTCCAGTTAAAAGGACCAGGCAGTAGGTGATGTGAAAGACTAAGTAGACAATACTGACCTTGATGGACCAAAAGTTTGATTCAGTATAAGGCAGCTTCATGTGTTCATTTCCCTGGCTGGTAATTCCACCACTGCTCCTTTAAGCCCTGAAAGGGAAAAGGTGCTGTGGACCGGTGCTGTGTCTGTCCTCCTTGGGGGACATAAAGCTGCTGGAGGGCATTTCCAATAGAACAGGGGTGGGGAACCTTTTTTTCCACCAAGGGCCATTTGGATATTTATAACATCATTCGCAGGCCATACAAAATTATCAACTTAAAAATTAGCCGACCAAGACATTTCTTAATGGCCCAGGTGGGAAAGGGTTAACACAGTTTCTTGGGCAGTCCTAGCAGCTCCATAGCTAACGACTCTTCTGCAAGGGGGGGGAAGGTTCCTTTTCTCGGCAAAACAAACTCACATCTACCTTGAATAGAGCCTATTCCTGTCTGCGGGAGGGGGGCGGATCACCAGTCTTAAATTCTTCTGAGCTAGAGATCTGCCAGACCAAATGATTTTGCAGGCCTTAAAAGGCCCCCAGGCCTGACGTTCCCCACCCCTGCAATAGAAGAAATGGCATGCAGGGGAATGAGACGCTCCCTGCTTCCAATGCCATGATCCTGGTCTATATTAGCCTCTCCCCACAGCTGCTTTTTTGCAACTAAAATACACATCTGGGGATATCACAGTGTCATGCATGCTTTGGCACTTCAATTTCTTATATTCTCTCAACCTGCTTTTAAACACCACCACGAAAACATAAACTTTTGTTACTTTTAATTCATACATATCCCACAGAAGCTTCATAAAGACCTTAAAACCACCTCTTCCTAAATTCACACAGTCTACTATCAATCAGAGTCAGAGATAGGTGGGTAGTAAATACAAACAGTTGTATTCTTGCATCCAATTCAAAATGGATCAATTGGAAGACATCTCCCGATGGTGGACAACCCAAATCAATCTGAATTTACTGATATTGACAAGACTTCTAGGCCATGTCACACTCTCAAGAACCTCAAAAGGATTATGATGCCTAGGAAGAGCCCTACAGCTTGCGCCAACTGTTTCCCCTCTGTCCCCTCATGTACCAAGGTACCAAATGGTGAGCACAGCTCCTGGAAACCACCACTGGAAGCCCCCAAGACCTGAATGCCACTGCCCATGCTCTCAGCAACATCAAGCGTCTAAGGCTCTACTGCAATCATAGTTTTAGGAGCTCCCGCTCTTGTTCATCACCTTTATACATTAGGAACCAGGGCAACAGTAAAGGCTCCCAGGAACCTCAGGAACTGCCTATGATGTCAGTAGAGTTCTAATGACAATAGAGGCAAGAAGGGCAATGGCACACCCTTTCCCCTCCTCTGCAGCCCATTGATCTGTGAAGGCTCCCCACCCCCCACATAGGTTCAAGGACCATAAGAGCAAACTTTTCTGGGGTCAGAAATTACTGCTGGGGGGAGGAGAACGCTGACAAGGGGCAAAAACACATGGTCGCTTTATCCTCCTTTATTCCGTTTCAGCCAGGATTCAGCCAGGATCGAACGCACGGGTGTTCGATCCTGGCTAAATCCTGGCTGAAACAGGGAATAAAGGAGGATAAAGTGACCGTGCATTTTCACCCAAGGTCTATGACAATCAGCACCTTCTGCTGATGGATTGCTGGATCCAATCCATTGATTTGTTCCAGTGACATTAATATACAACAATATCCCTTTGGCTATGCAGTGATGGCAAAGCTGACAAATCAAGTAAATAAAACATCCAGTGAAGATTTTCACCAAAAATGGGGACTGCATTTTGTATTTTTTTTGTAAAGATTGGATAAATAGAAACTGATATGTTATAACATTGTATTGGATTCAGCATTATTGAAGTCAGTTACTACATGAAAATTTCATATGCATTATATTTGAGATAGTGTTTAATTTTGGCTATAATTGTTTTGTAAGAGCAAAGTATATTTAGAGATTATTTGCTTAGATAAATATTGGTAAGGTTCTTTACAATCCTTTTGAATATATACAAGTGGATAGTAGTCATCAAATGGACATATAGGCCATAGTAGTAAGGTAAAAATAAAGCATACATATTATGATTTGACTGTTAGTTTAGGGGCAGTTGGTAATAATATTATATTTAGAATAATTAAAGAAATTAAATGTTATGTTCACCAAATCAGAGACTATTTTGGTATATTGTAGTGATAAGATTGTTTTGGTGCCAGGTATTATGTATTGTTTAGTATTGTTGTGTATTGTATGTTTTGTTTGTATTTTATTGAATTGGAAAATTTATATTTAAATTTAAAAAATATCCCTTTGGCATTATTCCTATAAGACGCTCACGAAGAAATCAGAATTAAAGCATCAGCTGTGAAGGGAGACCTTTGTATTTTTCTATTCCAGTGGATTACTTAGTAAGTCCAGCTACTTTTGGTTGGATCCTCCCAGCTTTTCTGCTGGTGCTTGCCCATCCCCCTCATCATTGCATCCCTTGTGGCTTTTTGTCTCACAGTCCCTGGCATACCTTTTTTCAAGGGTTCAAAGGGGACTCTTCCTTCTTCCCTCCGCAGAAAATCTGATAGAATCCAACAGGCTATCTCTACCCAATCCTCAAAGCCACTGCAGGGATCAGTGTACATTGGTTACTTCTTTATTCTAATGTTTGCCATCCTGAAATGAGATGAATCTTGCTGAGCAGCAAGCAAAATGTGTTATGTAACTGGAAGCAACTAATTCTTGCCTTGACTTTTAATGGGGGGCAGTGTTGTGAGGGAGCTTGCCTTTCCTGCCAAATCATTTATGTGACCTAATGTATAGGCTCACAAACAAATTGATTTAAATTCAGCATGTTTATATATAGATACTATTGTGCTGTTAATCTTTTCAGTGCAGGAACTGAAAAGCATAGTGTTGACATCAGAACTATTGAAAATGATTTCTTAAGAGTCACTTGAGGGAAGGCATCTAAGCTACTGTATAACTGTGAAAGATACAAATACATTCCCCTCATATCCTAAGAGGATTTTTTCTGCTGTGCAGAAGTGAGACATTTGAAAAATGGAATTTTTTCATAAATTAAATGAGAAATTATGGTTGAAAACAATATTTTAATTAATGAATTTTAAGAAATAATCCCTAGCTAGCTCCTGTCCATTGGGAAACCATCTTTCAAATCTACAAAATTATCAAATATGTTTTTTAAAAAACAATTTTTTAAATAATTTATCCTCCATTCTCTCTTAATATACGCCCTTTGTGTACCAGAATCTATTAACAACCCCCTGAAGCCAAACACGACATTTTTTTCAACGAATCGCTACACCCATTCAAAAATCAAATGGCAGGAGAGAACAGAACAGTTCGTTCTCATTAAGAGACCAAGACGTGCAACTATTATCACTGAAACGCTCCTCACAACAGAGTAGTTATGCAGACATTATGAACAGAAGCAGCAATAAAAGAGAGTGCATCAACCTAAACAAAAAACAAATGAGCATCAGCCTCAAATACATTGTTGGAAATTTATCAAAGCATTCCACTCCAGCAAAACAAACAAACAAAACAAAAAACAAAAAAAACCACACAAATGAACATTATTCTGTAGTCTTGCTAAATCACTTAAGACTGCTGCAAGCACTGCAAGGAGCAAGATGGGGTAGCATTATCTAAAATTCATCCAAGGAGTAATTACCACTATAGAAGTGTAGACTCAAGAACAATAGGATCACTTCCTGTGGTATTATACCACCTAATCATGGATGCCCCATAAGGCAGATTATTAAAAAATGTGCATTTGTTTAAAAAATAACACAAACAGACTGCTGGACTTGATGGACCTTGGTCTGATCCATGGCTTTTCTTATGTTCTTACATAAAACAACTGGTACCAATAGGCTTCTTGGTTGAAGGAAGGATTTGAACCCAGGTCTTCACAATCCCTCTGTCTACTACACCATACAGTGATTCTTTGTTGTTCTTCACATGGTAGTGACACTGCCTCTCTCCGTTGCTATTCTAATCAGATGGGAGAGGTGGCTGCTCCCTCTTGGCATTAGGTGATGGGGCTGCTGTTTGCCTTGCATTCCTCAGACATCATGCAGGCATGGTGGTTGTAGTAGTATTTGCGTGCAGCTGGGGGAGGCAAACAATAGAGGAAACTACAGTGTGGATTAGGCCTGTGGAGTGAGAATGTTAGTTTAAGCCCTTCCCCTGAGCTGTTCTCCTGATTAAACAGTGGCCCAGAGGAGCTGCCTTTTGGCCACTGGCTTTCAGGATACCTGAAATTTGGCATGGAGAAGAATGGTTTAAGCATAACAGCTGGAAGGGAAAAAGTTCCAGCCTAATAGAAGGTATTGATTGGCTTTTCACTTTAGATTTTACTTTTGCCCATTGCTCCTGCTTGCTGCCTCCGCCTAACTGTATGTATATCTTTTTGAAATCAATGAGAATCAAAATGAAAATGTCATTATAATAATGGAACAAATATAAATTACTCTTTTAAAAATGAAAATTGTGATTTAAACAAAATCAGTGTACTGGTTAAGACAGTGCCATGCATTTTCAGTCATATTCTTTTCTACAACATTCAGATGAACAAATTGCAATCCCACAATGGTATCCTCCAATAAACTAGACACTGGCCACTTCTACACCAGGGTAATTTTTGTCTCTGGTTGCTGATGCAATTCAGCATGAAATTGCTTTGCAGTGGAGATTCCAGACAGCACGATAATCCATTTTCTTACCATTTTTAACCATGGTTTCCCTTTCACACCCTATGTGCATTGAACCCCTCTCCTGAAGTATTCTTACATGAACCTCAGGATTATCTGCCCACCCTGGTTAAATTTTTTTTTTTTGAGGAGCATGACTAACACTGCATAGGAAAAAAAACCTTAAAATAAAAACTGCATATATTTGCAAACACCTCCAACCATCCCCTCCTCCTCTTCCTTCAAATCCATGAGCATGATTAATGCTGGATAGGAATAACACAATACCTTTAAAACCTAAAAAAAAAAACCTCTCACGAATCCTCCCCTCTGTCTAAAACACTGGTTCCCAACCGGGGGTCCGTGGACCCCAAGGGGTCCACAAGAACTAAATTAAGATCTGCGAAACAAAGTTATAAATCCATAATAAATTAATATTTTCAATTAAAAGTTCTCTATCATAAAAATATATATTCAAATATTATTCTAAGTTTAATGTTTAACTAACAGTTATGATTAAAGTTTATTTTCAAATTCTCTGAATTTTTATTTTGAACCTTGGGGTCCCTGCACTGAACAAAAAAGTCCTAGTGGTCCCTGGTCAAAAAAAGGTTGGGAACCACTGGTCTAAAAGGTAGGTGATTCTCTTCTCTTATAATTTATGCAGGGGGCTGGCCCTTTGCAGTCATCAGCAAATGAACAGAATAACTGAAAAGCTGTTTCCCCTTCTGACACAAAAAACCTGCTCGTGCTATTAGCGTCCTTTCTAGAAAAAAAAATGGCTTTTTATAAATTTAAAGTAAAGCAGATTTTTGTGTGTGAAAGGAACAGGCTGTTGATGGTCTTGCATGAATAGAGGACAACATCATGTGGAAACATGAAAAAAAATGCACTAGTCGGGTGGCTGAAACATTGGAAATCCTTGGTGTAAAAGCAGCCACTGTTCAGTTCCTAAGTACTGCAAATCATACTCAGATAGCAGTGGTCACTTGCAGATTTGTTTGCACTTAACGTGGCAATATAAACTCTTTAATATCTTCATTTTAAAATCTACTCTATTAATTCCAATTACTAATGGACCACATCAATAAAAAATAAAGTCTTTTTTTGCAAAAGACAATATGGAAATTGCATATAAACACCCACTGTCCCATGGTGGAGGGCATGTGCATCAATAACCCCCTCAAGAGAAAAGTAACCCAAACTTAATTCCGTCTCCATACATATGTGTATAAAAACGTCACTTCCCCACAGTCTCTTTGGAAAGCACCATATTTACAAATATATAAATAGCTGCAAGCCCCACTGAAAAATAAAATGGCCTCTTACAACAGACATGGCACAGCATGCTTCCTAATCGCTCGTGCTACAGCTGAATGAGTGAAGTGTAAGGGGATATTTGCCAAGCTACTTGACACTTTCTAGTCAGCTTAATCAGATACCCTTTCATTTCCTGTAGTGGGGAGACCGATGTTCTGCTACTCATAGTATACCCAGGGTCTATTTACATATCCTAAGAGAAGAGATGAACATACAAGTCATGTTACATCTGGCTTTACTGCTGTCTAAAACTATATAAGCTGACACCGTGTAGAAAGAGAAGACGACTTAGTGAAAAAAAGATTTATTGAACGCGCAATACCTGGGCAATTGAGATAAAGATGTTCTACTGGCAGACATTTAAATTCCTAGACTTCTTTCTGTATAATCTGGCTGTATTAAGTTACTGTGGCAGCAATTCAACTGGGTGCATAAACACACATTATGTGCACATACTGACATTTTTGGCAAAGTTTCCTAATCAAATATTGCTCCCCCAGCAGACCCCACAAACTCTAGCAAGTTCAAAAAAGAAATTTTGAGCAATATAGACAGTCTGGTGACAGTTTTTGTTTTAAACTGCTGTTATACCCAATCTTCAAACTGCACTTTTGTACCAAGGAGTTTATAGATTCTACTGGGGGGGAGAGGTGACTTTTGAACAGGAAAATCTGCAAAGCATTTGTATATGTATATGAACACCCATCTGGATCGAGGCTAAGGCTATATTCTATTTATTCATCCTTTTATTGGGAGTAAGGAGAAATAAAACAGATGTTTATAAAGTGCAATGCTGGATACTTTTTGAACAAAAAACACAACATTCACAGCTTTTTCCATCTTATGCGTCAGTTCTTACACAATATAACTGAATGGAGTTTGGGGGGGGGAATAAACAAATGACAACGAAACTCAGAAGCAGCATGAGTTACACTGGTTAGCCATCCTCAAATGAGCAAGAGACAAGTACTGTTGGTGAAACCTTCACAGCCATCCATATGGAAACATCCTACAGAACATATCTGAAATAATAACCTGCCACATGTGAAGGTCTCTACTTTTGACAGGCAACCGTAATCTTTGCATGCAAGTCATCCCATACAGAGATAGATTTAAAAATGGAATCCAATTTTATCATATTCTACATAGTTAACATTCTAAGTCATTTCATTTCCACCACCATTTGGGTTTCATTTCATTAATTAGTATGGGAATAAGAGCTGAACAAGCCCATTATCACTAGCCAAAGTTCCTAACAAAAGCTTATTTGGCTGAAGCCTGAAAGTAAAATATGCAGAAGAGGTAAGTAGGCATTGTAAGAAAGTAGAAACTCAAAGTTTTAACATGGAAGGGAGGGAGGGAGGAAGGGAGGGAGAGAACCCAATATGAAAAGATCATTTAGGGACTCCTAATGGGGTATACGGAAGGGGAGGCAGCACGGTATAGCCCAATCCCGTCAGCATGGTATAGCCCAATCTTGGAAGCTAAAGAGGGTCAGCCCTGGTTAGTACTTAGCATTGGGAGACCACCAAGGAATACCGGGCTTGCTATGCAGAGGAAGGCACTGGTGAACCACTTCTGTTAGGGCACTTTCACACAGCCCAAATGATGCACTTTCAATGCACTTTGAAGGTGGATTTTACCGTGTGAACTGGCAAGATCCAATTGCAAACTATCATTAAGGTGCACTGAAAGTGGATTGAAAGTGCATTATTTGGGCTGTGTGAAAGTGCCCTTAGTCTCTTGCCTTGAAAACCCATAAGGCGTCTCCAGAAGTCAGCTGCGACTTGACAGCACTTTACACACACACAATGGGGTACACAAGGAGAATGTACTGTATTACTTACTGAAAGTCTCTGATAAGAGGCACACTCCCCAACTTAAAACAGGGTTTTCCAACTCCACATGAAATTGGCCTCAAAGAAAAGCTTTCAGCTAAATCAAAACCTGCAAAATATGATACAGTGATATCATTTATTGATCATTAAATGCAATTTTAAAATGTTGGAGAAAATTATTTATTTGTTCCCCCAGTTTGTTGGATTTTTCTAGACTAGCAACTGATAACCTGTTGCAAATCCTACGATTTTAGTCACAAAAATGTGCAAATCTCATTTTCTCTATGGAAGGCATTAGTGTGAAATTCCTCTAGCACTTTATTTTGTGACTTCTGAGGAATACACTGGCTCTTTCCTTTTCCGTCTAAATGAATGAGTGTTGTTCTCAAAACTGAATGCTAACTCCACTGCTAATTATAATAAGTGTGACTGGAAAGGTAGAACAAACAGAAATTTCAGGGTCTAGATGTGACTGTTTCCTTGTGGCTGCCACAAGGTTGCTGCTACCACTTTAAAGTAATTTAAAAATGCTTTGTGGACCTGATCCTACAGCACAGCAAGATAAGGTGCTCTTGTTCTCCCCAACCACACCTTATCAAGTGCCAAAATGGCTGCTCCCCCATGGCTTTTTGGAATTTGAAAAGGCACCAGGGCGGGGGGGAAGAGACCCACTCTGTAGGTGCTGCATGTTAAAATGAATTTAAAATGGAGGTCTTGTCCTCAAGGAAGCTGTTATATCCAGTTTGGCCCTCAGGGTCCGCATTATGGCTTTCACAAATAAAATGCTCTTATTGAATTTCTAAAAATATAAAGGTACATTTCATTTTTTAAATTTAATATCTGATTAAATGTATTTTGAACATTCTCTTTTCTTTCTTTTTACCTTGAGGAAAACTCACCTGAAACATCAACATTTTCCTTGGACAGGTGGCTAAACTGATATCCTTCTGTGGTCAACAGCGGGCACGCATTATCTACAAAAATATGTACATATGAAATTTCCAAAACTTCCTTTGAAAAAATGGAATAGATTACTGTTCACTATAATAAAACCAATCTTACAAATATTTGAAGGGCTTAAAAATAACAAAAAGGTAAAAGCAGTATTACTAATATAACACCTTTTAATATGCAAAGATGACGCCAGTCATTCACATAGATCTTCAGGGTGGATCACTGCACCTGTTTTATAGCAAGAAAGTAAGGTCTGTTGTACAAAACCAGGAAAAGAGATGGTAAAACTGTCCCTGGGCTATTCTATTTCAGACTGCTGATGAAGATCCTATAAATGAATGCTGCCAGCATGGTATAGTGGTTAAGAGCAGTGGACTCTAATCTGGTGAACCGGGTTGGTTTCCCCACTCCTCCACATGAAGCCTGACCGTGGGCTAGTCACAGTTCTCTTACAGCTCTCTCAGCCTCACCTACCCCACAAGATGTAGGTTGTGGGGAGAGGAAGGGAAGGAGATTGTAAACCTCTTTGAGACTTCTTAAGGTAGAGAAAAGTGGGGTATAAACATCCTACTCTTCTTCTATAGAGGGAGGGGGGAACTCTGGAAATCAGGGCAACCTTGTATATGAGTACTGGCACTTTTTAAAAATAAAAATGTACTGATTTAACTGGTTGTGCGCAAGTGGTGGTAGGATTCTCCTTAAAATTGGAGAAAATTGGAATATAAAAACCAACTCTTCTTCTTTCCATATTAAAAGGTTCATAATGCTACCCTAAACATAATTACACCCTTCTAACTCAATTGAAGTCAGTGGGTTTTGAAGGGTATCTCAGTTAAGGTTTGCACTGTAATCCTTTTATTAAGTTGTCCTATTCAAATATTGTATATTTTGCATTAAAAAGCCTGATTAAAATTTATTTCAATAAAATTAATTTTACATCACAAACAGTAAGGAGCAATGTCCAGTGCAAAATTAAGCACTTGATTTCAAGGGAGGAAGATGAAGCAGAGGTTAAACTTTTCCACTGAAATCAAGGGAAATACAGAGTGCCTAACTCTGGCTGTGTCGCATCCAGTAAAACTTCTTTCGCATTGAAATATAATAAAGTGTGTTATCCCATACTTTATTTGCATTTTTAAAATGTGTACAAACTCTTAAGATCAGAATTTGCAATAGCTGTTAATGTTACAACAAAGCATGAATGAAAGCATATAATTGGATTACCAGATCAAAAGCCAAATGTTATTAACCATGAAGACAGTGATTTTGTCACAATGCTGAGTTAATACTGCCAGAGTTTGGGAACAATGTTAAATAACAAAATCATAAATGTTCTTTTCCGAAGATTTCTGCTAGACAAGCAGCACAACAATAGGAATTATTTTTAATATAGGTTATTGCCCTTTCCCCTCTTGAATAAACTACATGTTGTAACATTTGGAAATTATTCAGTCAAAAGAATTAACTTGAATGATTAACTTAATAAAGCATGCTACACCAAAGGATTTAACAAATCCAAAATTAATTCAATTTTTATTTTCCAAGCCATTTACCAAGTTGTGAACCTTCAAAGACCTTAATACCAATGGGGTGAATCCTACTGAGTGTAGAGAGTGTGGGAAACAAATCAGTAACTTAGGTCAAACAGACACAAGTCTATAGTTGGGAAGAATTTCTTTGAAGAACCAAATACCATAGTAATGAGGAGGCAAGGAGAACAAATAACTCACAGTTCCTTTCCTACCCAGACAAGCTGAAGCCATAAAACGTATTGTAGCTAGTTGCTAGTCAAGGACAGATTTACATAGGCAAGAACTACAGAGCAAGTGCAGTGAGCTCATGAATATTATATTTACCTCCCAGGGGCGGCATAATGAGCCGTTAATTAGACATGTGATGTATGTAGAGGGAAGGGGGGCTCTTATCAGAGATGCATGTACTAGGCGGGTCGGGAAGTCTGTACCTCCTGAATACGTCAGCCAATGGGGAAAGGGAGAGGGAAAAGCGAATCGGGGGTGAGTGACTTTAAAATGCTTGTGCAAAATGCTGTTGCTTCGAGTTTGCTAATTGGAGTAATGCTTTTCCACTTCATTGCAATAAAGCTCTTTTAAAACTTTTAGCCCTGGTCCTCTTGGCTCTACTTCTTGCCCTTTGGGGTATTGGGGTAAGAGTGTTCCTGGCAAGAGTCATTCACATAAGCAAAATTCCCCCAGCGCCACCCTTCCACAGCCTGCTATACCCCAATTGTGCCCCTATGGGCTGTTGGGCCCCTGAAACACTGTGGGAAACAAAATGGAGGTCTGCAGTGGGAGGGGAATTTTCAAAAATGGCCCCACCCTTTCTTACTAGCAGAATATCTTGCCTCAGCTGAAAAACAAAAGTAAAACAAGTATCAATCTAGGGTTGCCAGCTCTGGGTTGGGAAATACCTGGAGAATTTTGGGGGCGGAGCCTGAGGAGAGCAGGGTTTGGGAAGGGGAGGGACTTCAATGCCATAGAGTCCAATTGCCAAAGAGGCCATTTTTTCCAGGTGAACTGATCTCTATCGGCTGGAGATCAGTTGTAATAGCAGGAGATCTCCAGCCACCACCTGGATGTTGGCAACCCTATATCAACCCCAATATTTATTTATTTGGAACCCATCCATAAAGTCAGAGTAGAGCCACAGATCTGGAGGACCTACCCAAATATTTGGTTACTTAGCTCCCCCAATCTGTTTTCTTAGAGACAGGTGACTTTTTCCTGGTGCCAGATGATAGAACCCTTCTTGCTTCTAAGCATTATTGAGTCACATGTGCCACTTTCAGTTGCTGGAACATTTGTGATCTTTGGGGCTACAATAAGTACCTTGGGGATAACCAAACTGCAGCACCAGCATGAGTTTAGAGCTGGTACATTGTGTTGCTTTCATATGAGTAAACAACTCATGTCAGTGAATTAAGTGGCTCAAAGGAGCAAGTGAACAGATTCTTGAGAGAGAATATCTTAGTTCAGTGGAGGATTTCATGTCAGGTCTGTTCATGGATCAACCTTTGCTGGCTGAAATTACATACAGCCAGGAATTTTCAGTACCGAAATGCTGTTTAAAGGAGAGATCACATGTGAACCATTTGAGTCAAGCATGGGCTTACTTGTCTGCTGCAGATGGAATCTGTATTGAATTTAATATGTGAAGTCCCTAAGAAAGATTGCCAAAACAATTTAGGAGGGGCTTTCCAAATTTTCATAAGGTGGAAAGGGAGAAAACCTTGCATAGTATGAGTCTAGGAATATACTTATGGAACAGCACAGTCAGGAAAAGTTTGCACAAAAAATGAAATACTTGAAATCGTTAAAGTCTTTCCAGTTCACTAGCCGCTGCTTCAAACATGCATGGGGCAGGCTTTTCTGTGCAAATATATACTTTGCAACACACACTATAAACCCCCAAGCTTCACACGAATGCACACTTTTAAGCGGCAGTAACTTTTATATCTAAAAGCGATCATTTCAATAAAGCTGTTGATGAGCTGGTTAATGAAGGCATTTCTATGTGTATGCAAATGCTTAAGCCAAAATTAAACAGAATGGTTAAGGATATGGGCGCCTGCCCTTCCTTAGTCCGTGGTGCTGCATTGCTGTGGATGAACTACAATATTTAAACAGGCTGCTGGTTTATAAGACCACTCTGTTCCATTATTGTGCAACTACTCGTCTGATTTCATTATTTAAAATTTTTTCTAATAGAGTCTAGTGTAAACATTCTGTAAAGCTCAACACAGTGTTCATATAAAAAATATTTCCGTTTCTGACAGCACAATTAAAAATGACTGTCAATGAAAGAAACGTCTGTCAGTTGTACTGTTCCATCAGTTCGGGCCTTTCCCCCAAACTTTAGGTACAATATCATCAGCATGAAGCATCTCTGTTCAGCAGACCAGCTCTGTCCACTATTTGACTCCCTTCTGAACACCCATTTCATTAGCCTTTACTTGACCAACTTAAATGCTCCTAACCTGTTCTTTTAGGACCATAATGGGGATAGCTATCTACAGAAGCAGTAAGAAATGGGCACCACACCAAGGCTGCTGAGAGCAGGGTTGCCAACCTCCAGGTACTAGCTGGAGATCTCCTGCTATTACAACTGATCTCCAGCCGATAGAGATCAGTTCACCTGGAGAAAATGGCCACTGGCAATTGGACTCTATGGCATTGAAGTCCTTCCCCTCCCCAAACCCTACCCTCCTCAGGCTCCGCCCCCAAAACCTCCTGCCGGTGGTGAAGAGGAACCTGGCAACCCTAGCTGAGAGCCACCATGGATCCCAGACAAAGATTCCATCTGGGGTCCCCTATATGACCCTGATTCAAACCAAATATCATAACAAAAAAAATCACTTGGCTTCCTGATACCATGAACAGAATAATAATTTTTCATCAGGTAAGAAACAGTAAAAGTAAAGCAAAAGGGGCAGGGTTATTAAAGAATAGATTAACTTAATGTATGACTTACACCATGCAGATTGTAATACGATGCAGTGCAAAAAAAAAAAAAATAGTAAGCAGAATCAGAAAGATTCCCGAGTCAGAATACTGAAGCTAATGTAGTGAGATGTCAGTCTCTCTCAAAAAGTACTCAACTGAAACATTACTTGAAAAGATTTCTACTCACCCCAAACAAAAAAACAAGCTCACAGCAATGTAAAGATGCTTAACAGTGAAGGGAAATTGTATGAAAAGTTGGTTGTGTCATCCATGGAGGGGAGGGGTGTTAGCTGAGTCCCCAAATGGAAGTTTTTATGAAGGCACAAGATTTCTTTTTGGTTTTGCCACAATAGTCCAACCTAGCTACCTCTCTGGAATCTGTCCCTACAGCTGTCGGCCTTTACAACTGCTTTCTCAGTTTGTGCCAAGATTTCAGTAGGGCTTAGCCCACAAGTTTGTTTTCAGCAGAGGCTGAGACCGGAAAGAAAAATACTCCTGGGCATGCACAGAATGTCTTCCCCTCCACACTGGAAAACTACAGTCTTCTTTCTTCCTGTACATTTTAATAATTAATTAGCATACTTAAAGATGCAGAAAAAGCAGTGGAACCAGCTAATTTTATTTTTAAATCCCTCTGTAAAAATGATAATAGGGTAACTTCACATCCTGAACCTTTCATAAGAATAAAATAAGAGGCTTGCTGGATCAAACCAAAAGTCTAACATCCTATTTTCCACATGACCAGCCAGGTTTGTTTATTTATTTATTTAAATTAATTCATTTAAGCCCCACTTTTCTCCCCAATGGGGACCCAAGACAGCTTACATCATTCTCCTCTCCTTCATTTTATCCTCACAACAATCCTGTGAGGTAGGTTAAGCTGAGAGAGTGTGACTGGCCCAAGGTCACCCAGTGAGCTTCCATAGCACAAGGTGGGGGTTCAAACCTGGGTCTCCCAGGTACTAGTCCGACACTCTTAACCACTACCTCACACTGGCTTCTGGGAATACCACCAGCAGGGAATAGAGGCAAGAGCTACCCCCTCACAGCTGCCTTCAAGAACTGTCATTCAGATGTATACTGCCTCTAAACATGGAGGTTTTATTTAGTCATCATAGATAATAGCCAGTTACATACCTGTCTGCCTGCATGAACCTGCCTAATTCCCCTTTAAGGTTTTCTGAACCAATGGATGCCACTTCTTGTCATAGTTTATTCAATACATTAATTATGCAGCATTTGATGTAGTACTGCCTTTTGGCTGTGCTGGACCTACTGTCAATCAAATTCATTATGCTTGAACTGTAGCAGTAAGGCAGAAAAAAAGTGCTCACTCTTCATTTTGTTCACATCATTCATTAGTTTATAAGTGTCTATATTTACATAGCTTACCTAGATAAAAAAACCTTCACAACTGTGTAAAAAAAAAACTGGGGCAGCTTTCTATACCTCTTTCCAGCCAAGCTGATCCCGACAAAAATGTGCTCCTTTTCTATCAAAGATTCCAGGAACTCTTGTTTGCTTTGTAACAGCCCCTGATGATTCCTGCTCTATCATCTACTCGGTTTACACAGCTTGCACCTCTCAATATTTCTCTCTATAGCCATGTTTCATATTTACAGATAAATATATGTCTACCAATATGATAGGGCCCTGACCTGGATGGCCCAGGCAAGCCTGATCTCGTCAGTTCTCAGAAGCTAAGCAGGGTCATCCCTGGTTAGTATTTGGATGGGAGACCACCAAGGAAGACCAGGGTTGCTGTGCAGAGGAAGGCACTGGCAAACCACCTCTGTTAGTCTCTTGCCATGAAAACCCCAAAAAGGGGTCGCCATAAGTCGGCTGCGACTTGACGGCACTTTACACACACACACAATATGATAGGAGGGAAGGCAGCATGGTACAGCCCGATCTCATCAGATCTCGGAAGCTAAGCAGGGTCAGCACTGGTTAGTATTTGGATGGGAGACCACCAAGGAATACCAGGGTTGCTGTGCAGAGGAAGGTGCTGGCAAACCACCTCTGTTAGTCTCTTGCCATGAAAACCCCATAAGGGATTGCCATAAGTCAGCTGCGACTTGACGGCACTTCATACACACACACACACCAATATGATACACTCCTTATATCTGATGAGTGGGTTCCAGTTCTAGGATTACCAACCTCCGGGTAGTAGCTGGAGATCTCCTGCTATTACAACTGATCTCCAGCCAATAGAGATCAGCTCACCTGAAGAAAATGGCCACTTTGGCAATGGAACTCTATGGCATTGAAGTCCCTCCCCTCTCCAAACCCCGCCCTCCTCAGGCTCCGCCCCAAAAACCTCCCGCCGATAGCAAAGAGGGACCTGGCAATCCTATCTAGTTCACAAAAGCTTCATATCGCTGTAATTATTAGTAAATAAATCAGTAAGAAATCAATCTCTGTTTACCCTTCTACCTTCCTCAGGCACAAAACCAGGGGCAAAATAGGGTGCTGCTGCTTATATGCTGAATGACAGGCGCTGGGATCATTAGGATTGATTTTACTGACATATTCATTTAAAAGATTTAAGTTATTTTTCATGTAACATGAAGCCAAATGCCTACAATAGTAAAGTTGCATTAAGAAAAGGCAAATTATCAGATGTTCCACCAATGCAATAATAATGAAAACGGATTGCTTGAACAGTGTTTAAATGTAATTAAACCACTTTTAAAATTATGGGGGGAAGTAGTTCACTAATCTCAGACTTCTTACATGCTTTATCTAAGTCTAAAACAAGATCTATTAAAACCCACAAATACAAATTATAGTCACATATTTAAGCTACTATATTGCTTGTGTGTTGTTTAATCCAGAAAGGAATTATCTATTACACAAATATAACCGCTACAAATTAATATAGAGCACCGTACATGTAAAGGGTTTCACTACTTTAATACATCATTAAGATATATTAACTTGACTGTTCATGTTAACAGACGTTTGCTGGTCTACTATTAAGTATATTTTAACTAGAGTTGCCATCGTCAGGTTGGAAAACTCCTGGAGATTTGGGGGTGGGGCCTGGGGAAGGTAGAATTGAGGAGGGAGGGACCTCAGTGGGGTATAATGCCATACAGCCCACCTTCCAAAGCAGCCATTTTCTCCAGGGGAACTGATCTCTGTAGCCTGGAGATTAGTTGTAATTCCCGGAGACCTCCAGGCCCCACCTAGAGGTTGGCATTGGAAACCCTAGTTTTAACTTCTCAGTCAGGGTAAGGATGAGAAGGAATAAGATAAACTTGAAAATATGAGACCAGGGACTGGCCTTGCTCCAACGCTGGCTTGGTTGATGGGCTTACCGGTGTCTTAGGATAGGCAAGTGTTTGCCACAGCCTCACTGTTGTAAAGTATTCAGCCTCTGATTGACAAGCACATGGGTTATTTGCCTTGGCTTCAGTGCTGTTGGGAAGTAAGTTTTCCCCCCTACTTCGCCACATCATTGTGGTACAATTGCTCACCTCCTAGGTTTTCACTGACTTTTCTCTGATCTTTTTCAAACCTGCTTGTCTTCAACATTTTGGGAAAGATCAAATGATGCCTGGATGGGTCCCCAGTCACATGGGCACCATTTTGCCTGAGATTGTCCCTGCAGCAGCCATCTCCCCGCCCCCCAACCACAGGAGACTTTACATTTTTTAATTGGCACTAGAATATCATTATATCAATATATCAGTATATGAATATACATGGAATTTTGTCCCCCCCACCCCCATTTTATCCTCTTGGCGGCCCCAATTGATACACAACTGGAGGCTACAGAAAATGGCTTCCCAATATATTTGTAGAACTTGGACCATTACTTTAAAGTTTGTGTTGGACTAACCTGGATGTGAATTTATAAAATTACAAAAGCACATACCACACAGTCCACACTATATAATGCACTGCTATATAGTGACACAACACCATACAAATTGTATGAAGATTATTTTTGTTCTGTTTTACCACTACATGGCTAGCCCAGTCTCATCAGCTCTCGGAAGCTAAGCAGGGTCAGCCCTGGATGGTCCCTTAGTGCTAATGTAAAAGAGATACTTGTATATCCCCTATTCTGAACATCTGTGTTCCTGCCAATCAAACACAGAAGAAACACTGGAACATGTGTTGTTATATTTTCCATTTCATAAGGACATCAACTCCAAACATCTCACCACTACTCTATCTAAGTTCCCAGGAAGGTCTGGAAAATTCTACACATATCTCTGTCAAGATTACAAGTCTGTCAGATAGTTTGACAGGTGCAGGATAGATCAGTGAGATGATGTAATCAGCCTGGAAAGTACCTGGGGAGCTAGAGAAAGCTGGCCTGATCCAGTTAGAGCCAGGTGGCTGATGCAATGCAGTAGCAATACCAGGATAATTGGATATCTACTCTGATTGGTGGCTGCGTCCACCAGGTGTATATAATGAAGTGAAACCGCAGTTCTATGCGGGATGTTATGAGCGGAGAGTGTAAAAGGAGTATCTGTATATCTGTATATATTTCTGCACTGTAAAATAAACTACACTTTTTCCATGTGGCCGTGGACTTTCTGATGGGTATCCTGGGTATCCTGGACAAGACTGCTAATCCGCTTGGCTTCCGCGTCAATCTCCTCCTTGCAGACCACTCCAATGAGACCATCTCTAAAGTAGCCAAATTCTGTGCTATGACCTTATCCATATGAAAGCAGATTTTCGAAATGTTTTAATAACTTTTATGTATAATTAATTACTGCACAATAAGGATATGAATTTTAATATCTGTATATTAATTTTATACGTATGTAAATTGTGCTGTTAAACTGTTGTTGACTGATCTTTTGATCATAATAAATGCTGGTTGATTATTTGGATGGGAGACTACCAAGGAAGTCCAGGTCTACTACACTGAGTTAGGCAATGACAAACCACTTCTGTTTGTCTCTCGCCTTGAAAACCATACGAGGTCACGTAAACCGGCTGTGATTAGACAGAACTTTCCGCAACCATCAGTACACACGAGGGTTTGTTTGCATCAGTAAAATGCTGTGCAAAAAAAGAATCTCGATCCAGTCGTATGAATGGTTACACCACAGTTAGTTTTCTGCAGCATTTTTGGAATTAAAGAGGTGTGGAGCACAGTCCAGAGAGAAATTCCAGATCATTAAAGCAAAGGACAAGGAAAAACCACTAATTCCTACTTAGGGCTGTAGTACTTAATTTTCTTACCTTTTAAGGACGGGAGAGATCATGAAGAACTACCTTTACACCACTACTGGTAAGAGCAGTACAGCGGCACTATCCTTGCAATGTATCTTGGCTTTAAAGGGCATCAACAGACCCACCTCTCTCTCTCGCTACCTCTGATCTCTTTCAAAGACCTTTGCATGTCAATAGTTGTCTCAGACAGCATCGGCAAAAGATACAGCGCATGTTAATTTTTTTAGCATTCTTGCATTCTTACTAATTAATGTAGTGTAACAAGCAAAATGTTTGAAACTACAAGATCACAGGTTAGATTGTGCATCTATAAATGTTGTATGACACGGAGCCATAAATAGAGTGTGGGTAGTAATTGAAAGTCTTGGGAACATTAACTTTTAAATGATGCACAAATGTAAAGAATTCAATTTGTGTAGACAGTCAGCGTCTGAGTATACTAGTGAGTAATACCCAATGTAAATGGCCACATTTAGTCATGAATAGTCCCACTGAAGTCAGTATTCATTGTACTGTTTTAGGAATGCAATTGGATTTAAAAACTACATGGAAATTACTACAATATATTTTGTAGTAACATCTTGTGACCTCTTATGCACTGTTGACTACGGTATTTTGGCACATGATATTCTTAACAGAAAGTTAAATTTCCATACTAGAAACTGGACAGTATCCTACCATTTGTGTGAGGAAGGTGTGTAGAGTTTCCCACGTTCCTTTCCTTTAACTCTTACTGACCCTCTGGAATGATCATTTCTGGGAGTGCAGGATTTGTGCAGAAGAGCAACCATGAAGGCCAGTGAGCTGAAGTAAGGGGATGAAATGGACCTCTTTCCTCAGCAGAACAGTTTGCAGAAGAGGAAGGAGGAGTGATTTCAGGTCTTTGTACTCCTCACTCCAGTTCCCCCAATTTACATGGCTGTTACGCCTCACAGTCCCTCAATCCCAGGCATCATCTTTCCAGGGGTTGGATGGGGCTGTGAAGGCAGCGAGGGCAGGGAAATGAGCATCCTGTATACAGATTTATAGGTTACTGCCCACTGAAATGTACAGATTAGAGCAGTAATCTGCAATCTTTTCAGATTTAGGACCCATCTTTAACTTGCACCTGAAATATGAGATTCCGATTTAATGTATAACTATCCTGACCACATGAAAAGGAGGAGAGGGGTTCTTGTACTTGGGACATTTGGGAAGAAGAGAGAATTTTTACACCATGCATTGGCTGAGATTCTCTTTTCTACACAACTGAGGATGAATGGATTTCCCCCGTTTGATTACTTACTGGAGCCATTTTACAGATTACACCAGCCTTTACAATGGCTGCCAACTTGTTTCCCAGTTCAAGTCAAGGTCCTGGAGCTTATCTACAAATCCCATTAAGTACTTGGGATCCATGCACTTAAAGGACTTTCACTTCCCATGCAAACCTACATGTCAGCTCCACTCATCCTAACAGGACTTTATCTTGGTCTCTACTTGCATATGAATAAGATCTGTCATTGCCTGATCTTGAACTTTCCTTGTACCATCTCAGATGTTGTGGAACAGCCTTCTGAAGAGTCAGAAAAGGTGCATGGCTGAATACTTTAAGAGGGCATTTTAGGATGTCTGAAATATTTTGAGTCTGGTTGGTCTTTTGTTCTCTGGTTTTGACCGTTTATTGTTTTGATGTTTTGTTATTGTAATAGTGGCTTTAATTCCCTTGCCAGCCGCTTTGGATCCTTTGTTAAGGAGAAAAGTGGGATAGAATGTTTTAAAAATAAATATTCATTTTTCTTATGTCCTAAAACTTCTCACTGTGCTATACTGAACTCCTCCTTAAGTCCGATTTCTAAAATTTATGGCCGTGTACAATTTGTCACAGCATTCGATTTCTTCAAATGATTTACATCTTTTCTCGTTCTATGTTATGGATGCACACATGTTCAGGGGTGAAGCAAAGCAAAATGGGTGATTGCATCAAGATTCTTTTTTGTGATTTTTGTGTGTGGTGAATATGCATATTGTATTGTATACCACCAATAAAAAGAATCTTTATACAACTGTATGCTCAATCATACCAAGATTGTGTTTTTGCACTGATTTATCGATGTGCATGTGCACAGGGCAACATGGAGGGTGGGAGAGGCAACTGAACTAAAGGAACTGAAGGCCGCAGAGCATCCACCATTCCCTGTTAAAAAATAAAATAAAGAAAGCACCGATTTCCTAATTATTTGGTTCCACTTTGCAGCCCTGATAGTTCAGAGTGCCAAAATCCATGGAGAAATTTAGATGAAAGCTTGGAAACATCCCCAAGCAACTTTTAAAGATAACAGAGTTCTTGTCTTCTTTTACACTGTTTCCCCCCCCCCCTAATTTCTTTCTTCCTATCTACTGTAAACAACAAGAAAAGATGGTGATTGTGCTGGTGCTCAGATCTTGGACTGGTCCTGACCAGCCAACCTCCAGGTACTAGCTGGAGATCTCCTGCTGTTACAACTGATCTCCAGCTGATAGAGATCAGTTCAGCTGGAGAAAATGGCTGCTTTGGCAATTGGACTGTATGGCATTGAAGTCCCCCCCCCCCAAACCCCATCCTCTACAGGCTCCGCCCCAACCATCTCCTGCTGGTGGCAAAGAGGGACCTGGCAACCCTAAGCCAACAGATGTTTAGTGGATTAGCCCATGGTGTCTGCATCAAAACTGAATCTCCTAAATTTCTGACATAAAACTCATATATTTAATAAAATCGATCCAGGACTTCTTTTCTATTAAAGACAGCAATTCTGAAACTATTATAGATTGAAAAGAATTAGTCAACACTGTTCATGGCCCTAAAATTAGTAATGACTACATTCCATTGACAACAGAACTTTAATTAGTCATAGCTACTTTGTTCCACGGGTTTAGTAGAACATGCAGCTGATCCAATGTATGTTTAGTCAGACGTATCTCAGTGAATTTAGTAGGGTCAGCTGTGGGATAAGGTTGTGGCCTTGGGGTCAAACCAGTCAAGATTCTGGAAGTCCCATGTACAAGTCTTCCAGTGCATTGTTTAATGTTAAATAACAGCTATGAAGGCTGCCAATTCGGGTCAGTGTGGCAAACTGCAACTCCTGAGGATGCCATCTGATGCTGGAAAAACAGCACATAGAAAAACAAAATTAAAACTCCATTTTCTTGAATTCATGTCATGGGTCAGCCTGCTGAAGCTTCTGCCAGGGATCAGTCTGCTGAGGCTTCCTCGAAAGTAGAAGATCTGGAAACTGTTGCTGGTGACAGGGAGGAATCACAGCAGGCAGAGCAGGCACAGGCAGATGAATATGCCCCAGGTCTACAACCACCCAGGGCAGAAGACTCACCAGGGCCTAGCAGCAGCCCCTTAGCACCACTGCAGCAGTGATGCCAAAGGTGCAGAACCCTCCTCCTCCTGTATAGGAGAAGTGCTAGATTGCAAGCACTACTGAGAATCCTGCCAGCTGACAGTGATGAGGATGATGAGCTCCCTCAGGCAAGGACTGGTGAGTCAGAGGAACCAGCAACAGGTGGGTCCTCTTAGGCTTATTTAAACAAACATTAGCAGCCAGGCTGATGGGGAAACAATGTATGTCTTCTTCACTCTGTACTACCTGTGAGTTACTTGAAAACCTTTTTTGTATATTGGACTTTGATGATTCTCTTGCACTGCATTTACCTGCTTCCGACCCTTGGCTTTGAACTTGGGCAGCTCTTGACCATGCTTCTCTGGCCCTAGGACATGGCAATCCACCTTCCAGGCTGCCACCCCCAACCCTCTGCACAGCTGCCATTTAAAACAGAAACAAAAATTGGAGATCCATTTAGGGATCTTTGAGAATCTTTTCAGTCTTTCTTCTTAGACAACAAAAACTGTATGTGGAGTGCAGCCAATATTTATAGAATGATACCCATAATGGGAATTTGGGCACACAAAAATAACCACTTTCAACTCTAAAGCAATCTTAACATTCAACTAAATTGTATAAATTATCACTTTTAATTATTTCTGGCTGTCAAAAAGAAGTCCTGCCAATGTTGTGAAACTTTTATGTTCCTAAACAAACCTAATCCCTGAAAAGTCAAAGAATAAAACAATTATGAGAAACAAGTTATCTTTAGTCTGTTTAGGCTTCAACACATGGCTGTTGACAACCCCGCGAGCTTCAGCACTGTAACCCAATCCTCTCTTTTTGATTTGCTATATTTTATTTTTAGACGTAATCACTTCCCTCCAGTAAATGGCTGTTATACCAGAAGTTTTGCAGAAGCAAAAACTGGAAAGGAGCATTGCTATTAGCGTGATCCTAGGCAGGCTGCTGCAAGCAGAACCAGCGTAATCTGCCACTCTGCAACAGCCTTGCCATTTCCTTAATTAATACAATATTGGCTAATTAAATGAAGTCATTCCCCAGGCTCAGTCAGGATACTGAGCGGAAAGCAAACCTTACTTCTTTCTTCACAACAGCCCACACATGTGATCTTCCTCTTTCTTTTCCATGAGTAATTGCCTCCATATTTCAAATATACGCCATTTTAAAAATCAAGGTCAATCGGAAGATTTCTGTGGAGTTCCAAGCGTTCCTAGAGTGACTTCAAGGCATTTAGAGCATTGCAAGTGATTCCAAAACAGCTTTTTAGACCCACTGGGAAGTGACCTCAGTAATACTAAATTATCTAGCATAGACAGTGTGGAGATGGCACGGGAGAGAAACAAGGGATTCATAAACAGAGGCCTTTTCCACACAAATGGTTTACAGCATTTCATGCCATCAAAAGATACATTTTGTTTTTTCATTTCCGCATGTTTTCCCCTCTGATTGGTGTTGGAAACATTTCCCCGTCATTTTTCTTCCGTTGTTTTCATGAGCACTTTTTTTCTGTTTCCGAGCAAGCTGTTCTCCAGTATGCGAACTTCTTCAAACCGTCTTTATTTCTCTGCCCCACAAAACACCCTTCCCTTGTTCACACCCACAGCTTTGCTCATCTCTCCTCCCTCCCTCCATCCATCCATTTCCCTCCCTAATTTTTTTTATTTTTTGAAGAGAAGATTAGTGATCTAACGCTGGATTGAATGGACGCATGAAGCAAGAATAACTCTCCCCCCTTTCTGCATTCCTCTGGGCTATAAGTCTGCTATCCTGAGCTTCTCCTTAAATGCTGGGAAAGCCAGAAAGTTCTGTAAGTTGCTTGGTAAAACCCTCCGAGCGAAACAGAAAACGAAGAGTGGGGCTGAGAGAATGTGACTAGCCCAAACTCACCCAGCTGGCTTCATGTGGAGTAGTGAGGAAACAAATCCAGTTCACCAGATTAGCATCCGCCACTCATGTGGAGAAGTGGGGAATCAAACCCAGTTCTCCAGATCAGAGTCCACTACTCCAAACCACCGCTCTTAACCACCACACCAAGCTGGCTCTCCCAGAATCTTCTGTCATGGACATGGGGAGCAATCCTAAGCAGGTCCCCATAGATGTAAGTCCTATTAGGCTTACTCTCAGCTAAGTGCCCTTGGGATAACAGCCATGTTCAGCTCCACTTTTTCAATGACCCAAGAAAGGATATTTTCCCTCCAGAACTCTGTAACTTCACACCCTCAAAGGGCAAGGGAAGGATACTATAGATTCATTAGGTAATTTACCTTCCCTTTCTGTAAGGAGCTGAGATCAGCAAGCTTGTAGAGCTTTTGCTGCTTTAGGAGTTTAGGGGAAAAACTTGAATGCAATGTCTGCTTGCTCAGAAGTCATACTCCATTACAGTATAACTACTGTTCATAATTTTTAATAGTCAGTCGGTCATGTGTTTATTGTGCATGGCCATAGGCCTTTACAATCTAGAAAATATTACAACAATTTAAATTATAAATATAAAATTCCTTAAAAGTCATAAAATTAAAATACATGTTTAGTTCCTTTCCTCATTTAGTAGCTTTCCTTGTCCTAATTTTCCTGGCCGCTAGGCCATAAAGTGCCATTTTTCATAATTTTTAATAGGCATTCCAAGATTGCATGGAGACCCTACATAAGATTGAGGTCCTAGAGGCTTTTTTTTTTTTTTTTTTTTTTTTGGTGGGGCTGGAGTTGTTTGCTGCTTTGAGCCATTTGAGAGTAAAGAAGAAGAAGAATTGGTTTTTATATGCTGACTTTCTCTACTTTTTAAGGAAAATCAAGCCGGCTTACAATCTCCTTCCCTTCCTATCCCCCACAATAGACACCTTGTGAGGTAGGTGGGGCTGAGAGAGCTTTACGAAAACTGTGACTAGCTCAAGGTCACCCAGCAGGCTTCATGTGGAGGAGTGGGGAAACCAACCTGGTTCACCAGATTACAGTCCGCTGCTCATGCGGAGGAGTGGGGGAATCAAACTCGGTTCTCCAGATTAGAGTCCACTGCTTTTAACCACTATACAACACTCGCTATGAAAAAATAATTTTTAAAAAAATTCTTCATAAGTAACATTTAAAATATTTGGATGTGACAACAAATATCACCCACCTCAGTCTGAGCTAAATCCATCAACAGCAGAAGAACGATTACAGGGCCTGTTCCAAAGCATCCCACCATGGCGCATAGTGAGTCCCGCCAAACTAGATCACTTGTCAGAACTCTAGACATAAATTCAAACGTTGACCTATGCCCCCAAACATCTGATCAATATTTGATAAAAACACACTACCATAATTTCTGCAATCACAAAAAGAGGAGATGACAACCGTTGGAACAGGTCCAACCAAGATGGAGATGGGGCAAAAGGAAGAAAGATGTGAAAAACATACATTGGGGGAAGAGAGGGATGGCAACAGAAAAAGATATCCTAAGTAGGAAGAGGAACAAAAGGGAGCAAAATTATAGAGGTTATAAATGATGTGTGACAAGCTTTATTTATCATTTATTTTTGTGCTTCTTTCAGGCTTTAATTTAAAAGTATATTTTATCCCACCCTTCGTTCAAGGAGCTTGGGTCAGTATGCTTCCTCCATTTTCTCCTCAACACCAATAGGTTAAGATGAGAGAGAGAGAGAGAGAGAGAGAGAGAGAGAGAGAGAGAGAGAGAGAGCAACTGGCCCCAAGGTCAACAAGAGAGCTTCACGACAGCATGAGAATTTCACTCTCCCCACTTCTCCAATTGTAGTCCAACACTTTAACCACCACACAACTCTGGTTGCCCTCCATATGCATAGAGAGCACATTTTATCTACCACTACATATAAAAACTTCCTAAGAAGTATTATTATCCTAATGCCAAAAAAGGCTGTTCCTAAGCACACTTGCCTATTTGAAAGTCAGCCTCATTTGTTTTGGCTGACTTGCCTCTAAATAAGTGTGCTTGCAGTTTACAGCTTGTGGTGCAGGACTTGTAGAACCCAATGAACACAGGAGCGCACTCGCAACTGTGCTCAGTTTCCAAGCCCTGGGTTGGGTTCTTTCTGGAGGTGTAACTTAAGAAAATGAGGAAGTATCAGTGGCAGCACAACATAACTGTAAACGATTGTAAGTTCATTCCAAGTTCCAAATGTAGCCTCCTCTGTGTGGTCAGGAAATGGAAATATTGCTCTTAGACACCTTGGGTGGAAACATCTTTTAATAGAGAAGTTTAATGAAATACTTCCCAGTTTAGAAACGTTATGCAGTTTCCACAGGTCTGCTAGGCTCTCCATATGCTTCACAGTAGTATGTATTTTCTATGCAGTTGTTATCAGTCCACAAAAAGTAACAGAATAACCCTCGGTGGGTAGCTGAACTGCTGACTGAACAAGACTTCTCTGGCCATGTGCTTTCCATAACATGTTATTTGTTCGACACTCTGCTTTGCTATCATTGTGACACGCTGAAAGTACGTACCTGTATTGTCAGTGACTGCCATACAATGAGAGAGAGAGAAACGAAGGATTGCCAACCAAAGCCAAATTATGAAAAATCCAATTGCCTTCATCTCCTCTCGGACACATGTGAACAAATGGCCAGAAATCTGAAACGAAGTAAAAGAAACAATTGTTTGACTCACTTTTGTCAGGCGAGATGCTTCTCTGCATGTTCAGAAAGGTGCAGACTGGGAGACACACCAAAGTAAATTGAAATCAGTGGGCCAGTCTGAACAATACATTATCCATGTGCATGGAGGGGAACAGGTAAAGGGGGAGCACACCATACCCATCCCCCCCATCCAGCATTCTGGCAGTTTCCACTCATTGCCATATGGTGTTACTTGGCACACTCAGACTCCATATACCCATCTGCAGTCCTGCATCTACTGGCTCATGCTAAGCAGAGTTAAGACCTAAGTCCATTGAAGTCAAAGGCTTTAGAAAGGGTGTAACCGTGCTTGGGATGGCACTGCTAAACTAGTGTTTTATCACATGCACAGAGCCTACATGTGCCAAATTGGATAATACATTTGAATGTCCTCTGGAAGAGGACGATAAATGTGGCTGGTGTTTCAAGAGGGTGAGGATGGAAGGGGAGCTCCCCTGTCTTCCTGCTTCCCACTATAGGTAGAGCTGGCATATTGTCTGCCCCGGAGTCATGCATGTAGGTGCACAAACTCTGCCAGATTTGTCAGATTTGAACTTGTGTTCAAATCTGATTCCTCTCCTACCGCACCCCGATGCCCGTTAAGTGTAGACACATCTTGTTAATTTTATATAGTTTATAATAAATTTAAAACCAACCAACCATGGGAATGTGCCTATTTATGGCACCGATACTGCAGAGAACAGTGGAGGGCCGGGGTTTGGTTTGCCTATTTAAGCTCAATCACATAATGCCAAGGTGTTTTTGCACAGTGCTATCATCTGTCTGTGATAAAACTGCCTGACACTCATGCAACTTGTGTTACAGAAGAGCAGCATTTCTTGCATCTGTTATAACAAAAATTTGAGCAAGTTTTCTTCAGAATGTTCATTTTTAATTTCACCCTTTGGATCATTTCATTTTTAATGAGATTTCATTTTTGCTAGGAAAGAATTGACTATTTAAATTCTTTAACTTGGTTAACTTTGCTTTTTGTTAACAACAGTAACATTGAACTGTATTTTATTCGGGTTTTTCCACTCCCTAAAATGTATTCCCCCCTCCGCAGTAACAAGAGGTTGTTTAAAAAAGAGAATCATCAGTTATACACAATGTATGCCATATAACAGTGTGTAAGAGCCATTGGGAAAATTTTAGAAGCTAATTTTAAACTTATAAGAAAGTAATTAAAGGTATTTTTCTGTCACTGTTTTTAGATTTATGAGTAATAGATTTTTGACCATGTTAAGTCACATATTTTGGTCAAAAGGCCACTCAATTATAATTTATTAGTAATAACTGATTTACATTTTTATTTTTGATATTTAGCCTTTGATACTAAACAGCCTTTGAGCTAAACAGAATGCAATCACTATGGGTAGGAAGACTTGTAGTCATTATGTTAAACTGAGAAATTTACCATATCTATGTCTAGAGAAAAAAGGACAACCTTTTCACCCCTTATAAAACATGCAAATGTGTTGGGCAGCCTATTTTGAATGCATAAAAAGTTCAGTGTGTCCAACAAAATATCTCTGTCCTTTCAACACAATCAAGGATTTCTTCTAAAGCAATCATAATGAATAGGGAAGTCATATTTTAGCAAAACATAGTAAAACTTCACAATAAAATATTTTTCCAGTAAGAATGATATAAGCCTGTAACCTGAAAATGGTCTTAGTATTTAAAAGATACACAGCTGCTATTTCTGATCCAATGATGCCATCTGTATTTAGTGTTCAGATGAATTTTGTCTTTTTAAGGTCAACAGTCAAAGGGTTACTTTTGGAAGGCAGATGAACTAAAATGAAAAAAGTATAGTCCAAGCAAAGCTAAAATATACTCAAATACTAAAAGAATCTTTGAGCCTCTTTGCACACTGTTTATGTAAATGTGTGAATACAGTCAGTGTAGCACAGAAGTTGCAAGGTGGGTTGCCAGCTCTGGGTTGAAAAAGTCCTGGAGATTTGGGGGTGGAGCCTGGGGAGAGCAGGGTTTAGGAAGTGGAGAAAGCTCAGTTGGGTATAATGCCATAAAGTTAGGGTTGCCAGGTCCCTCTTCACCACCGGCGGGAGATTTTTGGGGCAGAGCCTGAGGAGAGTGGGGTTTGGGGAGGGGAGGGACTTCAATGCCATAGACTTCAATTGCCAAAGCAGCCATTTTTCTCCAGGTGATCTGATCTCTATCGGCTGCAGATCAGTTGAATTAGCAGGAGATCTCCTGCTACTACCTGGCAGTTGGCAACCCTACATAAAGTTCACCCTCTAAAGCAGCCATTTTCTCCAAGGGAAGTAGGATTGCCAACCTCAAGGTACTAGCTGGAGATCTCCTGCTGTTACAACTGATCTCCAGCCAATAGAGATAAGTTCACCTGGAGAAAATGGCTGCTTTGGCAATTGGACTCTATGACATTGAAGTCCCTCCCCTCCCCAAACCCCGCCCTCCTCAGGCTCCACCCCAAAAACCTTCCACCAATAGCGAAGAGGGAACTGGCAACCCTAAAGGGAAGTGATCTCTGTCATTTGGAGGTAGGGTTGCCAGCCAATGGCAGGTACCCAGAGGGATTTGGGGGGTGGGGACATAGGGTAAGGTGCTGTCAACGTGATATCATGATGTCACTTTTGGGGGAAACCTGGAACTGGCGACACATTGCTCTAGGAATTGCTGGAAGTTTCTGGAGTTTCCATGGCGTTTCTGGTGACTCCTACGTTGACATGATATCACATCTGGGTTTTCCTCAGAAGGTATGTCATATCAACAGCAATTTTTAAATTAATCTTTTCCTGCCGGCCAATGGAGTGGCTACAGAAAGCAGGGGTTGCCAGCAGGAGGTCTCCCACCACACTGGGAGTCCTGGCAACCCTATCTGGAGATCAGTTGTAATTCTGAGACCTGGAATCTGGCAACCCTAAGTGCAAAAGAGTTATTTTTAAATTGGATTTAAATTCTAGCTCAAATTGCTATATTGGAAGTAGAGAGATGGGAAATGCAAAGACCGTTTTAAAAATCGTGCCTGAAAATGGTTTAAGATTTGTTCCATTTCTTTATTTCTCTTTTTATTTCAGAACAGGAAATAAATATGCTGTTGGGGTCTATGCTATGAGGTGTAACTAATTCTGGTTCTCTAACACTAGTCCGACGCAAAGTTACAACCTCCTAAGGCTACTTAAGTCGATGGTCTTATAGTCACTGACGTCAATAGACTCAGAAGGGTGTAACTCTGCTTCAGATCATTGCACTGAACACGTACCTGCTTCAAAAGGTGATATATTCCTACCTCCCCCACAATGCTACTGCTTTGAGAAAATGTTGGCATAATTCCATTTTGGCAATTTAGTCATTTGTTGCTATGACTAAGTAGTAAGTTAGTACAGTGAACAAAAGTGTGCACATAATATAGTCAAGATGGATGTAACCACTGAGTAGAGAACTGAAGATGTATTGCCACTTAGGGACATAGTTTGTCCCTAAGTGGCAATACATCTTCAGTTCTCTACTCAGTTTTATATAGTTGTTCTCTACTCAGTTGTTCTCTACTCAGTTGTTATATCACATAGCTATAACACATAGTTTGTGTTATACTGATAGATCTGCAAATGATCTCCCAGCATTTTTGTTTTGATGGGAGGCTGCCAGCTTCCCCCTATTGTGTGATGTCTTTTTCAATTATTATACAATGAAGCTCCATGCAGCACCTGGCTCAACATATGGGTTCATTCTGTGGCTGCTTCACCTACAATGATTCTAGGAAACTTGATCTTTCAGCATTGCCCAACATGTGCCAATACTGACAAAATGGCATAGGCACATCAAACCCACTGACAATAGCAATCTCCATGTGGCCATCCACTCCAGGTGGCCGCAGAAGTTATTTAAAGGACTGAAAGACAAGGAAGTGGGGGATAAATCTGTGGATCTCCACCTTTAATCACAGCAAGCTAGGGGGTCAAACAACATGCGCTGTCTGGGAAATCTACTTGCAAGAACTGCTTGCTTATGTCTGCTTGGGACAAGGAGGGTAATAATACATTTTGATAGGCAGCTGGATGGAACATAAGAACATAAGAAAGGCCCTGCTGGATCAGACCAAGGCCCATCAAGTCCAGCAGTCTGTTCACACAGTGGCCAACCAGTTGACTCTAGGAAGCCCACAAGCAAGACAACTGCAGCAGCACCATCCTGCCTGTGTTCCACCGCACCCAATATAATAGGCATGCTCCTCTGATACTAGAGAGAATAGGTATACAGCATTAGTATCCATTCCAACTAATAGCCATTAAAAGAAGGATGTGCTCAATTCACTATCTCTGTAGAAATATGCCGGGGGAGAGCGACGTGACCTCTGACGGGTGGAAACGGCACGCATAATCACAACAAAGACCCGAAGTTGTCAGAGGGGTGACGGTGAGGGAAACAGCCATGCATAAAAGACCCTTTGCCTACTGCCCTTCCTCTGCAAGATTTTAAGCACCTGACAACTAAAGCCGGGCTGCAATGCAGCTTTGTAAACTCAGCCTCTTATTCAGGGTTTGTGCTAAGGTGTGATGTTTGATCCAATGAGATGCAGTTGTTAAGTGTGTTAAATTAGGATTTGGGAGGTCCAAAGTCCCTGTTGCCATGAAATGTGAGTGAGATTGTGATAGTCATTCACCCTATCCCACCTCACAGGGTTGTTATGGGAGCACAATGGAGGAAGAGAGAGTCTCGTGTCTGAGTTCCTTGGAGAAAGGCTGGGATTAAAGTGTATTAATAAATGAATACAATTAACTGCTTGGAAAAAGGGAGGCCCTCTTCCCTGATTTGACTGCATCTCAGTTTGGGAAACCAACCTCCAGGTGGGGCCTGGAGATCTCCCAGAATTACAAAGGATCTCCAAACTACAGAGATCAGATCCCTGGAGAAAATGGCTGTTCTGGTGGGTGGACTCTATGACATTAGACCCTGCTGAGGTCCCTACCCTTCCCCAAAATCCACCCCCAAATCTCTAGGAATTTCCCAACCTGGAGTTGGCAATTCTACCCAGCAGTTGAACTGCCACAGTACCAGTGAGGATGCAAGTAAGTTAAAGGCTGTTGATCTTACAGACTGAAAGCCACTTTAGGCTATTCGTGCACACACCCAATTCTGCCACACAGTACTGTGGCGTTCCCAAGCTGCAGAAAAGCAGATGTGAGTTGCAGGTTCTTGTCAATTCCCTCCATGGCTAATTTGGATCTGGGCCATGATATGCATGGAGAAAGGGCTTCAGCTTTCCCCCATGACATTTTTCCAACCCGAAACAATCTTGGTGTATGAGTGCACATGCTCTTTTTCCTGTTGGGAAAATTCACATGTATCCCAGGGAACATGTGGGTTTCCTCCATGGGCCAAATAGCACAGAACAATTTCAGGTTGAGAAGACAGCACAGAAGGCTGAAGTCCCTCCTCCATATGCTCTGTGGCCCTAAGCTGAATCAGGTACCAAACACATGAGAAAAGAGAACCAGCAAATCACACCAGACTTTCACACAGAATGGGGACCCCAGACCCAACCTGCGTACTCTGTAATGTGTGAATCAGCCACCATCCATCCAAGTGATGGCCAGTAATATATACTGGACATGTATCTGTTTCCTCTCAGCCTTCATAAGAAACTCACCCACTCCGTAACTCACCCATCTCCAGATGCCTAGCCCAGCCCATTAACATACACCCATACGCCTGAAGGCAGCCCCTGCAAGAATCATCTGTCCTAGGAAATAAAAAGAATGGCCTGCAGAAATGGGAGCTTCATACATTACCTATCTTATGAAAGAGAAACTCTCTCTTATCCTTGTAAACATGCAAGTTTCCAAGCAATGAACAGTCTTATGGGGTCAGAGTAGGGAAAGTTTTCACTGGAAAGGGCACCACCTTTTCACTAGTTTTTAACGGCACACAAATGTTCAGGGGATAACAGTGTTCCCGCCATTTATCTCTATGTCTGGAAATTCTTTACCAGCTAAATGTCATCCAGGTGTTAGAGGCGCAGGAACAAGGCCTGTAAAACTGGTGGCAAGTCCGGCTGCAGGTCTTGTCAAGAGCCTGAAGCCCCCCCATCCCCCGCCACCGCTTGTTGGGGCTGCTTCCCTGCTTACCAAAGGCACAGGACCTTGCTATTTCTATTTTAAGCCTTTCCCATCCTGATCAACACCCAGGACGTTTTCCATTGGGAAACGGCATCCTCTGATGCCCTTGTCAGGGCCGTTTCAATGTCACCGAGGGAGCACGGGGCCCTAATTCAGGGCACTTGTTATGAACTTACCATGTCAAAGGGTTTCCTGAAGTCGGGACAATTCTACACATGCAGGTGCATGCAAGAGTGACGTGGCCACAGAGTGAGGGTCCCACAAAAACACGCAATTAACAGCTTTGTTTTAGATATCATGGGAAGAACAACAACAAAAGGCTTATGAAATAGGCACATGCCTGTTCAAAGCCATCCACAGTTAAAACTTATAAAAATGATCCCTAAAGACAATCAGGAGAGTGCAACACCTTTTAACTTTGTCCCCAGTCAGGTCAGACCTTAGCCAGAATTTAAATACAACGAGAGAAACTATGAGATGGAGGAGGGAGTTCAATGTTGTGATTTCACTTAGAAATCTGGTTTGTTTCAAGAGTGCAGCCTTAGGAAACATTATGAGAGCTGGCAACACAAGCAAAACCTTTCTTCCACTTCTCAGGATGACCATAAAGGGATTCCATGTCCCTTCCCCAGAGGATAGAGATAACAGTTTCAACTGCATGTGGGACCCACATTTTTTTCCATGCAGGGAGATGTACAGGACATCTAGTTTGGAAAATATGAGATGTGATGGAAAGTGAAATTGTGAAGGCATGTCATCTGCAAAGTGGTATTTAAGTATTTAAACATGCCCTTTTCCCCCTTGGTGAACATGAAATAAAGGGGCATGATGCACTCAAATGTAAGCACTTTCAAACCCTATTAATTTTAATAGGACAGTTTAGCATGTAGGGTAGGACTCTGGCTCAGTGGTAGAGCATCTGCTTTGCATGCAGAAGGTCTCAGGTTCAATCCCCAGCATCTCCAGCTAAAAGGACCAGGTAGCAGACGATGTGAAAGACCTCTGCCTGAGACCCTGGAGAGCTGCTGCCAGTCTCAGTAGACAATACTGACATTGTTAGAGGCCAATGATCTGACTCACTATAAGTCATCTTCACGTGTTCACATGCTTGAAGTATCTCCTATTCACACAAACCTATGAAGCTGCCATATGCTGAATCAGACCATTGTTCCATCAAGATCAGTATTGTCTACTCAGACTGGCAGTGGCTCTCCAGAATCTCAGGCAGAGGTCTTTCATATCACTTACCACCTGATTCTTTTAGTTGGAGATTTAATCTGGGACCTTCTGCATGCAAGGTAAATGCTCTACCAATGAGCCACAGCCCTACCTTAGAGTGAGTCACAGCCCTGCAATTTAATGGCACATATAAGTACCCAAGACATTTACGAGATTATGCATTACAGGAGTATAACAAAACCTCTAAGCATTCAGAAATCAAGTAAATATGATAGGAAACAATTCCTAAGGGAAATCCGCTGTCTTTATTTGGGGGGGGGCACAGATTCATTGTTAAAGGGCACTCAGCTCCCACCTTGTTTGCTTGCTAAGGTGTGTGCCTAGCAGGGGAAATCATTCTCTTGGCCCAGACTAAATGAACTCCAGTAACAACAGAACAGAATATTTGTAACAGCAAAGGAGAGCGGGTGAGTTTTATCCAGTAGACTGCAGAAGTGCTCTAGTCCCTCATAGGAGATACAACCCTTTAGAATCTCCTGCATCCCAGTAAGACTTTCTTTTCTGTCACCAGATGCCCCTGTTCATATACACATTTCAAGATAATGGACCTACACCGACAGATAGATCAATCCAAGGCATATACCCTGCATATACAATTGTGGGTATTTCTTTAGATCCATAAACTCTGAGCAAAAAATAACCATAAGAGCACAGTATCGGTTTGTAGATATTTGAAGACCGGCCTCTTAAACTGTTCTTTCCACCTTAAGAACAGTGCTTGTATTTAAAACAAATGTATTCAAACAGACAGTGCCCTGTTCTCCCAGCACATAGCCACACAAGCTATACGATACAGAAGCATACATAGATCGACATCTGACGTTTCACACAATTGAAAGCGGGCTCCCGTTAACTGGCAAAACCAGAGAAAACAAGCCAGCGGAGCACACGATAACGGTGGGCATACGCTGGGTGTAAATCAGCTGATCGCAACGAAGAGGCTCTTACCTTCAACGCTGGGTGTGTTAAGTTCCCCCAGAAGCACCGAAAAGGCTTGTATGCAATACAGCTGCGGTAGCTGCTGAAGAGTTGCTGAAGTGAGTCTCTCAAGAGTGGGAGAAGGGGATGCAGCCCTGTCCTTATTAGCCGCAGAGTGTGACCCTCCCACTCAGCCAGCACAGAATGCAACTGCTAAGGCAGGACAGCCCCCAGCTCCGGCACCAGGTTCAGGGGCTTTCACCCCCCCCCCCAAAAAATAAAGCACACACTTAATAAGTTGCAAATCTGGTAATAATATTAAATGGGTTAGGTATGGATTGCAAAAAGCTGTGTCACAGATAAGGCTGCCTGGGTTTTAACTGCATGAATGAAAGGGTGTCTGGTTTCAGCACGCTGACTCTGAAGTACTGTACATGATACTAGCACAACAGCAGGGGAGTTGATTTCTCTCTCCCCCCCCCCCCATGCCCGTTAAGTGTAGACACATCTCATTAATTTTGTATAGTTTATAATAAATTTAAAATCAACCAACCATGGGAATGTGCCTATTTATGGCACCGATACAGCAGAGAACAGTTGAGGGCTGGGGTTTGGTTTGCCTTTTTAAGCTCCATCACATAAAGCCAGGGTGTTCTTACACAGCGCTATCATCTGTCTGTGATAAAACTGCCTGACACTCAGCCTTCCTGCTAATTCTCCCCTGGATATGCTAAACTGTGCTCGCTTGGGCCCTCAAACTGTTCTCCTGACAGCTCCAAGAATTGCCTTTAAGCATTTAACTAAGGGATAAAAGAAGAAAGCAAGTGAAAGACTGTGGCACATAATCAGAAAGAAGAAAGGACAGGATCTTAATGCACCTCATTAGTATTTTCTTATTAAAGTAACAATTTCCCTCAGCCCCCCGCCCCCATCCCATCCAGTGCTTTTCTAACATCTTTTCGTTTACAACCAAATATCAACAGTTAACCCCTCTCTCTGCTGTCAGTTACCCTTGCTCATTTGGACTCCCTTTGCTATCTACTTCCCACTGCTTCAATTAAGGTTATAAGCTCTTTGGAGCAATGTCGCCCCCCTCCAACTCCTCGTAGGTAGCCCCTCTTTGCTTTCCTTTGCTGCTGGTATGGAATCATTAATAAACAGAGTTTAGCCTACGCTTTCTCCCCCTGAAATCATTGTGAACGTTAAGAAAGTTGAAGAAAGGCTGGATTAAAGAGAGCATACATCCTTACATAAATGTAAAAGTAGTTCCCTGTGCAAGTGCCGGGCCATTGCTGACCCATGGGGTGACATCACATCATGATGTTTACTAGGCAGACTATGTTTACGGGGTGGTTTGCCATTCCCTCCCCCAGTCACCCCCAGCAAGCTGGGTACTCGTTTTTACTGACCTCGGAAGGATGGAAGACTAAGGCCATTAACCCATGGCTGTTTTCGCATTTGTTTGTCCCTGTCCTATCTCACACCTTCCAATTCCATCTTCCAAAAATTGAATGCACGGGGAGAGGGGACAGGGACAAACAAATGAGAAGGGGCAGCAGCAGTGGCTCCTTCCCCAACCCCACTGTGCCTCTCTTTCCCCCTCTCCCTCCTTGGCCTTCCCCCAGCACCAGCCGGGGTCTTAGCCCACTTCACAGCCTGCAGCCTGGAGCCCCACAGTCAAGCGGTGAGGAGGCAAAACAGTGAGGTGGAGAGGCAGCAGTAGCTCCTTCCGGTGCAAACGCAATGCACTTCCAGCCGACGCATACAGGCTCGCCTTTGCTGGGTGGAGGCAGCGTCAGCTGGAAGTGCTTGGCGTTGGCGCCAGAAGGAGCCGCTGCCGCTTCGCCACCTCACCACTTGACTCAATGGTAGAGCTGTGGCTCAGTGGTAGAGCATCTGCTGGGCATGCAGAAGGTCCCAGGTTCAATCCCCGGCATCTCCAGTTAAAGGGACTAGGCAAGTAGGTGATGTGAAAGACCTCTGCCTGAGACCCTGGAGAGCTGCTGCCGGTCTGAGTAGACAATACTGACTATGATGGACCAAGGGTCTGATTCAGTATAAGTCAGCTTCACGTGTTCACGTGTTTGACTGTGGGGCTCTGAGCTGCATGCTGGTGCTGGGGGAAAGCCGAGGAGGGCACGGAGGAGAGGTGGAAAGAGAAGTACAGGTGGGGGGTGGAAGGAACCACTGCTGCTGCCGAGGCTACAAGTGGAGAGTCGACCTGGGTGCTTAAACGCACGGTAAAATTCCTGCAGCTGTAGTGAATTGGCCACAAAAATTGTGGCAACACAGCATTCTGATAACCCAGGGAAGATCCTGAATTGAGAGGGTTCATCCAGCAGATGGGCCACAGCCATGCATGTGGCCTTTGGAGATTCGCTACACCCACGGGAGATTCCTGGGGCAAAACAGCCATGCATTAATAACCTCTCTCAACCTTAAGCTGTCTACCTGAAACCAACTTCCGTCGAGATCGAACTCAGGTCGTGAGCAGAGCTTTGACTGCAGTACTGCAGCTTACCACTCTGTGCCACGGGGCTCTTCCTAGGATACATTCCATGCCTAACACTTTTAGTCACTTGGAAGGCTGCTTAACTTCCTTCTGCTGCCAGCAGACCAGGTGAATTTCACCAGTTTTTCCAATGCAACCATTGATTTTCTTGTTGATATCTAAAGAGCTTATACAATTATATAGCCCTCAAACCTTGACATGTAAGATCACTTATCTTAACTCAGCACAGCATGGGGATGAATATGTTTTTCCCCATTGTTGTTCCACAAGTTGATTCTGCCCTGCATATCATGGCTTCTGAATTCTGGTTTAACTAGGAGAAAGTCTAAAATTAACTCTGGAATTGGAGCAGCTTTCACCTCCTTCAGTTCCTTTGCATATTTCTCCCCTGTTGGTTACTGATACACACATCTGCATCGATAAATCACTGTGGGAAAAGCAACCTTGACATGACTGTATGTACAGTGATATCAAGAGTCTTTGGGGGCAGTGTTTTACTGGTGCACACATACATCCCTGCACACCATTAAAATACCACCCCCAAAGACTCTTGATGCAGCTGTACAATCATATCTAGATTGCTTTATTGCAGTGTTTTATCAACAATTATGTGCACACAGGTAATATAATGAGGTAGGGACATGAATGAATGGAAGGCTGTCACAAACTGTCCATGCAGTTTGTACAAAATTTTGAAATAAATAATAGAAGCATTGCAAATCTCTAATGCATTGTTTCCACTTCAGAAAAAGACTGGGTAATTTAGAACTCCAGACTGGGAAGAATTTCAGATGAAGAAAATTTCAGAAGCATCCCGAGTGTTTCCTGCACTGGTCCACTTTTTTTGATTGTATATCTCAGACATAGACAATAACCAAATATATACATGCAATGAGAATAATGGAGTTCAATAATTTTAGCAGCAGAGTTTGTGTGTCTAATTCTCACTGGTACAAACTAAATGCTGTGCCAAGAAAACATGAATTGTTTGATCTGTGTATATTTTATAGATAGGTCAAAGAAGATAGAGAGAGAGAGAGAGAGAGAGAGAGAGAGAGAGAGAGAGATACAGAGATAGATACAGAGATACATAGAGATACAGACAGACAGACAGACAAACAGACAGACAGATGGCTGAAGTATAAAAGGGACACTACAAGAAAACAGGGAAATTGCAGGGGAAAGTAGTGAAGCCCAACTCAGTGCCTTTAGAGCAATGAGCCATGCTCAGTGCAAACTTACCTTTCATCTCTAGGGTCAAGCTCAGGAGGAAAAAAATCATTTCTGCAACATATAGGGTTGCCATTCTTCAGGGGGGACCAAGAGATCTCCTGGAATTACAAATTATCTCCAGATAACACAGATCAGTTCCCCTGGAGAAAATGGCTGCCTTGGAGGGTGGGCTATACGACATTATACCACGTTGAGGTCCCTCCCCTTCCTAAACCCTACCATCTTCAGGCTTTGCCTCCAAAATCTCCAGATATTAGCCATCCCTGGGTTAGCAGCCCTAGTGACAGAAGGTGTCTGTGCACAGCACTGATGGCTGCTCTACCACCAAAAAACCTTCCTCCAATCCACAGAACATTTCCCCCCACTTTTAACTATGATAAATGGATAGATGTCATGTAACAATTTGAAGGTGTGTGGGGGGGAAGAAGCCAATATCAAAAACCCAACTTAAGCATGATGGAGGGGCAAGACTGATGGCTAAGCAGTTGATTTCTGTACCAAAGTCAACAGGAAACTAAGTTCACTCCATGGCTGAGAGACCCACTGTGCATTTTTGTGTCAATCCACCTGGTCTTCATTTTTGCAATTCCTGGAAATCTCCAGGCCCTACCTGGAGGTTGGCAACCCCATATTGTCCCCCCACCCACACCCACACCCACACACACACACACACTTTTCTCAAGCCCATCTTGCCTCCAGAATCAGAGCCTGTCTGGGAATAAAATGTTCAAGCACAGGGGATTGTGACATAAAATATGGGAATAAGCAGGGTTTGTCTCCCCTCAACTGCACACTGTCTTTTTACTATGGAAATGAACAGACAGACACATACACTAGGATCCTACTTCTTTATATCATTTGTGCCTGTTATCTGCTTTCTTGAGTTGCCAAACATGCTCTGTAAATAAATATTTTAACTGCTCATTAAATGGTTGCTTTGTCCCATCTGCCTGAAATATGGTGTGAAAGATTCCTTAGTTTAGGGAATAATTCTACCAGCCGATAGAGATCAGTTCACCTGGAGAAAACGGCCGCTTTGGCAATTGAACTCTATGGCAATGAAGTCTCTCCCCTCCCCAAACAATGCCCTCCTCAGGCTCCTCCCCAAAAACCTCCCGCTGGTAGTGAAGAGGAATCTGGCAACCCTATGTCTCCCTCACTCCCCTGCATTTGTGAATGGATCCTAAGACGTGCAATGTGTGTCAGGGATTGCGGACTATAGGGGTATCTCAGTTACCACCTCCCTGTTACAACCCTTGGACCTCCTGGGCCACAGTAGCCTCAATAGCCTCTTGTTTTGTTCCATTACCACCACTCTCAATCACTGATTTCTTCTGTAGCCCTGTTCACATGTTACAATGAACACTAGGGCTGCCAACCTTCAGGTGGGGACTGGAGATCTCCTGGAATTACAACTGCTGTCCATATGACAAAGATCAGTTCTCCTGGAGAAAATGGCTGATTTAGAGGGTGGACTCTATGGTATACTACCCCACTGAGGTCCCCCCTTGGTTCCACCCCCAAATCTCCAGGTATTTCCCAACCCAAAGTTGTTTTTGTTGGTTGGTTTCAATTTCTTGGTATTCTATCCCATCTTATTGTTTCTTCTTTCTTTTACAAATCACTCAGTGCCCTGATCTTTGTAAAGAAATTATGGATGGTGCTATATATTTGTCCTTGGGATAGGAAGGACTGAAGTTCAGACATAAGTTTTTTATGTTTCCTCAATGAGGCTTAAAAACCAGGGATGAATTGAACCCAGGACCACATCTCATACAACACTTTAGCCTTAGGGCTGCCAGGTGGGTGGCTGCGGTTTTTGCAATTGCCCGCCAATCCACCGGTCTGCTCCAGAGTGGGGATCGTGTGTGTGTGCAGCCAGTTGTATGAACTCTCACCTCAATGTGGGGGCTGAACATGTGGCTAGTATGATTGATTTATCTGACTGTGACAGCTAGGGTTCCCAATCTCCAGGTACTAGCTGGAGATCTGCTGCTATTACAACTGATCTCCAGCCAATAGAGATCAGCTCACCTGGAGAAAATAGCTGCTTTGGCAATGGGACTCTGTGGCATTGAAGTCCCTCCCCTCCCCAAACCCCGTCCTCCTCAAGCTTTGCCCCCAAAATCTCCCACCAGTAGCAAAGAGGGACCTGGCAACTCTATTGGAGACTGTTGGTGCATAGATCCCCAACAGGAAAGTGTGGGTCCAGCGAGCAACAAACCTCAGGTAAAACTCCCATGCAAAAACAACTAGTGCGTGTTCACTTTTGAGATGAAACTGGGGGTCAGTGCAGAGTTTAAATCACATGTTCATTTATACATGTGTTGAATGTAACATGAGAATTACTCAACTCATGTATAGAGAAAAATCAAGGGTGCACTGTACATGGATTATCTGTGTATTCTCTGATACTCATAAACAGAGCTTGTGTCTATATACCATCATCCATTCCTGCCAGAAGCCATGATGCCCTTCTGTGTGATTCCCCCAATCCCAGGCCTCCATTTTGTTCCTCTGTCATCTGGTTCTGTCTTGCTCCCCTGACCCCTGCTTCTTGCTGTGAGAGTCCATTTTTGCCAATCTAGCCCTGTTCCTGTGTATTTAGCAGCAGCAACAACACAGATATTAAAATCTTTACAAAGCAAACTTTTACTGTCAAGAATCTCCTTGCCAGGAAAACCTTCCTTTACATAATTTCTGTGTGCGAGGTGGCTGTCAATGATACAAAACCGTTAAAAAGGTGGTGGTCATGTTTCAGCCTCATCACTCCACCAGCCTACTTGGATGTCTGTCAAACAACTATCCTTGTCCTATCTGTTTTGTGGGATTTCTTTTTGTCCACCCAAACCTTCTTCAGGCATTCAAAACTTCTGTATACTCATAAAGGAGCCACGGATGGTGCCTGCTGGCCTTGTCTCCAGATGTCCATAGATACAGTGACCCTTGCACACGTACAAATACATATGCTGTGTGATCCTCCTTTTCTCCAGGGAACTGATCACTGTAGTCTGGAGATCAGTTGTTGTTCCAGGAGATTTCATGGCCCCACCTGGAGGTTGGCAACTCTACAGCTCCCTAGGGAAACTGCAAGATTAAAGGAGGAATTATGATAGAAGGGGCACCTTTTAATCCTTTTATTCTCTGGCTATTTCCCCCTGTAAATTCTCTCAGCTTTTTTCCTCCTTTTGAGTAGTGAGAGACTATATCTTTTCTCCTGTATGTGAAAACAGCCAGAGAGAAAGAGAAGCAGTCCCTGTGGCCTGCCGTTCCTGCTCTTAAATTCAGAGCATCCTTTGCTGAGTTTAGTTTTGTGTTTGTTGTTTTAATCAGGGCAGGGGCATGGGGGGGACACATATGACTGGATGTCATATCAGATTTGGATCTCTCTAACTGAAATAAAATTGTGTACAGCAACACCAAGTGAGAAATCCACCCGCTCCTAACGTTGTTCTTCCAAAGAAGCCCCTTCTCAGTATTTTTGACTTTTGTGGGCTGACCAAGTATCATGGCATTTGTGACCACATCCTCACAGATGTTGCTTATATTATTTCTGCCTTCTGATCAATTGTTTCTATGTTCATCATCAACAACAACAGAAAACACATGACATGCTTACTCAAGAAATTAGAGATGATCCCTCCTACGGGTGTTATAAATTGCAGTGCCGTCAGACATGGAATATGCTTCTTGCCTATCACAGACCAAAAACATTAATGAGTTGCAACCTCGGACTTACCAATGCATATAAGTTTATATATGGTGCAAGTTGTGAATATTCCATGTTTAGCTAGTAAAACATTTTGTTTCTTAAATTCTTAACAAGTAAAAAAATGGAGAGGATGTCAGCCCTTCTGGTCCCTATCGGGGAGAAAGGCAGAGGGAAAATGAAGCAAATAAATAAATACAACTTTGTAGGAAATTTTACAGCTTTGTAATTTTACAGGTAAGGATCCACCTTCAAGTGGTTTGCTTTTTCTCACACAGTGAGCATCAATCCATGGGACAGATAAAGGGAATTAATGGCTTTGCCTGTGTTGGAGACGCAGCTTCTGGGAAGAGATCACAATTTCTATAGAAGGAAGTACTTTCACAGCAAATTGTAAAACTGATATCTTCCACCCAGTTGTTTCCCAAAAACTCTACTGCATCCAAAAAGACTAAATAAACAAAACCCCACAATGTGTCATTTTCCCCCCTCAGGCAGCAAAGGAAAAGATAAAAATGCTGTTGAGTTATTTCTCCTGTAAAATGCTTGAGAATCTCTCTATAACTGAACACAGAAAGAGAAAGAAAACATACTACTTTATAACCATGACATTTTTTATTAGTTAAGTTGGACTCAAGTTTTTATCTCTGGCTTCCCTTTGTAGCAAGTGCAGAATCAAAGATTCAGCTTTGAAATTATAGTGCTGCAGATGCAAAAACTATTTATCCATACATCTGAGGACATTAGGTTTTTTAATGGAAAAGCAAAAAATGATTACAATGAATACTGCTTTGCATACCAGTGCACATGAACTGGGCATTAATGGCCTCTGTTCAACACATTGCACAAGGAGAAAAAGATTGTATGGGGGGGAGGGGAGAGAGAAGGAATCCAGTCAATGAGAGTTGGATTATATAACTTATTGAAAACTTCTTGGGTCAATTTATGGATATTCTTTTGTTAGAATTCTATGTAAGCAGTAAAGTTAACTATCCATAGCCCTAATCTTTCAAAATCTTTAGTTTTTAGTCCCAAAAGTTGCATATGAAGATTGCAGCATAACCTATTGTCAGTTTGGTGCCATGTTAACTTGAGATCAAGTAGAGTTGCTAGGCCTCCCACTATGGTGGAAGACCTCCAACCAACAACCTTCTCTTTGTGCTGCTGCTCCATGAGAAAAACAAACAAACAAAACCTGCCTTTGGGCTGACAGTATGACCTTACTTCTGGGAAAAATCTAGAAGTGACATCAGTCCCCTCTAGGAATTGCTGAAAGCACAATGGTAAACTATAAATTTTCTGGCAATTCTTAGAGAAGACTGACACTACTTCTGTGTTTCTCCCAGAAGTGATGTCATGTCATTGTCCCTCATGTCCCCTCAGATTCCTGCTAGTTGTGAGGTCAACCCTAAGAATTGTACTTATATTCTAATAGCGAAGTCAGTCACTTAAATGTGGAGCTGTGAAGGGGCAAGATGGTTTCTTTTTTTCTTTTTTTTTACAAATCTGAAAAGGGCCGCAGGTTTGCAGGAAAATCTGAAATATATAAAAAAATACCGGGGGGGGGGGGAGAGGCGCTTAAAAAATCCAAAAAGGATAAAAAGGAGCACCTACAGCTTAAAGCAAGGGATTCCCTCAGTGGCTGTTGCTAGGCAACCACAGCATTCCAGGCTTTAGTTTCTGTAAGTAAAAGACGGGGGGAAAGGGAGGGCCTTTTCCAGACCTATTTTGGCCTTTGAGGGAGAACTCATTGGGGCCAGGCCTGGCTAGGGTTGCCAACTCCAGGTTGGGAAATTCCTAAGGATTTTGTGGTGAAGTCAGAGGAAGGCACGGTTTGGGAAGAAGAGAGGCCTCAGCAGGGTATAATGTCATAGAGTCCAGTGTCCAAAGCAGCCATTTTCTCCAGGGGGCAGATCTCTATTGTCTGGAATTCAGTTGCAATTCTGGGGCATCTCCAGTAGGGTTACCAATTGCCCCGTATTGGCTGGCAATCACCCACCAATTATTCCTGTGGCTGCCCGCCTATCCTCAGTTGTTTGATGGATGGACAAAGCCAGCGGAAGAGGGGAGCCATCCATGTGCCCGGTGCCATAATGTCACTTCTGGGTCAATGCAGAAGCACCAGCATCGCATTGGGGGATGCTCCAGCACTCCCCACAAACTCTATGGAAACCATAGAGTTTTTGGGGAGAGTGCTAGAGGATTCCTGGTGCAATGCCAGCCCTTCTGTGTCAACCTGGAAGTGATGTTAGCATCAGGCATGCAGATCGCTGCCCCCAACCCCGCCTGTGCGAAGCTCCCACTGGTTGCCTGGAGGGACCTGTCAATCCTAACCTCCAGGTTGCACCTGGATATTGGCAACCCTAGGCCTGGTACCAACCTCTGGATGACTCGATACCACCTGACTTGCATAACTCAAGTAGGCTTGGCTGCTTGCCACTGTTCAACAGCAGCCACCTTATGAAAGCCAGTGTTGCTTAGCGGTTAGTGCTTCAGAGCAGGGTCTGCAAGACCCAGATTCAAATCCCCATCTTGCTGTGGAAGCTCACTGGGTGATTTTGGACCAGTCACATACTTTCAACCTAACCTATTTAGCAGGGTTATTGTGCGAATAAAAAGGAGAGGAGACTAGTATAAGTTGCTTTGGTCCCCACTGCAGAGAAAGACTAGTTTTCCAAGGCAGAGGCTGAAGGGGAGAAGGAGACAGTAAACTGACAGTGGAGCAGATAAAGGTAGGTTGGCTTTTGGTGGGAAGGAGAGAGAGTTGCCAACTCCAGGTTGAGAAATTCCTGGAGATTTGAGGGGTGGCACCTTAGAAGGGTGGGGTTTGAGGAGGGGAGCCTCAGAATGGTATAATACCATAGACGCCACCCTCCAAAGCAGCCATTTCCTCCAGGGGAACTAGATTTGCCAACCTCCACGTGAGGGCTGGAGATCACTGGAATTACAACTGATCTCCAAATTGCAGAGATCATTAGTTCCCCTGGAGAAAATGGCTGCTTTGGAGGGTGGAGTCTATGGCATTATACCCTGCTGAGGTTGCTTCCCTCCCCAAACCTCACCCTCCCAAGGGCCCACCCCAAATCTCCAAGAATTTCCCAACCTGGAGCTGGTAACTCTAGATCAAATCAAGCCTGAACTCTCCCTAGAAGCTAGAATGACCAAACTGAGGCTATCATACTTTGGCCACATTATGAGAAGACAAGACTCATTGGCAAAGACAATAATGCTAGGAAAAATTGAAGGCAGCAGGAAGAGGCAGACACAACATGAGATGGATTGCCTCAATAGAGGAAGCCACGGCTCTCAGTTTGCAAGACCTGAGCAAGACTGTTAACAACCGAATGTTTTGGAGTCCATTAATTCATAGGGTCGCCGTAAGTTGGAAGCAACTTGACGGCACTTAACACACACACAAATTGAAACTGTAGGATAGATCTCAATATGGCCTTCCATGTATGCAAAGTGCCTTGTAATGACAGAAGCATTGTTATACTAGACGTGATGAAAAAGGAAGTTAGATCAAAAGCTCTTATTTTGCTCACACACTAATTTGATTAACCTCTTACACATGAGAACTGCTAGAGAGTCTGCCTATTCAAGCACTTGCAAGTACACAGGAGCAAACGCTGTGGTGGTGGTTGTTTTTCTGCCCATGGTTCTTTAGATCAAACCCAATCATTAGACAGCTCCTGCTGTGTATATCCATACCCACCAAGGTTTCATAGATAAAGATATGGACCCTGTCAGTCATCAGTAGATGGGGCTACAGACAGCGTATGAAAGAATGACAAATAAAAACTATTTCCAAAGCTGTTGAATTCTTTATGGTATGATCGCAGGAGACAGCAAAAGCAGAATCTCGGAGAGGGGGGTGTTACCTTTTTCAGGCACATTTATAGTCCCTCTAATAAGCATGCACAACTAGAACTTAAAAACAATTTCCATTCCTGACAGACTTTCTGCTCACTTTCTCAGTAGTTGGCTAACAGGCTGCTTCAAACCAGATCTCTCTAGTATACTCACCACTGAGTTATTTCTTCAATACAGCACATTCTCCCCCCTTCCCCCCCTTTTTTTGCCTACGTGACCTCTTCATCCAGCCCTAATGGAGACTTCAGCAGACTTAACATGCCTGAAGTCAGGCGAAGGCAAATTTTCTTCCACAAGAGTCTGTCAGCATAGTGTGGTAGAAAATGGCAGGACCAACCCAGTCCAGACTCAGATGTGCCACAAACTGGAAGCAGGAACAAAAAACTGTATATATGTATAAGCAGTACATTGCATTTACACCATTTAGAAGATATTGGTCCCATTTTACAGTTCAGGCACACTGAGGGACAGCCATCCATGATGTCGATCAATGCAAATGTAGCACAGAATTCTTAAACAGAAATAACTGTTCACTTAATAATAAATACCTCTATGCATATACAGCATGTTTTTCCTTCACTGCAGAACTGAAGCCTCTCCACACAGAGAATTAAGAAACAGAGCTTACAGAGTGATGGAAGACCTCCCATGCAGATTAGAGGCCTAATACCTCTCTATTTAGGAATTAAGCATTGATCTTACCTATAAAATAGAACATGCACACATTCGGTTTTCCTCAAACGAAAACACACTCCTCATTTTCTCTTCAATAACAATTAGCAAAACAGGTTCTTTTTCTCACACACCCACAAACACATGAGCACATGGCTGCCTTATACGGAATCAGACCTCTGACTGGCAGAAGTTCATCACTCAAACCGGTTTGAAATGTTTTTTGATGTATACAAAATTCCATGTTCAGGGCAGGACAAGCAAATTTGGTTTACTAATTTACCATGAGTAATATGCCATCATGAGCCCAAGGTAAAAGCAGTAGCTGGAAGGAAGGCAGTTCTGTGTACCCTCTCTGACTTTGCTGATGCAGAATTAGATCCTGCAAAAAACAAGAGAAGGTTGCACTTATTCCTCAATAGTGCTGACTGACATCATTCAAGTGAAACACTTCCTGCTCTCTGGTACCGATTATAGACTGTGTTATAAGCTGCAATGGATCAGCCATGTAACAAGCACATCTCTCCTTCGTCTTTGCCTTGCAAATAACAAATGCCACAAATGTTGTGAATGTACAACAGGGAGGTAATATAAGATAGTAGGTGCATTCTATATCAAAATATATCTCGCTGCTTATCATTCTTAGAAGAACAAGGTAAGCTGATAGTTAAAAGAGTAATGTGTCACTTTAATAATCTTAAAAAAGAATAAGAAGAGTTGGTTTTTATATGCCGACTTTCTCTATCATTTAGAGAAGAATCAAACCGGCTTACAATCACCTTCCCTTCCCCTCCCCACAGCAGACACTCTGTGAGGTAGGTGGGGCTGATAGAGTGTGACTAGCCCAAGGTCATCCAGCTGGCTTCATGTGTAGGAGTGGGGAAACAAATCCAGTTCACCAGATTAGCATCCACCACTCATGTGGAGGAGCGGGAAATCAAACCCAGTTCTCCAGATTAGAGTCCACCGCTCCAAACCACCACTCTTAACCACCACACCACGCTGGCTCTCACTTGCAAGACCTGTTTTTTTATCAAAGAAAGAGTACTGACAAGAATTAACAATGTGTTTAATATTGGTCCAGGAGCCCCTTAGAGACCAACAGATCTGATGAAGGGAGCTTTGACTCTCAAAAGCTTTTACCCCTAAAATCTTGTTGGTTTCTAAAGTGCTCCTGGACTCAAATCTGGCTATTCTACTGCAGATCCACATCGCTACCCTCTGAAATAATATACTGGTGTCATTCTGGGATTGAAAAAACAATTTCACTAGTGTTCTTGGTCTCTGATGTCATGGAAGTAAAAGTCTCCATCTGGAAGAAAAGTCTGGACATTGCAAAGTTCATGTGCTGTAAACTGACCTACTGGTCTACACCCACAGTAGTTCAATGATACGTAAGGCCATTTATGTGGCTATTTTGTGAAGACGAGGAATGTGTATACTTATCTACTGTGATAGTCATATCTACCACATGTCACCTTTGAGGTAAATATGATTGTTTGCAACCATTTTCAGTGTGATTAAAATCAACAACCGTATAGTACTATCCTAAAAAGAGGATGCCCTACTTAGACCATTGACTTTGTGCTCAATCTAGATGGATCTAGAGGAGTGAAACTCTGCTTAGGACTGTACTGTAAGACTACAAAAATGGAAATTATGACACAAATCTCTAGGAGGAGTTGTATTTGAAAAACAGAGTTGCACATACTTGTAACTGTTGAGACTGTTCCTGCTCACAGGCCGGCCACCAAAAGATTTTTTCTAGCTTTAGGCCTATAGAGGGTGGAGACATCTCCAGGGTTGAGATGTCAATCTCTAGTGCTTGGGCCATGCAATCCATCTGTTCCGTATGGAGATGGAGGTCTTCACTAGGCAATACAGAGCTTGGATCCCCCACTTGATCGTCTGAGAATGCTTTGGATTGGCCCTCGAAACTATCAAGAGAAAGTTCGGGTTCGAGTTCCTTCAGTTCTGATTCACTACATGGTGGAACTTGACTGCACAGAGGGTGTGATACGAAGGGTGTCAGAACTGGTGCCGATTGCAGTGGTCTACCCATAAGGTTCAGCTATTTAAGTCGGCAGAAGTTGATTCAGTCCTGAATCTGGTTCGGTGTAGGAACGGGGGGTTGGATGGAACCGACTGGTGCCATCCTGTGAGCCTTAGTTCCAAAGTTATTGACGCGACTTCGGTGTACCCTTCGATTGGCATATCCAACTCAAGGTCCAATAACGAATGCAGAAGTGATTCAAACCTCAATGAGGGTGTCTTGGGGGGTACTAACATCACATCGGGTTCCAGAGTGGGAGCTCTGCATTCCGATTGAGCACAAACCGATGGCTCTGGTATCTTTTGAGATTTTGGTTCCTTGGATTTGTCTCTATGTTTACGCTTTTGCTTGTGTTTTTTCTTCAGAGGTTCCAAGCTAGCATGTTCTCTCAGTTTGGGGTCTCTGCGTTTGGGAGCCGGAGATGTCGGATCTGATGGTGGCAGAACTGATTTCGATGTCGAGGGTCTCAGTGTAGATCGGACAGAGGCTGTGTTGAATTGCTGCTTTGGGGAAGATACTAGGACTGATTGGGCCGATGAAGGCCTCTGGGGGTCCCTAAGCTCGTTTTCGGTGGTAGTGAGACCAGGGCTTTTTCTGAGGCAGCAGCCACTGCCATTTTGAAAGCTAAGTGCATTCTTTGCACTTGAGCAGAGAACGCTTTTTATTTTGGAGGGGAACTCAAACACCCCCAAATGTTTTTTTTAATGTTAACTTTTCTTGCAGACTTAAGGGATAAGTGTGCCCCCTATCTGTGGATTTAGGTATCCACAGATGGGGGCCACACTTGGGATTTAGATATATAGATGTTACATAACAGTAGTCATGTGGTGTGCCCAGGCTGTCTGCCAGGTTGTGGAGAGGCGTGGTGTGGGAAAGAAAAGATACAGGATAACTCCCTTCTGCTGTTCCAGGCCACAAAGACTTCCTATAAAATGACACTGGAGGACATCCAGGTTCAGAGGTCTAACCCAACAGCCTCAGCTTCTGATAGTAATATACACAGAAGCACCCTGTGAGATTTTTTTTTAGTGCACTGACATAAATCTGCACATGATTCTCTCTGGGATTACTGGTAACTGTTCAACCTTTCCAATTTCTTTTTCTGTAGGGCATCTCTAAGAAGCCCTTTAGTTCCATAAATATCTTGTCTGCCATTCCCTTCACACATTGGTTATTCTAGCATCTCACCTACTCCTCCAGTATACCATAACTTAAAGATTTCATTTTCTTTTCTAACGAGGCATATTTGATTCCGTACAGAACCACTTCGGTTCTAGGTTACAGATCCATGTATTAAAGTATATTTATGGGTCTCATGTACCAATGTATCAGTGCCAGAAGTGTAACTTCGCCTTATAAGCAGCATCAGGAACAACATATTGTAGAATTTCTGAACATGTGTTCTTGTTTTCCCTATATTTCTGAAGGGTTACCAGTTAACTTTCAGCTGTTGAAGACGAAAGGCAGAGAGATGAAAGACATTCCCACAAAGTATTTGCAGACAACTACATTTTGACATGAAACTAGAAATATTTGCCTGTGTATTATTAAAGAGTAATATCCTGACTATAAAGAATTTACTTGGAGGTAAATTGCACAGATTATAACAGGACTGATTTCAAAATGATTTGTTTAGGATCCATTTACGTGTCACGTAACATACTGCTATACTGCAGCCTGAAAGACAAACAAACAAACAAAAATCCTTTTAGTTTTAAAATGGGAAGGGCTTTAAAAATATCTATTACACACTTCTATGTTCACTCATTTCAATGGTAAGACTTTCCTATTAGTAACTGGAGTTACAGTTCAGATGGAAATACCACGTGGGAGCCCTCTGCTGGACAAAATAAAAAAATACCCCTCAGCTCCCTCTGCTGTTATTCCCACGTGAGGATTTGTAAAAAGGATTGGTTTTTGACAAACAGAAGTAATGCTTCCTTACTTCTGTGGTGGTGACAGTATGACCCTGCCCGTGAATGCACTAGCAACTTACCTCGCAATTTAAACGTGTCCAGTACTCAAGCATCCAACACAATTTAAAATTTCTGTTCCCACCGCGACGGCTTCCTCCGCTGTATTATATAAAATCCGTATGTTTTCCCCTCGTGCCAGCATTCACGCGCCAGCTCGAAGGAGCATTGTGATTGGCTGAGGTGGTAGCCTGCCGCGCATGCCCACTCGGTGCTTGAAACAAGGACGGTGATTGGTCCAGCGTGGGCAGTGAGGCGGGGGGAGTGGGGGGGAACAAGGACGGCAATTGGTCCAGCGTGGGCAGTGAGGCGGGGGGGAGTGAGGGGAACAAGGGCGGCGATTGGTCCAGCATGGGCAGTGAGGCGGGGGGGAGTGGGGGGAACAAGGACGGCGATTGGTCCAGCGGGAGCAGTGAGGCGGGGGGGAGTGGGGGAAACAAGGACGGCGATTGGTCCAGCATGGGCAGTGAGGCGGGGGGGAGTGGGGGGAACAAGGACGGCGATTGGTCCAGCGTGGGCAGTGAGGCGGGGGGGAGTGGGGGGAACAAGGACGGCGATTGGTCCAGCGTGGGCAGTGAGGCGGGGGGGAGTGGGGGGAACAAGGACGGCGATTGGTCCAGCGTGGGCAGTGAGGCGGGGGGAGTGGGGGGAACAAGGACGGCGATTGGTCCAGCGTGGGCAGTGAGGCGGGGGGAGTGGGGGGAACAAGGACGGCGATTGGTCCAGCGTGGGCAGTGAGGCGGGGGGGGAGTGGGGGGAACAAGGACAGCGATTGGTCCAGCGTGGGCAGTGAGGCGGGGGGGAGTGGGGAGAACAAGAACAGCGATTGGTCCAGTGTGGGCAGTGAGGCGGGGGGGAGTGAGGGGAACAAGGACGGCGATTGGTCCAGCGTGGGCAGTTAGGCGGGGGGAGTGGGGGGAACAAGGACGGCGATTGGTCCAGCGTGGGCAGTGCGGTGGGGGGGGAGTGGGGGGAACAAGGACGGCGATTGGTCCAGCGTGGGCAGTTAGGCAGGGGGAGTGGATGGTGGGCTGGCAGCAGGAAGTAGATTGAAGACAGATTCTATGTTCGCACTTCAGGCTCCGGGTGAGGAAAACGTTTAATTTCTATTAATTCGCCGCATAAGCGAATGCTCTTAACACGGAGAAATTGTGCTCTGGAGACGTCTCCGGAATCCTTCGGAAGAGATGAAGTGCGAACATGCAAGGAAACCCCGTAGAAATCGGAGCTGCAGACGCAAAGTGCAGACATGGTCCCTGAGTCTGGAGGTACTCAGGCGCAAGGGCTGGCAGGCTGCAGTGAGTCAGGTGGGAGCAGCCCATGGACCAGCAGTCTAGCAGCTCAGAGGGTGACTGACTCTCAAGGGGAAGTCCTTTCATTCATTCATTCATAAACCTTTAATGGCATATAAATTGTTACAATACGAATAATGGTCATAAATCTTAAAACCGATAAGATAAAGTCATAGCCAGTAACATCAGATATCAGAGGTTATACGTTTTTGGACATTTAGAACTTCTACTAAAAAATTGGTGACATCCACAGTAACCTCTGGAACTGAATCATTCATTAACAATTGACATTTAACTTTATTAGACAGGTAAAACTTGGGATGTAACCAGTTTTTTAACCATTTTCTACAAGGTGTTTCATATAGAGGGCAATCACATAAAATATGTTCAATTGTATCCAAGGAATTTTTAATTACAGGGGCAAGTCCGTTCATGAATTGGGATTTGATGGAACCTTCCATACAGTATCCTAGATGGGAAGGCATTGACCCTGGCAAGAGAGAAAGCTCTACGGAGAGTAGGTATATCCAAATTATAAAAATAATGGGGAATACTGTCTGTTTTATTCAAAAGGCACAACATTGCTGAGGAGCAGACAAAAGGTTGAGTAGGATGTAACCATTGTAACTCTATATCTAAAAGACGATGTTTGATTATTTTAAAAATGTGAGCCTCAAGGGGAAGTCATAGTGCTGTGGAACAGCACATAGTTAGCATGGCTGAGGACCCTGCTTTAAGCCCTGCATGTTGTTAGCTATCACACAGCCACAGAAAGAGCCCCAGGCACAGCTGAAGTTTTGTGCCATCATCTCAAACACTGGGAATAGGCTGCTCATGCTGACTGACTGTCCCAGACATAGTTCAGTTTACTGTGGCCAAGTGGAAAACACCATAACCATACGGATTTCAAAAAATCAAACACTGTTACGGGATTGTACTATAGTTGTACTGCAGTTGGGCTATTATTCTTAAGATGCATCCCAGCTAATATGCTACAGTACTACATACATAAGAGATTTGAGTTTTTTAAAAATCAAATAAAATATGAGCCTTAAACAGTTCAGAGGAATAGCATTATTAAAGCTGTAGCAGGGCAGGCTGTAATCTCTATATAAACTTTTACAATATTAAATTTACTTAGTTAATATTCTTAAGGTTGACATCATAACCTGGAAATAGTAAACCCTTGAAATAGCAAATAAAAATGAGCTTTTTTTTCTGTGTGAGTAAATATTTCATCTAGTTTTAATAATTACTTTTCTAACGGTTTGTAATTAATGATGCATTTGGTTGCTTTACTTAGATTAGAAACCACTGCAACAGACATATGCTCAAACATAATTTATTTTGTGGACTTTCCCCCAGGATAAGCAATAAGGTGGCAGCCATCATGGTTAATGCAAATAGATGTATAACTACAAAATTAATTTTTATAATTCTAATATTCATTTACTAATGATGCCTTTTGTGATCTGTTTTATTGGGCATAGTCCTGACTGTTCTATTACTGTTAATAATATGTTTACAAGTGCAATGTTGATTCTTTTCTTTCCTCATTGGGGAAAAGAGCATTTTTGCAAGCTTTTAACTTTTAAAAATTCTTGATAGTATGTTTGGTGATTTTTGGTTTCATAGCATGCATAATTTATTACCAGTAACAACATCAAGGGAACCATTTTCTGTTGGTGATTTAATGCTTATACATTAATTATGAGAAATACAAAGATACTAGATAGGCTATGTATAAAGTAATTGGTATTTTATTTTTATAGAAATAATGCATGGGGAAATATATGTATTATTCACAACACCAATTTGCTTTCACAATAGGCTTCACTAATGAAAGTGAAGAAACGTTTTTTTTTGCAACTTTAGTAAATATTCTGCTAATTTTAACTCTTGTCGACTGCCAAGTTCTGACATGAATCTTTACTAATGTAAAGTAATTCCTGGTCTTACAGATTCAGTTGCCAGCATTCATTTCTTGTACTGAGATGCCTAAACCTATGACTAGAGGAAAGCTGTGCTTGATCCCACCTCATGAGGGCTAACATGTTGGGAAGGAGTTCTGCCTTAGTGAAAGAAAAATGAATGTTCTGTTTAAACTGAATAAATAATAAATGAAATTTTAGGAACATTATGAAATGAAGCATGGAATAGTCCATTGCTCTTACAAATGTTTCCAATTATTTATTTTCATCAATTCCAACTGCTTCTCTATCCTCATTCTTCTGGTCTTTTTTGCAGGTCTTTTTCTGTATCATGCCACTTCTTATTAAACTTTTCAAAATCTAGTAATGGAGAATGAGCTTCTTGAGAATGCCCAGGAAGATGAGGAATTTACCAGGTCTAGAGAATATACAGCTGGAGGGTGTCTGTATATGTCTGCTCATTGACAGTTCTCTCTCCTTAGATTTACCAGGCATTATTGTAAATATTCTTTCTTTGGGTCTTGGTAATAAATTCTTACATCTCCTTAATCCCGTCCACTTAGGACATGTGCCACATATGTCTTCATATCTGGTTCATCATTTTGCATATTCCCTCTGGAAGTCCTCATTTTTGAACTTGCTTCTATTACCATTACGTGTCTGAATCTCATCTCTTTATATTTCCACCTCAGTCAGAAAGACAGCATCCACATCTCCTCAGAAAAGGATGGTGTACTGCTATAGGCCCCTGAAAAGAGAACGGTGTTTCAGATGCCATCATAAGTGAAGAACCGTTTTCCTCATTCCTATTTCTTCCTTTGTACTAACAGTACTTTGCAAAGCTGCACACATTCAAACTGAAAGCATTTCTGTGAACAGGTCATAGAAAATGCATTGAATGTGCAATCCTCCCTATTTTTTTCTGTCTTTATCTTTTCATGTTGTCCTTGTCCATTCAATGTTACACCCTATGCTACACACATTTATTTGAAAGTATCACACTGAATCAAGCAAGAAGATTTTGAATGGCACCTCAAATGAGGAAAATAATGGAAGAACCTGTTTTGCTCCCATCATAAACTCCATTTTGAGTTTAATTGACAATGATACTCAGAATTGTAAATGAATCTCTCTGGAAGGAGCCCTACTTGTATGTGAATGGGTGTATGTGTATGTCAAGTTTTTATAAATGCAAATAAAAAAAATATTATTAAAAAAATTGTGCCTACTTCACAAATAACAGCACATCTTACAATGCCTTCATTTTAAAACTGGTTTGTCAATAAGTCTATGCCAAGGCTACTTATATTTACGTTTTATCAGAGAGTGCCATTTTCCCCCTCATGTTCCATGGACTTATGATCCCTGGTGGGATGCAATCTATGGCTATGTCTAATTATACCATGGCGTTTCATGGATGTTGTGTGTCATAGCACTGTTTCTTGTGTGTTTGCCTGCGGTCTGGGAGAAACCATCAAGAAACCATCAAGCTGCAGAGAACAAGAGCTGCTATAAACATCTTAACTTGTGACATTGTGCTGGTATAAAGGTAGGCTTGGCAGCTCCGGGTTGGGAAATACCTGGAGATTTTGAGGGCAGAGCCTGAGGAAGGGAGGGTTTGGAGAAGGGAGGAACTTCAATGCCATAATGTCCAATTGCCAAAGCGGCCATGTTCTCCAGGTGACCTGATCTCTATTGGCTGGAGATCAGTTGTAATAATAGCAGGAGATCTCCAGTAGGGTTGCCAGGTCCCTCTTCGCCACTGGCAGGAGGTTTTGGGGGCAGAGCCTAAGGAGGGTGGGGAGAGGAGGGACTTCAATGCCACAGAGTCCAATAGCCAAAGCGGCCATTTTCTCCAGGTGAAAGGATCTCTATCGGCTGGAGATCAGTTGTAATAGCAGGAGATCTCCAGCTAGTACCTGGAGGTTGGCAACCCTAATCTCCAGCCACTACCTGGAGGTTGGCAACCCTATACAAAGGCCTTGCACCCAATCCCATCCACGTTCATCTTACACAGCAGGTTATTGGAGTGGGTGGATAGAAATGCTGGAAAAGACTGGTCCTCCAAAATTACCACAACATGAATTTTTAAGAGCTTTGCATCAAAGATCTTGATACATTTAATAAAAAATACATTTGGCTCCTACTGTTAAAAGGAAATTCAAACTTTAGCACACTAGCTAAATCAGACTGTTCCCTCATACCAACAAGGAGTGTCTAGTTTCAACCAGCTGCCTAATACAGCTATGGCCATTAACACAGAATGGAGAGCCTCCTATACCTCACTTGCCCATTCAATTGTTTACTTCTGTCTAATCCACAGCATATGAGGAAAGGTTGTGCCCATTATTTGTATTTAAGGATGGACATAACGAGGTGGAAGTTATTTGCAGTGCCATCCTAAACAAAGTTACACACTTCTAAGCCCATTAAAGTCAATGGGCTGAAAAGGGAATAATTCTGTTTAGGATGACATTGTTCAACACACATTTGGTGCATTTCAAGGCATTTGTTTTCAGGACAAATTTATTTATTCATTTATACCCCACCTTTCTTCCCACTGGGAACCAGAAGGAGCTTATACTGTTCTTTTCTCCTCCATTTTATCATCACAGCAATCCTGTGAGATAGGTTAGACTGAGAGACATTAACTGGCCCAAGGCCTCCACGTCTGAGTGAGGAGTCCAACCTGGACCTCACAGATCGTAGATTGAGACTGCTTCACCACATTGACTCTCAAGGTCAAAGAATGTGTGTAGAAATTGATTTGTACATCATAGTCTAAGGGTGTATGTACACAAACACCAATCAGTACTTAAATTAAAAACCAGTTGGACTTTGGCATAAAATACGTTCATGGGATTTGTACTGTCTCACTGTTCTTTATGCTTTGTCTATGAGCACATGTGCAACCAAACCATAGAATCCAAAATTCTAAAACAGGGCAATAATCAGAAATGTATTTATTGTGGTGGGATCTGTATGTTGTACAAATAAACCTGACATTGTGTTGTCTACAGGACAACTTGCCTGCCTTTTCAAGTATAAACACAGATGCAGACACATCCCTGAATCTGGAGAATCTAGTTAACATTTTAACAGCATTTTTCCAGGTGTTTTGGGAGAATGGTCATGATTCACTTTATTTCCAAGGGAAACCCCATGGGATTTTAATCAAAGTACTCTGGTTTAAACAATCAGGATGATCATGCTGTTTAACTGTTTTGTCTTGCTTAGAAGAAAGGAAGAAATTAACAGAGATAATAAAATTTATCAATTCCACCCGAAGTGTGGTAATTCTAGAAGACACACAAATATTTGAGAAGGATAAATGCAGTGACATTTTGACTCTAGTTAAAAAAAAATCCCCTGACTTAACCCTCAAGGATTCATCTTTGGCCGCAAGATGCCAGTGTGACAGTATCTTCTTCCCATAACTCACATACTTTGCCCGAAAGGATATCACTGGTAAGACGTGAAAGAGGAGACCATGGGTTCAGTTCCCAATGGAAAACTATATCCAGTACATAGTTTTTTAAAAGACACAGAAGGAAAGCATGTAAAATCATTTTAAAATCTCCAGGGAAAATTTACATGCCTTAATGCGCAAAACATCTTCCTATGAGATATTTGTTACAAATCTGTCAAAATCAAACAATATAATGAGTTTTGTTAATAATATAGCCAGGCACATTTTGGCTAGGATAAAAAGCCAAACAGTGCCTTAAACGAACAGTAATAAGAAGGTATATGGTAAAATGGTTTTGCCCTGCCTGTTAGAATACTAAAACAGAAACATGGCAGATAATATTTTTAACAGCGCATAATTGAGCTATCAGAATAGTATCTCCCCTCCCCAAACCCCGCCCTCCTCAGGCTCCACCTAAAAAATCTCCTGCTGGTGGCGAAGGGGGACTTGGCAACCCTAGGTATAAAGCCAGAGTCCACCTTTTAAAGCAAATCTCTGTCGCCTGGAGATCAGTTGTAATAGCAGGAGATCTCCAGCCACCACATTCAGGTTGTCAACCCTAGTTTCCATTGCGAAGAAAAGTGGGGTATGAATGAAGTAAACAAATAATAAATATTGTAAATAGGGGTAGCTAAAAGGTGAGTTGATCGGTGGATGGGAAAGAGGGATGGAAGGAAGCAGGGAAAGGGGGGGATATCAGGTTTGCCAGGAAGAGAGAAAGAGGAAATAATGTGAGGAAAGGAATACAGGGGGAAGTGAGGTGTCCCCTGCAAGTCCTTTTGGGTTCTGCACCTTGAAACTGGACGTGGCCCAGAGGCTAGCACTGCTCAACAGGGCCATAGTTTTCCTGGGTAAAGCTGCCCAGGGGAGGGAAGGAGGGAATTCAGCTGAAGATGGGGGCACATAAAGGTAGGTTGGCTGGTAGGTGGAAAGAAGAGAAGGCAAAGGAGTGGCTATGGGGGCTTTCAGGGAAGAGAAAGAAGAAAAGAGAGGGGCAGGAGAAATGAGATCCCCTGCAACTTCTTGCAGGTCCCCCACTTATATATTTCTCATTGCAAAGTACTACTATGTATGCAAATACAAATAAGATGGGTCCAAAGCATACCACCTGGGTCTGCTGCCTTGGGGTGGGATCTGGCACCATAGTTTGCCTTGGATTCCAGAAGCTCTTGGGCAGCCCTAGTTAAATTACAGAAGCAGCTTCCAACTGAGAAGCCATCTCAATTCACTGTTGTTCTATCAATCAGTTTTAGAACACTCAGTATTCGCTCCCAGGCACATCTTTCCTATAAAGATAAAATCGAGGCTGTTCCAAGCAGTGTCTGTCAGTTGCTATAAAGAGTGCTGTTAGTTAAATCCATGCGCTGTTGGGGCCCACTCATCCTGTAAATGCAAAAGGGATCTACCAGCAAGATGCTAGCATCTCCTCTAGTGACCCGACACATTCATATCTCATCAAGAATCACCTGTCTCACATCCAACACTTTCTTCGTAATACATCCCATACGAGAACTGTAGCAGAACAGCCTCTTTGGAGTTGGCTAACCCAACCTTTTGGAGGCTTCCAATAGACCACATTGCAGAGAGAAATGAGAATAACTGGGTAAATGCAGGGGGAGGAATCATGGCTCAGTGGTAGAAATCTGCTTGGAATGAATAAAAGTTCCCAGGTTAAATCCCCAGCATCTCCAATTAAGGATCATGTAGTGGGTAATGGCCCTGACCTGGATGGCCCAGGATAGCCTGATCTCTTCAGATCTCAGAAGCTAAGCAGGGTCAGCCCTGGTTAGTATTTGGATAGGAGACCACCAAGGAAGTCCAGGGTTGCTATGCAAAGGAAGGCAATGGCAAACCACCTCTGTTAGTCTCTTGCCTTGAAAACCCTATAAGGGGTCGCCATAAGTTAGCTGCGACTTTACGGCACACACGCAGTGGGTAATGAGTGAGAGCTCTACCTGAAACCCTGGAATGCTGCTGCCAGTCTGAGTAGGCAATACTGAGTATGTGCTTATGTGTGTTCAAGTGTCTCACAAGACGTTATTTCTCTCAGACTTTATCAAGATTCACATGCATGTGTATGAGTGTGGAAAAGAATGCAGAATCAGGAACTGATCATAGCTCTCAGACCAACAGACAAAGTCAGTCTTTCTACAGAGGTCCTGAAAGATGCCTTTGTCGTCTTTTCCTAACTAGATCAACTGAGAAATGCAGTAAGTAAGATACCCACAACACACACTATTCCCTTCCTGTCAAAGCAGTGTTGCTTTCAAGACTGACAAGTCATTGTTCTAGCAGCTCAGATCTTTGTCCATAAGAGTTATAACAGCCAAGGGAGACAACATCTTAAAGTATGCTGGTGAGGAGCACTGAGATGGGGTTTTAATGTGCCTGCAGCATCAGCCACAAACTTCACTCTCCAGAGCCATGATTCTCCAGGTTGGCAGCTGAGCCCAATATTTCCAAGGTGCTAAAAAATAGCCTCAGGAAGATGTCTCGTGGTAACATTTCTTATCAAAAGGAAGGACAAAGAAGGCACTCCCTACACAAAAGTAGCAGATACAGGCCAAATAGACATTTCAGATCTTCAGGTACACTTACAATTTGAAAGGTAACAGATATTACCAATCAGACTGAGTTCATGAGATCGAAAAATCATCAAAAGCATCTAACCATATTGGCAGAGTTCCAGTTTCTCTTGGACATCAAAGTGACAGAAATGGACTGTCAGCATCACACTGGAAATTACTCCACTGTTTTCATCATGCTCAAAAAGAACAAAGATATGAGAAGCATCAGTCCAAAAGAAGTTCAACAAATACCTCAAAAAGAGATGGTCGCTATACAGTACCCTACCCTTTGGTTTAACATCAACTCCCTTGGGGTTTACTAAGACTTTTGTAGCCCTAGCTCTAGGTGAATTGAGGGGGGGGGAGGTTTGAAGTCCTTTCAAACCCAGACAATATCCGCATAAGTTCACGGTCAGAAACAAAAGCCCAGGAGGATATTCAAACTGATGTCAATTGCTTGAAGGATTATGGGTTTGTCATAAATATAGACAAGAGCTTTCTGCATCTGCAGCAGCAAATAGACCACTTGGGAGTGACCCTGGATATGCTTCAGGACAGAATGTTCCTTCCTCTAGAGAGGCAGCCGAAGGTGACTGCTTTCACCAAGAGTGTCAGATACAAATACGAAGCAGATGTGATAGAGTTGGCTCAGCTGCTGGGGATGCTGGTATCCTGCTAGGAAGTGATAGCATGGCCAGATTCCATGGCCAGCTTCTACAGGGGATCTTTCTGTCTTTTCAGTAAGAAATAGCACTGCAGCAGCACATCCTCATTTCCATGCCCAAGAAAGCAGCAGATCCCTTGATCTGTGGCAGTGATATGATAGTATGTCTCTTCAATTGGGGAGCATCTCATGGATGAAAAAAAAACATCATTGTTGCTCATGTATCTGTATGACTATCAACAAACTTGAACTCTAAGTCATATGTTTGGCACCCCTGGCCTTTTAGTGTTAGATCAAGGCAGCATATATTTTGATAAAACACACAAAGACAACACCTTAGCCAATTTAAGGCAAGGATGGCATAAAATTATTGCCTTTCCTGAGGGAAGTCATCCAAATATTAATAAGCACCATGTAGATTCTTTCATGTGAAAGTTCAAGTGTAGGAAAATAGCAGGTAGGGCAAATGTGCTGTCATTAGTTGGACATACATGGCTCTCGTAGGTATTCCTGTTTTTCCTTCTCTTTCAGAGGTTTCTGCTGCTAGTCAGGAACTGTGTGAGAGATCATTTTGGTAGCATCAGTTTGGCTGTGAAGGCCTTGATTTCTGGAACTGCTATGCTTTTTATTTACTTATATATTAAAACATTTATATCTGCCTTGCCTCATGGAACAGACACTGTAGAGCAGACGTGGATAATTCTCATAAGATTATATCAGCAGACATCTATATATCTAATTCACAATTCTGCCCCCTGCCTGCGGATACTTAAATCTGTAGATTGGGGGCAGACTGGCCCCAACAGGTTTTTCTGCACACTTGACCCCCTGGGTCTGCAGAAAAATCTAATTTTTTTAAAAAAAGCAAACAAATGGGGGGGGGTGTTAAATCCCCCTGATTTTTGAAAGAGCATTGTCTGCGCATGGACAGAGTTCTTTCAAAATGGCAGTGGTTCCCACTGCCAGAGAGAGCCAGCCCGGCTGCTGAGAAGGGGGGAAGCTTCGGGATGCTCTGGGGACTGCCAGACCTGGCTCTTGGTGGCAGCTGCTGTCCCCACCACACTTGTATAAGTCTAAGTTTTCATCTACATTTAGGTCTTGTAGGTAAACACTGCAACCACTCAAATACACATTGAGGTATTCTGAAGGAATGCTGTCCGCTCTACTGACTTTTCAGAGACTGTACTAACCAACTGTATGATGGTGCCCGGAAGGTCTTTGTAGGCAGGGACACCCAAAAGTACTGACAGCTAGCTAATTATAATGTGGGAGATATGATGTATTTCTTGCAGGATGGCCTTCAGAAAAGATTTAGAACTAATAGTCTAAAAGAGACAGGTGCCCGCCTTAAGTTTTGGAGTGGAGGAGCAAGAAATCCATGTTAGTACATTCCCATGCTTGTACTTGCACACATATTTGTATGTGAACATCAACAAATTTGAACTCTGAATCATATGATTAGCACTCCTGGCCTTTTAGTGTTGGAGGGTCTGGCCCTCACAGAGATGTTCCTCTCATTTCTCCTAATGTGGGTTCTTTAGCACCTGTACTGCTCTGCCTGGTTCAGTGAGGCCCCTCCATGTGGTGGTCAGAAATGGACCCTGCCTTTTACTGGTTAGAGGCACATTCACAAGGGTTAAGACAGTCATCTGATGTGTTGGCACGCGATTGGTCAGTCAACCGTATTAATGAATTTGAATTTGAGTCCTCTACCCACTGCTAAACATAGGAATTTCCAGTAAGTCAACATTTATCTTGTTTGCTAGGGATGGAGATCCCTGGAGGTCTTGAACCATGTTATGTAACCATTACCTTAACCAAGTAATTAAACAGAATATAAAGAGCTAGTAGTGACAGAGAATAAATACAAATATCAAAATTCACATTATAAACTTTTAAAAAATGGTTCCACCAAGTCATATTTAATTGGTTGGATAGTTTTGAGTATTCCATTTTAGAACGATTGAGTAGAACAAGGGAAGATAAAGAGAAAGACAAAAATATGATCATGTGCCACACACATGCAGTATCTTTACACAAAATGTTAAAAATACCACAGCTCTTCAGCTTAAAAAAAGAGATGGTTAACTGGAAATATGATAGAGTATATGAAACCATGAAGGCTCTTGAAAACGTTAACAGGGAACAGCTGTTCTACACAAATATAGAACAAGGGGGCACCTAATGGTATTAACAAGTATACAAAATGAGTATAAAAAGGGTTTTTTCCACACAATATGCAATAGATATGAAGAATAATGTGCAACTAGATATGAAATGGCCAGTATATAAATGATTTCACAGCAGGTATGAAAGCATGGATAATAAATGTACTGGAAATAAATGTACTTTTTATGGTATCAGGAATTCATTCCTTTAAAATTCATGTGAAGAATTTTTTACACATTTATTATTAGGGGTTTTCTAATGAAATTTACTCAGCTAAGGAATGGAGCAGTCTTTGTTCCATGACACTGCATCCAACAAAATAGGATGGAAATATGAGGATCCTATGTTAAATTATTTGAGCCTTTGAAGTGCTGGAATGCAGAATTTCTGATTTTGATTACTTACAGCCTAATTCTTTCCTTAGAGTCTAAAAGTAATAAACAACTAGGAATCCATAATAATTTGCCAGGGTGAAAGCAGCAGAGAAGAGGGAGAGAGGAGGAGACTCTCCTTTTGAAGAAAGCTGACAGGAAGAAAGTTGAATCATTTGAAATGTGGTGTTGTAGGAGAGTTTTACAAACACGATAGACCACTAAAAAGACAAATAAGTGGGTTCTAGATTAAATCAAGCCTGAATTTTCCCTAGAAGCTAAATGACTAAACTGAGGCTATCATACTCGGCCACATCATGAGAAGACAAGACTCACTGGAAAAGACAACAATGCTAGCAAAAGTTGAAGGCAGTCGAAAGAGGAACGTGAGATGGATTGACTCAATAAAGGAAGCCACGGCTTTCAGTTTGCAAGAAATGGGCATTACTGTCAATGATGAAATGTTCTGAACATCATTAATTCATAGGGTCACCATAAGTTGGAAGTGGCTTGATAACACACAACGCATACACAACTGCAAATTCTTCAAGCATGCAATGGATGCACTGTACTCCTGGTTCCAGCTATTAGCTTTTTACTTACTTCAACTGAACTGCAATAATGAATACCCTTACAGGTTTCTCTGCTTCTCATTGTGCAGACAATTCTTCCCTCACGACTTTAAATTGTTGAGCCAATGGCAATTGCCCCAGGATGTAATCTAAAATTTCATTCAGCAATTTATGGCAATATAGAGCAGAAGCAAGCACTTCTCCATGAATAATGCCCGCCATTAAAGCACAGGATGCTGCCTCAGGGCTGTTGGCTATTATTGACATACTGTTACAGGCCTCAAAGCCACTGTTCTACAAAAGTAAAATTTACAGGAGATATACAACAGTAAAGTGCTGAACAACAGCACATCATCAAATTAAACACTACATGTCATCCTGGTTTAAACAGAGACTTCAGTTTTTGTCTCTAATACGGTAGCTCTACAGGACTAACTTTTTAGAAAATTTGATTGACTTTTCTTAGCATATTTTACCAGACTATAACTTTATACCAATATCTGTAAATTTTCACTTAAACTTATCACCTCGCTTATTTGTTAGAACCTCTGACCTCTATCTTTACCCATTATTTGTAACTGCTATTTTGTATCAGACACACAGAGAGCTCATAGGTTCTTGTAGGTTATCCGGGCTGTGTGACCGTGGTCTTGGTATTTTCTTTTCTGACTTTTCGCCAGCAGCTGTGGCAGGCATCTTCAGAGGAATAACACTGAAGGACAGTGTCTCTCAGTGTCAAAGTGTGTTGGAAGAGTAATATATATAGTCAGAAGGGGGTTAGGTTTGAGCTGAGTCATTGTCATTGTCCAACCCCCTCTGACTATATATATTACTCTTCCAACACACTTTGACACTGAGAGACACTGTCCTTCAGTGTTACTCCTCTGAAGATGCCTGCCACAGCTGCTGGCGAAACGTCAGGAAAGAAAATACCAAGACCACGGTCACACAGCCCGGATAACCTACAAGAACCAATGAACTCTGACCATGAAAGCCTTCGACAAAGAGCTCATATTTTTAAATTTTATGACTGGATCCACATGCACCTTTCTACATCTTTTCTTCCCCGCATAGATTTACACTTGAAAGGTTCATGATGTAATTCCCTCTCTGCCAGCTTCTCCTCCCCCCTCTTGTAATCTCCCCCCTTAAATAAGATTCCCGGTTTGATCTCCATACATGTGAAGAAGTGAGCATGACTCACAAAAGCACCTATAGAAATTAATGTTGTTAGTCTTTAAGGTGCCACTGGAGTTTTGTGTTTATTTTGCTACAATACACTAAGATGGCTTCCCTATCACAATCATGTTGGCTGCTGTGCATGTAATCCCAAAATTCTTTCCAGTATTTAGAGGAAAAGCAGGTCATATCAATGTTATGTGAAATCTAGGGCATGGTGGAAGCTGTGAATTCTTTGTTTGCAGCCATTCTCTTCTGTGGAGCACATTCAGAAGAAGAATTTAATTTTTGCCTTTTGCTGTGCTGTTGATAGAGTGACTTTAAGAGTCTTAGACTTTTCAGTTTGGAAACAGACCACTAAAAGGGAATATGATAGAGGTTTACAAAATTAGTCTTGGGATGGAGAAAGTGCCCGGAAAGAACTTTTTCACCCTTTCCTGTAATCGTAGAGCTCAATAAAGCCAATGGGCAATAGATTCAGAATAGACAAAAGGAAGTACTTCTTTAGTTAATGAGTAATTAAATTGGGCCAGTGAACATAGTGATAGTCTTGAGCAAGGTTGGCTTTAAAAAGGGATTAGATAGATTCAAGGATAGGTCCATTGGTGGCTATTAGCCATGGTGTTTAAATGAAAACTCCATAATCAGAGACAGTGAAGATGAATACTAGGAAAAGGCAACATCAGGCAACATCTATGCCCTGTTTGTTGGTATTTCAGGGCAACGTTGGCCACTGCGTGTAACAGGATGCTGGACTTGAACGACTACTGGTCTGATCCAGCAGCCAGGGCTCCTCTTATGTAATTATTGAAAACAAATTGCAAACTTACAGGGAAATCCTTAACTGAGTGATACCCTTACAAATTCATTGAAATCAATAGGCTTAGAAAGGTGTAACTCTACTTAGGATCAGACTGCAAGGTCCTTAAAATATGCAGCACAGACACAGACAGACAGACAGACAGACAGATACAGTGAGGGGGGAAAGTATTTGATCCCCTGCTAAATTTGCCCGTTTGCCCTCTGACGAAGAAATGACCAGTCCATAATTTTAATGGTAGGTTTATTGTAGCTGTGAGAGACAGAACAACAACAGGAAAATCCCCAGAAACCCAGAAGACAAAAGTCAGAGATTGATGTGCATTATAATGAATGAAATAAGTATTTGATCCCCTATCAACCAGCCAGATTAGGGTTAGGGTTAGGGTTCTGCTGTCGACAGAAGCAATCAATCCATCAGATTCCAAACTAGCCACCATGACCAAGACCAAAGAGCTGTCCAAGGATGTCAGGGACAAGATTGTAGACCTGCACAAGGCTGGACTGGGCTACAAGACTATTGTCAAGCAGCTTGGTGAGAAGGTGACAACCCTAACCCTAACTGTCAACCTCCCTCGGTCTGGGGCTCCATGCAAGATCTCATCTCATGGAGTTGCAATGATCATGAGAACGGTGATGAAGCAGCCCAGAACTACACGGGGGGAACTTGTCAATGATCTCAGGGCAGCTGGGACCATAGTCACCACGAAAACAGTGGGTAACACACTATGCCGTGAAGGACTGAGATCTTGCAGAGCCCGCAAGGTCCCCTTGCTCAAGACAGCACATGTACAGGCCCGTCTGCAGTTTGCCAATGCACATCTGAATGACCCAGAGGAGAACTGGGTGAAAGTGTTGTGGTCAGATGAGACCAAAATTGAGCTCTTCGGCATCAACTCAACTCGCCGTGTTTGGAGGAGGAGGAATGCTGCCTACGACCCCAAGAACACCATCCCCACTGTCAAACATGGAGGGGGACGTATTATGCTTTGGGGGTGTTTTTCTGCTAAGGGGACAGGAGACCTTCACCGCATCGAAGGGACGATGGACGGGACCATGTATCATCAAATCTTGGGTGAACACCTCCTTCCCTCAGCCAGGGCATTGAAAATGGGTCGAGGATGGGTATTCCAGCATGACAATGACCCTAAACACATGGCCAAGGCAACAAAGGAGTGGCTCAAGAAGAAGCACATTAAGGTCCTGGAGTGGCCTAGCCAGTCTCCAGACCTTAATCCCATCGAAAATCTGTGGAGGGAGCTGAAGGTTCAAGTAGCTACACATCAGCCTCGAAATCTTACTGACTTGGAGAGGATCTGCAAAGAGAGTGGGACAAAATACCTCCTGAGATGTGTGCAAACCTGGTGGCCACCTACAAGAAACGTCTGCCACCAAGTACTAAGTCATCTTTTGCAAAGGGATCAAATACTTATTTCACTCATTATAATGCACATCAATCTCTGACTTTTGTCTTCTGGGTTTCTGGGGTTTTTCCTGTTGCTATTCTGTCTCTCACAGCTACAATAGACCTACCATTAAAATTATGGACTGGTCATTTCTTCGTCAGAGGGCAAACGGGCAAATTCAGCAGGGGATCAAATACTTTCCCCCCTCACTTTAGATAGACAGACAGACTGCATTTTGACATGTCTTGATTAGCTACTGGTCTTCTTTCTGTAGTATGGTGTGGCTCATATTGTGTGGTTAAAGGTTAGGATTGCCAGGTCCCTCTTCGCTACTGGCGGGAGGTTTTTGGGGCGGAGCCTGAGGAGGGCAGGGTTTGGGGAGGGGAGAGATTTCAATGCCATAGAGTCAATTGCCAAAGCGGCCATTTTCTCCAGGTGAACTGATCTCTATCACCTGGAGATCAGTTGTAATAGCAGGGGATCTCCAGCTAGAACCTGGAGGTTGGCAACCCTATTAAAGAACAGGGATGAGACTCCTATATAGTTGGCCTTGCTTTGTGTTGGGAAACTGGACTTGCTTCTCATAGCTGAAGAATAAGCTGTTGAATGTTTTGTGTAATTTGTTTGTGGGTTCTGGGAACGAGGGACTCATGATCCTAAGCCCTGATGTGTCCTGTTAGGGTAACATTCAGCACAGCCACGTAGGCTCATAGCAAACCCTTTTTAATGACTACAGAACATATTTACACAACTCTTTAACAACTCCCACCAGTCACACAGTTACTAACTTTTGATTGTCCAACTATCCCTTCACTACTTCTTTGGCAGAGGCGCTTTCTAAACTCCAAAGGAATTTTTCCATCACGGGCATTTGGGAACACAAAGAACACAACCACTTAACTGCAAGGAAGGAAGGCTCTTACGGCCTTCTTCAAGCAAGAACACACTTCATTTTTCCTAGCACCAAGAGAAGAAAAGCTCCACCAGATATAATTAAGCCACCCTGTTTGAACACAAAAGATATAATCCTACCACTGCACTCCAGGCCACCTAATTATGTATATATGTGCTGTCAAGTCTCAATTGACTTATAGCAACCCTAGCAAGGGGCTTTCAAGGCAAATGAGAGGCAGAGGTAGTTTGCCATTTCCTTCCTCTGCAGAGTCTTCCTTGGTAGCCTGCTATCCAAGTACCAACCCTGCTTAGTTTCTGAGAACTGATTGAATCAGGCTACATTATACCTTTCCGCATCCCTCCCACCAGCCAAAAATGCCTGTCAGTTTTGATGAGGGGGTAGGGAATTGGACAAAAATACTGTATAGTGCGTACCTTTCAGTATTTCCTAGATTTACACAGGGACACTTGTGTATTTGTAATACCCATAATCTCATAGCAAAGATTGCTCCCTGAGTGCAGGCCCTGCGCTCTTCTCATATTGCTGAAGGGTTTTCACTGTTGGTTATATGCTGTATTCATTTATTCTGAAATAGCCTAGCAAAATGAGGTCATATCACCTCAGCTAAGCCCCAGAAAAGGCAATTGGGGAAGGTAAAAAAAGCAGAATTGTTGTTCAACCTATTATCTTCTCTAGCCCTGGATACCTGATAAAAAAATGCTGTAGAGTGACCAGATGCAAAGAAGAATAGTGCTTCCATATCATTAATAGTTGTATAGGAATAAGGGATTTTCAACAGGTGCAGTTGTGCAGTGATGACAAAATAGGCTTTGACACATAGTGTGCAATCCTAGGCAGAGTTACTCCAGCAAAGTACATCAATTTCAGTGGGTTTAGGCTGGAATTACTCTGCACAGAACAATACTGCCAGTCACTCTAAAAGGTATTGTGCCTGAAGCTGTACCATTTTACACATACAGGATAAATTATCCTTTTAATAGTCAGAAACATAGTCATGTTTGGACTCAAAGGTAATATTGTTTATAGGGTTGCCAACCTCCAGGTGGTTAGAAAATACCACCAGCACTGCAAAGTTTATTGCTACAAAAAATCAGCCAATACTCAATTGTATGTTTCATTAATTGCAAAACATCATAACAGTTAAACAATGTGAAATTTACAACAGTGAAAATCATGTATACAATGGTAAATATGTGCAAACGAACAAGACATAAACATATATACATGCGACCCTCAAAGGGGACAAAATACTAACAAACTAGGGTAGCAAGCCTACAGCATATTTTATTATTGAACTGAAACTAATAGTTCTTGAGGATTACTAGAGGCTTGCTTTTGAAAGAAACTATTTGTTCTTGAGGCTTGCTACCCTAGTCCCCATTGATCACCATTGTTGCTCCCCCCTGCCCCCAAGGCAGCAGTATTGAGAGGATGGGGTGAAATTGCTCCCTCCTTCCTATTGCAAAAACAGAGTTCTGCTGAGGGAAGAGAATGAAAAGAGCGATATATCCCCTTTCCTTCCTCACTGTAGCTTCCTGACCCATGTGGATGTTAATCCACATGAGTTCTGCAACTCCGGGAAAAACATTCCTGGGTCAGAAATGACTACTGAAGAAAGGGGAGAGTTGGGAAAAAAGTGAAAGCCAAGATTTTCCCCTTGCATACCTTGGGGGAAAAGTAAAAGCCCGTGTTTCTCCCACATTTTCTGGATGCCGTCAGAAACAGCATCGTCAGAAATACGGGGGAAATGTGGGGAGAGGGCAAAGTGACTTCTAAAGGTCGGAAAAGACATGCATAATGAAAACAAAGCCCTGAAGTACCGGTAGTTGGGGGAGTGATCACGATGGAAACAACCTGTGCATAAAAGGCCATGGACTCCACAACAATTGACTGTAAATTCGTATATCATGTCAGTGTTCATGGAAATTTACCCATACAGTATTAACTCTGAACAAAACTGGTTAACTATTATCTCTATCCAGGAACAGTTATTTCACTCTGGGGGCCCTCATTCTAGTTCCAGACTACTGATTCTTGTCCCTGGGCCACCACTCCGTGCTGGTGGTTCTCATTCCAGCCCCAGAGGAGTTTATCTGGGCCCAGGGACTGTCATTACACTCTACAGATTGTCATTCCAGTCCCAGAGCACTGATTCCAGTCCTGGGGCCATCATTCTACCCTGAGGACTATCATTCCAACCTCAGGGCAGGTTTCTCAAAATCCATTCCACATTTTCTTTTTTTAATTTAATTTAATTTTTATATAAAGGGGTACAGAAAAGAGAAAAAAAGGGGGGAAAGGAAGTCAAAAAAGATGTATCCATAACTGTGTTCAAGCTTCAGTATCTTACATGCCGATTTCATAATCAATTAGACTAAAATTACAGGTTACTAATACTAAATACTAATTTCACATTCTTCATATTTACCCACTAAAGAACAGAAAAGGGCTGTACCCTAATTATAAAAATAAAAATTATTAAAAAAAAAATCAGAAAAGTTTGGAGCATGAGAGTTATAAACATATAGTGGCTGCCATTTTGTCTTAAAATCATCTATTTTTTTCATTTTTATCAAATGTGTTAATTTGGACATCAAGGCAATGTCCAATAATTTATTGGTCCACTCTGCGATGTCTGGAATCATACTGGATTTCCAAAAGCTTGCATATATCTATTCCACATTTTCATTGCAACTTTAGTGTGCTATGATGTATTTCAGTACAGCCCATTCAATTCAACTGGCATTCCTGGCTCCCATTATAACCAATAGGCTTTCAGGCCTCTCCCATTATTTCCAATTGGCATTGGTGTCATTCTGTTTTAATACATCCTGTCATATGCACCTGACGTCTTCTTTGCCTAATCCAGTTTCAGTTATCTTGGAATTGTTGCACTCCTAGTATACACCAGCCTCATCTCAATCCCCACCCCCTCTTTTTGCCTACAAATCAGGAGTAAAAAAGGATGATTAAAAGGAAAGTAGTAGGTTGGGAAAGGCACTGGCAAACCACCCCCTAAACAAAGTCTGCCTAGAAAACGTCGGGATGTGACGTCACCCCATGGGTCAGGAATGACCCGGTGCTTGCACAAGGGACCTTTACATATTAGTAGGTTCTACAAAATTTATGCCCTGACCTGGATGGCCCAGGCTAGCCTGATCTCGTCAGATCTCAGAAGCTAAGCAGGGTCAGCCCTGGTTAGTATTTGGATGGGAGACCACCAAGGAAGTCAAGGGTTGCTATGCAGAGGAAGGCACTGGCAAACCACCTCTGTTAGTTTCTTGCATGAAAACCCAAAAAGGCTTTCGTGAGCCACAGCTCAGGTATCTGAAGCTCATACCCTACCAGAAAATATTCTTGTTAGTCTTTAAGGTGCTACTGGACTCTTGCCCTTTTCTACTACTACTACTACTGCAGTTTAAGGAAGGAAGCTATAGATTCGGACACTGTTTTTCAACTATGTCTAAATCTCTGATTATTGTAAAGCATATGAAGTAATCCTAACAAATACTTCTAAATGTTCATTTTTTTTGGGGGGGATAATTTAATCTTGAATTAGCCAAAGCAAGACTTTGTAGCCTGCTCCCTTACGCCCAAAGTGAAAAGGCGAGCCCCCTCCGCCCTTTGTATCGCCATTTGTAAGAGCTCGCAGGAAAAGAGGAAGACCCAACAAGAGATGGATGGACTCAATAAAGGAAGCCACAGCCCTCAATCTGCAAGATCTGAGCAAGGCTGTCAAAGACAGGACATGTTGGAGGGCTTTCATTCATAGGGTCGCCATGAGTCGGAAGCGACTTGACGGCACTTAACACACACACACAAGAGCTGGCTAAAGTCAAACCAGCAGTAGCACAAACACTTCCGTACCCCTTTTTTTTACCAGCCCTTTATGCAAGGCTGTTTCCCTCGCGGTCACACCCCCCCCCCGACTGCTTCGAGGCTTTGCTTTGAATATAAAAATCATGAAGACCTCTGAATTTTAATGCATAATCAAAGCAAAGCCCCAAAGCAGGCATGTATGCGTGTGTGGGTGTGGGGGGGGGGGGAAGGGAGTGACCACGAGGATGTAGCCAACCGTAGAAAGCCACCCCTTCAAAGGACTAATCCTACTTAGTAGAAAAGAGCAAGAGTCCAGTAGCACCTTAAAGACTAACAAAAATATTGTTCTGGCAGCGTATGAGCTTTCGTGAGCCACAGCTCACTTCTTCAGATACAGCTAGAAAGTGAATCCATCTGTCTTTAAGTAGAGGAGAGTGAATTCAGACTAGCATTAGTATGTAAATGTTAACAGTATGTCAATGTGACTAGCAGGTGTGATGGGATGAGGTGTGGTCTGCAGAAGAGTCTGTGATGTCCAGGGGAGAGATGGGGGTGGAGAAACCAGCATGGGTCATGAGCCATGAACGCAAGGTCTTTATTCCGACTTTAATCCTACTTAGGTAGAGGCGAGGAAAGCAGCGCCCCGCTGAGGTCACTGCGAGACGCTCATTGGTTGGCTATGCAGCGGTAACAGCCAATCGCAACGCTCTTAAGCGCTCGGCGCTGGGGAAATTGTTTAGGCGTTGCCTCGGTGACGGCCCTTGGGCTGGCCCCTTTTCCCCCGTCGACCCGCTTCCGCCCGTTGGCTCCTCCTTCCGGTCGGCAGCCGCGTCGTTTCGTGCCGTCTTTGTTGCCGGAAGTTAAGATGGTGGCCTTCAGCGCTGAGTCGGACCTGGTCACAGGCTGGTGCCTCTTCGGCGTCGCTTTGCTGGTAGGAGGCCGGGTGGGGGTGGCGGCGGCTCTTCTCCGTTGCGCTTCTGTTTTTCCGGCCGGGACTTTCCAAATAGCGCCCTTAGTTTCGGTCTCCGTTGCTTTCTGGGCAGCCGCTGCGCTGCTGCTTCCCGGTTCGGGGGACGACGACGACGTAATGTAATGCACGCCCCGGTGGGCCTCCTTTTTAAAAGGCCGGACACGGGGCTTATACGTCTCAACGCCTGTGAGGCCGCTCTTGTGCATGTTTACTTGGAAGTAAGTCGTACAATGTTCAGTAGGGCTTACTTCTAGGTAATATAAAAGGGCAAGAGTCCAGTAGCCCCTTAAAGACTAACAAAAATATTTTCTGGCAGCGTATGAGCTTTCGTGAGCCACGGCTCACTGCTTCAGATACAGCTAGAATGTGAATCCATCGGTCTTTAAGTAGAGGAACAGTATGTAAATGTGAATAGCAGGCGTGATGGGATTAGGTGTGGTATGCAGAAGAGTCTGTGATGTCCAGGGGAGAGATGGGTGTGGAGAAATCAGCATTGGTAATGGGCCATGAATGCAAGGTCCTTATTCAGCCCAGGTAAATGCATTGACTTTAGTTTGAATATCAACTGTAATTCAGCAGTTTCTCTTTCCAATCTCCCTTTGAAATTCCTTTGTAAGAGAACTGCTACTCTTAAATCTGCCACAGAATGTCCTGGAAGGTTGAAATGTTCACCCACTGGTTTTTGAATATTGTGGTTTCTGATGTCAGACTTATGTCCATTTAATCTTTGTCTAAGAGACTGACCTGTTTGTCCAATGTAGATTGTGGAAGGGCATTGCTGGCATGTGATGGCATAAATCATACCTGGCAGGGTATGAGCTTTCCTGAGCCACAGCTCACTTCTTCAGATCTGAAAAATATTTTCTGGCAGGGTATGAGCTTTCGTGAGCCACAGCTCGCTTCTTCACATCTGAAGAAGTGAGCTATGGCTCACGAAAGCTCATACCCTGCCAGAAAATATTGTTGTTAGTCTTTAAGGGGCTACTGGACTCTTGCCCTTTTCTGCTACTGCAGACAGACTAACACGGCGACCCACTGTGAATTACTTCTAGGTAAGTGTGCGTAGGATTGCATCCCTGATACCAGAATGTGCTTTATAAAGTAGCCTGTGTTCGTATGCGTTCCAGTAGAAAGTGGTATTGAATTCAGAGGAGGGATGGGGGATTTAGGGATGGGGGAAAGACTGGGGTGAAACTTCTCTCCCAGAAGGGACCCTGGTTGCCTTTTGTTTTGTTTTTTAAGAAAAGCATGTGTGCTTTGTGCCACCTCATTAAAACGGATCGTGGTTTGGTTGCCTTTTGGCATTCTTACGGTGTAGTTCTTTTCAGCTGCTCCACCGTTCAGTGGGTTTAGGATGCAGTCCTTCTGCATAGGATTGTACTCTGTTGCTCTTTTCATCAGAGAGGAGGAGAGGCTACTATGAGAGTGAACTGTGTGTTATGTGCTGCACATTATGAAGCAGGAGGCGATGGATTTGGGGGCTATGCCACTAAAAATTATATAGTAAGTTAGTATATCACAAGGAGAAGCTTACCATAGCCCTTTAGCTGGTGTGCTTGTTTACTACCTAAAGGGAGTGGTTTGCTTCAGGCAGCCTACAGTAATATAATTCTTCTCTCTGCATACATCTGCAATCCCTCAGGTCTGTTCCGGGATTCTGCCACAACATTCTTCTGCCTTGGAAATCTGTACTGTACATCCCTGACAGCAGGGACAAGTTGTTTCTTTCCCACTTGGATTAATGCCATGTATATGTTTATAGTACTATGTGAATAAATAATAATCCTCACAGCTGCCAAGTTCATTCCTGAGCCAAGCCCTTCATGCACAAGATCATAGCCTTGTACTCCATCTAGGGCATTTCATGGCTGGACTGTAGTAATAAATGAGTGAACAGTTTAGAGGGGAGAGCCTCATGAATAAGCTTGCTTTACCATGGTCAGTCGTATGCATACTATATATGCGCATCCATTGTCTCCTATTCTCCATTGATAAATACAGTCTCTAGGTTCAAGCACCACTTGACATGATTTAGAATTCCTGCTTTGCCATTCAGCTTATGCTAAAGGGATGGAGAAGAAAATCTGTCCTGTCTCTGAAGCTCTTTGCAGGTGTTGGTGTACATATGTGTTTGGCAGGATCATACCACCCATTCCTTCAGAGCTTGACACATATTATGTTTGCACAATCAAAGTTTGTGTAGGTTCCTGTGTGGAGGTGACAGTGGACAAGCAGGTGCATGGAGAATCCAGGCCGGGGTCCTAGTTTCCCCTCTTTCCCCTGTCTGCTGAGGGCCTGGACAGTATTATGCACCTTTTCCAACTCTACCAATCTTGCCATTTCTTTGGTAGAGTTGGAAAAGGTGCATAATACAGACTTGACTAGGAACACCTGGAGCATTTCATGACTGAGTACATATTTCAACCTAACAAGATTTGGTATCTTTGAACTTGGTCGCAGTAACTCTTTCTCTATTGTTTTAGGTCATTCTCGTTTTCTGCTGGGTTTATGTTCGCAAATACCAGAGTAGACGGGAAAGTGAAGTAATTTCTACAATAACCTCTATTTTTGCCTTGGCAATTGCACTGATTACATCTGCACTCTTACCAGTGGACATTTTTCTAGTTTCTTATGTGAAGAATCAAAATGGGACATTTAAGGTATGTATTGATTCCCTCCTGCTGATGTTATTCTCTCCCCTCCCCCCCCCCACAATTATATTTAGCATCTGGTTATATTTTGTAAAAATTTCTCTTCTGCTGTTTGTTTTAACATGCCATCAGCATTTAATCATTTAATTAAATAATGAAGATGGTGTTTCTTAGTTTTTAAATTGTTAATGGTGATGCCATTGCAATTACTTGTATGCATGCAGAAAAGCTGCTGAACTGCAGAACAGAGCCATACTCAAAGAGATTAAGGTGTGACTTGGTACAGCTGTGGGCTACAAATGACTTCAAATTGTGTTTGGAGTTTTTAAAAAACACAAATGTAATTGGGTGTTGTGTGTCTTTGTGTAATGTATCAGAGCTAAATTGGTTTCTATGATACCTTTCTTGGGGGAAAAAAACTTGTTTACTTCCTTCCTCCACTCTTGCCTTTCAAGCTTTAACTGATTTTTAAAAAATGAAACACTGGGTATGGTTAAGGGAACATAAAAGGAAGACTATAATAATCATACTCCAGTGAAGGGCAGCAACCTACAGGTATGGTCTGGTTGAGTTTTGACATTCCACATTCTTCTAACCATGGTTAGATGATCAGGAGTGGCTCACAGGCTCCATTTCCTCCTCCCGCCACCTTTCTCCTGGCTACCATTAATTATGGCATGCATTATGTCTTTACTGGTGTAGTCACAGCTGCTGTTTACCATATGTGGCTTTTAAGTCTGGTTGAGCACAGCTTCTGATACTTGGTTGAAAGGCTAATTATGATGCTGCTATGGATATAACTCAGCTGCATATTTAATACTAGACCAGAAGAGAGGAAAGAATTTGCGTGGGACTGGAAGGGAATGGGGAAGAGCATTATCCTGATTGAATGTTGGTTAAATTGCATTTGAATCTGTCCGAGGGTATTTAACAAGTAAGTTATGAAATTGTGTTGCAAAGTGTGGTGTCTGGAATGGGGTATAAAACCAAGCCTGTCAGGTAGACGAATTGTGCACAGTTAAGCACATATAGGTAGAAACAGAAATATAATCCAGTCTCTGATACTTCAGCATTATTTTAAAATACTTTGGTGTATATTTATTGGGCTTGTTTAAACAGAAGGAACAGCAGCAGTCTTCTCAAAATAGGCAGTGGTTTGTTTGCTCTTGATTACAATTTCTTTTCAAATAATGTTAAGTAAAAAAGCTGTTTGACCTGTGGAAAAGGCAGAAATTATGATTGGAATATGTGTGAGCACTCTAACTGGAGTTGCTTATCCACTATCCTAACTGTATATGACTTTAATTTACGTCTCTTCTCTGTAACTGGCAATACTTTATCTAAGGAAACTTTGACAGACTGACACACCTTTCAGATTCTAGTCAGGACCAGATGAATACGGCACTGTGCAAATATGTTTATTCAACTTTGTTCTGTTTCCAAGATTCACTGTGCCTGTTTCAAGAGCTCGGTTTTTTTAGTGAGAACTAGAAGGATAGAAGGAAGCAAGATATTGGAGGAGGTTGGTGTGTAAGGACCTTGAAGTCACCATCTGATTACTGGAGATTTAGCCCAGTTTCTGATTTCTTAATTTAAGACACTATCCACATAATTTGAGACTATCCTCTCCCCCACCCTCATGTGCTGCATTCCAAGCAACGTGTTTCTTCAGCAAGTTGTACTATGTAGAACACATACGAACTTATAGAATTACACAAGTGGAGAGCAAATCATAATGGCTTTAATAAGTGGGGTACATTTGTGAAGATAGGATAGCCCAGGCTAACTTGATTTCATCAGGTCTTGGAAGCTTAAGCTCAGGTCAATATTTGGATGGGAGACCACCAAGGAATACCAGGGTTGCTGTGCAGAAGCAGGAAATGGCAAAACATTTCTGAACATCTCTTGTCTTAAAAAACCTGTACTGGGCCACCATAAGTCAGGTGCAACTTGATGACAAAAAAGTACTCCAAATACCAATTACAAAGCTATGCCAGTGTTTGAAATGATGCATCAGATAGATGTTTACAGGTTTTTTTGCAGGCCTATTAAAAGTTTGTGTCTCATCAAAGAGTTCATTAGCTGTCTCCCATTTTCTCACTAAATAATTTGTTCCAAATTCAGAAGAAAGCTACTGTGTATTTTATTGAGGATCTTGTTTTAGTTGAGGATCTTGCTTTCACTCCCCCGCCCTCTCACTTTTTGAATGCATTCTCATGTATACCTTCCTGGAACATCTTATGTTTAAACTCAGTGCTTAGGTTGTGGTTAGATAGCTTGTATTGGAATGGCTCATATTTTTGTGGATATATGGGAGTGACTGCCTTGGAGACTTTTATATCGAGTACATGTTAATATAACTTTGTTTGACCAGCCTGCTAAATTTACTATAAAGGGCAGTTTGTAATAGCATTACACTTAGATTCTTATATTACACGATAGAAGAAATAATGAAATTAAATGTTGTATGTTCACCCAGTTAAAGAATGTTTTGGTATTTTGCAGTGATATGTTTGTTTTGGTGTCATGCATTGTATTGTTACATATTGAATGTTATGTTTGTTTTGGTGTCATGCATTGTATTGTTACATATTGAATGTTATGTTTGTTTTGGTGTCATGCACTGTATTGTTACATATTGAATGTTCTGTTTGTTTTGGTGTCATGCATTGTATTGTTACATATTGAATGTTCTGTTGGTATTTTATTGAATTGAAAATAAAACTATTTAAATTTTTAAAAAGTATGTCAAAGGAAAGAGTTGTGTGTCAACTCCATACTGATGGCACCATATTCCAGATCTTTCTGTTTATGTTGGATAAACTAGCTCACCAATGAAAATGATTTAAGGTGTTCAGAAAAGATTGTATAGATACCTACAACTGTTGCGGTTGATATTTTTTTAAGGGATTCATAATTCTGTCACTTCTGGTGTTATAGGTAACTTTTCCCAATATCTGCTTCACTTATTGGCTGGTGAAAGGTCCACTTGTAGAATTAGCTAGAGGATGAATTTGATTTCGGCTTTTTGCAAGGGAGACCATCTGCAGTTCTACTCTTCCCCATATCAGTCTTGAACTAATGTTATAGTAGTAACAATGTCCCTGTTGAGATACATGAGGCTTCTAGGAGGAGACAGCATACATGAGGCTTCTGGGAAGTCCCATATAGACAGTGACAAGATGCGGACTTGCTTAGCTTAAGCAAAATTGCTCAATCATGGTTGTGTCCTTCAACCATACGCTGGTTCCCTACAGTCAAAATCTTACAATACAATTGCCTCATTCTTCCACCAGTGTCTTTAATTTCACTATTTTTCCTCACTGTGCTTCCAACTTGCAGCTGTGCTTATAATATCTTGTTGATCATTAGTTTTGGAACCCGTGGTGATACCCAGTGATAGATCTCTGTATGAGACACAGTACCCATGCAGCATCTCTCTTCAGATGTTGGTAGTGATCCTGTCTGCAGCTGTACTAAATTTCAGTTCATCTGATCATGCAAATTAAGAAGCTAGAAGACACTTTGATAACTATTCTTGTGAACAGAATATACAGATTACTATTTTTTTCTTTCTCTTGTTAACATCTTTAGGACTGGGCTGATGCAAATGTTACAAGACAAATTGAAGATACTGTATTATATGCATATTACAGTAAGTATTGTAAAACTGTTTGTACTTTTGTGACCTATTTTCCATGTGCTTACAATGGATTGGATCCAGACTATGTTTCTGGTCAATTAAGTGCAATTTCCTTGCGTACCCCCCGCCCCCCGCTGCAGTTCAGAATGCTATCTGAAATGCTGTTCCTGTCTCCCAGTAATGGTGGGGTTTTTTGGGTGAGGGGATTTGGGACTGCAGCAGAAGAAAGGCAAGAAAGTCATGCTGTACTGATAGAAATCCTGCCATCAGCAGAAGTTACCCATTAAGTATATATAAATAGTGTAGGTAAGCAGCAATGATACAGTTAGTCGGGGTTTTTAAAGACTCTTACTTGGTGTGCAAATCCAGTACCGACATTAGTTCAGTCAAAATCTCAATAGTAGGAAGAACAGATTGGTTTGTGAGATACGTAAACGTTGTGTAGTTTGTACTGTGTAATAAAGGATTAGTGTTTGCAGCTGTCTTGTTCCTATTGCGTACAAGCTAAGAAGGTGAAACGATTGTATTGGTTATACTCTGTTGCAAGGTTTTCAGTCTTGTACAGACTTTTTTTCTGTCGTAGTTGCTCAGAGTGCAGTTTTTTAAAAAGAAATATCGCTTTTTGATGCTTTTGTGGTTGGCTTTTGCAGCTCTTAGAAAACTGCATGAGAAACGGTTGAATCATTTTCAGCTTTGCCCACAAAAAGGCTAGTGACTTGTGATCAGGTGTTTGAGACACTGGAGCAAGTAATATACTGATCTGTTTATTGTGTTCTCCAAATTCTCTTGTCTGCTAATATCGTTCATATTTTCTTTTTACTTAACCCTGTTGTACTGCTGAGTTTATCCTGTGGCCATCAGAGAATTTTAGGGAAACTTGAATCACTGGAAGATATAACAGTCTGCCTTAAAAAGCTGGATTGGTGATCAATCAAGGCTAGTGGTGTCAGTGTCGCCTGCTACCAAGGCCTCTAGTATCTCAGCTAGAGATCTTTCTCACTCCTGATTCCTGTGCTTCTTTAACTGGAAATGAAAGAATTGATTTTAGTGCATCATAAACGGCAAATGTGCATTCTGCTGCTGAGTTCCACCCCCTTGCCTAAGACTCAGCATCTTAGTACGTTATGTTGTCATTTGGTATTAATTAGGATTGTGCAGAATGTATTGTGTTGAAACGTCAAGCTCCTTTCTCTCCCTTTCAGGTGGAAACAAGCATGTCAGTAGCAGTTGAGGTTTCTTGATCTTCCTTTTTTGTCCCACACTAAATGAGATATTTAGGGCCCATTCCTGAAAATTGGGCCCAAAGCCCTTAGAAGGCAGACTATGGCCTCCGCCGGCGCAGGGGCCTACACCGCCAATGCCTGGAAGGCGCACATCGGCATTAGTGGCCTCAGCGCCGGTGTGCAGGGCTGGGCGCTGCTCCCCGACGTTCCCGGGGCCTGCGGCCGGCGCCGATGTTAGTCGGCCTACCGAGCACTTTCGGCTTGGGAATGCCCCTTTTTATTTTTGTAAAGATACATCTCCCGTGCAACCCTCATAGGGTTGCACGGTTTTTGGTGCCTGGCAGGAGTTTTTGCTGTGCTGAGGTTTAGGAGGCAACGCCGCCAGTTTGCCTCCTAAGCCCGGCGCGGGCATTTGTTTCAGGAATGCTCTGTTAGAATTACTAGTGCTAAGAGTCCAGCAAAAAACTGGCTGTCAGCTAGTGATTCCCAGCCTTTTTAGTATTAGGAGTTTTTTATAACATCAAAATTTTTCCTGCTTCTTCTCTCCTTCCCACCCACAAGCCAACCTACCTTTACCTCTCATCATCAGATTTCCCTCCTTCCCTCCCCTGGCAGATTTCCCACTCCCAGCGGGTGTGGTCTTCCAGCACTTCAGCTGCCAGTGGGAGAAAAACAACAAAACAAAAAACCCTTCAGCATTGGCAAAACCGTTGCTTCTGGGAAAAATCTGGAAGTCACTTCACACCTTTTTAGAAATCACAATATTCCTAGAGAGGACTGTTGTCATTTCTGTGTTTTTTTCCCCCCAGAGGTAATGTCCTGCCAATGGCTGCTCTCCATATCCCTGTTCCTCAATCTCCCAGTGGTGGCCAGGCCAGGCCTGGCAACCCTACTCTAAGCACTACACTGGCTTTCATGGGTGGTGTTACTGAACAGCAGCAGGTAGTTGGATTTGGGTGAGTCAATCAAATCCCATGGTTGTAAGTCACCCAGTGGTTGCTGCTTAATGATGGCGCTAGGGTTGGAGGAAGGGGGACCACATCTTCAGAATATGGTGTTGGATCTCTGGGCATGTGTTTAGCTGCAGGGCTTTCCCACAACTGGTAATGTAATAATTACTCATCTAGATGGAAAAAAATGACAAGTCCAGTAGCTCCTTAATGAGTAACAAAATTTGTTCCACCTAAGCTTTCTGGAGTCAGTGTTTACTTTGGGTGCAGGAGCTGCACATCCATTAGGCAGAGTAAATGGTTTATTTCTAAACTGAAGTTGCTAGCAGCATTTAAAAATGCCTGAACCAGGAGGATGGGGTGTTGTGATTGGGAGGGAAATGCACTTTGAACACATTATTTACTGCTTCACATATAGCAAGTCTGAGTTTCATTGTTCCAAAGGTTTTAATGCTGATTCCTGAGAGCCCCGTTCGTCTCTGTTCCTTCTTCATAGCAAAACGTTGCTTATGAACAAATGAGAAACAAGCTATACGATGTTGCCTCCATCACTGGTGTTTTAGAAATGGATAGTAATGGGTGGGAAGACCACTTTTTGTCAAGGTGAGATGACACCCCCTGCCTGGGAGCAGCCTCTCCTCCCCCGCCCTTACCAGGCTGCCCTGGGGTGACTGAGAAGGGATATGCCATGTGCTGGTAAAGGTCTTGGCCCTGATGGCTGGCTGATGCATCTCAGGGCGTTCCTGGGCTGGCAGAGATGTGGGGAGGAGCGAAGGAAGCCAGCCGACAGGCTGCAATGAAGCCTTCAGTTAAGAAGAGGCTCCTTAAGGGGCCACAGCCTGAGGCTCCATTCAGGATGCAGGCATTTCCAGCTGTATATGAGAGGGGTGGATCATGGGAGCAAACCCAAGCATCTCACAAGGAGCAGTTGTCCCGGCAATTAGGCAAGCAGCCCTGCCTGGGCCGTTGCGCACCTGGGGGGAGGGGTGGCTGCGCTGCGGCAGGCTGACTGGCGAATGATGCCCAGCAGAGAGTTGGGGTGGCATGACTGCCATGGAGTTTAGCCTGGGTGGGGAAAGGCAGAAACCTGCCCAAGCCTGATGGATTTGCAGACCCAACCCCCCCCTTGGTTTCCCCTGCCTACAGGTTGGGAAGTGCTGCTGAAAGCCTTAATTTCTCAAAAGTATGAATTAAGCTTTGCAGTCAATGTTTCTGGCCCTTAATATCAGTACCACAAAATCTCCTCTCACTGCAAATCGGTATTTTATGGAATGCTGTTAAATGCGTGCTTGGTACTGTTTGTTAAAATGTCTGGGTAACTTGGGTAACTTGGCAGAATTGTATCTGGAGTTCAGTGTCTCTCTCTCTCTCTCTCTTTTTTTTTTTACTTTATGTTTTTCTTTCCAGTTGAGTCTGCATTTTAACCTTATTGTAGGTGATGGATTTTTGGCTACCCCTTACCATTTAACAACTAGTTAAGGATTCTTATCTCAAAATCTGCCCCAGCATAGTTTGCTTATTTAAAATATGTTATGCTGCCTTTCCACCCAATCAGGATCCACGAGGTGACAAACGTCAAAACGTAAAAGTTAAAAGAGGGAGAGAGAGACAAATCTTCCTGGGGAGGGAGTTCCAAAGTTTTGGTGCCACGATGGAGGAGCCCCTCCTGAAAGTTGAAGTGGCTACATTGTTGAAGTGGCTACAAGAGAGAAGCTTAATCTGATGGGAGGCCTATGACTTTCTGCTTGAATATGGTAAGGGCGAGTAGTTCAGATGTGTGGCATCTGTCATGTCAACATATTTATACAGAAAGGTAATGTACCTATGTTATAACTGTCTTTCAGATCAGCTTGGAAGGCATACTTCACATTGATTCTTGTAGGTTATCCGTGCTGTGTGACCGTGGTCTTGGTGTTTTCTTTCCTTCAGTATTTTCTCTCCTTCAGTGTTACTCCTCTGAAGATGCCTGCCACAGCTGCTGGCGAAACGTCAGGAAAGAAAATACCAAGACCACGGTCACACAGCCCGGATAACCTACAAGAACCAATGAACTCTGACGGTGAAAGCCTTCGACAATATTTTATACTTCACATTGTTTGGTTACTAGTGTAGATGTTTTAACATGAAATCAAAAACCTAACAGGGTTCCCCCTCAATTCAAATTAGCCCCCACTCCCAATTTTGGAACATTGCTGAAAAACCTGGGGAATTTTCAGATGTAATGAACAAAATAGGAGAAAATCTAGGGTTAATGAACAAAATGGGAGAAAATCTAGGGTTATAGAAAAACCGGAGATAGGTTTTGTGGCGTATCAGTCCAGAGCCTGAGAGTTATGCTGTTCCTATAAAACAACTGTCCATCAGGTGAGCTGTTAGTGTGAGTGGGGTAAGTTGCTTTTCTCTGGAAATCTGGCATGTCCTTTTTGGACCTTAAAAAGAGGATGATAGACCTTAATTATAGGGAGGAACTAGGAAGGGCAAAATGGTTAAATTGTGGAACTCTCTGCCCCAGGGTGTTGTGATGGCTGCCAACTTGGAAGGCTTTAAGAGGGAAGTGGACATGTTCATGGAGGATAGGGCTATTCATGGCTACTAGTCAAAATGAGTATGAAATGAATACATGATGCACACCTATTATCTCCAGGTTCAGACGAGCCTGCCTATTATATTAGGTGCTGTGGAACACAGGCAGGATAATGCTGCAGCAGTCATCTTGTTTGTGGGCTTCCTAGAGGCACCTGGTTGGCCACTGTGTGCTGGGCTTGATGGACCTTGGTCTGATCCAGCATGGCTTTTCTTATGTTCTTATGCCTGCCTGTCTGCTCTGTTTTTGTTTAAACTTGAGGGCAAAAATGGTGCATTTCTGCCTCCTGAAAAGCTGACTTCTTTGGGCCTCTGTGCTTGGACTAATTTTGAGTTACTTTCTGAAATTCTAAATACCATACCCGTTTCCCCTGGGCAGGGATGCAATTACTAGTATAGCTCTTTTGTTCTTACTGAACCAGACTGAAGATCTGTCTAGTGCATTATTCTGTCCAGCAGTAGACAGCCGGAATTTTGAAACTTTTTAGGCTTTAAAAGCAGTTTTTTTACACATAAATTAACATGGCTTTATTAATCAAATGTTGTAAACTAACTAGCATCGCAACAATGCATGAAATAAAAATAAAATGTTTTATCTCCTAGCCTGTTGATAATCTCAGACCTGCATAATCTTATTACCATTAATGTAGTTAATAACATCTATATTGCATAGTAATGGTCAGTGAAAATTATATTTCTCTGCTCTGGCCTTCTTTGAATGCTCTTTAATAATCCAGTAAAATTTTAGAACATCTCCCTATTGATATAAATTAGAATATACTGTTTTATCCTACTGAACTTCCAAAGAGATTGCACCGATCTGTAATATTCATTGTACTCTAATGTTGCTATGTTTGGTACAGCCAGTTTTCTCTAAATTTGTCAATCCTGTTTGTGCATGCCTAGGAGGAGAATACTTTGTATGGATGGCCTTTGGCAGGGGTCCCCAACCTATTTGAGCCTGCGGGCGCTTTTGGAATTCTGACATGGTACAGTGGGCGCAGCCACAAAATGGTGGCTGCAGGAGGTAGAGCCAGCCACTAAATGTCTCCCACAGCTTACCTTCAATCATACAGTGAAGATCCTTGTGCTGTGGTGGCATCTGCTGCCAAAGCAATGTTTTTAAAAAATCTGCACAGCCAATCAGAAGCCTTGCTAGGTAAAAGCTCATCTGACCCCACCCACTTTCTAAAAGCTCTCGGTGGGCACCAGAAAAGTTGCCAACGTGGGCTCCTGGCCGATGTGTGGCCAAATTTGCCAAAGTGAATTATGTGTAGCTATTCACATAAGATGTGTGTATATCATTGGAGTGACCTACAAATTAATAGGAGAATCCCTATTGATTTTCTGGGATGCTGCAGCTGTCTATTACACAGCTATTAGCAGTGCTTTTTAAAAAAAGATTTATTAGAAAAAACAATGACAATAACAGCAACTAAAAAAAGCAGAATTACTGACAGTCTTCATAATTTAAAATTCTCCCTCTCCCTCCCTCTCCCTCCCTCCCCCTCTCCCTCCCTCCCTGCCCATGCTATAGCTTATTTCTATGTCTTCATATTCATCATTCCGTCCTGACTGGGCGCACCGCATTCCTCTTTCCCGCCCTTATTTATTAAATTCTCTATTTTACTTATTGTATGTCACCATACCGCATCCAAACCTATTGTATCTCTATTTCTCTGAATAGATGTTAGCTTAATTAAAACAAGCAGTTCTTTTTCACTGGTACATTGAATTGTTAGGGAAAGTACACTCGAGTCTTTGGACTCAGAAAAGTTCAGCAGCACATCTGTAGTCACTGAAATGATCAAGTGTAAATATATTAAGTTAAAATAAAAGTTCCTAACCAGTGCTTAAGACAGTTCAAGAAAGCCACTCTAGAAGAATTGTGTATGTATCTATATCACACAAGCGCATGCATATATATTAAAAAATGAAAAATTAACTTTATCATATAAAAGGAAACAGTGTGCAGAGCTGATGCTGTTATGTAGTGCTGCCTCCAGATGGTGGTAGTGATTTAAGCATGAACTGAAGGCATAGCTTGCGTGCAGTTTTAAATGTCAGATTAATGAGGTAATTCAATTGGACGCTCTGTTTTAAGCTAAACAGTGATCTAACAAAATGGCTAGTGCAAAATTAGGATTGACAGAGATGTATTAACCAAAGCAAATGTTTTTCAACGTAATTAAACGTAAGAATTAATCTTTAAAAAACGAACTCTTTGGAAAAAAATCTATGACATTATAACTGTTTATGCTTCAGGCTTGCAATCCGAACTCTATGGACAGCTTCTCCCTATGTAATCTTTAGTGAAGTAGTGCTGAGCTTGAGATGTAACAGTTTCAGATAGCATGGTGGATCCTAGGAAACACGCACACGTATGTATGCACTTTTCTATCTGAGAAAGCCAAATATTTATTTGTTTAATTTTTATGATAGGATTACCAGTGGTGAACTTGGGTGTAATCAGACACAGGCAAGCCATTTTTGCAGCTTGCAGTCAAACAGATCCAGAAATTACGTCTTCAAGCCCTTCTTGTGTCCATTCCTGCCTATGCATGCTTAGGCTACTTCTGGAAACCCCCTCTTGCCATACATGTGGCAGTGGTGAGGAACTGTATCGAGTCCTTTTCCCGATGGTTCGTATTCCTGATCACATTGGAAGGCATGGCTAATGTGAGAACAGAGGATGACATGGATGGCTGGGCTGTTCCAAGAGTCGTGGAAAGACAACTGCCGAGAATGTGCTGGAGGCATGACTGGCAAGGGAACTGCTGTTCGCTGTGCCCTGCTCTAGAGAACTCAGCATTCAGGATGCGAAGAGCTGCTAGTCAAGCACTTGATTATTTAGTAACATTTCTATCCTGCGTTTTGGCACAAGGTGCTCTCAAGGTAGTTTACAAAACAGAAGTCATCAGTACTATGTACAACAAAACACACAATTGTTGAATAACAATTCAGCAGTCGGAATTTCTTCTCCTAAAGGAAACATTTCTAGTGTATTCTTTTCCCTTGGCGACAGTACTGCTTTCCTCCTGGGTCTGGAGGCAGTCTTCATGCTTGGGAGTTGATCCTGGATCCCGTTGTCCTATGCAGTAATATCTTTCTTTGCTAATTGTGTGAAATGATGTATTTCTATAGAACAAAAAATTAGGTTGTACTTGGTAGTCAGGTATAGTTTATTTTTTTTATCAAGCAGGTTCTTGGAAGACACCTTCACTGATCATTCTCTGACAAAGAGAGCTTTAAGATATCTGTCAACTGTAAAATTCTAATGATCAGAATCATAACAGTCTGAAGAGTCAAAGAATGCTAAAAGAAATCTGTTATGCATTTTTAAATTTGATACTAATGCTGCTTTGTCAAATCAAGGTTTATTGTAGCAGATTTGGAACTGCATAGTTTAGACTAATAGTTGTTAGTTTTACTGTAGCTATTCTGTTAATCCTCATCACATCTCTTTTTAATTCTCTTAACACAATCATTAAAAATTTGTCAGGGTTCACAACTTCTAAGGTACTTCTGTAGAGACCAAAGAAGCTGTGGCAGGCAGTGCTGTATGGTGAAGTCATCTTCTAACTTGGAATTGAATATGTGTGATAACACATAATTAATATACCTATGACACTAGAGAAGCATAAGAGAAGTACATTGTTATGTTAAAAACAATTTAGTACAGAACAAGTGCATTTTCTCCTTTCAGACTTTAGCAAAGGGGGTGGGGGGAGACTATGATTGTATCCCAAGACTCCACTCTGAAAAATCATGCTGTCAGGCTCATTGACTTGCTTTTTCGTTTTGGTGGAAGAACTCATTTTGCCTACATGTTGATCATAAAGTTAGAATAGGGCAATCTATGTCCATGGCTGCATTCAGAAATAACGAACCATGGTTTGATTTAAACTACAGTTTAGTGTGATGTCTGTATGCAGGCTGCCCAACAAACTGTGGTTTGTTAGTGGTTGCTAAACTGGGATTCTAACCTTCAGTTTGTCCTGAAACTTGGATGTAGAAATCCCAGTTTGTTCAGTAACATTAACTATTGGAACCGCCTGCACACAGAGGGAGAAGCACCGGTCACCAGAAAACCTTGCTGATCCAGCTGCTTTCTGCTATAATGGTTCTTTCCAGAGATGCTCTCCATTTCTGTGCCTCTAGTGAAGACTCACCAAGCAGATATGTGCTTCAGAGACCTCCTGGGGGGAGGATTTTAAAAGTCTACCAAAAAAAAGTGGCTCTGAAAATTTATTTTGTCACAGGGTTGGAATGTTCAGGAAGTCTGTGATGTTGCTAGGCATGGAGGGGGAAGACTGTTTATCCTTAGGTAGGCAAGGAGAAGACTTGGTTTGTTCTAGGCTGGTCACTTCTTCCTCTTCCTCCTCCGCCGGTCTTACAGCAGCTGACCGTTAGTAAGCAGGTTACTTACATAGGGCAAAAGTGTTTGTTTAGAGATGGGAGAAGAAGCAAATACGAGATTAATTGGGATTTACAGACAAACTGTGTGTCTGGTAGACTAATTAGGTTTGTACCACAAGCTGTCGTTTAAGCACACCAGCTTATTTTGATGTCTAAATGCAGGTCCATGGCCTGTAAGCATTACTGGATTATAACAGTGGTCTCTAGAATACTCTTTCAGTTGAACAACATACTTTCTTCTTTTTCAACTAACAGAAATGTAATCTTACTAATACAATCTCTTATTTTCAAATCAGTTTTGATAGCACGTTGTGTATGAGCAAGTAGCATTTTGAAAGAAACTTTGGTAGAGATAAGTCAAAATGATGACAGAACAAAGAGGTGCTTTGTTTCCCTTTCGTATATGAACTGTAGTATGATGGTATCTGAGTTTCTGATTTGTTCATAAATGTTTATCTTTATTAAACACGTTGCTGTGAAAGGCTTCGTACTCAAAGATCAGACTGAAAACCTCAATTTGTAACTTGCAGTGTTTTCAGAAGAGGCCTATTTTGACTACCTGATTTGTACATATCACAGTTTCGGGGGCAAACTCATTCTCATTTCTGGTAGATAACACAGGAGCTCTTGTATGCTTACTGCAGTTATAGAGCCACCGCTGTATCATACTGATAGATGAAGTGAAGGGCTATTTTGAGCTATTCTTTGCAGCATTCCTTATTAAATTATCTGTGCTATATCTGCATTCTTACTGAAATGTTAATTTCCAATAAGTTGTGTACACAACAGTAGAATAAAAAGAAGACACATTTTTTTCCATCTCTACAGCATGTTATTCTGAAGACTTTCTGGTTATAGCTGTTATTAGCCTAGTGACCAGGTTCAGGCAGGCCCCCAGGGCAAGAGGCAACAAGCGTAGTCCAAAACACTTCCTGAGGTCAAAACACAGATATTCAGAAGTCCAAGCATCAAACCAGAAGGGCAGATCTGAAGAGCACAATCCAGGTCACAGTTCAGAAAGTCAAACACACTGAGGGTCTAGAATAAGGTACAGAACAACGGCAGGCCCCAGAGGGTTGTGGACGCATTGCTTCCACGCTGGTCCATCTTTTCCTTGCTGCTTTTATCAGGAAAACCCTGCTGAGTCATCCAGGTGTAGGCGCAACTCATCAGTGGCTGAGCAGCCTACTTTGCTGTCAGCCCAGATCCTGTGCTGACTCAAGCAGAGGTTTTCCGGTGCTGAGCTGGCAACCGCCTGCTATAACACCAGTCCTTCCACCTCCCACCTGGGCCTGCCTTCTCCGGCATTCCACGGGCTTTGGGAACTCTGGGGGAGAGGCTGGAGGCCGCAGTTTTGGATCCTGGACTGAGAGTGTGGCGCCTTGACTTCGGCCTGAGACTCCCCTGCTGCTCCTGATGAAGCCTTCACCTTGTCCGGCGGATCTTCCTGCAGCATCTAAGGGCTGGAGCTGGCTTCTCCCATCTCTTCCTCATCCGAGGAGGCATTGGCAGGCAGACTCATGACACCTAGAATGCCAGGAAGATAAGGTTTTCTGAAATTACAAACCAGCTTATTGATAGCTGTAGACAAGAATGAAAGGAAGCTTAAATTATTCATTTACTTCATTTATACCTTTCTCCCTAGCAGGGACCCAAAGAGGCTTACATCGTCCTCCCCTCCCTCACTTTATATTCACAACAACCCTGTCCTGAAGGTTAGGCTGAGCATGTGTGACTGGCCCAAGGTCACCCAGCAAGCTTCCATGGTGCAATGGGGATTCAAACCTGGATCTCCCAGATCCTAATCCAACCCTTGACTCTAGACCTGTCTGTGTAGCATTTGCTGGCAGTTGTCCCTTTTTATCCTTGCTTCTCTCTCCTTTGGTTTCCAATCATCTCGCCTCTCTCTGTCTTGTGCATCTGTCCAGTATAATATGGATCAAGGGCCCTATATAATTATTTCGTTCTTTTGAATGGAACTAGAGACTCCTGCTTCAAATGCGCGGAATCATTTTTGTTTTTCGAGAGACTAAAATTGTTGATGGTGCAATGCTGTAGTAGTAAATAAATCTGAATGATTAAAAATTTCTTCCCAGAATGTGACAATTGTTTCATGTTCTTCTCTTGTAGCTCTGTATTCCATCATATTGTTCTGCGTGTTCTTGTGGATTCCCTTTGTCTATTTCTACTACGAGGAGAAAGATGACGATGATGGTGACACATGCTCGGTAAGTCTCTTGCTGTAGTGATTTTGGCTGCTTTGCTGGACACGTAGTGAATAAAATTGTTCAGGTTTCCTCCTTCTAATACCAGTTGAAATTAAACACCATTGACTGCTTTCTGATCATAAATGTAAAATGCTTAAATTTGATATTTGTGGCACTGTGGCCTTGACCTGTGACTCTCAGGTCTTCTTCATGAGTGTCTGTCGGCATCTTGAATCTTTTAAAAGAATGAAATGGAATCTGAGGTTCTTTTGTGAGACCCAAAGAAGACGTTGGCGCTGTCTTGCAAGAGAGGCTCTTGCATTGATAAATGTTTGCAGAACTGATGCTCTTGCAGCGCACAAATTTATTTACACGCTTGTATAGCTATACGTTGCTTGCAGTCCATTACTGGTAGCTGGTATCTCTTCTTTTTGGCAATGACTGCATTTTGAGGCAGAATCAGAGCAGGGGGGGAAACATTATTTAATTTAACAGATTATTTTTCACTCTTGTTCTATGGTTACATTGATAAAATACCTTGAAACATGGCTTCTAGAGAAAGCAGCTGTGGCCACCACATGGCTGCTTGTTTTTGTGACTAGGGATTTGGCTGCTTTCTCTAGCAGGCATTTTATCAGTGTAATTGTAGAACAAGAGTGAGGAAAACGTACAGCATTAAATGATGCTTTTCTCCCCTGCGACTTGGCAACACTGTCTCTACAGGCAGAAAGGAAAGGGAGCAAAGCCTATCATATTTAGATTGTTGAGATACTAACAATAAAGTGTGTTTAGCTGCTCTCTCAAGAAAACAGGGCTTAACAGAGGAGGGAGAAAGCAGAGGCCTTTTTATAGGCTAGGTCACAGAGGTGTGTACTGTGGAAACTCCCGTTCTTGTTTTAACAGAGAAAATATCCGGAAGGCTCTACTAGCGATGACCTATTTTTCTCTATCCTTTCTTAAGTGGTAAGGCCTTTGCAATTCAATTATCTGGTCAAATATCAAAGGAAGTTGACAGTTTAGCTTGCAGAAACGGTGGCAGCACAATGGGGGGAAATCAGTCTCATTTGATGTACTGAGAGTGGCATGAAATGTGCATTAGGCATGCTGTTGGATATTTTAAACAGCAGGGCTTATGAAAAGTTAATATTGAAAGTCAATATTAAAAATTATAGTTCATGATTCATGGGAAGAAATTAAGAATCCAAAAATAAGTTGTGCTCTGTCCTTCATTCTGAGAGAAAGTTCAAATTTTAGTACATAGAAGTAATGGATGGATCACCTCTCTATATATTTAACTTTTACTGAATTTACAGCAGGTTAAAACTGCGTTCAAGTATACGCTAGGATTTCTTCTGGTTTGTACCATCCTTCTAATAATTGGGTAAGTGAACACTTTTCTGTATACATTGAAATACTGCTGCTCATCTGACTTTTCCTTTCTGCTAATAGGACCATATCCTTGATGTCTGGTGTTTCCCCCCACCCATTGATCCCTTAGTCTGTTACTATACCTAAATGGTAGGTCAGTAAATCCTTTCCAGATACCAATTTCCCCCTGTTTGTCTTTTAGAATAGGTTCTTGCTTTATACCTCCTGTTTTTCTAGTTCTAGTCAGTGACGAGTTTTTACTATTTCCACAGTCATTCTGTTTTCCTTCTTTTGAATGTTCTTCCTGCCTCTGCTCATCATGCTCAGTCCTCTTCGGTAAAGAAATAAAGAAAAGACATGTTAGCTTTTTAATTCTGCTTAACGTGGATTCCTCCAGTTATGCAGCATGACACAGACAAGTCTTCGCCTAATTCCTCTGCTGTAGAAGGTGGGGGCTCATTGTGCTCCCCAGAGGAGGGAGGGAGAACTCTTGCCATGACGTGTGAATTGTGGACTTCTACTCTGGTTTTCTCCCTTACGCTGTCCTTTTTGTTTAATGTTCCGTGTATATATATACAGAGAGAGATGGAGATCGATGTCCTTACTGTCATAATTTACAATCTATCATTTGCAGCACTTAGTATGCTTAATAACATCTGGTACATTAAATATAAATGGCAAATGAAGAAAAGTGTAATGTCCTTGAAATATGATTGAAGGAGAACCTTCAAGCTCTCATTTTTTGAGTTTCTTTATCAGTGCTGAGGTGCTAAACCTTCTTAATATACAGCTCTGTGCAAGTACAGTATTTTCTTCAGATTTAATTTTTTAACAATTACTGAGCAGGTGTTTTGCTAAGAAGGAAATGCCTGAGTTAGAATGTAGAGCTCCTGCATGATTCCCCCTTCATTTTTTATTCATATGATAAGGCTACCCTTCTCTGTTACATATATAATTTGAATTTTTTTAAATGAAAGCATTGAGGGAGGCTGAGAGGCAAATACAGCCCTGAAATCACACCCCCCCCCCCCAACTGATGTGGGCAGGGAGGGAGAAAAAAGACCAGCATAGGCTTGCTGCAGGCTTATGGGGCGGTGACACCAGCTTGCAGCGGTGGTATCTCCTGCCCACTTAACACGAGGCTGCGCCCCAGGCCATGGGCCCACTGGGAATTTCTCTGGTGGTCTTAATGGCCAATCCTGTGTGTAAATACATTTTGCTCACTTGATCACAGTCACTCCCTTATTTGGCAGTTTTGTTTTAGAGAGAAACTTCTGAAGATAAATCTCAGTTCAGTTACTATATTCTGTACCTTGTGACATATCCTAATGGCTCTGGTGTGGCTTTGATGTTGAGCCTGACAGGCATTTGATTAAGTTAGTCTGCTGCAATAGGCAAAAATTTACTTATGTTGCTCTACGCTCTTGAGAAAGCACCTTTTAACCAAGAAAATTTGAGCTGTTGGGCATTTTTCAAACGAATATTTGATTGGGAAAGCAAGTCACAATTTCCCTAGGGTATTGATTCAGAGGTGTTTGTACCGGAGAGAGAAAGATGGTCTAATTTAGTTGATTATTCTTAAAAGTGTGTTACTTTAGTCCAAGTTGCTGCTAATTAGCTTTTGAAGTTCACTGTCTATTTACTATAGGATAGTCTCTAAGTTAAAAGCTTTTCAAATTAAAAAAAAATAAAATCTAACCCCAAATCAGTGTACATAGGTATTAGGTTGCTGTTTTCTTTCTGCCTTTTAATATACTGGTTGCTTCTCAGTATGGCTGCAGTACAGGAGCTTACTCTGTCCTCTGGATGCAGTTCTGTCTCTAGTGCTGTAGGAGTTCCCAGCAAGCCCAGAGCCAGTGTTGAGATTGTCTCTTTTGTACTATGCAGGCTACCTTCAGGAATGGTTATTTGGTTTGCTGTAAAAAATAATTTCAGCACTCCTCATCCCACTCATGGCAAAGTATTGTGCTCTCTGTTTGGATTGAAGTGTTCTCTGACAGGGCAAACACAGTAAGGGAGGTGCCTTGTTTAACAAGAGCAGCTGTACAAGTGACTACTACAATATTGTAATAATGCAAAGCATGGGCAGCACATATCCAACCAGTGCTCTGCCAGCTGCACTGGATCCAGATTGAATTCCAGATCAAGTTCAAGGTTTTGGTTTTTAACCTTCAAAGCCCTAAACAGTCTGGGACCACAGCATTTTCAGGACCGCCTCTCCCTGTATAACCCCCCAAGAGCCTTAAGATCAGCAAATACTAATTTATTAGAGCTATCTGGCCCCAAGAGTGCTTGGCTGTCCTGGGCCAGGGCCTTCTTGTCCTTGGCCCCAGCCTGGTGGAACTCTCTTTCTAGTGAGACTCCTGGCCCTGCGGGACCTAGCTGGGTTCCGCAGGGCCTGTAACACAGGGATGTTCCGCCAGGCGTACGGTTGAGGGCAGCGATGGTGTTACCAAGATGCTGGCCTCCCTGTCCTGCCCGTCCCCTCTTCCCTTCTTTCCTGTCCCCCCCCCCACCGGTTCACTTTAGTCTCTTTTACCCTATCTGTCCTTGATAAGTCTAGCTGTGGTCCATTTCTCCCCCTGTGATCTGATGTTATATTACTGCCATAAGAACAGCCCTCCCTGCTGTGATATTTATATGGGCGCCATAGATTAGACTTGTTAATTTAAACATTCAGCGTTATGGTGATGTACTGTATTTTAGATACATGGATTTACGTATTACAATATGCATTGTATTTTAGATAAATGGATTTACGTATTACAATATGCATTGTATTTTAATTGGTTTTGTTCGCCCTGAACCCAGCATTGTCAGAGGAGGATGGGACATAAATTTTTAAAATGTTGTTGTTGTTGCAGAGCGTTTGTTCCGTTGGATATTCCTCATAAGAAAAATTCAACAGAATGGGAGAAAGTGAAATTCTTGTTTGAAGAACTTGGAAGCAACCGTAAGAGATAATATATTTTTGGACTCACTATTTAATCTCTAGGAGTGACGGGTTCAGTAGTTAGTTGTTCTAAAGTGTACCAGGTAGAAATTGAGAGGCTTATCGCACTCCAGGGAACGTTTCTGAACCCTTTAAAACCCGGAGCATTTCTTCCCCCACGCACTACATTTTCCCGTTCTCGTCATGAAGCCGTTTTGGAGCCATATAATGCCCGCTGTTTCCCAAAACAGTTAAATGACGCTTTAAAAACTTACCCCGTTCCCATGACATTTTCTCCTTGGGTGCGATAACGGCAAGACGTTTTGAGCACCCTTCCCTCTGCCCACGCCCACTTTTCCCAGCTGCCTCTGACTCCTCCCTTCCTGGTCAGTACTCTCCTTGCGTCCTCCATTTTTTCCCCGCAGTAGCGACGAGACGTAAGGGAGAGGGGAGGGGGTGGGAAAGCACAGGCTACGGGATCACAGTAAGGACAATTTCAGCTGTGCACACTCATTTTGATTGGTTTGTGGTTGGACTGTTCCATCACTCAACTTGAGCGGGTGGATTGTTTTGCCGAGCACCCTCCAGATCACAATGGTGAATTTTCTGTTCTCTCCCTCGCCTCAACTGGAATTTCATGTTTAGTGGAGGAGAAAATAAACTTTCTTGCCCTCCAAATAATGTAAGCAGCACCCTCCCCCCTTCCCCACCCCCAATCACATCCTCACATCCTCCAACTTTGGGCCATTATGCATGGGAGGTTTTGCCTTGGATTTGCCGCTCTCTAGATGCACGTTTTCCCCAAACGATTTCTCAGAACTCAAAAATAAGCCCCCGTGCAGACTTTTGAGAATTCAGATGAGAAAAACGTGCATCTAGAGAGCGGCAAATCCAAGGCAAAACCTCCCATGCATAAATGGCCAACGCCAAGGTTTGTGCGAGAACTACAGGAAGGGGGAGTGAGCCCATTGCCCTATCGTCCGGATGCACTGACGATACAACGCAGGAGTTCTGAAATGACGAGGGGGGAGGTGGAGGGGAGCCCAAGCGACGTCACGATTAGGCGGCGCTCCTCCACGCCCCCTTATCTCTTGGGAGCGCTCTTTTCATTGGAGGTGCGCTCAGAAGGCAAGCGTTTCAGAGATGTCTCTGGACGCTAGAAAGGACAGAAGTGCAGGAGGAAAATAGCAACTTGCATCGAGCACGAATGCTCTTTAGGTGTTCCCCCCCCCCTTTCCCAGGCATGGTGCGATAATACCCTGAGTTAGGATTGGCTTTGGAGTGGTTTTTTTTTTTAAATCATAGGGAAGAAGGTGGTTCTGAGAACTCAATGTTGTAGGAAATTGAGAAAAAGTCTGAGGCAGCTTATTTTTGTAAGGCATCAGTTTTGAGTAAAGTATCAAAATTCACTGTTCTGCGTATTCATCTAAGGAGCTCTGAGTTTTGTTCTTAGGAAATGGCCGTTTAATCCATGTAGGTGCTACTTAAATTCAGGTAAGCTGGATGCAGGAAGCATTGGGGTGGATACTACCCCTATCCAACAACCATACTGAGCAGAGTTGGAGGGCTTCCTCTGGCCTAAAGAGCCTTCCTCCAACTTAAGTGGGTCTTCTGTTGAAGGAACAGGCACTTAAATTGAAGGAAGTATCCTTGGAGGGTGGTTGGATCCATCTTGATAAGTGTAGATACTTGATCACCGTATGCCAGAAACATGCTAAGAGAACTTGGTAGTAATTAAGCACTTTTTGTCTAACGCTGACATTTTGCTGTATTGTACAAAGATGAAAGCCTACAACTTTAGTATCCAGAGTTGATTTTTTTAATTAACATGGTATTTGGTTTCTAAAACAGACACATAACAAATCTTAATTTCTGTTGTGTTGTTGTTTTTCAGATGGTTTGGCTGCCCTATCCTTCTCCATAAGCTCTCTGACCCTTATAGGAATGGTTGCAGCTGTGACCTATACAGTAAGTCTCTGACCTTTTGACTTGATTTCTCTCATTTAATAAGAAGTTTCTGCTTCATTGTCAACAATTTGTAATTTTATCGCATACTTTGTATTGGATTCATAAACTCCCCCCACCCCTCACTGTTGCCACTTTCCGTTAAGTAAAAGTCTTCTGTCAGAGGAATAGAATTGTTTATCAGACACCTGAATTCATGACAAAAAGCCAATTTTCTCAGTGGTGTTAAAGTGATTGTTGGGACTTCATTCATGTTCTAGCTAAACATTTTGATCTGTAGCTCATTCTGTTACATTCTGTTACTTACTATTTCTATTCTGCTTTTTGATATTTCTATGCTCCTTTTTGACCCCTAGTTCAGGGAGTTCAAGGCTGCAGCCATGCCAAACATTAAAACACATACACACACATAAATATATATAAATATATAAAATATTTAAAACACAAAGCACACAATACACGTTAGGAGAGAACACCAAACACAACCACCACCAAAATACATTTCATTTGTATAAACTGCTCGATGCAGTTCCTTGCAGGTGTTGGAATAGTAAAAACTTGTAGCGCTTTCCTGTTAATGGCAAATTCTGGTATCAGCTCTGGTAGTGCTTTATGGTCTTTGGGAGTCTGTTCTAAACAAAAACTTCTAAAAATGTGGCACCTTTGAAAATGTAGTTTTACAATAACATGCACAGCATTCATATTAAGGGAAGAAAAATAACCGGAGGGTAGTAATTCGACACTAGTATTTATGGCACAAGTAAAGTGACGATGTAATGTTGCGCAACATCTACAATCACATCAATGAAAAATGAGCATATGGCGCAACATCATCTTGGCATGTATCATTCAAATATATCATTGACATCCCTTCTTTGTAAATTAACATGTTTTTCCCAAAGTGGTATCTGTTGTTCTGTAGAACCATTCTGTTTTCAGAGGAGAAGACAGCATAGCCAAGCCCTTTCTGTTGCTGCAAATTAGTTAACCATGTATATATTAGAACCAACTAGTCCTCATGATAACTGCAGTAACCTAGGTCCAATAGCCATTGCACAGCACTTGTAACTTAGCTAAGTGATAAAGTTGTGTTTTTGAAATACTTCATTTTTATTAGCTAACTGTTTCATGGTTCTAAATGTGCATTCATGAATTTGGGAAGTCTTAATTGGCTTGGAGTGGCAGTAAACTGTCACAATTTGTCAGAAGTTAGTATTCTGGCAGGGAACGGTTTTCTAGGGTTTTTAAATGAATTGTGTGGATGTGATGTGTCTTCCTGACTCAACACTAGTGTCAGCAGAAGTTTGATGCCATCTCTAAGTCAATGTGTCGGAGCTAAGGGTATGAAGTGGGATTACAGTTATAGATCTTTGTATCCTGAATATTGAGCTTCTCAGCAACTTGGCCAAAGTCTTCTCCTGATTAAAAGCCTTCAGTATAGGAAACCTGGTTTCATTAACATGATCTTCTAATTCCTATATGAACATTGTATACAAATTCACAGTTTTGTAGAGTCTTGGTGACTACCAGCAGTTGCTCCTGAAAGAGAATCAAGCGAGTGAAGGTACTGTCCAGCTTTACAGAATTGTTGAAGGATTATCGATAAAATATATGTTGAAATGTACTTTTAAATATTAGATTTTTATTAGATGTATTCACTTTCAGAGAAGGTGGGAGAATCATATGGGTTTGGCCCCACGTACATAGACAGTCTGCTCTTCTCCTTGGTTGCTGGCCAGGTACCTTGTAATTGGTATAATGTAGGTATGTGTTCATTAATTGCTGTGGTGGGTGATCACAAGTCTCTCGCTGGTTTGCCTCTTTCTTTAAGGAGGATAAGTGCAAAGGATTCTGTCTTTGTTGTGATCTTCTCTCCCCCCCCCCCACCGCCCGTCGGTTCTGGGCCAAGAGTATGCTGCTCTCTAAAATGGCTCTTGTTTTGTGGTTTGCTGAACTGCTTCTCAAAGCTTTTGTCTTAGAGCCTCTTTGTGTGAATTCCAGAAACAGAACGAACTGTACAGTTATGCAAGTTTGTGCTCTTGCACTTGACCTCCAGAATTCCATAATGGTTGAAGACCTTTGTAGAATACCAGCTTTTCATGGTGATATTTACACTTGGCACACTGCGTTGTTCTTTGCAACTTTTAACGAAATAATTTTCTGTGAGCAGCTGCTCTGTGTATCCTTGATCTTTTTATATACTCAAATTACAAAATTGGATTTTCTCATATTGTGAATAAATGGAACTTAACTGTAAGATGTCTTTTTTGTTGCATAATATGGCAGGGGGAAAGGAAGAATAAAGTTGAACAAATGATTCTCACAAGCATCACAAATCCTGTGACCTTGATTTATACGGACAGCTTTAACTGTCTGTAAACATGAAACCCAACACTAAAATGTTAAATTAGGGTTGGAGTGCCTTGTTAGAAGCTGTTTCACAGTTGATGTAGTTTGCTTCTATACTTTCATTAATATATCTTGCATTTAAAATGACTTTATGTAGCCTCAGGTATTAATAGAAAAGCTGTCATAAGCTCTGGTTTGCTATTTGGAGTCAAGGTAAAAGAATACAGTTCTTACTATGATAAAACAGATTAACTTGAGTGATTTCCCCCCCCCCCACTCATTTCTCATTTAGCATGTCCTTCAAGGATGAGTGTAATTGGCTACATTTTCTAAGATGGTTAAGAGTTACTGACATTTTTGTGTCTTTCTGCAAGTGTCATTGTTTAGATACAGATGGAAAAGGTACAGCAATGTGAAACTGCATGTGAGCACAGAATGCAACTTCTTGACCTTTGTTTATCTGCATTACTTTTTGTCATTGAAGACTTCAAGAGTTCTAGTATCTTATTTGTGTTAAAACCTTCTACCAACTCCATCATGCAATTAGGAAGCATCATCAATCTGCAGAATTACTGGGACACTCAGAAGAAAAGCTATACTGATCATCAAGATATGTGGAAATATCTGTGGAAAATACAAACTGTATCACTGTTCTAGAAGCAAACAACATTCCAGAAGTGCAGGTGCCTTCGGTATAGCCCTGGGAATGCCCTAATTGCCCAGAGAGGTGATTTGAATGTGTGCTCCCACTATAAGGCTTGTTCAAATAAAATGAACAGGGTATGTAATAGTAGCCTAAGAGAGCAGGTGTACTCAGAATCCTACTAAAATCTATAACATGAGTCATACTCCCAGGAAAGTATTCTTAGGATTGCACTGTAATTGAATCCCTTGACTACCAAGTGAAGAATAATTGTTCCTGTAAGCCTGTGTGAACTTCCATAAAGGATGTGTGCTACTTCTTTGAGTCCAAAGAATATGCATGCTTGACTATAGTATTTCTTTGGTGTAGAAACTTACCTCTCTAGAGCTATATGTGTCAATGTCAGGTAGATTTTTCTTCTTTTTGTCATTCTTTGCATTGCTTTAATATTTTGGAGCCTCTTCAGGAAGCCAAGGTAATATAAGAGTAGAAAAGGGCAAGAGTCCAGTAGCACCTTAAAAACTAACAAAATTTCTGGCAGGGTATGAGCTTTTGTGAGTCACAAAAGTGACTCATGAAAGCTCATACCCTGCCATAAATGTTGTTAGTCTTTAAGGTGCTACTGGACTCTTGCTCTTTTCTACTGCTACAGACAAACGTGGCTACCCATCATGATCTGAGGTAATATAAAGTAGCTGCCGCATTAGTATTAAGGCTTCCTGCTGCACAGTTAAACTTCTTTTCCCCCAGTGCTTATTTTTAGTATACTTATATCCCTTCTCTGTAGCTGTCTATTAGATACCCAACTGATAACAGCTCTTACCTGTAATAGTGCTGCCAGAACAAAGAGATGGAGACAGTTTGCTGGTCAGTTCTCTGACTGAAGGACTCTGAATTGAGGCATACTGAGAGAATGTCTGCTGTTAAGATGCAGTGACCAACCATGACTGCTTGCACACATTGACCTAAGTGGGCAGCACTTATTATTCTGATTAATAAATGTTAAATAAGATAGTTGCTTTAACGGAAGCAATATAATTGATACATTGAATAACAGACCAGGGTGGAGGGGGCTTACCTGCTTCCTTCAAAGAGAAAATGCAGTGGAGAACTGTAGATGTCTTGTTTTTATGCGCAACTGCTGTTTGCAGAAATACTGGATGTCTCCGAGTAATAGGTTGCATGCTGCAAGTAACAGGTCTTCTCCACTTCCCTCTGTTGGAGTGTTCCATGAACAGAATTTGAGGTCTGAAAGTTTATGATGCAGTTGTTGTTGTAGATTAGCTATAGCGATTCAGACATGGGATTCTTTTCCCACTAGAATTCTAGATGGGAAAATGCCTGAAAGTAGTCTTAAATAATAGATTAAATAGCCCACTTAAACAAGGGTAGGTAGATGAACTAGATTTGAGTCCAGTAGCCCCTTAGAGACCAACAAGGTTTTTTGGAGTATAAGCTTTCAAGGCAAAGTTCCCTTGACTGTCAAAAGCTTATATCCCAAAAATCTTGTTGGCATCCAAGGTGCATTTGAATCTAACTCTTCTACCTCAGACCAAACCAGCTACCCTCCTGAAACCATCTTCATAAAAGTGTAGGTGGATTATTAAGATCTTTTTTTTTTTTTTTTTTTTTTAGAAAATGCCAGCCTGTGCACACAAAGGTGGGTAATCTGTAGCAAAGACATTCCATTATGTTAGGGAAATGAACTGTGCTGCCTAGTTGCTAACTATCAGCCTTGCTCTGGACATTTCTTAGCCTTTACTAGTCAGTAAACAGATACATGTACAGGGATGAGCTGCAATGAGCAGAAATTCTGGATTGTTAGGGGCTTTGTACTTTTGGCATAGGATTGATATAAGGCAATATGTGTGAAATTTAGCAAATGAAGCAAAATGGCACCAGGGAGTGTACCTTTCCAGGCAATATAATAATCAACATGTTTTAATTACTGTATCATCGTTCAATTAGCCTTCTCTTCTTCTCTCCTCCCCCTTGGTGACTTAAATCAACCTATCCTGATTTAAACTGCTGAAATTAGCACCAGTTCCAGGGGTGGGGGTAGATTATTACTCTTCTTTAGCTAAAATAGCCTTGTGGCACCTTAAACATTACCACACTTATCTAACAATAAAAGTCCGTCATCAAGACTTAAAATTTGCACGGACTGCAATATAATTTAGATCTTATTCACACTCCTTCCCCCTTCCCTGCAGTTTTTATGTATTGATATGACTTCACTAGAGGGCAGGAGTAGGCAACAAATGCAAGCCAAGTATTGCATCTAAAGCCTTTTGTATTAGGTTAAGTGTGCCTTTTTAGTCTGAAATTACATGTTGCACATTCGTAAAATTAACAAATGGATCTGCATCTATTCTAAAACAAAACAGTTATAGCAAAGTAGTAATTGCACTTGAAGTTATAGGTTTAATTAACAAGTTTCACTTTCAGTGACTTCCACACATTTGGAGAATGGCATTATTTGTAGCTATTGGTACTTAATTGTGATAGTATTTATAAGCACTATAACAAAAAGCATAAACATTAAAACATGGCACTTCTAATCAGAACTAAGTGGTGGCTGCCAACATGAAGTAAGAAAATGCCCAACGTAGAAAACATTGGTGTTTTCATGCTCTAAATCAGAGGTTTTGAAGCTGTAGTTACAATCCAGTGTTTATGAGAAAGAGATCAACCCAATGAGTAGACTTGCAGATTTTTCTTCCTTATCTCTTGATGGAAGAACATAGAGTGTGTTATCAAAGGCCAGGTGTCAGAAGAAATTGCCGTACTCAAGACTCTGTAGGAGCCTGTCCCTGCAAAGCAGGACATGAGTTCCAGGAAATGTTAGGGCTCCTCAGTATAAAAGTCAGTAAGACTGCTCAAACTTCCCTTAAGGACAGCCACTATCTATTTTCATTGCAGTGCATGATCCTAGAACACAATTTGTTCACATGGAGTATTGGCGCCCAGCAGGGCTAGTTAGTCACCATGTGAATGGAATATGTGCTGCAGAACTTGCAAGGTCACGTTAAACCTTGCTGTAGTTTCCATAGTCTCCTTATTGTCCATGACTCTAGGACAAGGATTAGAATGTGAATGCAAAAATTTGGGATGCATAAGACCAAACACAGGCTAGAGACCAATTGAAGACTTGTTTGGTGGTAAAAAATTACTTCATCATTGCCATCACACCTACTTAGTGCTGACTGGAGTTCTTTGGAGTGGGAATTCTTCAAGGTGATCATCTGTGCCAAGGTCCGCAAGCTTTTTGAGCATGCAGGCACCTTTAGCGTTCTGACACAGGGTGGTAGGCACAAAATGGCTACCACAGGAGGCAGAGCCAAAGACAAAAAGTCAGGGAGTGATGTCATGCATAATTCTCAAAAGAATTTTCCAACATTTTGGGCAGAAACACTGTTTAACATATTGTTTACAGATATTTTTGCTTACATCCAACGTATCATCAGTCACCCAATGAAGATCCTTGAGCTATGATGGCAGCTGCTGCCAAAGCAATGTGTTTTTTTAATCTGCAGAGCCAATCAGAAGCCCTGCTGGGCAAACAACCCACCTGGCCCCGCCCCCTTCCTAAAAACACTTGGCGGGTACCATGGCTCCCATAGGCATCATGTTGAGGACCCCCGTTCTTTGGTAAGAACATAAGAAAGGCCCTGCTAGATCAGACCAAGGCCCATCAAGTCCAGCAGTTTGTTCACACAGTGGCCAACCAGGTGCCTCTAGGAAGCCACAAACAAGACGACTGCAGCAGCACCATCCCGCCTGTGTTCCACCGCACCCAAAATAGGCATACTCCTCTGATACTAGAGAGAATAGGTGTGCAGCCTGACTAGTATCCATTTTAACTAATAGCCATGAATACCCCTTTCCTCCATGAATATGTCTACTCCCCTCTTAAAGCCTTCCAAGTTGGCAGCCATCACCACATCCTGGGACAGGGAGTTTCACAATTTAACTGTGCGTTGTGTGAAAAAAATACTTGCTTTTATCTGTTTTGAATCTGTCACTCTCCAGCTTCAACAGATGACCTCACGTTCTAGTATTGTGGGAGAGGGAGAAAAACTTCTCCCTGTCCACTCTCTCCAAACCATGCATAATTTTATAGACCTCTTAGCCGCCTTCTTTCCAAGCTAAACAGCCCTAAGCATCTTAACCGCTCCCCATAGGACAGTTGCTCTAGTCCCCTAATCATTTTGGTTGCTCTTTTCTGCACCTTCTCAAGCTCTGTAATATCCTTTTTTAGGTGTGGTGACCAGAACTGTACACAGTACTCCAAGTGTGGTCTCACCATAGATTTCTACACGGGCAGTATGATATCAGCAGTTTTATTCTCTATTCCTCATCTAATTATGGCCAGCATGGAATTTGCCTTTTTTACAGCAGCCGCACACTGGGTTGACATCTTCATTGAGCTATCCACTACCACCCCAAGATCCCTTTCTTGATCTGTTGCTGCCAGCACAGATCCCATCAGTGTATATGTGAAGCTGGGATTTTTTGCCCCAATATGCATCACTTTACACTTGCTCACATTGAATCTCATTTGCCATTTTAATGCCCATTCTTCCAGTATGTAGAGATCCTTCTGGAGCTCTTCACAGTCCAATTTTGTTTTAACCACCCTAAATAATTTGGTGTCATCTGCAAACCTGGCTACTTCACTGTTTAACCCCAACTCCAGGTCATTGATGAACAGGTTGAAAAGCACCGGTCCCAACACAGATCCCTGAGGGACCCCACTGCTCACATCCCGCCATTGTGAGAACTGACCATTGATTCCTACTCTCTGCTTCCTATTTTTCAGCCAGCTCTCAATCCATAAGAGGACTTGTCCTCTTATCCCATGACTATGAAGTTTGCTTAGCAGTCTTTGGTGGGGGACTTTGTGTATTTGGATTTCCAAAAAGCTTTTGACAATGTCCATAGGCTGATTCCTGTCCACATGCTTATTGACGCTTTCAAAAAAGTCTAATAGGTTAGTGAGACAGGACCTACCAAGCCATGTTGGGTTTTGCTCAGCAGACCCTGCCCTTCTATGTGCTTGACAATTCTATCTTTAATAATGCTTTCCATCAATTTACCCGGAACAGATGTTAAGCTAACTGGCCTGTAATTTCCTGGGTCCCCCCTGGAACCTTTTTTATAAATGGGTGTTACATTGGCCATTCTCCAGTCCTCTGGTACAGAGGCTGATCGAAGGGACATATTACATTTCTTTGTTCAGCAATTTCCCATTTGAGTTCTTGAAGAACTCTAGGATGAATACCGTCTGGTCCCTGTGACTTGTTAGTTTGCAGTTTGTCTAGACGTTCTAGGACTTCCTGCCTTGTTACCACTATTTGCCTCAGTTCCTCATTCTCCCCTCTCCAAAATCTCTGTTCAGGAGAAGGAATCTGCCCTGTATCTTCAACAGTGAAGACAGATGAGAAGAATTCATTTAGTTTTTCAGCAATCGCTTTATCCTCCCTTAGAGTTCCTTTCCTCCCATTGTCATCCAATGGTCCAACCGCTTCCTTAGCTGGTTTCCTTCTCCTAATATACTTAAAGAATTTGTTATTGTTTATTTTGATGTGTTTAGCAATATGCCCCTCAAAATCACACTGATTCTCTCTTTTGACTTGCCTGGCAAGTGCCTTTGGGCATCTCTTAATTATCTGCTTGCATTTCCTTTGTGCAAGTTTGTGTTTGCTCCTGTTCGCCTCTTTTGGGCAAACCTTCCAGTCTCTGAAGGAAGACTTTTTCTCTCTAATTGCTTCCTTCACCTTACTTGTTAGCCATGGTGGTGACCTCTTGGACTTATTACTACCTTTCCTGACCTGCGGTATGCAATCTAGCTGAGCCTCTAGTAATGTGGACTTGAGTAACCCCAAAGCCTTTTCCAATGATTTAACCCTCCTAACTGTTCCTTTCAACTTCCTCTTTACCAGTTTTCTCATTTTAGAGAAGTTCCCTCTTTTAAAGTCAAAGGTAATTGTGTGAGATTTCCCAGTCACTTTCCCACTTACATATAAATTAAATTTGATGCCACTGTGATCACTATTGCCAACTGGCTCAACTACATCCACATCCCGCACCAAGTCACCGGCAGCACCACAGAGTATTAAATCCAGGATTGCCTCCCCTCTGTTTGGGTCTATCACCAACTGTTCGAGGGCACAGTCATTTAGGATGTCCAAAACATTTATCTCTTTGGCTTGACTGGAGCATACATTTATCCAATCGATATGAGGGAAGTTGAAGTCTTCCATTATTACTTACTTCATTACCGTTACATGTTTCCCTTAATTTCATTCTCCATCTCAAGATCACCCTGAGCCATTTGGCCAGGGGGCCGATAGAACGTACCCAGTACTAAATCACCTTTGGGGCCGGAATCGTCACCCATAAGGATTCTGTGGACGAGTCTGCCCTTTTTATGGTCTCTAGCTTATTAGACACTATGCCTTCCTTGATATACATAGCTACACCCCCTCCAGTATGCCCTTCCCTGTCATTTCTATACAGTTTGTAACCAGGGATGACCGTATCCCACTGATTCTCTCCCCTTTACCAGGTTTCTGTAATGCTCACTATATCTATGTTTTCTCTTAAAACCATGCACTCTAACTCCCCCATTTTTGCTTGGACGCTTCTAGCATTAGCATAGAAACATCTCCACACTGATTCTCTCTTTTGACTTGCCTGGCAGGTGTCTTTGGGCATCTTTAAGTGGCTATCCAGCATTTTTTCCCCATCCCCTTTCATGTCCAAGTAATTCCCATGTGGGCAATCTGAAGCAATTTTCCCTTTGTCCGTGTGCACTGAGTTTGCCCGAACTGGATGCTTCTCTGCTCCTGTCGGCTTTCCCCCCAGGATCAGTTTAAAAGCTGCTCTGCCACCTTTTTTATATTACGCGCCAGCAGTCTGGTTCCATCCTGGTTCAAGTGGAGCCCATCCCTTTTGTATAGGCCCGGCTTGTCCCAAAATGTTGCCCAGTTCCTTACAAATCTAAAGCCCTCTTCCCTGCACCACCGTCTCATCCACGCATTGAGACTCACCAGCTCTGCCTGCCTAGCTGGTCCTGCACGTGGAACAGGTAGCATTTCTGAGAAAGCTACCTTGGAGGTCCTGGCTTTAAGTCTCCTGCCTAGCAACCTAAATTTGGATTCCAAGACCTCCCCCACGTCATTGGTGCCAACATGCACCACAACCACTGGATCCTCCCCAGCACTATCTACCAGACTACCTAAATGACGAGTAATGTCCGCAATCTTCGCACCAGGCAGGCAAGTCACCATGCGGTTCATGCACCCTCCAGAAACCCAGCTATCTACATTCCTAAGGATTGACTCCCCCACTACAAGAAGCCCCCTCCCCCCTGAGGCACATCCTCGGTACGAGAGGATATCTGTTCATCCACCAAGGAAGAGATCCCTTCTAAGGTACCATATCCCCTTACCTCAGTGAGATGGCCTCCTTCCCCAAGGGCTCCATCATCCGTGACTGGCAGGTTGCTGTCACCTTGGGACTGGGATGTGACTGTTTCATCCCCGGAGTCCTTAGTCACCTCTCTCTCTGCCTGCCTCAGCTCATCCAGTTGAGCTACCTTGGCCTCAAGGAAGCGAACTCGCTTCCTGAGAGCCAGGAGCACCCTGCACCGAGAACACACCCACGACTTCTGTCCAGCAGGCAGATAATCATACATGTGACACTCTATGCAGCACACTGGATAGCCCCCTGACCCCTGCTGACTTTCTACCTTTCTACTGGTATTTTATTAATCAATTTATTATTATATTCTTTGATTTTTAAACCCCACACGCTTCCTATACCAAATAACAAGATAACAACATTTATTACCCACCTTACACGTCCCCAGTCACGATCCCCAGGCTAAGAGCCACAGGCCAAGAGCCCTTGTGCTGTCGCCCTTTGGCTCGCGCCTCTGGTGAGCAGGGGCCTTTGCAATTTATATGCTCACAGCACCTGCCTTTCACACACAAGCTCCACCCAACACCAATCAAAACACCCCCCCCTAGGAGCAGCAATCAAGCTTTAATCACCCACTCACCCTTTGGCACAACAAACACGATGCTCTCCCAGCAAACCTCACTTAGTTATTTCTCAGTTGATTTAGGCTTATGTTTAGTAAAGGCAAAATGTAGGACTTACCGCTGCCTGTAGTCCCCAGCTCAGCTGATTCAAATTCAGCCTGGTAATTTGCTGTGACATATTTGCTAAGAAATTAGTTGATAAAATTACTTGTGTTTAAGGAATGTGAAGCTTACTTTGAAGCATAATAGTGTTTCAGTTGGTTTGGTCAGTTTAAGTTGTTTTAGGAGAGGTGCAGCTGCTGATAGCATATCGATGGAATTGAGGGTGTGGCCAAGTAATATTTAATTGAGATGCGGGGGGACTATCTGCAAGGAGATACATTTCTTGATGCATTGGGCCCTAATGATTTAGCAAATTATCAGCTGGTTTCTAATACCTCTTTTTGGCAACCAAGGTGTTTGAATGAAGTCATAATTGTCTGACTAGATGTTCCTGGGCAATGTAGATTATCCAGGAACATCTAGTTTCAGACACATTTCCTGTGCTGTGAGTTAAGAACGTAAGAAAGGTCCTGCTGGATCAGACCAAGGCCCATCAAGTCCAGCAGTCTGTTCACACAGTGGCCAACCAGGTGCCTCTAGGAAGCCACTAACAAGACGAGTTGAGATAGGGCGTGCAACCTATTTACTCCTCTTAGACTTCTCTGTGGTTTTCAGCACTGTTCACCATGCTCTCCTTCTGAATCACAACAGGGTTGGAGGCATTGGATGCCATGGTCCCCCTTACTTCCCAGGCCCTCATATCTATATGCCTATACATAAAGATTTTCACTGGATTGCATTTTGTTTCTAGGCACCATTCCCTGTGCTGCATTTGGCTTTTTTATGGTTGCAATGGTCTGGAACTAGACCTTCTCCCATATAAACCTGCAAACCAGGCAGGATCTTTATCCTAGTCCACACTCCAGGTGACTTTGCCTTTTAAAGAGTTGGTGGCCAGCCGCCGAAGTTCTCGTCTGACGTACTTTCATTTGGCACCTAAACAATAACAGACTGTCTGACAGCATCTCTGTTCTATTTCTTGGAGCTTTGAAAGGTTAGTTTAGTTATAAATCTGCTGCAGTATTAGGCTGTGTAACACTTGGATTTCATGTTCATGACTTACTTGTTTTAAAGATTGTGTGTTTTTGTTCTTGAATTACTGGCTGTTATGACAGTGATATTGGTTTCTATCAGTGACGTGGGCATTAATTTCTTAAACTGTCCTGAAGGGTGTGTGTTCTGGAAGGGTAGATCAGAAGTTTTGTAAGTAAGTTAAATAACAGTAAAGGTATGTATCTCTACCTATGAATAAAATGGCTTGTCTGGTGTTTCTTGAGAGACGTTGAATGTGTGAGCATAGAGACTGGCAGCCACAATTTACAGGAACAGGATAAAGATCTTTTTTGTAGCTTCTTGAGGGTTGGCTTGATTGAAAGGAATTAAAGCTTACAGTTAAAGCTTACACCTTTTCATTTTGCAACTATTTAATGTTTTGCAGCCAAATCTACTGTCGTCAATAAACTTTCCTTCAGATTTCAGTAATCTGGCATGAGAGTTCTGTGGTTATAGGAAGATCAACTGAGGCAAGCTGGTCGACTTGGGAGAGGGAGTCCTGTCTTGTTTCATAGGTTCAAAGGAGGAGCCATTATGGTTCCCCATGAAGTAAAAGCCCAGATGATGGAGGCCTAAGAGTGGATTGCTGTCAGCTGAGGACAGTTCTGGCACATAGTGAGGGCAACAGAAGTTAATTTGTGCTAGAGTCAACATGGTTCTGAAGATGTGGGGGAGTAAGCTTCAGTTGTGCTGAAGGCAATGGGGTAGGGTAGGGGTAAAGGATGAAGAGAGAGCAAGGACAGAAGGAGGAAAGGGATGTGAAAGTTGACAAAGGAAAGAGTAGAAAAGAATGGAGTGAACTTGGATAAAGGAGGACGAAAAGAAAGCATAAAAAGGAATTAAATTTAGGAAGCAAGTAAGTATTGTGGAATGTTTCCTTACAGTATGGCCGTGATCAATTAAATGTTTCATTCCTTTTTTCCCCATAAATTTTTATTATTATTTTTATAACATAAAACATAACATACAAAGAAAAAGAAAATACCAAAGAGCACTTATTTAACAATTAAAACTACTTATTATAGTAAAAATTACAAAATTCATAGTGCCCTGAAAAACCTCCACCCACCCTAAGATAGTGTCCCATCACCACATTCGACTTCCGGAGAAGTGTTATGACAGTTTTAAAGAGTAAGTATAATAAAATCATTATAAAAAACCATAATCAATTATCTACAACTCATTAACTAAATTAGTAAAATTCATTTTTGCCAGTTTGTCCTAATATGCGACGGCCACTGACCATGTTTTTTTTTAAATCTTCCATATCCTTACCATGTAAGGACTCTGTTAATTTGGCCATTCGCATATATGTCCATAATTTCTCTCTCCAAGCATTAATTGAAGGTTTATTTACCGTATATACTTGCGTATAAGCCGAGTTTTTCAGCCCAAAAAAAGGGCTGAAAAAGCCGGCCTCGTTTTATACGCGGATCAATACGGTAGAGGAGGGAGGGAGGGGGGAACTTACCACCGCCGCCACCATTGCCGGCGGGCGCGCCCGGCTCCCCTCAGCCAGGAGCGCCCTGGAAGGGCCTCCTTCGGCTGCGGGAAGGCCGCGCCTCTGCCTCCGCCAGGCCTGGAGCGGCCTAGGAGTGGCCTGCGGGGCCTCCTGGGCCGCGGGGGGGGGGGGGGGGCGCCGCCGCCTGCCTGCGCACCTGGAAAAAGTAAGCCTACGGGGGGGGAGGGGTTATAAGCTGACCCTCGGGTTATACGCGGGTGCCTAATTTTTCCCCATTTTTGGGGAGAAATTAGGCACCTCGGCTTATACGCGGGTCGGCTTATACACGGGTATATACGGTACTTGCTTCCAGGTTTTAGCTATTGTAATTCTTGCCGCTGCAAAACTGTATCGACATATGACTCTATCACATCTATCTAATTTATTTTCAGGTATACCCAATAAACAAAAGGAAGGGTCCATTTTCACTTTGGAGTTAATCAAATTATTCGTTTCATTTAATACTTTTCTCCATTTTTTTAAATTTTTTTTTACAAAACCACCATGCATGCATAAATATTCCTTTATCCGAATCACCATTTTCATTTTACTTATCATAACAGGAGTAATATACCATCTATAAAACATTTTATATAAGTTTTCTCTTATTTCATTGGAAATTGTAAATTTATATTATTTTTTCCACAAATTTTCCCATATTTCCAGGTCAATATTGTATCCTAACTCCTTCATCCATTTCACCATCACTGGTTTAATTCTTTCATGTTCTAAATTCATTTCAGTTAATAATTTATAAATTCATCCTATCAATCCTTTATTTCCCTTGTTTAATATAATTTCAAATCTGGATTTATTTTCATTAAAACCCTTCAATTTATCCTTATTAAATATATCTTTTAATTTATAATACATAAACCAATCTTGCTTTGGTGGTTTGAAAAGGTCCTTCTTATATCTTCTCAAGAATTGTTCAGCTTTGGCCATGTCTATGATCTTGAATCTTTTGGCTTTAAACAGGAAGGAAATGCCTTGTGGATACTCCCATCTGAATTGAATCCCATTGAACTTCAATCTTTCTACAATCTCAGAAAAAAATCTTTCCTCTTTCTAAGTACCGTATTTTTCACTCCATAAGACGCACTTTTTTCCTCCTCAAAAGTGAGGGGAAATCTCTGTGCGTCTTATGGAGCGAATGTGGGGGAATCCGGCCCCCGGGGAGAAGGGCAAAGCTGCGGAGAGGCCCGGCCGTGGCAGCCCACGCAGAGCTGGCACGCCCAGGAGCCGGCTAGGAAGCCGCCAGCCAGCTGGGGGGCTGGAGGGCCCCCCCCCAGCCGCCCAGCGCAGCGGCAATGGGGCTGGGCCACCCCGGGAGCCGGCCAATACTCTGCCAGCCAGCTGGGGGCGGGAGGCGTTTGTGAGCCGCCGAGCACAGCGGGGCCAGGCTGCCTCGGGAGCCGGCTAAGACTCTCCCTCCGTCCCACCCTCCCACTGAGAGCAGCAGGGCCGGGCCGCCCCGGGAGCTGGCTAAGACCCTCCCTCTGCGCTGCCGAGCGCAGCGGGGCCGGGAGGCCCTGGGAGCCGGCTAAGACCCTCCGTCCCTCCCTCCCTCCCTCCCTCCCAGCCACCAAGAGCAGCGGGGCTGGGTTGCCCCAAGAGCTGGACAAGACCCTCCCTCTGCGCTGCCGAGCGCAGCGGGGCCAAGATGCCCCGGGAGCCGGCCAAGAATCTCCCTCCCTCCCAGCCACCAAGCGCAGCGGGGCTGGGATGCCCCGGGAGCAGGCTAAGACCCTCCCTCCCAGCCACCAAGAGCAGCGGGGCTGGGTTGCCCCGGGAGCCGGCAAGACCCTCCCTCCCAGTCATCAAGAGCAGCGGGGCCGGGCCGCCCCGGGAGCTGGCTAAGACCCTCCCTCTGCGCTGCCGAGCGCAGTGGGGCCGGGAGGCCCTGGGAGCCGGCTAAGCCCCTCTGTCCCTCCCTCCCTCCCAGCCACCAAGAGCAGCGGGGCTGGGTTGCCCCGGGAGCTGGCCAAGACCCTCCCTCTGCGCTGCCAAGCGCAGTGGGGCTGGGATGCCCCGGGAGCAGGCTAAGACCCTCCCTCCCAGCCACCAAGAGCAGCGGGGCTGGGTTGCCCCAGGAGCCGGCCAAGACCCTCCCTCCCAGCCATCAAGAGCAGCGGGGCGGGCCGCCCCGGGAGCTGGCTCCCTCCCTCTGCGCTGCCAAGCGCAGCTGGGCCGGGAGGCCCTGGGTGCCGGCTAAGACCCTCCGTCCCTCCCTCCCTCCCAGCCACCAAGAGCAGCGGGGCTGGGTTGCCCCGGGAGCCGGCCAGGACCCTCCCTCCCAGCCATCAAGAGCAGTGGGGCTGTGTTGCCCCGGAGCCATCCAAGACCCTCCCTCCCAGCCACCAAGACCAACGAGGCTGGGTTGCCCCGGGAGCCGGCCAAGACCCTCCCTCTGCGCTGCCAAGCGCAGCGGGGCTGGGATGCCCTGGGAGCCGGACAAGACCCTCCCTCCGTCCCTCCCTCCCAGCCACCAAGAGCAACGGGGCTCGGTTGCTCCGGGAGCCGGACAAGACCCTCCCTCTGCGCTGCCAAGCGCAGCGGGGCTGGGATTCCCTGGGAGCCGGACAAGACCCTCCCTCCGTCCCTCCCTCCCAGGCCATTTATTCATGGAAGGTTTTGCATTGGATTTGCCACTCTTTAGATGCACTTTTTCCCCATCCATATTCTCAAAACTCAACAATAAGCCGCCATGCAGAGTTTTGAGAATTCAGATGGGGAAAATGTGCATCTATAGAGTGACAAATCCAAATTCAAAACCTTCCATGAATAAATGGCCCCAGCCACCAAGAGCAACGGGGCTGGGTTGCCCTGGGAGCCTGCCAAGACCCTCCCTCCTAGCCATCAAGAGCAGCGGGGCTGGGTTGCCCCGGGAGCCGGCCAAGACCCTCCCTCTGCGCTGCCAAGCGCAGCGGGGCTGGGATGCCCCGGGAGCCGGCCAAGACCCTCCCTCCCAGCCATTGAGAGCAGCGGGGCCGGGTTGCCTCAAGAGCCGGCCAAGATTCTGCCAGCCAGCTGGCAAAACCCAGCTGGGAGGGGGTGGGCGTGACACGCAGGCGCCTCAGGGAGGCAAGCTGTGGAAAAAGGGCGGTTTGGGAGGAGCAGGAAGGAGGCGGTCGTTTCTCAATGCGCGCGCGGTGAGGGGCACGTGGTGGGGAAAGACAGTCCTGCAAGGAAAGCTTTCGCTGGGGAAGACGGTCGTGCAAGGAAAAGTCATCTCCTTTCCCCCCCCTTCGTGCAGGTAGAGCAGGTCGCCAGCGCCAACAACCTGAAACTTTGAAGGTTATATCCCTCCAACACTAGATATATGCTGCTCAAGATCAATTGATCAAGGAGCTTCTAAGGGATAAAAGGAAAGGAAAGGAAACTTTGAAGGCATCACTGAAACTCTGGCAAGGATTTCATGGGGCGCTTGCAAAAGAAAAGGGGAAGAGAAATATTGGGGGGGAGGTTTTCCCCAGATTATTATTTCTGTATTTTGCCTGTATTATACACACAAAGGATGGTGGCTGGGGATGTCCCCCCCCCCATTTCTATTGCCCACATTTCTCCAGGAATTTCCTCTTGCTGCCCAGCTCAGTGGCAGCGGGCAATAGGAGCTGGGGGTTATTCTGTCCCCAGTGGGAAAATGGTAAGCCTACTACAAGGCCTTAAACAAACCATCTTCTGGGCATGGAGTAGGGGTCACTGGGGGTGTATGGGGGAGGTAGTTGAGAATTTCCTGCATTGTGCAAGGGGTTGGACTGGATGACCCTGGTGATCCCGTCCAACTCTGTGATTCTATGAAATCGCTGTTATCTTAGCCTGGACACCTCTGCCCCCCCCCCCACATGCTCACCGCACCTTGCAGGGGTGTTGCACAAATGACAGCGAATGTACAGGAAGCACTTGAAACACTCCAGGTTTGTCAGGTGCTCTGGGGAATCCCTGGGGATTCTTACAAACTTATCTAGCATTCCTCAACGTTAAGGTCAGTTCCAATGGGAGAGACCTCCTGAAAGAGAGTTGGCTCATCCCATATGATCTGCTCCCACAACCTGCTGTGGCAGGGAGGCTTTGGGCGCAGTTCTCAGCTAACTTGGAACAACTATGTGAGAATACTTCCCAGAATCTTTCACAATACTCCGTTCCATGGTAGACATGGACCATTTCTTCAGAGCATTCTGTAAGTGCCAAGCACTATGAATTTTTTGAGATTTATTAGCCCGATTGCTAGTTTGAAACAGGCAGTAGACAAGGACAACCTCTGAGCTCTAAATCCCCCCCCTCTCTCTCTCCCTCCCATCAGGTCTTCCAACAGTTAGGATTTTGTCTGTGTTAGAAATTCTGAATTTTGAAATCTGGCATTTCATCTCTGTCAATCTGGAACAGCATCTGGAATTTCCATGCTGCTCATTCCTCGGGGGGGGGGGATTCTTCCCATGATGTGCAGGGCTGTCTGTTGTTCACGGAGAAAGCACACACTGCCTTTTAGCAAGAGGGGCTTCTTTGTTTTCTTCGTGCCACCAGAGTGTGTTTTCTGATTGAAAACCATGGTCAGCGGTCAGTGGTAAACATTGGAGATACCGGTACATTACTGACAGTTCCTTCATTACTGTATTTTCTTGCAGAAAACCTTCCCCATTCCACATACAAGGATGATAAAGCAGAAGAGATTAGCATATAAGATTCCTTTTAAACTAGAGGTAGTAAAATATGCTAAGGAGCATGGAAACAGAGCAGCAGAGAGACATTTTGGGCCACCTCCAACTGAAAAAATGATAAGAGAGTGGAGGAAACAGGAGGATAAGCTGCAAAAAGCAGATAAAAGTAAGCACACTCTTCGTGGAAATGCTGCAAAGTGGCTACAGTTAGACGTGGCCATGAAAGAATGGATCACACGTCACTGGAATAATGGCCTCTCAGTCTCTACAAAAATGATAATATATGAAGCCAAACGCATTGCTTTAGAGAAAGGCATTCATGATTTTACTGGATCACCATCGTGGTGCTACAGATTTATGAAGCGATGTGGCCTTGCTATGCGCACCAAAACCAGAATTGCGCAAAGAATGCCAAAAGAATATGAATCTAAGATTCTGTCTTTTCATAAATTTGTAATTGATGCTAGGAAGAAATATGGGTTTGAAATTGGCCAGATTGGGAATATGGATGAAGTCCCGCTAACCTTTGATGTGCCATCTAATAGGACTGTTGATCTGAAAGGTGCCAAAACTATCACAGTGAAAACCTCTGGACATGAGAAAACCCATTACACAGTTGTGTTGTCTTGCTGTGCAGATGGCACCAAATTGCCACCCATGCTAATTTTCAAAAGGAAAACATTTCCAAAAGAAGTGATTCCAAGAGGAGTTGTTGTACATGTTCATGAGAAAGGCTGGATGGACGAAAATGGAATGAGAGTATGGGTTGAAAAAGTGTGGTCCAAACGTCCTGGAGGGCTTCTGAAAAAACCTGCCTTATTAGTACTAGACCAGTTTAGGGCACATATTAGTGAAACTACAAAAAAGTGCTTTAGAGAAGTGAAGACTCATCTAGCTGTAATTCCAGGAGGTCTTACCAGCCAGTTGCAACCTCTCGATGTTTCCCTCAACAAACCATTTAAGGTCTTCATGCGAGAAGAGTGGAACAAATGGATGGCTGCTGGTAATCATGATCTGACACCTACTGGACGAATGAAGAGGCCCACTATAACTCAAGTTTGTGAATGGGTGAAAACATCATGGCACTTGGTGAAGGAGGAAATCATTGCCCACTCATTCAAAAAATGTGGCATTAGCAATGCTTTGGACGGTCACGAAGATGATATCTTATTTGAAGATAGCAACGAAAGTGATGACAGTGATTGTGAGCAACTGAGCTTCCTAAATTCTGACTCTAGCGATGATGAGTTCTTGGGGTTCACAGAAGAGTAGAAGGGTACTCGAACCTTAAAGTGTCTCTTCATTTGTTAATGACAGTGATGATGGTTCTTAATGCCACTGTTGGCTGTTGTTCACTTTATATGGTTGAAATATTATTCTAATAGCTTATTAAATAGTTTAGTACACCATTTGTTTCAGAATATATTTTTTTCTTATTTTCCTCCTCTAAAAACTAGGTGCGTCTTATGGTCAGGTGCGTCTTATGGAGCGAAAAATACGGTAGTCTTCCAGGAATCTCCTTCATCATTCTCATAGGGGTGCCCTCTATTGTTAGAGGGGTTTTATAATGTTTGTTTAAAATGAGATCCTGGTGGCTTCTGGAGAACAATTGAACCAAACAGTCTCTGGGAACGTTGTTTTTAGCTGCAAAAGCAGAGTTAATCCTGTAAACTGTTATAATCATGCCTTCCACAACATCATCATCTTCTTGTAGAAATCCTGCCAGGAGTTCCTTTAAAAAATTTCTTAAATCTGTTTCTTCAGATTTTTCTCTCAAACCACGTATACGAATAGAATTTTCCTTTAAGTTCAAGCATTGCAATGTGGTCTTCCCTTTTCTCTTCTCTCTCCTGAGCTGCTTCTGTCGACATTTCCAGGTTGCCAATCCTCTTCTTGGTGTCTTTATTGTCCTGAGCACACTTTTGAAGTTTGGTCTCCATCTTATCCTGACGCACAGTCATAGCTGAAATGGAATCTTGCAAGGCAGCAATAGCATTTGTATTTTGAGAGATGGCTACAGTATTTTGACTCAGCTCTTGCTTCATTTCTGTTACCTCCTGAAATGTTTTTGTCAACAGTTCATGTAAAGAATTCAGAGTGACCTCAGGTTTTGATTTAGCAGCCATCTTCACAGCAATAGAGGTACTTGTTAAAGAAGGTGAAGTAGCTGGTGTTATACTGGAAGCTGAACCTCTACGTTGTTTAAGGGTTTGTTGCACTTGCAGTTGTTTAACGTCTTTAAAAAATTCTTTAGAGTGCTTTTCTCTTTTGTCTTTGTCTCCCATTGAACTTAAAACACAAGTCTGGCTGAGCTTTGTAATCCACAAAGGGGGGTGGGAAGATGGTGTTTTTTGTTTAGAACATCAGTTTGGGATCTTTATTGTGGATGAAAATCACACAGTTTGTAGTTCAAGCCTCAGAGAGGGCTTCCAGCACATTAACTTCTTTGCTTGATTATTTCATGCCAGTTCCTATCACCTTAGCTTTTGTATAGGTCTCAAGATCTGGCAATGCCTGGCAAAGTAATTTTGTGCTGCGCAACAGCTGGCAAAAAGCCCAGTTTCGGTTTGCATGCAGTTAGTAGAGTTATAGTCTGTAAAATCAGTGCTTTATCTTCCAAGAACAAAACTGTCAAACACCTCAGTTGTGACTTTGGTAAAATATTTTTAAAATAAAACAAAAAGACTTGCTGTTTTAATTGGAGATTCTCCTCCGCGTTTCCCGGCTGCTGTATGAAAATGGCGCCCGCTTCTCGGCTGCGCCCGTCAGAGCGACCGCTGCCGATTTCTCGGCGGCGATCTTTCAATGACAGGCAGCCCGCCGGCGCCCGGTCCAGCATCCCCTCTTGCGCCGAGGGGTGCCGCTTGCCAGATGGTAGGGGGCTGTTTTCCCAGCCCCCGGCCACTTTAAGCCAGCGCGCGACTTGCCGTGCGTTTCGCGGAGTTTCCCCTCCGACCTGGAAGTCTGAAATGTTGCATTCCTAACCTGTTGCCTGAGTTTTCTTTCCCAAATGTTCAAATCTTTTAACCTTGTATCATTTTTATTCTCTGTAAATCCAAGGAGGTTATATAGGAACCTAAAAAAGTAAACTAGCGAAATGCCACACTTTACCATTGTTCTACCAGGATAGTCATCTGGTCCTGGTTCAGTATGGTCTACTCTTTACAGTACAGAGAACTGACTGAAAATGGCTTGGTGATACTACTGTTACCAGACTTTTTTCTCACCCTTCTATCAAGATGCTCAGACTGGTATATTCCAGGCAATACTGCTTTATTCTCTTAACCTTAAGTGATTCTAAGTGAGGGGGAGACAGCCAAGAGACCTTGTCTAGCACATATTAATCGTACTGCAATGTGACACAACAGTCTAGTGAGGTGGATAGAAGACAGCTAAAATGAGTGTTTTGTGTCTTGCCCCACTTAGGTTTGGTAGGTTCAATTAATTGTTGCTGTTTCTTTAGGCTTATGGGATGTCTGCTTTACCTCTAAACCTGATAAAGGGACCAAGAAATGCTACTTATGAACGCCTGGAAAACACTGAAGATATTGAGGAGGTTGAGCAAAATATACAAAGGATTAAATCAAAGGTTTGTTGTCTTCAGCACTTATTTTTGAAAGCTTTTCCCTACAAAGTTTGTTTTTGCCTCTGCCTTTATTTTGATATCTTGGACAATGTGCAAGACTGGAAAATGGAAAAAACCCTTACATTGCACTGACAGTGTAAAAACAGAAAATCTGAGTTAGTTTGGTATTAATCTCCCCAGTCAAAATTAATGCTGACCATTAAAATCCTACCACTTTTTATATTCACAGCACTTTGAATGATCTGTAGTACTAGAATATCAAAGTTGTGGTATATTTAGAAGAATGTTATTTTAAAAGATACTGTTTTGCATGAGGCATGGTTTTGAATGAGGTAAAAAGATGCGAAGTATGATGATGAACTTCAAATGTGTCTCCCCCCCCCTCCCCTTTCCCATTAGTGTAAAGATGGTCGGCCTTTACCGACTCGGGACAGACGGGCACTGCAACAGCTTGAGGAGAGACTAAGAGGCCTTCGAAGAAGAGGGAGACATCTGGAATACATTGAGAAAAGCTGCTGGACAAGGTTCTGTGGAGCCATGAGGCCACTAAAAGTAAGGACCTGCTTTTTGAGAAACACAGTCCATATCCCATAAAATTTATAATTTGGAACTTAATAGTTCTATCTCTTTCCATTCCTCCCCCAAGTTACTCAAGCCATTAAGATGCAGCAACTGGTTAAAGAGACAAAGGATCAGAGTTGGAGCAGTTGCATTGGTGTCAGACAATATGTGTTCAGCTAGGAAATAGAAATATTGGCTATAAGACTGTTCAAAAGATTCTTTTGACTTTTTTCTTGGATAACTGTTTATGCTGCATAGAGTGGTGGAGTTCCAAGTATAATTTGTGAAATGGTGTGGAGGGTCAGCTAGTCAAAGGGAAACATCTCTCTTGTGGAGTGTAAATCCTTGGTCTACCTTAAAATTGCTCTTTGGATTCGTAGCTACTTCATGCAAGCTTTCTTGTTAGCCATTATTCAGGTCAAGGTATTCAGAAACACAGTACCTGCTACTGTTGCATATTCAGGTTGTCGGAAGCAGGATTAGTCTAGAACTGTTCAGAGCAAATTTCCCAGGACAGGTTATGCCAATTAAGATATAAATATGCCTGGAAGATGGATGTAAATGTTTCAATTTTACAGAATATTACACTTGGGCTGCCTACATTTAGGGCTGATCATTGCTCTGTTTTGGGAGAACTCATCCACTTGGGCTGGAGAAAATGAACAAAATGTACTGTGTAGTACATTTGCTCAGATCATAAGTTGTATGGCTGCCCAAGCGAATGTCTTGGCCTCCCCCAAGGCAGCCTGCCATGCCTTCTGAAATTCTGCTTCTGTAGGTTAGTGGAAACCCAAGAATACCATGGGGGCCAAACGGGAGTCTTCAGTGGGGTGGAGGGATCATGAGAAGTACTCCCCACTCTTCCATGGGTAGAACTGCAAGAAAGGGTGGTTAATTTATAAGACAAGTTTAGTGTAAACTAATATTTCATAGAATCATAGAGTTGGAAGAGACCACCAGGGTCATCTAGTCCAACCCCCTGCACAATGCTGGAAATTCAGAACTACCTCCCCCACGCACCCCAGTGACCCCTACTCCATGCCCACAAGATGGCCAAGATGCCCTTCCTCTCATGATCTGCCTGAGGTCAAAGAATGAGCATTGCTGACAGATGGCCATCTAGCCTCTGCTTAAAAACCTCCAGGGAAGGAGAGCTTACCACCTCCCGAGGAAGCCTGTTCCACTGAGGAACCGCTCTAACTGTTAGAAAACTCTTCCTAATGTCTAGGCGGAAACTCTTTTGATTTAATTTCAACCCGTTGGTTCTGGTCCGACCTTCTGGGGCAACAGAAAACAACAAACAAATTTAATAACACATTTCTGAGCACGAGGTTGTGCTTGTTGGGTCTTGTGAGTTTTTCAGCTCATTACATACACTGTATTTCAGTCATTTTTTTCTTTGTAGTTAAAGAACTTTATATGTCGTATTGCTAAAAGCAAGATGTACAAATTAGAAGAATTACTGCTACAGTATTCTAGGTAACTGTGGCATGCTAGACTTTGATGCTTAGTTGGAAGTAAATTCCGTTGATGTACTTGCGAAAAAAGTCTCCCTGAAATATGCTTAGGAGTGTGGCTACTGAAATTTGTGCAGTGCCACAGGCTCAGATTTTATTTAGCTACTATATAAACTAACTTGGAAATGGGAGCAAGATTTATGGTTGAAGTTACTGATAAAATTGGACAAATAGTGAATCAAATTAAGACAAGTAGACAGTTGGAGAAATGTTCGAATGGACTTGTGGGATGAACAAATAAGCAGCAAATTGAATTTAGTGTCTGAAAAACCAAGGCATGAATGCAGAGAAACTAAGGCATGTAGTAGAACGCAGAAGAAGCAAGAGCCCAAAGAGACGCTAGCAACTTTAAAAAGCAGGATTGCACCTGAACAACAAAAAATAACTACTACTTGTAGTTAAATTCTGTAATTGTATGCCTCTTTCAGTATATCATCATTATTTTTTCCACCAGAATCATGGTCATTTTGGATATAAAAACATGCTGAAGTAAACTTTACTTGCAGCCTTTTGGTTATTTCTGCAGAGTACTTTTCTGTTTGAAACTGAGATTAAATTCAAAAGATGTAACTTGATAATTTCTATGACATCTCTGTATCTCCAAGTACACATGATGTGCATCTGAGATATCCCATAAAAAACCCAGCTTTTTTCCCCTCCAGGGCAAAAGCAAAAAGGCATACATGCCTGCAACAATCACTGGTCAGTGCCTCCCATGCCAAGAACCAATACAAGCCCAGCAGAACCAAAGCAGAGCCTAGGAATCCCAGCAGAACTACAAGTCAACGAGGCAAGACCAACAAAACCAGTGTCAAACCACAGAATCCCTGCAGAACAAAATCAAGTGGGGAGGCACTTTTGCAAGGCCAACAGAACCAATGTGTAACAGAGAAGCCCAGCGGAAGAACCCAGGGCCAATGTGGCAGTGCAGACTAAACAGAACCAGTGTTAAACGAGAGAATCCTTGAGGTTTGTTTAGAACCAAGGGCAATCCACAGACACCTAGCAGAACTATCTTAAGCACAGGGGGACATTTTAACAAGCCCAGTCTGCCTGCTGGGCAATCCTGCCCTTGATGTGCACGTCACACATGGTCACCAGCATGTAGACCACCTGCTAGGTGAGAGGCTGAAGGCAGGACTCGATGCCTTCTTGCATCTTTTGCACTAGTGCACACATTGCTGGAAGCAAGTCTGCGCATCCTCCAGCTGGCCCCCAAAACGCGGCCATCTTCTCACAAGCCATTTAGGAGTGACAAGAGCCAGGGTTGCCATGTCAGATGAGAGCAACTGCGTATAGTCCTTCAAGGACTTAAGGACCTCCACAGTCTAAGAGATAGTTATCCACTCATCGTGGTTGAGCTGGCTCTCCTCCCACAGTACCTTCCAGCGCATTGCTCAGATATGCCAGCAGCCCGACACAAAGGCCTTAGGAGGCCGACAAAGGCCGTCGCAGGAGCCTGGAAGGAGCCCCCCGGCGTGAGTGGCCCCAGTGACTGCATGCAGGCCTGGATGCCGGTACCTGGCCGCGGCAGCGCTTGGCCCGGACGCGGTCGCAGCCTCCCGCCGGATGGCGGCACAGGCCACAGTGGTGAGCCGGGAGGCGTTTCGGTGCCCTGGGAGGCGATCCTGGGGCGTCACGGCGCTCCTGAGCCGTTTTGGCTCAGGAACGCCCTTTTTTTGGCAAGATACACCAGGTTTTTTGCACCGGGCGGAGGCAACGCCGCTAGTTTGCCTCCTAAACCCAGAGCAGGCATTCCTTTCAGGAATGTGCTGTTCGTCTCACAGATCAAGGGGGTCAGGGTTCTCTTCTTCACCACCAAATGCTCAAGAATGGCATAGGTGGAGTTCCAGGGAGTGCTGACATCTCAGATCAGGGGGTGCTCTGGCACGCCTGTCAGCGTCTGCTTCTCACGCAGCTGATAAGTATCCTTCATGCTGCACAAGAAATGACTTGTGATTTTATAATTTTATCTTCTTTTAGAACTTTTACATAGTGGGGCCTTTTTGCATAAGGCTATTTTTGTTTTGTTTCTCCATTTCTTGTTGGAAGATTGAGTATTCATAACATGATATGTGTTCATGTGTCTGCTGCATGTACCCATACCATACAATTATATCAGTTTCAAAGAAAAGTGCTTTTATTTCAAGTTGTAGGCATGGTTTTCTTGCAAAGAAGTTATGTAGAAAAATACATGCGAAGGACCTTGGTTACTAAGGATACCACTTACACTGTTGGTTGCTGTTATCTTTCAAACTAAGCAAGCGGATCTATCACCAGCATTCCCAGAATGAGGAGCTGTGTCAATTGTTTGCTCTGTTAACATTTGTGTTTAATGTACAGCACAGTTGTAAAAGCTGGCAAGAATTGGAAGTATCTGTATTTCAACAGGAAGTTCCCTCAGGCCAAAATGCTCCTGTATTAACAGGAATTATGTTTCTTGAAGAGTGACTGACAGGTCTTGTGGAAACATGGCTATTTAATAAGCTGCCAGAACTTATTTTTTCTATTTGACCACAGATATTAAATGACTTCTGGTTATAAAAAGTTAGGTTTTGGGCAGCATACTGACTAGTTGTTCAGTTCTTCTCTGCTTTTTAAGAGCTTCCTCTGAAAAATTAAGTAACAAAGGCCTCTTTTAAGAAGGGGGGGAGATCTGTGGTTATACCTGCTCAGAGAAGATTGCTTTTAAAGGAAATTCAGGTTTGACATGATTTGACTTGACTTGACTTTCAATGCATGCTGCCATTGCTTTTTCCATAGGTATTTTCTTTGTTTCACAGTTGTATTTGTTCTGTTGAGTAGATCTCCTGAACTGAAAAACAGTTTACAAGACAGAGTTTCTTAAATTAGTGACCAGTTGTACCAAATATTTATATATGTGGGCAGCAGCCGTCATATGCGCCATGTACAGAAGGTATATTTTAACTAAACAGCATGACTTTACTGCTAATTTTAATTGCCTGATGTCGATCTGACTTGTCTGTAGAAGTAAAATTTATGGAGTGTTCTCTGCTTATTATATTTCTCTGGAGAATTTAAGCCACTTGTGGTAGAAAGTGAAATAATTCATTGTGCGCCATTATATCATTGCAGCCCTTAGACAAGTAACTTTAAGACCCTTGCTTGCTTTTCTTTGAAAGATCAGTCTTCTCTTACGAGGGAAACGGTGCTCAACATGGCAGAAACAGAACACAAGATGAGGGAAGGGAGTTGCTCTTGCTGGATCAGGGGAGTGCTGTGGACATATTTTATCTCAGTTTCAGTAAGGCTTTTGATAAGGTTCCACATAATATTCTTGTTGACAAGTTGGTAAAATGTAGTTTAGATTCTACTACTGTTAGGTGGATCTGCAACTAGTTGACAGATCGCACCCAAAAAGTGCTTGTTAATGGTTCCTCATCCTCTTGGAGAAGAATGACAAGTGGAGTGCCTCAGAGATTTGCCCTGGGCCCTGTGTTGTTCAACATCGTTATAAATCATATGGATGAAAGAATAGAGGGCATGCTTATTAAATTTGCAGATGATACTAAATTGGGAGGTGTAGCAAATATGGTAGAAGACAGAGCCAGGATACAGGATGATCTTGACAGGCTGGAAAACTGGGCTTAAAGTAATGAAATGAATTTCAGTGGAGACAAATGTAATGTTCTGCATTTAGATAGGAAGAATGCATAATTATAGGATGGGGGAGACTTGTCTTGGCAGTAGTATGTGCAGGAAAGATCTAGGGGTCTTAGTAGACCATATACTGAAGTATAGTGTCCAGATCATGCAAAGTGGTGGTATTGCTTTACTCTGCTCTAGTTAGACCTCGCCTAGAGTATTGTGTTCAGTTTTGGGCACCACAATTTAAGAAGGATATAGACAAGCTGGAATGTGTCCAGAGGAGGGCAACAAAGATGGTGAGGGGTTGTACTGGAAATGTTTATTATGGAACTCAGTCATCATAAATAAGTTAGTATGCAATTATAAATGAGATTGAATACTAAATCTAACTAAGATAGAATACTATCTTGGTTAGATTTACTATGCAAGTGCAAAGTATACATGGAAATGAAAATGCTCAGATACAAGATTATACTGAAAAAGCTTATTATGCTTCTCTTTGAACACAAATAAATTTGTTAGCAATTACAAATGGATTAATATGATTTAGTATAGACTAGCTTTATTATGCAAATGTAAAGAATATATACTATGAGATGAATGATCATATAAAAAGTAGTATGTACAATATCTTAAAATTAGATCAGCATATTATAGGGTAGAGTATAAGATGAAAAAATTCTATACATTCACCCAACTAAAGCTTATTTTGGTATATTGTTTTAATATTTGTATTGTGTTGTTTTTGTTCTGTTGTAATGTATTGCTTGTTTGTATTTTAATGGTTAGAAAATTTAATTAAAAAAAAAGATGGTGGGGAGTCTGGAGAACAAGTCGTATGAGAAAAGGTTGACAGAGCGGTTCCTCAGTGAACCAGGCTTCCCGGGAGGTGGTGGGCTCTCCTTCTATGGAGGTTTTTAATCAGAAGCTAGATGGCCATCTGTCAGCAATGCTGATTCTGTGAATTTAGGCAAATCATGAAAGGGAGGGCAGGAAGGGTTGCATCAGGGTTTGGCTCTCGTAGCCCTCTCTTACATGCCCAGGGAAATGCCAATCGCTACTTTGGGATCAGGAAGCGATTTCCCTGGCCAATCTGGCCTGTAGGAAAATCCTGGAGGGGTTTTGTTTTTTGGCTATCTTGTGGGCATGGAGTAGGGTTCATGGGGAGGTAGTTGTGAATATCCTGCATTGTGCAGGGGGTTGAACTAGATGCCCCTGGTGATCCCTTCCAACTCTATGGTTCTGTGGTTCTATGATTCTATAATTGTTTGTCTTGTAGATTGTCTGGGGGGTGTTTTTCATCCTCGTGGCCCTGCTGTTCACAATCTCTCTCTTCTTGTCAAAGTAAGTATGTTTCTTGTACCTGAAGTCTTGACTACATGTGTTAATCATACTTGAAAAGTGAAGTTTATAGCTGTAGATGTGAAGAAACTCCTGGTTGAACTACATTAAAAGTGTTTTGCGTCAGCCTGACTCTTCCCCCCACCCAGCTTTCCAACTCCTGGAGAGGGAGGAGAGTGTGATTTCCCCCTTCCCTCCACAGCCTCCTTGACCCACATGGCTAACAGTCCTACAGCCACAGGAATAAATTTAAAATTGAGAAAGGCCGAATATAAATAAATTAAGAAGAAGGGTTGGTTTTTATATGCCGACTTTCTCCACCACTTTCCACAAAATCCCAGATTCTTGGGACCTAGAACATTTAGGTGGTGTATATATATATTTATACATAAAAGGTTACCAAAATGAAATCCTTTAAGCAACAAAATCTGAAAATTGTTACAAGGGTTAATATCTAAAACTTGTACTTCAACATTCAAGTCTACAGTAATAAAAATCGTCAAACCTCCACTGCCCCGACCTTTTAAGTGGGTTTTGGTTGCAGGCACAGAGAAGGCCCTGTAACCCTGAATATCAGGGAAGTCATGCTCCAAAGACCAGGTTTCCTGCAAGAACAAGATGTCATGCTCTTTCAGGAAAGTTTAAAAATCCGAATCATGGAATTTGTTCCTCCAGCCCCCAATGTTCCAAGACAGGAGCTTTAGTTGTCAGGCCACTGTCAAGATCTTATTTAAGTCACCCTCCACATCCAGAAAAACGCAACAATTTTTAGATGGGACTGGAGACTCAATTCGTATCTCCTTCATGTTCTTTAGGTTGTTATGGGCCAAATTAGATTCAACTTCCATCCGGTGGGCAGTAGAGCAGCTATCATCTCTCTCTCTCAAGTTTAGTACCTCTGGGACCAAGGTCACTGGGACAGAAGGCTTTGATGTGCTTGCCGTGGAAGTATTATTATTTATAGGTTCCAGAGAGGCTTGTAAAATTGAATCTGTTTTATTGGCACTCAGAAGTTTAAGTCTTAATTGGTCCAGTCTATTAGTGATCTTTGTTTGTTCTGTGTGAGGGAGACCTGAATAAGAGTTTAAAAGTTCTTCTTCTATTGAGTTTTCTAATGAGGAATCTTCTGGGTCCAAGATACGTTGGTTAGGTAGATCAGTCCACTGTATCAGATCTTGTTGCTGCTGGTATTCAGGCAGATGTCCCACTGGCGCTGTATCAGTATCCTTCGATGATTTCAGGTATTTAGAGTCTTGGTATTTTGGCAACAGAGGTGATAAAACTAAGTTGTTAAAAACACGTGCTGGAAATATCCCTTTATGGTACAGAAAAGATTTCTGACGAAGCAGCAAAGTAGCAATCCTAGGACTATCAAAAGTGAGTAAAATTCTTTGTGCCTGATTTGAGTTGTGGAGTGATTCTATCGATTTTAGATCGACTGAGGATAAACACTTGCCAAATAAAGCTCTTAAGTGGTGAGTAACTAGTCGTTTAGATTTCCATGATGGCATCTGGCCTCTGTAACCACAAACAGTTATGCACACCTTGCATGGCTGCAGTTCTTCACCACTTAAGGAAGAATCAAACCGGCTTACAATCACCTTCCCCTCCCCTCCCCACAACAGACACCCTGTGAACTAACTAGGGCTAAGACACTGTGACTAGCCCAAGGTCACCCAGCTGGCTTCATGTGTAGGAGTGTGGAAACCAACCCAGTTCACCAGATAAGCATCCACCGCTCATGTGGAGGAGTAGGGAATCAAACCCGGTTCTCCAGATTAGATTCCACCGCTCTTAACCTCCATAAATAAATAAATGGGGGCTGCTAGGGGAAGGTGAGCATGGGTAGGAGCCATGATCTTTGGATATTGCTGATTCCAACTCCTTGAATGCTGAAAGCCCTGTGCTACCAGGTAGCTCCAGCCCTGCCTTTTAATTGGCTCTCAAGCCTTAAAGATCCTGGGCAGCTCTTTTGAGGCTTGAGCACTGATTGGTCAGGCAGGGTTTTCGGCACTCAAGAGCTAGCTGACCTAGAAGCTGTAGCCCAGCAGGCAGGACCGTTAGCTATGAGAGCCACCTCTTGTTTCCTAAGGTTACTGATGTCCAGAAGGGACATTGGGATTTCAAGCACCAGAACTGATTTTCGAGGTGACCTGGAGCTCTTATTTGTTAAGCCTTGAATTAAGTAAATATTAAGCCATTTAATCTCTTTAATGTCCTTATTTATTGCGTTTGCTACCTTGCCTGCTGACGTTCATGAAGATAGTTTAAATTAAAGGAAAATAGCCTAAAAATGATCAAACTTGATTTGACGAACTGAAGAGCATGTTAGATGCCTATTCCCTTTTCTAATAACTATAGAGATATAAGAGTGTGTGTGTGTGTTGTACGTTGGTGGGTACCCGTTGCCTTTAATTAAGTGACCTACCGTTTGCAGAAAATTTAGTAACAGATGCCAGTGACATAAAGGGAATATTTCTGCCTCGTCAGAAATGTAGGGGACATTGATGGAAGTGTGGGTGGCAATAGATAGGATGTTGGATCTACAACAGAAACTTTGAAAAAAAGGAAGGGAGGGCACGGAATACAGAAATGTTGATGCACTTCCATTCTTCTTTATGTGCTCCTCGTAACATGTCCTCACAATTCTTCACTGCCATAATTTGGAAGCATTTCAACAATATGATCAGTTTTCTGTTTCCAATACGCTGTTTGTCCTGGGCTTCTGTGTTGGGGAGAGGGGTGTCTTTCGGTTATGAACATCAGTTGCCTGGAACATTTTTGGAAGTTTACAGCTTCACCCCTGTACAACTGAGAGAGTGGAATTGAAGTTGTTTAGATTGGTCATGCAACATAAATAAAGAATTTTAAGAGTGCAAAATCCTGTATGGAATAAATACATATAGGACTTTAACAGTACAGTCTTAACCGTTAGCTGGGTGTAAGTCCCATTGAGTATACCTGAGTAGGACTCTGAGTAGACTTGCTTAGGAGAACACTGCAAATTTCGGTGTGTGTGTGTGTGTGTGTGTTAAAAAATGCAGCGGACACTGAATTCAGGCAATAACTTTCTATTTCTCAAATTATTACAGCTTGGATAAAGCATTGCATTCGGCTGGCATAGATTCAGGATTTCTGATTTTGGGAACAAATTTGACCAATCCACTGAATATGCTTTTACCTGTTCTACAAACTGTAAGTAAAAGATATAGGAACTTGTAAAGATGTAATGGGTGATTCTCCAGTGTGAGAAAATTTAAGGTGTTTGCATCAAAGAGCTTTCAGATATGTTTCTTCAAGAGACTCTCACTAAAGTGTGGTGAGCATTATATAGAAATTCTTAGATTGATTTAAAAATTATGTAGACATCTCACAATTTAAGAAGCAAGGTTGTAGCAGTATCACTAGAAATGCCTGTCTTCTGGATTGGCAGAATATTGCTTTAAATAATGGTGGAAAGTATATAATCAAGAAAGGAGAAATGTTGAGTCAAGATATCACTTCGATCTGTATTTATGAGTCTCACCAGAATGCATTCAGTAGATGAATTTGCAGTAGAAAGTACTATCACTCTCTGTAGTGGCTTTTAACAATAGATCTGTTTTTAGTGTAATCTATATACCCCATTTCAGAAGTGAATATAGGGGCGATGATGTATGTTGACTATGTATCAGTAGTTATAACTGCAATTGCTGATGGGCAATGAATCAGTAGAGAGTCATCAATAATATAAAACTCAAAAATGAGGATGTGCTGGATCTGCTTAGTACTCAAGAAACATATTTTTCAAGCCAAGTAATCAGAGATAAATTGCTATATCCTTTGGGATGCTGGGAAGGCAATGGTAAACAGTGTTCTTATTAGGAAGGAAGTTTAAATAGAAAAAGACATGAAGAATAACTTATTTTACAAATTTAGATATTGCAGAACAGCAACATCATACATGACTTGAAGATGTGCAGATACGAGTTCTGTCTCTTCCTGCAAAACACTTTTAACAACCATAATAATCCAGTAAACTTCTAGGGCTGAATCCTATTCTATGACAAATAGACAAATTTTACTACAGTGACTATTGCCACCTCCCAGATGTGGGTCCCTAAACCCCCTTCTCTCCAAAGTCCCCCACCCCAGAGCAATGCATGAAAGAGAAATCAGCCCCTTCCCTTGCTTAAGCGTGATGCAGAATTGCACCCCTTTATATGGAGGTTAGAATTTGAGTTGAAGGGAAATCTTGTGCTGCAATAGGGAGAGATCTGACTGAAAGCTTCCCTTTCTACCGTATTATTCAGCCTCTTCTCCGGGAATTGGATAAGTGTCTAAAATTTATTTTAAAGTTGAATTAATTTAATCCTACTATCTCAACAGTTGAGTCAAGGCCATAGAACACATGCCTGACTAACAGCTATTAGGACCCGTGTACATCTTTTAGTCTTTCTGGTTATGGAAGCACTTTGGAGTGAAGGCATAATTTTGCATAATTAAATACTACAGTATGCCCTACTTCTTGAATGCAGCTTTCTACAGACAGTGAAGAAGTGTAGCCTAGCATCGTTCCTCAGTATGTTCAGCATTTTGAGTGTCATGGATTTGGGCTTCATTCAAACATGCACATCCCAGATAGAGGATTTTTCCAAATGAGTAGGTTGTCTTGCAGATCTCCAGTGTCATAAAATTCTTTGACGCTCCACCCTACAATTGATGAAAGATGTGGTAAAATCTATGTCAATCTATAGCTTTAACTTCAAGAGGGTTTTGTCCACATTAGGCCACTGATTTTTGCTGCTATCTTTACTTATATTTTGGGGACGGAACTTTCCATCATCTTGAACTGCATTTTGCTGCATGAAGATGATTGCAAACCAAAATGTCTGGCTAGCAGTTTGCTTGTGTAGACAGTAGTTGTTATTGCTGCTCAGGTACTTTGTTATTCTCTTCTGTTCGCAGCTGTCTTTATTTAACTTCCCTGGTAGTAAATGTTATATCTCATGCTAGCGCAATAACCTCAATAAACCAGTTTTAATAGAATGTAGTTCTGAAATAGCTGGCTGTTGGATATTACATTTATATCTTCATTTCTAGACTGATATTTGGAAATATTAACCTATTCTACCTGAATTTGTTCAGTCTTAATTAGGGCAACATTCTGTGCTCATTAACAAGTTATATAACCATACTTGCTCTTTATGGGGGAAATTGTTTTGCAAATAGAAACACAGCCAGTTAATGCAACTTGAACTTACACACATTTTGTCCTCTAGGTCTTCCCTCTTGATTACATCCTCATTACTACTATTATCATGTACTTTATCTTCACTTCAATGGCCGGAATTCGAAACATGGGCATATGGTTCTTCTGGATAAGGGTAAAATAGTTGTTTTATTTATTATACCTCTATCTCACCTTTCCTATAAGGGAGCTCAGTGTGTTGTGTCAATACTTCAGTTAATAAAAAAGTGTAAATGAATATAAGAGAGTATATTAAGAGCTACTATGTTCAGTTCTTAAGACGAAATTGGTCAAACACCAACTCACTCAGCTCTTTATAAATGGGGGAAGGCCTTTAGCTCTGATGACCGCTTTCAATTAGAAAAAATTACTGCATATATCTGTGTAATAAATTGCCTTTTCATGCAAACATGTCAGCCTGTCTGGGTCATGCTTTCTATCACAGTTCATTTCCAATTGTGTGTGCTTCAGAGTTAGTTTTACTGCATAGATTCTGCTGTAGCAAGTTTAACTATATTAAATGCAGATTTCTTTTCCTACAAGGCTGCTTTGAAGAACAGTAGCTTTTAAAAATTAACATTTTAAATATTTAAACGAAGCATCTTATCTCTGATTAAAATTGATTTTTGCTTGTTAAAAAAAAGAGAGAAAAGATCAGTGCGTGGGCTGTCTCTGTTCCTGGGATTTATTTTCCATTATTGGGGTTCTGTGTGTTAGGCTTCTTTTGCCGCCTTAGCACTCATCAGCTTGTAATCCCTTCAAGGCCCCTCTAATTTTGAAATCATACCTTCTTGCTTCCCCAAAGAGTTATTAGTACTGTATTGTTTCATCGTGGCTAAAGCTGCCGATGTACCATGAGTCATTAGCACTTCGTGGTGTTCAGATACTGTTTGCCGAAATGGAGTAATTTGTGACACCGTAAATCTCATAAACTCCATTCTATCACAACTGGTGTTCCAGGGGAAGAGGCTGCCAGGTTCATTGTTAGGGCATATTGACATGATAGGGGTGATCTTTGTTCCTTCATGTTGGCCATCTTTGGCTCCACCTAAGTCTCCTGTTCCCCTTAAATGACTTCACAGGTCCTCCCTTCTGGCCTTTTTGTCAGGAATTCCTTCCCCAAAAAACTGTGCAGTGTCACGGTCTCCTCTTCCATCCTACCCTACATACTGTTTGTGAGGCATTTGGATATTTAATGTAGTCCTCATCTCTCTCTCTCTCCCATTCACACACACACACACACACACACATATTTTGCTCATATCCATTCCTTGCCAGAGTTCTTTCTCATGTCCTCTTACTTTGCTCTCTCTCCAACTATTAAAATTTGTGTCCTTGCCCTCAAAGAGTTTACCGTTTATTTTTTACGTTGGGTCTCTAAAGTATCATGGACATATGTAACACAGTCCATAATAATAAAAAAGCAGTAGTAAATTTGAACATGAACACAAGTTAAATGTAAAGCATTAAAAGGTTTATAATGTCAAAATTAGTAATTTGGACTATAGACTTTGTTCTTAAAGAAGAGATCCTTGTACAACTGTATCTTGGTGAAATTCCAGTACCATTAACTTCATTTTTATATTTGCTTTTAGCTGTATAAGATCCGGCGGAATAGGACACGGCCTCAAGCACTTCTCTTTCTTTGCATGATACTGTTATTGATTGTTCTCCACACCAGCTATATGATCTACAGCCTTGCTCCTCAGTATGTTATGTATGGAAGCCAAAAGTACCTAATTCCGGTAAGATGTCTCGTATGGGGGAACTTGTGTTTTCCAAGTGCATTTTGAGCATGTTACCTGGAAGCAATCCCATTGTTTTCAAGTAATATGTTTGGCATGGGGATTTGTGACACTTATGGTGTGGTGGTGAGTGTCGGACTAGTATCTGGGAGAACCAGGCTTGAATCCCCACTCCACCATGGAAATTTGCTGGGTGACCTTGGGCCAGTCATACACTCTCAGTCTAACCTGCATCTCAGGGTTGTTGTGAGGATAAAATGGAAGAGAGGAGAGCAATGTAAACTGCTTTGGTTCCCTGTTGGGAAGAAAGGTGACTCATAACTCCTAACAGTTAGGAGACATCATACCACCAAACTCAGGCCAAGCTGAGGGATACAGCCACTTCATATAACCCAATTTGTTTGTAGAAAACTTTGTCTCAGTGGGCCTATGTAGAATCTGGAACGCATGGAGAGAATCCTATGATTATTTCAGCATCGACTTCTGCAAATTGACTAATGTTGTACTTCCAGAAAGCTGCAAAACGAATGATTGAAAAGCATGGAGAATCTAGTGCATTGGTTTGTGCTACAGTCATATATATACTGTTGAGAGAGAGCATGTGAGAAGCTTCCTCCAAAATCATCTTATTCCATTAATTAAGCAACATTCCAGCATGTCACATACTTTTCATGTACCTAATGGCTAGTTTAGTTTGATTGTGATGCTGTACGGCATTCTCCTTATTGAATCTGTTGGGAATGAAACAAGTGTGGTATTTATGTATATGGCTGTGTGCACTTATTCTGGCAGCCAGAACAGCTGGAAATAATGTAGCATCTAGATTAAGGAGGTGGTAGGTTAGCGTGATTCCAGATGGGCAGCATCTTTTGAGTTTTAAGAAAACAGCCTAGTCTGATGGAGTGTGTCTGGAATCTTATGCAAAATAATTCTGCAGTTTAAATGCTGGTTTGAACAGTTCCTTTGCTTCCCCTAGTCACGAGAATGGGCTTTACAATGTCCTAAAGCTCTCGTTTTTTTGGTTTCTGATACCAGATTTTGCCCATTTCAACACCATCTTCCCAACCAGGAAGTTACATACTTTTTTGTCCTAAAATTGAAAACTAGAGTTTCTCAAGAAGGTAAATTCAGAACCTTGCATTTGAGCGCCATTGTGGTGTATACACAGTTCCACTTACACAGCTTGAAAATACTGTTAAAGTTTCTGGTTGCCCTTTCAACTAAAGCGTACATCAACTGTCATGAACCCTAGGTTAAGAAAGATGAATCATCATGAATGGGGGGGGTACGTTTACCATGATTTAGACAGCTTGCTAATAGTAAATGTTGTGCAGATGGTCCACATTAGCTAGTTTTTGCTCTCCTGATACTAAAGCTTTTGACGAAGTCCCCTACCAAAGACTGCTAAGCAAATTTCATAGTCATGGGATGGGATAGGACAAGTTCTCTTATGGATTGACAGCTGGCTGAAAAATAGGAAGCAGAGAGTAGGAATCAATGGTCAGTTCTCACAATGGAGGGATGTGAGCAGTGGAGTCCCTCAGGGATTTGTGTTGGGACCAGTGCTTTTTAACCTGTTCATCAATTACTTGGAGTTGGGGGTGAACGGCCAGGTGGCCAAGTTTTCAGAAGACACCAAATTATTTAGGGTGGTTAAAACAAAATTGGACTGTGAAGAGCTCTGAAAGAATTTCTGCAAACTGGAAGAATGGGCATTAAAATGGCAAATGAGATTCAGTGTGACCAAGTGTAAAATGATGCATTTTGGGGCAAAAAATCCCAACTTCACATACACACTGATGGGATCTGTGCTGGCAGTGACAGACCAAGAAAAATATCTTGGGGTGGTAGTGGATAGCTCGATGAAGATATCAGCTCAGTGTGTGGCCGCTGAGAAAAAGTCAAATTCCAGGCTGGCCATAATTAGACGAGGAATAGAGAATAAAACTGTTGCTATCATACTGCCCTTGTACAAATCTATGATGAGACCACACTTGGAATACTGTGTACAGTTCTGGTCACCACACCTAAAAAAGGATATTGAAGAGCTTGAGAAGGTGTAGAAAAGAGCAACCAAAACTATGAGGAGCAGTTAAAACACTTAAGGCTGTTCAGCTTGGAAAGAAGGCAGTTACAGGGAGACATGAGAGATCTATACAATTATGCATAGTATGGAGAGAGTGGACAGGGAGAAGGTTTTCCCCTCATAATACTAGGATGCAGGGTCATCTGCTGAAGTTGGGGGGTGACCGATTCAAAGCAAATAAAAGGAAGTATTTCTTCACACAACGCATAGTCAAATTGTGGAACTCCCTGCCCCAGGATGTAGTAGTGATGGCTGCCAACTTGGACAGTTTTATGAGGGGAGTGGTCATGTTCATGGAGGAGAGGGCTATTCATGGCTGCTAGTAAAAATGGATACTAGTCATGATGCATACCTATTCTCTCCAGGATCAGAGGAGCCTGCCTATTATTTTAGGTGTTTTGGAACAGATGCAGTATAATCCTGTTGCAGTTGTCTTGTTTGTGGGCTTTCTAGAGGCACCTGGTTGGCCACTGTGTAAACAGACTGCTGGACTTGATGAACCTTGGTCTGATCCAGCATGGCCTTTCTTAAGTTCTTATGTACTGACATTCTGAAGTGTAATGATGTCATGGTTCTTGTAACAGTATATGCAACCCAAAAACCTATCCCACCAGCAAAACACCTTTGGTACTTGTTTGTTGTGCCAAAATAAAGTTAATGATATGTCCACAGTATCTGAATTCTTTTTTAAAATCTTCAGTGTTCATGAAATGATGTTGTGTCTTCCTTTGTTTAGAATAATATGACCATCGATGAACAGTCTACAAATGTGACATTTGTGCTTAAAGTTTGCGATGTGAATGCCCCTGAAGGTAAGACAGCATCGTTCTCTTCCAATTCTGTGATGTTAAAGAACAACTGTCAAATACATAATCTGAAAGTTTAGGTCTGTCTCAGAATCAACCAGTTTGAAAAGCCATTAAGAGTACCTCTGTCCTGTTTGGCCACATTAAACGTGCATGTTGCCTGTCCTGCAGAATGTCCCTTCCCAAACCTGTCACTAAATCCTCATCACATTCCCATGGATTTGCCTTTTCCCCACACATCAATAGAAAGACTTTTTAAAAATTTTCTGCAGTTTTTAATTGATTTCCTCATATCACCTTGCAGGTAGCATTGTTTTGCTTGTCTTGTAGCACATGCAATTCCTAACCTTAATAGAAAATGCTAACATATTCTAGGTTGCAATTTGATAAAAGGTCATGTGTAAACAAATCTGCAAAATTATGCATCTAAAGCTGCAGTCCTAAGAATGCATAGTTTAGATTAATGGGAAAACTTTTAAATACATGTGTCAGGGCTGGTTAAGTGAAAGTAGCATGCATATCTTATCTGTGTGTCTTGAAATAGAAATGAGCATTGGCAGTTACTTGATAATTTGATACAACTACATCTTCAATTTTGCCCCCATCTTTTTAGAGGGGATACTGTGGTACTAAGATGTAGTCCTTAATTCTGTATCTGACCTGCAAATCTTGTAATAAATTGTTTGCTGTAAAACTATAATCTTTTTTCTGAAACATTTTCATTATGCTCAGCTATAGTATATTTTAGCAATCACTCTGCAGCCATTACCTGTTCTATAGACACAAGCGTATGTTGACCCACTTGGCTATAATAGTAGCAGAACTATACTGGAAATAAAAGTATTTCTGATGTTCTTGCTCTTGAGGTCAATTTCCCCCCCCCCCCCCGTAAAGTTAGGAGAGGAAAGCCTGAATGAGAGATGTTGTTATGGAAACTAAGCATCTAAAAATAACTTCTATATTGCTAGAATGTTATGTTTAATATAGAATGCTGTTCATACAGACCTTAGTATTTTGTTTGAAGGGCACAGGTGTTTCCTTTTTTTAAAAGGGCCTATGTTAAGGCATATTTTTAGTATTAACCACTACATTTAATTTTTAATTTTTCTTCTACCGAAGATGTGGAGGAACTACATTTACTGCTTATGTACCAGCAATATACCTGTAGTTCAGAACAGATGCCTCAGGCCATGATAAAATAACTGACCCAAATCAAGCAGCATAGTAGACATGAGGCAATAGAGCAAATGAGGTTGTCACCTGAGGCAAAATAGAACGCACATCTATCTGTGTAAGTAATCTAAGATGATGAACTTTAATGCTTAAAGCTTCCTCTAGAAAGGTTAATTGTACCCACTAGTATGCATTAAACATATTCCTAAGGTCCACTTTGTATAAGACAAAGCATGAAGAATGCTATTCTGGCTTCTCGTGACTATTTCACTGTGCCTACATGCTCTGAGATGTAACAGTTGCTGAAGGAAAACTGTAACATTTAAGGCAGATCTAAAATTCCTACCGGAGTAGTCCCTTATGGCCCATGAAAACGAAACGGTAGTCTTGAGAATGTATTTCCCTCTAAAATTAAGTTGAAGCTGAATATGCTTTTTGAAAAGCATTAATACTAATAGTAAAGTAATGAGGACCAGACTGTACTTTCGGCTCCTTGGCCAGTTCTACCTGTTACTAAAGAAGCTGCAGTCTACTTTTAATCTGTTGTTCCACTACTTTCCATCATTTGCTGTGAAGCTTTCTGTCTGCACCCTTAAGCATTTGAATAGTTCAAAGACCTGACCATTTTGAATTCCTACCCCGGCTACCAATGGTAGACCATGTTTTAACATATAATAACTTGTGATTCCACTAGGGGAAAGGTGTATTTAGTTTCACACTCCTGCATTTAGAAATTATTTTTAAAGTCTTTGCTAACTGATGAGTTGGAGAGATCTTTCCCCCTTTTGTCAGTTCAGAATTCAAGGGAAGGATATTCAGCTCTTTGCAACTAGACCATTCCTCGCAAGCCCCTAACTACAGAGTACCAAGGGAGGCAGTGTCCTAAGAAAGCCATTCTAATCTTGCAGATTGATGGTAAATGTTAACTAAGCCCACAGGTGTCATGTTTCTTTCCTAAAACAGTGCTTGCATGCTACTGGTTACTGTCCCATCTACTGGGCTGGCTCACTTGGCATCCCCCAATAAATGAACCTTTTTCTATTTTCATTCATTTTCTCAAGAAATCTCTACCTGCAGATTGCAAAGCCTCTTCATTACTGGTGTTCAAGAGGTCCTGTAAAGTGGCTGTATTTCAAAGAGCTGTTGTAATTGTTGGTGTTCTTTGGTGTCAGGTGGATGATTTTGATCCTCTCTGTTCTGATGGGACAGTTTCTGTGTAACGTGCGCTTTGGTAACTGGTTTGAGCTGTTTTAAGGATACTGTTGTCAGCCACCTTGGATAGATGTTGGAAAGGAGAGGGTAACACTTTTAAATATGAAAATCCCAGGATACCAGACTGATTTTAGTGATGATGCTGAATTTCAAACGTTGAGGTGAGTGCTTGGCACCTCCCTTCCCCCAGTCAGAAAAACCGGAGTCTTTTTCAAGCTGAGCCCACACCCTCTCCAGAGTTCAGGTCCAGCTTAGGTTGGCCTAAGCCTAGCCAATCGCCATCTCTGTGGCAAGGCCATGCAGACATTATCACAAGCTAAGTTTGGGGGGTAGGGGATAATGGTGGAAGGTGAAAGGGGGTACATTTCCCGGCCAGATTACAATCCCAGTGACAACTTTTGGAGTGCCCTTAGTTCAGAAACAGGCAAGTTTTAAAGCAGCTTAACTTTGGCCCTGTTTACCTGTAGCCCACTTTGACTTGCCCTGACCTGGATAGCTCGATCTCATCAGATCTCAGAAGCTTAGCAGGGTTGGCCTTTGTTAGCATTTGGATGGGAAACCACCAAGGAATACCTGGGTCACTATGCAGAGGAAGACAATGGCAAACCACCTCCGTTAATCTCTTTCATTGAAAACCCTATGGGGGTCTCTATTAATCAACTGCAACTTGACAGCAAAAAACCGCAAACAAGACCTTGACTTGTATAATGTCAGCTAGTTCTGAAAAGAGTATGGGAAATCCATGCTATCATTGATTCTATCATCTGGAGAGAAGGAAAGAGAGAGCTGGTAATGCTAAACAGTGCTGCATCTCCCAAGAACCTTTACCAAGATCTGATGCTCTGGCATATTTTTTTCTTGAGGGTCTCCAGACTCCAGGGTCTGTTTAGGCTGTCAGGCCTCCCATTGCAAAAGTCAGTGGTCAATTTAAAACTGCTCCTTGGTAAAGTACTTTAAAATAATTAGAAGCCCAACGTGGTATGTAAATATACTACTGAGCCACAAGACGTCTACTCACTTGTACCCATTCTTCTTACTTCACTTGTGGCAAGTACTGTGGATATTTGCTGATCATTTATTTGTATTTTTCTGTAGGCGGGAACCTCAAGGAAGGTTACAGTATACGCTGTCCTTCTACTTTATCAATCTCTCTCCCATTTCACATTCACAGCAACCACATGAGAGGTAGGATAGGCAGAGGGGGACTGGCCCACTGTCAACTACTGAGCTTCATGGCAGAGTAGGAACTTTAACTAAGACTGGGGTGACCCAGACTGAATACTCTAACCACTATACATTCTGACTCCAGTAATATGGCAGGCTTGTGGTTAAGCAGCTCTTCCACATCATACTGTATTCCTTGTTAATATGAAGGTGCTGTGTCCCACTCCCCAACACAGGTTTTGCCTTTTCTTTTCTTAGAGGCAATGATATCAACCATTCTCCATTAGCAGTGGTTTAGTTGGACATATGTGAAGTAGTTAGTTTACCGCATCCCCTCAATCTAAAGGGCCAACTGTGCTTAAAACTGGCCAGGTTAAGAGCTTTGGTGATGGATCATAGGATCAAACCCATAACATTTCAGCGAGAAAACTGTTTGAAATAGGTACATGGTGTTGCAGATTTCTATCAAGTTAATGGTACAAAAGATAACTCTGTACTAAAAAGAGCAAGCCATTTCTGCAAGAGAAAGAAGGATCGGCTGGCTACCAGTTGCTGGCTAAAAATATTTATCCAGTATGGTCTAAAGTTAATAAGCTGCTTTCACAGCACAGATAGTAAAAACAAGTAGTGTTCCTCATAAGCATGTCTGGATTTAATGCATGCCTAGGGTTGGCATGCTGATCAATTGAATATGTTAGTGGTTGACCACCTTTTATATTCAGTGCCACTGTGTAGGAGATCACTTGGCTTTTTAAATTTCATTACAGTGACTGGCAGAATGGCCCCACCACCCTGTGAGCAACTGCTGTCTGTTCCTCTAAGATTTATAGATACCCAGTGAGTGTTCTGAGTCTCCAGCCAGCAATATGCTGCTCTCCAAGTCTGCCGAACCCTTGGAGGGATTTCTTCTCCCAACTGGCCATTTTAGGAATTGCCCCTGAGTGGGTCAAAACTCCCAGCTTCCCTTCCTGCATTTCCATTCTAAGGCCTCACCTTGTGACTGCATCTAGTACAACCCAGTGACTGGTTACCGCAAGGATGGCTTACCACACTTATTCCCTCCAGGAAATTAGCAGTTATCCAACTGACCTCCTCTCACAGCGCCTGTTTTAATCAGTGTGTTCAAACGGTGGAGGTCTGTGTGGTTCAGTCAGCAACTGCTCTCATTCAACGTAGTAAACAGTTCATTAAAAGTACAATTTCTACACACATACTCTCTCACAGCAATGGATTAAGCAAGGAATACAAAAGAAAGATGTAAACATACAATTCTGCTGTCCCTTATTCTGTACATGCCCTATCTGATTTTATTCTAAGGCTGGCCTTTTGACCTTAGAAGTTACAGTGTTCCAAAAGAGCTAGATTTGCGTTCAGTAGCACCCATTAGCATTCTAAAAGCTTCCATATCCTTGATATCTCTGTTTAGGCAGCCTTTCATGTGCTCCATGTGGCAATGGCAGCCATGAAGATGGAGCTCAAGTGTGAGAGCTCCTTCCTCCAGAATGGACCTTGCAAAATGGGGCCTCTCCTTCCATGCTAAGGGATTTTATCTCCTCTGTTTGCCTACTTCTTGTGGTCAAAGAATCATTGCTTGTACTCCCCAGGATGAAACATTCTAGTTCCCAACAATGTGTGTTTCTTCTAGGCGTCAGATTCCCAGTTGAAGTGTGAGCTGTCCATTTCATTGTCTCTGGCCAGGAAGGGTATTAGCATTTCCAAAGCTTTGATGGTTGGTATTTGCGGAGCCTTGGGAGTAATTGATTTCCGCCTTCCTGCCTGTCTGCAGCTAGGAGGGAGAAAAACTTTTTTAAACTCAAGGTTTCATCAATCCTAAACCTCCAAATAAAATGTGTTTCTCTACAGTGACCTTTGATAACAAGGGCCTACTTGTCTCCAAGCTATTCAGCAGGCAGGATACAGTTCTAGCACAGTAAAATTCCTCTTTTTAGCCACTTGCTATGTTTGTTATGTGCTGTTAGGTCACTTCCAACTTATGACGACCCTATGAATTAATGACCTCCAAAGCATCCTGTTAACAGCCTTGTTCAGATCTTGTAAACTGAAAGCCATGACTTTCTATATTGAGTCAATCCCTCTCATGTTGGGTCTTCCTCTTTTCTGCTGCCTTCTACTTTTCCTAGCATTATTATCTTTGCCAGTGAGACTTCATGAAAAGTCTTGTCTTCTCATGATGTGACCAATGTACAGTTGCCGTAGTTCATCCATTTTAATTTCTAGGAAGAATTTGCTGGAGGCATTTCCAGACAACTGCTTAGTAACAAACGTTTTTAAAAGTAGTTGTGTTCACTACTTCCTTTATTTCTCTCTTGATTTTTTCTCCTCGTTATAGGATGCCCCTGGTCTTTCAGGATAAAAGCCAAATCAAATTGTTCAGAGAATGTCCACACTTATAGAAACCTAGCATTGATGACAGTTATAACAGTTTTTAAAGGTTAATTTCATTTTTTCACAAGAACAGGACTGATTTGTTTTGTAATTAGCGGAATCAAACCTATCTAACATTAAAGTTTCCTTCTTTGTTCAACTGAATTGAACAATTTTGAGCCAGCAGCCTTTGGAAAAAATGGTTTTTAAATGAATTAAGTACTTTAAAAATAGTTGATCGATGCATGGTTGATCAGACATCCAGTATGATGTCAGACACCCCATATGACTACGGGGGAGGGGAGAACCATCTTCTGTAGTTTTTGTACAGAGTTAAACTTGGCTTTGTGTGTCTCGTACTACATGCACTCTTAAGTGCAATCCTCTGCAGAACTCTCCAGTCTAACTAAGCTCCCTGAAATCAATAGGCTTAGACTGAAGTTAACTCTGCACTAGATTGTAGTGCTTGTTTTATAGGGTGTGAAGCACACCTTGTTCTGTTTTGTTATATGGCCATTTGAGGCAGTCCGTCAGTTCTTCAGTGTCAAAAGATTAGGTAGTGTATTTGTTACATTTTTAGTATTTTGAATGCTCATTCAAGACTTTCTAGATGTAGTGACATGAACTGTATCGCTTTATTGCATTATGTCTGACGAATGCTGTTGCCTTCTGCAAAAGAACCTAAGATGCTGTAATTGTAGCGATGAGGTGTTGTCATGTTTCATTAGAACATTTCTTGAAGGTCATGCAGGTCCAAAATAACCTGCGATAATTTGTTTAGTCAGTTGACTGTAGAGAGCCATCTGTGGGTCTTTTAGTTGCTCTTTAATTCAGGTGAGCAGCTGGAGGGGTTGCAGATGGTGCTAGAAAATGTGCTGTCCCGATCTACTGATAAAATGTTTTATTTCCTCTCTTAACATAGGGTGGATGAGTCATAAGGTAATCAGTTTTACAGCCAAGTTAGAGCTAAACCTATAGTTTGCCATGTTGTTTTCCTTTCTTTCCTTATCTCTGTAATGTAGCTGAACCAGTTTAAGTCTTTAGCACAACTGAGCCTTGATACTTCTGGGGCATAAGTTATCCAGACCTTAATTTTTCTGCTTGGAGTACATAAATAACTGCAAAACCTTTATCAAAGGGAAAGTGTGGTGTTTTGAATGATGCCAGAGAAATTCCATGTTTGATAAGGGGGCAGTCAACTGTAACTATCCTGGGAAAAAATGGATAATGAGGCCCGAGGGTAGTTGGGTGAGGAGCCCAGCATATCCGCAGAATTAGCCTGGTCATCCACAGCAAAACTGCGCATCTCCCTCTTTTCATTGAGGGAAGGCAAATGACAGCACAAGGCCAGATGCCACAACAGCTGGTTGTAAGGTACCCCAAAATTACTTGATATGAAGTTGTCACTGAAGGGGACTTTATTCAAACGAATCTCAATGAGCAGCTGCTCATCCTGTACTGTGTGGCATTCCCGAGGAAAGAGACTGCTGAACTGTTTGGGTTGATCCAGTCTATTCTGCACACCTAATTGGGGCTTTGAATTAGACCTAATTGGGATAGATGCCCTGATACTTTCTGTAGTGATTGCCACAATAAATCATTCCTGTACTATTTCTTGAATAGCAAGTTAGGTGTAACACTGGAAAGGTTGGAACTATTTAGACTAATATAGGATATGTGAGATAGCATTCATCTTGCAGTCTAAGACTTATCTTAGCAGAGAAACATGAATTGTACTGAAATCTTCCTTCTGGATTATGCCATCAGTTAACAGACCTCTCTGGCATTTCAATGTTTCAAAAGGAGAAAAACATTTGACTTGCAGAGTTTTTTCAAAATACCTGAACCATCCATGATTACTAAAATGCAGAGGTTTAGATGGAAATTATGTAGCCATTTCCTAATTGGCTCCTATATAAGAGCTTGCTGTCTTTCAGGATGGTTTTGCAAGTGACTCCTAAGAGCAGTTTTTAATACCAGTGTAAATTTTGATTTCAAAATGTCTCTGCAGAGCATTCAGTATCACTTATGAAAATGTCCCTAGCAGAGCTCTTTGGAGATTGATTCCCTCTAACTTCAAAGGAAGCATTGTGTCTGATTCACTCCCTTGGGATATCTTCTCTGCTTATTTAGATATTTATTTAAAACATTTTATGCCACCTTTCTTCCCAATCAGGGTCCACAAGGTGGCAAACCAAAAAACATTAAAATATGAAAACATTTAAATAATTAAAATAGTTAAAATCATAATGTTCAGTGTAGACACACTTCAGAACCTTTCAGTCTCTTCATCCAAACTTTGGCTAGAATTTTCTGCCACCTTCTCTAGATTTTTGGCGAGGTACTTGGCCTGATCTGATAGGCAAAGGCTTGGCTCCAGTGAACTGTGAAAAGAACTTCATGAGAGATTCTTTTCTGCATACCAAAAATGTTACTCCTGAGGTTGGGGACCTTTCAGGAGTAGGGTGCAGTACAGGGGGATGTAGCTGAAAGGGAAATCTGCAGACATTATCCCCTTCCTGCTTGCATGCTCTTTACCATGGGTAGAGTGCTAGCTTGTTCAAGATTGTGTAGCTGATTCTTCTTGCTGAAGGCTCCCCATGTTGCATCCCGCTTTGTTCCCTGATCCTCTGAACAGCTTGGATATAACAGGGAGAAAGGGGAAAGGTCTGTCCCACCAGGTCATTTTCAATCACTGTCCAATGGTTCCGATGCATAGAAACCCCCCCCCCCAAGCCTTTCTGAAGTTTCTGATTTTGCACCAATATTCTTGAGAAATCTGCCACAATCTTTTACACACACAACTATTCAGGCTTTTGTCATACATACATCCTGTAACGATTTGATTGAACAATTGTGAATTGTTAAACAATTGTGAATATTGAATCTACTCTGGGAGGGAGGAATTGTGGAAATCTAAATAACAAAGTATGCCATAGAATATCTGCTCGGTGATGAATTTAGGTTTTCCAGAATATGATGCTTTGCTATTGAAGATGTTCTGCATTCCCATGACAACCGATCCAGACATCTTACTGCTCTTTGCTTTCACATTGCTTAGTAGAATTCAGGACAAATCATCAAGCTGACTTCGTTGTTGCATGATTGGTGGGGGTGATAATAGGTTGCAGTGCCATTGCTTAATGTGACAGTGTGCAGCTCAGAATTCAAAGTTTCAGCAGGAATAAATACTTGGAACAGCAAACAGCTGTCACTCAAGGCACTCTGTGATATAGCAGTCTGTTGCCCAGAGACTGGTTTAAAGCCCCTGTAAAGCATCAAAGAAAATAATAGCTGAGGAAGCATACACTATGGCTGTCAAGCTAGAAGTTTGAAAGATAATTGAGGACATAAAAGAGCCCTGCTGGATCAGACCAGTGGGTCAATCTAGTCCAGCATCCTTTCTGGTGCTGCTGCAGTCGTCTTGTTTGTGGCTTCCTAGGGGCACCTGGTTGGCCACTGTGTGAACAGACTGCTGGACTTGATGGGCCTTGGTCTGATCCAGCAGGGCCCTTCTTATGTTCTCATGTTCCTCGCACAGTGGCCAACCAGTTACCCTGGAGGGCAAACAACAGGGTGTAGAGGCCTTCCCCTGATGTTGCCTCCTGGCACTGATATTTAGAGCTTTATTTCCTCTGGATGTGGAAGCTCCCTTTATGGCTAGGAGCCACTGATAGACTCTTCCCTGAATTTGTCTAATTCCCTTTTAATGCCATCTGTGCTATTGGCTGTGATTAACTCTTACATCCGCTGGCAGTGAATTCCACAACTTGATTACCTGTTGTGAAAAAGTCCTTCCTTTTTTCTGTACTGAATCTGTTGCCCATCAACTTCATTGGTTGCCTTGAGTTCTAGTGTTATGGGAGAGGGAGAAAAAATTATGTCTACTTTTTCTACCTCATGCATAATGTTATAAACCTTCTATCATGACACTGCTTCAGCTCCCTCACCAGCCATGCTGCTGCGATCCATTGCAGGAGTGGTTCAGTTTATCCTGCACTTCCCTGATAACTCCCCTGACGAACTGCCTGACTAGACTCCCTGCTTGCAGAAGCAAAAAAGGCTTAACAGATATAGGATGTGCAGACTTCTCAGCTTCTTTACAGGGCCCCCAGGCCTGACCCCCAGGTAAGAGCCGCAGGGCAAGAGCCCCTGAGCTCTTGCCCTTTGGCTCATGCCTCTAGCAAGGAAGAGCCTTACACAGTTCAAGGCTTTACCCAGCAGAAGGCGGGGCCAGCAATCAGCCCCAGGCAAAGCTGACCCTCCCCAATCAACAACAATCTGCTTCCCCAATCAGCTGCAATCACCTTCCACAATTAGGTTCAATCAGTTTCAACCCAGGCAAAAGAGACAAACAGAAGCAATACTTATTCAAACAGTCACCAGTCTACAGCAGGCTATACTCACCCACACACCCTCAAACAATGTCCTCCCACACAGTAATCACAGCTAATTCTCCCCAGCAGTTAAAGAGAAGGGGAAAAAAGACTCCAGTAGCTCTCTTTCTCCCTCTTTTCAGAGCCCAGCTGACTGTTTCTCTGTCACTTCCCCATCTTTTATAAGTAATCCTTTGGTCTTCTGTGCAGTCCCACATTCGGACTGCGCAGGCCTGCCAGAAAGGATTCTTTTAGCTTCTGAGTGCTAGATATGGGGAGCCAACTCCACCGCACATGCGGTGGAGTTTGGTTGGTGGTTTGTTGTACTTGATCTCAGAGATGCTTGTTTCCATGTTTCAGTCTACCCTGACAATCGGAAATATCTTAGTCGGATGGGCAGTTGTACCAATACTCTGTTCTGCCCTTTGAACTTTCCACTGCACCCTGGGTTTTCACTAAGTACATGGCTGTAGTGGTGGCCTACCTACATACTAAGGGTTGTACAATTTTTCGCTATCTGGATGACTGGCTCATCACCGCTCCATCTCAGAAAGAACTGGTAGCCCAAAGGGACTTGATACTGACAGTGGTTCTAAAGTTAGGATCTTGGTGAATTTTAAGAAGTCAGACAGTACAGTTTGTTGGGGTCCTGCTAGACATTTCACTGGGTAAAGTGTTTCTGCCTATCAAGCACCAAAAGGCTATCAAGGGCTTGGTGCAGGTCTGCCCGCTCTTATATATTTGAAGAAATGTTTATTACAAATTCACTTTCTTTTCTTTTTGGCTCACCTTATTGTAAAAGTTACCAGTTCAGTAGCATCTCTCCTCTTAGGGTCCTGCTCAGGCACCCACCTGTGAATGTTGTGGCAAATTGGAATTTGAAAGCTTCTGAAGCCAAGAAGCCTTCCGTTCTGTGTGAGGTGGGGAGGGGAGGGGACAGAACTTTTGTGAACAGCAGTAAGTTGCATGAACTCATGCCTGTTGCAAAAAAACAAACACACCTCTGTGTTGTCTGAAATAGACACAGCCTGTGCAAGTTTGAGCTGAAACTATCTTTGACATAATTTGGGAGCTAACCCCCAAAATAGGAGACTTCCAGGATATTTATTGGGACAGAAAGCATGCAGTGCTATAAACTTCACAATAAAAGATGTATTTAAATTTCACCTCCTAAAGAATTACTTAAAAATAGAAACAAATGTACATTCCTTTTATTTTAATAGATATTTTTTTAATTTCAGTCATCTGTAAATAAAATACTAACTTGTCTTGGAGGACTAAGAAAGTAGAACCAGTGAAGTCAGTTGGCTCTACTTGATGGTACCCTCCCAAACTAAATGGCAGAAGAGCAAGGTCTGGCCGTAAGGTACGGCTTGGTGTTACTACGGTCTGCCTACAGTGTTCAATTAAAGATTCTGAACTATATTCCTGGTAAAAGGAATAAATTCAGTATTTAAATAAAATGCAAACTTCAGACATAAAATTGCTGGATCGAATAACTTGAAAAATGTAAGTGAAATAAATGTAGAACTATTCAAACAGAAATGCTATGTTTTTATATATAGTAGTTACAAGTTGAGCATCCCTTATCCAAAATGCTCGGGATGAGAATTTTGGATTTTTTTGGATTTTGGAATATTTGCATATACATAATGAAATATTTTAGGGATTGGTCCCAAGTCTAAACACAGAATTCATTTATGTTTTATATACACCTTATATACATAGCCTGAAGGTAATCTTATACAATACCTTTAGTAATTTTTGTGCATGAAACAAAGTTTGTGTGCATTAAACCATCAGAAAGCAAAGGTGTCACTATCTCAGCCACCCATGTGGACAATCTGTGGTTGTTTGGCATCACCAACATTCCTGAGTCTGAATTTGTGCTACTGAAAAACAGTTTTCCCTTGGGGACACTGAATAAATTGTCTGTTGTGGTCCTGTGTTTTGACTGTGACCCATCATATGAGGTCAGGTGGTGTCATGTTGGCACTCAAAAAACTTCGCATTTTTTTGAATGTAAATGTCTCGACCCCGCTCTGGCTCACTACACAGCCCTGCCTATACTAAACTAAGGGACTCTTTACAAACCTCGACCATGGAAAAAAAGTTACAGGATATGCTAACTAAACAAACTGAGGCAACAAATAAACAGTTTGAACAGATGTCTACACAGATGGCACAGTTGACTTCTATGATGACAAATCTTGGTCAAGCATCCCAAGCTATTAATCAGAAGTTGGATGTGGTCACTGGAGACTTGAAAGAAGTAAAAACTCAAATGACTGTTATGAAGACAGATATGCAAGCGATGGATGTATCAATTAAGAAAGTGATGGATGAGCACAAGGACACAAAGAAAAAATTAACAAGCCAAGAAAAACAGATTGAAACAATACAAACTGACCAGATGGCGGCAAAAAATCAAATGGCAATGATGGAGATGAGAGTGAGAGAGACCAATCTTCGTATACGCAACTTTCCAGATATGATGGGAGACAATAAAGAAACTGCAATACCAAACTTGGCCTACTTATTTCAGATAGATGAACAAGAATTAAAACAAGCCATTAATAGAATATATAGGATACCATTACCTGCTAGAATGAGAAGATCTAAGCCAAGAGATTTGATGATAGTGTTTTATGACACCAGAGTTAAAGATAAGATTATGAAGATTCATTATGAAAATCCAGTGTCAGCAGGAGACTCCTCTCTTATACTACTGAAGGATATTCCAAGGCATCTACTCTCACAGAGGAATAACTACAAAGACTTTGTGTCTACACTGAAAGCTAATGGTATCAAATACCGTTGGATTATGCCACAAGGTTTGGCTTTCACCTACAAGGAAGTGAAAACGACAATTCTATCTCAAGCAGATGTGGGGAAATTTCTGAGAAAATATAAGATGGACCTTAAAGAATTACCTGGAGAGAAGGAGGAAGAAGAAGAGGAAGAAGAAGAGGTACAGGGTGCAGAAGGAGGTACCAAATTATAGACTTTTTATTTTGCTAAAAAATACTACATTATGGCAAAAGCAATTTCTTGGAATGTAAATGGACTGAATGAGAAAACTAAAAGGGCTAGAATCTTCAAATATCTACAGAAATATAAATACTCCCTAATTTGTCTACAAGAGACCCATATAGCTTCAAAGCATAAAAAATACTTGGAGAAACAGGTGCTTGGACAAGCATTTATTGCTTCAGCCAAAACTAAAACAAAGGGAGTGGTAATCTATGCCCACCCCAATCTTTGTCCAGAATTAGTATATAAAGACAATGAAGGAAGAATTGTAATTATCAGAACTAAAATATTGGGACAAAGGACAATAGTGGTTGGAATTTATGCACCCAATGAAGGGAAAAAATCCTTCTACGAAAAATTACACGATTTGATAGCCCAGCACGCAAAAGACCAAATTTTATTGATGGGCGACTTCAATGGAATTATTCTCCCATCTCTGGACAAAAAATCAAAAGCAAAAGACATCAATGATGGATGCTTGCCTAAAACTTTCTTTACCATGGCTTCAGAATTAGAATTACAAGACATTTGGAGAACAATGAATACAACAGCTAAAGAATACACCTTTTATTCAGCAAGACATGATTCACACTCCAGAATCGATATGATATGGGCCAGTAAATCAATCTTCACGCAACTACGTAAAATTCATATCTTACCTAGAACTTTTTCTGATCATAATCCTGTTACTTTTGATTGGAACAATAAACAAGCATTTAGATGGCGAATGAATGATAAACTTTTAAAAGACAACAAGATACAAAAGGAATTACAGGCTTTAATGAAAGACTTTTTTGAAATTAACCTTAATGGGGAAACTTCTTTGAATACAGTTTGGGATGCATTCAAAGCTGTTCTGAGAAGTTTTATGATACAGAAACATTCGGCTTGGAAGAAGACTCAATTGCAATTTACAAACAATATACTTTGGAACTTACAAAATTTGGAGCAGAAATTGGTAACGGTAACACAGGAAGAGGAGAAAAGAGAAATTCAAATAAAGATTTCTGCATCTAAACACCAATTAAATTTGGTAATAATGGAGGAAATGAATAAAAATCTGAAACTTGCTAAACAAAAGTATTTTGAATATGCAAATAAACCAGGAAAATTTTTAGCAACACAACTGAAGGACTCATTTCAAAAGAAGATTATAACAAAAATCCAAACTGTTAAAGGACCAGTTTATTCAACTTCAGAAATTCAGAAAGAATTTGTTTCATTCTACTCTAAGTTATATCAGAAAGAAAATACTCCAAAACAGAAAATAGATAAATTTCTAAACTCAATACAGATGAAAGCCTTGTCAATGACCCAGAGAGAATGTATTGAAGCTCCAGTAACAAGGGAAGAAATACAAGAAGCAATACTGAGACAAAAAACGGATAAAACACCTGGACCAGATGGAATTACTGCACTTTTTTATAGAACATTTAGTGACAATTTAGTTGGATTTTTTGGCTCACTTTACAATGCAATTTTGGACGAGGGAACACCCCCGGAGACTTGGTCACATGCATTTATATCATTGATACCCAAAGAAGGAAGAGATCCAGAAAAAAACATCTAATTACAGACCTATATTGCTGTTAAATGTGGACTACAAAATTTTTGCTTCGGTTTTGGCATGTAGGATAAAACAATTTATTAAGGATCTTATACACGAGGACCAAGCAGGTTTTATACCAGGAAGGCAAATAAAAGACAATGTAAGAATTTTACTAGACTCACTGGAATATTATGACCAGAATATTCAACAAACTGCGGCTTATGTATTTTTGGATGCAGAAAAAGCCTTTGATATGGTCTCTTGGAACTTTTTGAAACGGATTTTGGATAAATTGAATTTTGGAGATCGTTTTCAGAAAGGTATATCGGCTATTTATACCTCCCAACAAGCTAAAATTTTGGTTAATGAATCAATGTCAGATAATTGCCAAATCACGAAAGGGACTAGACAGGGATGTCCCTTGTCTCCACTTTTATTTTTGTTGGTGTTGGAACCGCTATGTGTGAAACTAAGAAGTATGGAGGACATCCGCGGGTTAAGAATTAAAAAACATGAATTTAAGTTGAGAGCATTCGCGGATGACCTACTGCTAATTTTGGAAAATCCAACACAGTCAATGAATATACTTCAGGAGACTTTGGACGATTTTGGAAATGTATCAGGCTTTAAAGTGAATCAAGAAAAAACAAAGATAATATTTAAAAATTTATCGGAAACACAGCAACAGGAATTTATATCATATACTGGCTGGGAGAAAGCTAACAAAGTTAAATACCTGGGAATTTGGATTACTGCAAAGAATAAAGATCTGATAACCAACAATTACCTCAAGTTATGGGGTAAGATTAAAACTGATATGATTATATGGTCAAACAAAAAATTGTCACTAATGGGACGTATTTCAACGATCCAAATGAATGTCTTACCGAGGATGCTCTTCTTATTCCAAAATTTACCAATAATATCACAAACTAAATATTTTGAAACTTGGAGGAAAGACATTTCAAACTTCATCTGGCAAGGGAAAAAACCAAGGACTGCTTATAAATACTTGGTGGATCTAAAAACTAGAGGAGGTTTAGCACTGCCTAATTTTCAATTCTATGCTGAAGCGGCAGCTTTAGTATGGCTAAAAGACTGGATGAACTTGTCAAATATACGTTTGTTAGACTTGGAAGGTTATAATAACTTAAGTGGATGGCATGGTTATTTGTGGTATGATAAAATTAAATTACAAGCAACATTTCGTAATCATATAATCAGGTCCTCTTTACTTTGTATCTGGATGAGATATAAACACATTTTGGAACCAGAAACACCGATGTGGATATCGCCTCAAGAAATGCTAACTTTGCGCCCACTTAGACCAGACAAATTTATTACTTATCAAGATCTAATTAATTGGGAAGGAAAGAAATGCTCACTAAAAGACTTTCAACTTCTTAAGGATGATTTACAATGGCTCCAATACTACCAAATCAAATCAGTTTTTGTACAAGATGCAAAAAAAGGTTTTTCTAAAGAAAAATCTTCTTTTCAAAGGATTTTACTAGATAATAATACAAAACTGATTTCTAAAATGTATAATCTCCTTTTAACAATATATTGTGAGCAGGATACGATTAAACCAACTATGATCGATTGGGCTCAAAATGTGGGACATGATATTGTTTTAAATAAATGGGAAAGATTATGGTCCAAAGATCTAAAAGGAATAAAAGCACAGTCAGTGCGAGAAAACATCTATAAAATGATGTATAGATGGTATTTAACACCCAAGAAAATTGCAAAGATTTATAAAACGATGTCCCCTACTTGTTGGAAATGTAACAAAGAAATTGGTTCCTTTTATCACATGTGGTGGACCTGTGACAAAGCCAAAGACTTCTGGGACATGATCTATAATGAATTGAGATTAATACTACAAAAGAATATACCTAAAACACCAGAAATGATGCTACTGAGTATGATTCCAGACGACTTAGCAATACAAAGAACTTTTTTGATTTATGCCACAACAGCTGCGAGACTGCTTTATGCAGCGAAATGGAAAGGGCTAGAAACTCCTGAGAAAAAAGACTGGATTGTTAAAATGTTTGAAGTGGCAGAAATGGCAAAACTCACAGCTATTCTAAATGAAGAAAATGACGTTCGGTTTTTGGGGGAATGGGGGGCGTGGATGCATTATTGTGAATATGAGTTAAAAATGGGAAGAATGGAAGAATACTTTCTAATCTGATCCAGAGGATTATTTTTGATCTTTTTTATAATGATTAAGTATAAGTATATTTACTAACAGACTATGGTTTTTTTTTCTATATATGGTATTGATAGTTTATTAAGATTAGATTACCTACGACGGGATGAACTTTTTATTAAGAGGCAGATAGAGGTGAAGGGGAAGTCAAAAAACTTTTCCATTTTTCTTTTTTCTTTTTTTATTATATGATATGGAACTACAACAACTTTAAGTTAGAATTGAAATTTGATATTGTTATAGATGTTGTTCAATGTAATGGAAAACTTCTAGTATAAAACCTAATAAAATTTATATTAAAAAAAAACTTCGCATTTTGGATTTTTGGATAAGGGATACTCAACCTGTAGTATGGGTACTTATAGTTTTAAATAGAAAAATGATATGTTTGCTCTTGATCTTACCAAGAATATGCGGTAGCAGTAATTTAAGTTTCTTGTAAATCTGCAAGTAAATTTCCTATCAATAACTTTAGCTAGTTTTGCAGTCTTGTAAGGGAAAATAAATATGTTTTGAATAGTTGGAACCTTTTGAAAATTGTACCCACCCAATAAAATTAGGATTTATTTTACAATCTCACCTTAAGTGTCCTTTTCTTTCAGGCCAGTGCACTATTACTCGGACTTATCTTTTCCTTCACAAATTTTGGTTCTTCAGTGCTGCATATTACTTTGGCAACTGGGCTTTTATTGCAGTAAGTAATCTTATTTTGGCAGTTGTTATAATCCTGAACAGGGTGGTTTTAACATAATTGCAATTATCATATCATTTGCATCACTGCAAGTGCTGTCCCACTCTAAATCTGTTACTTCCATATTCATCACAAATAAAAAATAATGGATTATACTGATTTTAAATTCACAGGTCTTCTTAATTGGATTAATTGTGTCATGCTGCAAAGGAAAAAAATCAGTCATTGAAGGTGATGTGAATGAAGATGATTCAGATATAAGTGATGATGAACCTTCTCTCTATTATGGTTGACAGTCCTGAGTCCAGAAGGGTAACTTATGCCATTCAAAACTGTGAAAATGCCATTTTGGTTTGGACTTTCGATCTTCCCTTGAAAAAAAGATCATGTTTGCCAATGTTAAAGGGGACAATTGATGTAAAACGGGGTTGGAAGATGGATCTCTGAGGTCGTTATTGTATTATAGTTAAACTAATGTGTACATAAATAATCACAGCAGATTTTATAAAGGAATGATTAAAACTACTATTTTTGAGTATATGCTCTAATATTGGGATTTGTCATATAATTTAGTTGCTAACCAGGTTTTTTTAATTCCTTTATGCCTGGTTAACAATTTTGAAATGGTGCAGTGAATCTGAATTTTATTTAAAATGCCATTGCCTGTTGACATAGGAGTTAACATCTACAACGTACATTATCATAACTTTAATAAAGTTTAGCTCTCCAGAAATGTTGGATTGTTTGATTTCAGTTCTTAATTAAACTAAAAACATTGGGCCAGTTCAAAACCTCGTGATTTATGGTGAGATGGGGCCAGGTCTTGAGCTCGCATGCTTTCCCCATTCTCTAGCTGCCCGTAGATTCTAATTACTCTGGGAGATCTCTGCAAATCTCCCCGAGTCCTACCATATAGTATGCTTATATAGCCAGACTAGGGAGGCCTCACATTCAAACAAGGAGATTTCCTGGTGTAGCCATTGCACTTGGGGGGGGGGGGGAGGGGGCGTGGCCATCTGTAAACAGTACTGCTCTTCCCCAATGCATGGTGACATTAGCAGAGAGCAACGTGAGTGCTTCCTGTCCTATTTACCTTCTTGCTTAACAGCTTATCTCTGTCAACCAAGCAATATAAAAAAGCCACAACTTCATTCCACAATATAATTTGGGATCTTCCATGTTTTCAGTTTCTAAACAGACAATGTGTGTGTGGCAGTTCTGTTCTTGCATTTAAAAAAAAAAGTTCAGTATTAACCACCAATGTTAATAACTGTTGGATATTCTGTATTTCTCACCTTACTGTAACACATTTTGAAGTGATTTTTAAACTGTTAATCAGTATATTGCCATCTTGTTAAGTTATAGCTAAATACAAAGCACAAACAATTAAATCATTCATGGATGTCGTTTTGTCCAATTTTGTACAATAATCTTGTCTAAATACAACTTTGAAGCACTTTTGTAACCAAAAACCAATTATTTAATTCTCTGATCTTTGAAGTTTACTGATGGAATTAACTGCTGCTTCTTTAGGTAAAATCTACTGGTTAAACAAAATTAACACATGTGAATGACAATTTCTAGACTGCAGTTTTGTATACTGAATCCATGAATTTGGGGGTAATATTTAAGGCTGGCTGTTGCATCTCAATTTTATTTAATCTGCTCTGGTTTCTGGATTTCTGGTTTCTATTAGGAGTGATTAGTTTTTGTTTTCCCAAAAGAAAGAAGGGTGATGAAAAGCTGAGATTTGTTTAACTGGTGGGGGAAGCACAGGAAATCGGCTACCACTTTAATGTATCTTCTCGATATTCTTACTGCAGAATATTAAAATTTTCTAATTTTGCTACCTCATTGCCCTCATCTGATTTGCTCGTGTTGATTGCTTAAATCACTTTGCCACCAATGAAAAGCAGTTTGTTTGGTGGCCCTGACAATAACTGCTAGAGACCAACTGATATAGCTGTCACTGACTTCAAAAAATGAGCCTTCTTAAAGCTAATTGTTATGTCATGACTTGCAACTACATCAATGAGCATTTAAATAGGTTTTGTTCTGAAAGGCATGTATACAGACAGAGATCTGTACAAGCTCTCATATATCGACTAAACCATTCATTTCAGAAGAAAAACCTTATCTATGTATATGTTCCTTTTTAGTCTCTAGTCAAGAACACATTCCATGTAATACCTTTTATTAGTAGGACCAACCAAAATGGCACAAAACAGTGTGCAATCTTTCGAGTTCACTGGAATTATTCATCAGGCAGGAGATTACAAAAATGAAAAGGGAGTGGGAAAGGGGACATGAACTTGGGACCTGCTCGTGTCTGCATCCTGTGCTTAATGATGAACAGGCATACAGATTTAAAATGTACCCCTGACTTTCTGGGACTAAGAAATAATAGATGGTTTCTCTCCACTGAAACAATAAAGGTAAACAATAGTCTCTGTAGCTCTCTAATGCCGGGTGGAGGATGATGGCAAAGGATTCGCATTGTATCAATTTCATCAACGGTCTTAACTATAAAGAAATCACCGTTAATTGTGTTAATGAGTCTTTTAAATCAATTACTGGCAAGTGATGTTAGAGCTATTGGGACTATTGCTGGTCTTTGGTTCAACAGGGAGAAACCATTTGTTACTACTTCCAGAAAGCCAGGGGTGCAGTCTGATGAACTGTTCTGGTGAAGCTGAAAGCATGCTTGCTATTTTGTGTTCCTTGACTTAGTCTTAATAATAGGTGTTAATGTGGATAGGGTTTTTTTGGTTTTGAATTTTGCTTTCCAACTGACATGGCTGCCAACAACTTTTAGTATATGTCTGTTGAAACTAGGGAGAAGCATTTTCATGCATTCCACTATGCCGAGCGTTGTCATTTTGGGGTTTAATAAATTATGTAACTCCTGAACATACTGAATGCCATTATCCCTTTTCTGTGTTGGACATTCTTTTTCCTGGGCTGTTTTTTTTTCATTTTCTGTTTTGTGTAAAGCTTATTGGTTTATTCCTTCACTTTGCCACTGTGGAGATGGTTGGTTATTCAACTTAGAACCCAGTACATCTCAGGCTGCTGAGAATCACGGATTTCTTCAAGAGCAAGAACACTGTAAAAGACAGTGTGAAATTGGCATTAAAGTATGTTGTGCATTTGTTTCATTACCTTGTTGTTGGCTTCAGTATTTCTTTACTTTCATCGTGTCATGATGGCCAGGACTTTCAGTAGTAATTCCGTTGAGATGGTGTCTTGGGTTCCTTTCCCAGTAATAGAACATCTGAGCTCTGCCGTAGCCAGCATTTTGTGACTTTTAATGCCAGAATTTTGGAGATTATCTTTCAAATGATTTCCCTCCCCCCTTTCAAATACAGTTTTACAGCAGTAAAGTAAGCCATGGACATCTGCTGAAATGTAATCAAAGCGCAACTTGCTAGAAGCCTTAAAAGATTTCAGGCTTTATGCAAGCTGTGAATTTTGAGAAAGTTTCTGACCTAATAATAATTTTTCTCACAGTTGGAAGTGACTGAGTTACCCATATACAATCCTATCAGAAAGAGTAAGTGTGTGCTTTAGTAAAAGTTCATTCTCTAAAATGAACTTAAAATGTTTCATTCAGTTGACCCCATCATTGTAAAAACAGTGAGTGGGATCCAACGGAAAAACTCATGGGAGGAGTGGGCCAAGAGCTTTCTCTGCCTTCTTCCTCCCCAACCAGTCTGCTGCTTGTCTTGAAAATCTTCTTAGAAGATTGGGGGAGCCTTACAAATAAGATGCACAGAATCACAGGGTCCTGCGGCAACAAGCAAGAATCATGTACAGTTGCCCCTTCCTTCTGCAAAGTTTTCACATGAACACATGAAGCTGCCTTATACTGAATCAGACCTTTGGTCCATCAAAGTCAGTATTGTCTGTTCAGACCGGCAGTGGCTCTCCAGGGTCTCAGGTAGAGGTCTTTCACATCACCTACTTGCCTAGTCCCATTAACTGGAGATGCCGAGGATTGAAACGGACCTTCTGAACTCAAAGCAGAGGCTCTACCACTGAGCCACAGCCCAACCCACAGCTTTTCCACTGGGTCCAACACAACTGGTATAGACTTTTATCCCAAAGAGCTTACATAATAACTTGAAGATAAGCATGAGAGTGAAGTAGGACACTGAAACCATTTTCATCAGAGGTCAGAATTTAAATACTGTCTAGTTAAATACCAGTCATTGTTTTACAAGTCACTCTTGTTTTTTTTCTCTTTCACCAAGAACGATTTTTTAAACTTGCTCTCCTGTTATGTATGTAGGAAAAATAGTGTCAATCCTATCCCATTGTACTACACTGAGCAAAGTTGATTCATTTATTCAAGTATTTATATTTTATATATTTATATCCCACCTTCCATTTTGGCTCAACTTTCATGGCTTTCTCAAGTCTAAGGAGGCTTTCTCCAATTTACATGGTTCTTAAATTGGAAGATGATTACTTAGAGGGTGGTTGGATTCACCCCAATAAATCTTTGCACATCTCCTTTAAAGGCCAATTCATGTTTGGGTGGCAAGGAAAGGCAGGAAGTCATTGGCCACTATCCATATGTTGCTGTCCTACTGAAGTTCCCTGAGAAGCAAAATAGAGACTATGGGGAATCAACTTCCACACTGCTGCAGATAAGCAAAAATTATCCTAATGTCTTTACCTATCGTGGTCTGAGTTCATAAAGTTCTAGTGGTTATAGGCATATTGCATTTTTTATGACAACAGTTGTGACCAATATACAGATGTGGTTTGCAGACTTTGACTGGATTCTCAGATACTAAATTTATGGCGGGGGGAGTTATACATTTCTTATGGTTGCAGAAATGTGTTAAAGCGTTTTTTTAAAAGCTAAAGAAACAAGGAAGCAAGTGTAAGGCACAAGTTTGTGATCTTAATAATTTGTAAGTCTGTTACATGGAGGCTTTCAAGCGTTGACTCATGGCTGAGAGCAATTTTTAGAACAGGAGCAACACATCGTGCAACTGTGGCTGTTTGTTTGCTATATTGAGCAAGATGTTATGCAACTTTGGGGTATTCATATGCACTCAAGATACCGAAAGTAGCTGTAAAAGTTTGAGCTAACAATGTATTCCTGAGTTGAATGTTAGAACTATGATTTTGTAGGATGTGTTTTTATTTCTCTATCTACTGAAACATCTGTTGCATTTCGTATCTGCTAAGGCCTTTTCAGAAGGTTGGGTTAGATAGCTTCTAACCATGACATCTATTTACTGTAAATTCCAAACAGGTGTATCTACTCTATTCACAGAGTATATTTAACAACTGTTCTTTGATAAAATGTGTAGGATACTGATGCAAATAGTATGCAAATCCTAAAAAAAAAAATTGGAATGTGGGGGAAATCTTGCTAAGCAACTGCTGCAGGCAGTTTTCTATACCCAGTTCAATGAGTGCCCTCAAGGACTGCCTCCTACCATGAAGTCCAGGCCATTAGTTAAAATTCTCTTCCCTAGCCCTGCTTTCAGCGACCCTTCCTGCAGATTCGAGGCAAGCAGCAACAGGGCTTTTTCAGTGGTAGCTCCTTATCTTTGGAATGCCCTTCTGCTTGAGGCTCACCTGGCACCTACCTTACTGTCCTTTTAGGTGCCAGGCTAAAACATTTATTTTACCCAGGTTTTTAACTGAGGGGGTCCATCCTTTTTAGTTGTTTTTGTGGTCTGCTGCTAGCCCTGAGAACTGCCCTATGAATATCATTTTAGGTCACTGCATGGGGTTTTGTGCTGATGTTGTGCCCTGGTGTGTTTTATTGTTGATCAGTTATGTGTGTTTTTATGGTATTTTTATTATTTTATTCTATTTTTAGCAGATGGTATATAAATGTACTAATTAAGTTCCCCAGGTTTACCTCCCTTTGCTTGTGAGGTTTACCTCCCTTCCAACCACTAGGTAGTACTATCCAATTTAGCTTCAATTGGCTTGTTATCTGCTGTGCATCTGCAACTAATAGCCAGCATTGTGAATATAATGATGACCATGCTTTTCTGCTTCTCTCAGCTTTACAAGGGTCTGCATGTTGGTGAGGGTTTGATAAAATGCTAATTTCTGAATTCCAAAGGGGGGTATTCCATTTTTTCCCTTCTTTGCTGCTTCATCCCTTCATCTTTGCATTGTCGAATGTGTTTTAAAGCCATCTTTATGGAATCTGAGTCAGCAACACCTTTTAGTTGCCATTTTTTAGCAAGCTACAAACAGCAGATTAAGGCTTTCGTAACACAACTCATTTTTTCCTGTAGTTAACATCTGATCCTGCAGTTGTGTGTGTGTAAAGTGCCCTCAAGTCGCAGCCGACTTATGGCGACCCCTTTTTGGGGTTTTCATGGCAAGAGACTAACAGAGGTGGTTTGCCAGTGCCTTCCTCTGCACAGCAACACTGGTATTCCTTGGTGGTCTCCCATCCAAATACTAACCAGGGCTGACCCTGCTTAGCTTCTGAGATCTGACGAGATCAGGCTAGCCTGGGCCAACCAGGTCAGGGCGATCCTGTAGTTAGACTGATTTAATTCTGGGGAACTCAACAACTTTTTCTTTTTCTTTTATGATACTTTGATGGTACCCAATAATCTTGGGCTTTGATATAGAACTATAAAACAAAATTCTTGTTGTTTTATTCCCCATTTTATCTCATGGTGCCCTGGAATGACTGTACCATGTATCAGCACAGTTGATTCTTGGGTGTTCTCTCCCTACTTCTCCACTTTATCCCTGTTCCTGTGGGTTTTCTCCAGACTTAAGGGAGCTGAAAAGGCTAGGGAGACATCTAGAGGATCATTGGTTGAAACCTTGTGCCAAGTCTGACAGCCCATTTGAAGGCCTGTGGTACTGATGAGGGATCTCTATCTACTACCATCACATCAGTTGAATCGCATCCTGTTCAATCATTTAGTATAATTTGGATGTTGTTGAAAAAGGAATTGCAGATAGAAAAATTGGCTTTTAGCTATGATGATTATTGATCAGTGGCAGGTTAAAATATCTCAGGCCTGCTCTTACTAGGATTCCCCTCCTTGCCTCCCCCTCTCTCCCTCTCCCTCTCCCTCTTTCTTTCTTTCTTTCTTTCTTTCTTTCTTTCTTTCTTTCTTTCTTTCTTTCTTTCTTTCTTTCTTTCTTTCTTTCTTTCTTTCTTTCTTTCTTTCTTTCTTTCTTTCTTTCTTTCTTTCTTTCTAGCCAATTTTTGTTCATGAGGTAAGGAAGCTCTTGGTATTTAAATGTAAATTTCATGATGCTACTGAGACCATATTGTTTATCATGAGATAAATTTATAATGAATGTACCCCAGGCAAATGTGGGTGGAGGAATCTTAAATCTTTTAGATGCAAAACGCATAAGATGCACATTTTGAGAGCCTAAAAGAGAGTTGCTAATTTGAGACCTATCATTAGAATTATGAGATTTTTTTCAAAAGATTTTTGATACTTTTGTTCTGTTGTCAGTTAAAAAAGCTAATGCCTACTCAGGAACACAGAAAACTAATCTGTTAAGTTTTGTGGCTTTTATGTATAAATTGAAGTTCTATAATAGGCCTTACTCTGTGTGCTAATCATATGCTTTTCTTGTACATACTGTTAATCCTCCAAACTCATCCATTAGCTCACTAGACCATTATTCTTTTGTCCAAACTGAAATTGTACCATTAATGAAGATAATCTTTGGGTAGATTTCATGTGGCTGGAGGTTGATTTAACCTTTTGTGCAGGATCCTCTCCCCAATGCTTTTTCTATATGCGACCCCTCACCCAGAAAGTCAGAGGTTTTGGGCTGGGGTGTCACCAATATGCAGATGACACTCAGCTTTATCTGTTGATGGAAGGCATTATCCCTGATCCCTGATACCCTGGCCAAGTACCTGGAGGCTCTAGTGAAGTGGTTGAAGCAGAGCCAACTAAAATCTATCAAAGATGGAGGTCCTGTGGCTGGGTCGGAAAGAGACAGAGCAAGCGAGTTTGCTCCCAGCCCTTGATGGGACACAACTGGTGCCAACTTTGCCCATCAGGAGGCTGGGGATAGTCTTGGATACCACTCTCATATTAGAGGGGCAAATTACAAATTTAGCTTGGACAGCTTTTTTCCACCTTCACCATGCGCAGCAGTTAGTGCCCTATTTGTCCTGCTCCAATCTAGCCACGGTGATCCATGCAGTGGTCACCTCCAGACAGACAACTGTAACTCGCTCAATGCTGGGCTATCCTTGAGGTTGCTCTGAAAACAGCAACTGGGCCAAAATGCGGGGTTTTTTTCCTGTTTTTTTTTTTTTGCACAACCCTAATATACAGTCTTTCAGATAACCTTCCTCCTTGGCTCCCAATAACAGAGAAAAAAGTGACCTGCCTTGTCAGAAATCTTAAAATGAGTAAGGCTCCCCATCATTGTTAATGAACTTTAAGAGTAATGTTCCTGGCTAGTGTATGATTTTGGCACCTTTTCTAACATCTGTAATAATGGCTTTATACCACAATCCTGGCTTAATTCAATAATTGTTCCCATTTTCAAAAAAGGGGACCACTCTCTTCCTGAAAATTACAGACCGATTAGCTTATTGTCCTGTTTAGGAAAATTATTTAGCTCTTATTTAGCTATAAAATTACAAATTTGGCTGACAACCAGATTATTATGCCTTCCCAGATTGGCTTTAAATGAGGGTCCTTTGTTTTGGACATTTCTTGTGCTTCTGGCTGAAAAGTATTCTAAACTACCTAGAGGTAAACTTTATGTGGCCTTCATTGATCTAAAAAGAGCCTTTGATCGTATACCCCGGGATAGATTATGGGGAAAATTAGCAAGGACCTCTATTGACTGCCGGTTTCTTTGGCTAATTCACAAACTGTATCAGAATAATACAGCACAGGTGAGACGTGAAAATAATAGCCAATTCTCTAAAGAGATCAAAGTGCACAGAGGTGTTTGTCAAGGCTGCCTTTTGGCTCCTTTTCTTTTTAATTTATATATAAATGACATCAACAGCCACCTCTCGGGTGTATATTTTCATCCTCCTCGTTTGTTCCAGACACCTGTTTCAAATTTGTTCTTTGCAGATGATGCCATGCTGATTTCAAGATCTCGTGTGGGTTTAAGACATTTACTAAATGCGTTTGCATTGTATTGCTCTGAAGAGTCCTTAGATATAAATTACCAAAAGACTAAGATCATAGTATTCTATAAAGGCATTCCATCTCGTTGTTTTTCATGGAATATAGATGGTCATTTAATTGAGCAGGTTTATATAAATTTCACTATATGGGCGATCTCTTCTCTTACAAAGTGTCCTGGACAGATCCATATGACTATTGCCATGAAGTTAGCATCCCTCCTGAGATTCTTTTGGACCTCAGGAGGCAATTACATACCTGCTGCAATCCAGGCATTTAAGGCTAAGGTAGCCCCCTTATTATTATTTAGTGTACCTCTGGCTATTGCTAAAGTTAATGAGAAATATGATTCCTGCTTAATTTCTTTTTTACTTTCCATGTCCAACTTGACAACATGTATCTCTGGCCCAGCAATTTGTTTGGAATTTGCAGAATCATCTCTGGAAGCCAAAGCTTGGGTTGCAAAATTTTCCTTTAGATTAAAAATACTTTATTCTTCAGAGGAGTGCTATCTGCATTTACTTGTTAAAGATGGCTTTCAGAGTTCATGGCAAAAATTAGTCGATGATAGATTGCAGAGACTGAATTTGTCTTTTGAGGTTTTAAAACAAATAGAATATCCCTCTGCACATAATTTGGTTAAATCTAGAGTGTTGCACCTTGACAAATGGAGCACTGACTGTAGAGCGCTTAGAGTATGCTCCTTGTACTATCTGGACCTTCCCATTCCAAAGATTTTACCTGCTTATTGTACATTTTTAACTGTCCCCAAATATTTTAACTGTCTCCAAAACGCATGGTCACTTTAGCCTCCTTTATTCCGTTTCAGCCAGGATCGAACACATGTGTTTCGCTGAATGTGCGTTCAATCCTAGCTGAATCCTGGCCGAAACGGAATAAGGGAGGCTAAAGCGACCATGAATTTTCGTCCATAGAATACTTTTCACAAAGGCTTGATTAAATGTACTACCATCAGGCAGGTTTTCAGGGATCCCTTTTTCTGAACGATTTTGCGATTGTAAATCAGGTAATGTGGATACTGTTTGACATTTTTTAATCAATTGTAAAAAGTATGTTCTCACAAGAGATAAATAGATTACAGTATACATTCAGAAGTGGTGAACTACTCTAAAGTGAAGTTATTGGCTGATACTAATCCAAATGTACCCCTGGCAAAAAAATATCTATGGCTTTTAATGATACTTCCTTCTAACTGTATATTCTGCATTTTGTATTTCTGTACATTTGATTATCTTTGTATTTCCATGCTTATTGAATTTGCTTTGTTCATGACCTGTTGGACTGCAAGCTTAAAGAACAGAAATAAAGGTATTGAAGATCTAATGAGATCAATGGTGTGCAATTACCCCACCTTTCTGTAGGTAAAGATTGCCAACTAAAACTACAAGAGTGATCTCAGTGCCATAACTGAGTCACTGGTGAGAGTCCAGAAAATAAATGGTAGTGATTTATGTCTAGAGCTGGAGATCACAGCTCTTTCAGCATTGTTCAAATTGTTCAACACCCTCCCCGTGACAATGGCATCTCGAAAAAAGGATGAAAACATTCTGAGTTCTTTATTATTACAGTCCATGACCAGTATATAAATAAAGGAAACATTAATTACATAAAAGGATAAAAGTAATATACAAAAATTCACTTATAAACACAAGATAGTCTTAATGGATGCCAGCTAAAACTACATGTCTGACAACAAATTGGCACTTGGACACTCTTCTGGGCAAATACTAAAAATTAGGTCATTTCAGTAGCTGAAATCACTGCCACTCTTCAGTGTTGAAGGCTCTTCCTACTTTTTGTGTGTGATTACAGACCAGGGTGCAAAACCAGGCAGCCAATCGTGTCATATGGTGGTTCTTATCTGACAGAAGATATTCAAAAAGAAGAGCAAAAGATCTGCAGTTTTCAAGGTGACTTGGGCTTCTTTGGACATCAGAGATCAGTTTTCACTAGCAAAGGGTGGCCGTAGCTTGCAGGTGGTTGGTCACGTGTCTCTGAGCACATCCTTTTGGTCTAAGGGAAAAGCCCGAATGTCCCTGAAGGCTGGCATCATCCTTCCAGTACACTCCACTTGTGGGCGGCATACGTAAGATTATTAATAAACATTGGCACATTGTTGCTTCATTGCCAGACTGCTCAGAACCACCCCTCCTGGGATATAGAAGAACGATGTCCCTTAAGGACAAACTAGTGCACACAGACACCATCGATTGCCCGATCGGAAATACTAGAAGGGGCCATTATCGTTGTGGATCATGTGTCATGTGCCCCTATGCACTCCCTGTCAAGAGCTTTACATGTGTAAAAACGGGACTTTTGAAATTAAATGTTACACTGATTGTACCTCTGTTAATGTGATTTACGCCGTCCTGTGCCCCTGCCAGCTTGTTTACATAGGCAAGACCAATCGATCCTTGAAAACAAGGATCGCAGAACACAGGTCGCGCGTACGCAATTCTGTTTTGGAGGCACCGATCGTCCCGCATTTCATTCAAGCTAAACATCGCGATACTGACCTAAGATTTTTTGCTCTCTGGCAATTTCATAAAAGACCAGTAAAGAGAATGTGGACAAAATATTAAGCCAGAGAGAATCTTATTTCATAACTTTGTTCAATACAATGATCCCAAATGGATTGAACTCGGCATGCGATTATTCAGCCTTTTTGTAATTGGGTTTGTTACTCTAATTGTATTCAGGAACCATAGATCAGCGTTTCTATAAATGTTACACCCTTCCTCTCCCTTGAATCCCATCATGAATTGAGTAACATACTTACGAAGTTACCTGGATATATGCTTAAGACGTGGAAAGTTGTCAGTAAGTAATTATGTTATATTGTGTTTTGCATGTTATACTGTGCACTAGCATATAATTTTTTTCCCCAATGATACAAGTTTTAATAATAATGAATTTAATTGATCAGAATAGAAGCATTGTGGGATAGCCATAGAGCACCAACTCTTCAAAAAATCTTCAGTAAAGGGATCTGAAAAAAAGAATAAAAGAACAGAAGATCAATTATTATTTATGGACTATTATTTATTAACTGATGAAAAGTTATATGAAACAGGACATTTACCGGAAGCCTGTCTGTGAATGGTCCTAATAATATTTTGTTTAAATGTCTTTGTGAAGGAACAAAAGACTAATACAGTATTACATTTATACTGATATCATTGGTTTGTTTTATGTAATTGAAGAAATCATAGCCATAGTGATTGCTTATCGTTGAATAACTATAATATTGCAATCCAAGTTCTACTTATAATTCGAATGTCCCAGTAAGCAGGACACAATTGCTCCTCTGGCACTTCAGACTCTTGACTGCAAATTTGAAGTGGCAGTCCTCAAGTAAAGCTGAATACAAGCAATTTCGTTTGCAAAGGGAAAGGCAAACTTATTACAGTCTCCGGTAGGAGACCGCACACTTTCCCCTGTAAATAATGTGTGCTGGTTTTTACGTCTTTTGTGGGGAGAATATTGGATACCATTTTATTTTTATTTGATTCAGTGGCAAGAAGACCCTCCTGAGGTCAGAGTTGAGGCAGAAAGTTCAAACTGTTTCTATAGCCAAAAAAAGCCACACAGTGCAAAATGGAACTCGACCCTTGCTTTGTGACATAGGAGAAGGGATGGAAGTCTCCATCGCCAGTCTCAGAACTTGTAGATTGCCTGGAAACTATAGATAGAATTAAGTCATGTTGTTAATCATTTCTTTAAATATATACATTTTCCCCACCACTAATTCTGAGGATTGATAAAAAATACTGCCCTCAGTTAGTACAAGTGTTTACAAAATTCTGAAGTAAGCTATTTTATACAGGAGGAAAGGTTTGTTCTAAGATAGTGGATACAGTGATGTGTCTAAAAACGATGTATGCCTTTCTTCAGAAAACTATGCCTGTTTGTGCTGATGTAATCGATTCAGCAATTAACGAAAGCTCTGATGATTTATTGGGTGTCATGGTAGTTATAAAATTTCCATGTTTCTTATAGCTGTTCAGAAGCTGTCTGAAATGTTATTAGTTTGCTATCTGATGGTGCCAAATTCTCCATGAAAATGCATATTCCCTTTTTATAAGAGTTTTTTTGTGTGGCCAGGCTTCTTATACACCTTTCATTTTCAATATAAGAGGGAATGGCTATAAGTTAAGGCAGTAACCAAAAATGGTGGCTTATTCCTATCCTGCACAAAACACAGAATAAGTAACCGGAAAATAAAATGAATCTAAATATATATGCCATCACTGAGATGTCTGAAAAGAGCCGGCAGTTTCTATTCTTCAGAACTGCTCATGGGGGTGAAAGGCAGAGATGAAATGAATCACGCACTTTCTTTGGAGGTGCTTTGAAAGAAACGTGTTGGAGCAGCAATAATGTCCTACAATACAATGCAGACATTGGGATGAGTGAGACAGAAAACACAGATCAGTCAGATTTGGGCTGCACAGTGTGGAGTGCTGCGTGAGGGTCTCTCTATCCAAGGTTAAGATCACCTGCTAGCAGTTTAATCTGACTGGGTAGCTCTTTTAGGTTAGTTATATATGATGAAGGCGCTGGCGATTTTAAAGCACTTTGTACATCTGAGAGCATGACAAATGAGACTGGCATGGCTAATGAGTCAGCCTCTTGGGCAGTCCTGCAAATCGAACTGCAACAATGTGATCCCAGTGCCTGCCTGAGGAGCAGAGTCTGCAATTTCTTCACATTCCCCCTGCAGATGCAGCTACCTATCCCATCCCATACCCATGGATCCTATGATTCCTTAGAACTTGTGATCACCCCTTAGATCCTATAATTCTAAGGATCAGAGGTGGGGAGCAGGGGGCTGCAGCAGGAAATAGGCAACCCCTAGTCTGTTTATGTTTCTTTGGATGCTGCCTCAAGCATGGTAGCAGGTATCTTGCTGTGGTTTGGAAACAAGGCTCCATAATATGGTCTAAGTCCATGTTTTCATTTGATTTATTGAGTACCTGGAGAGCCAGCGTAGTGTAGTGGTTAAGAGCAGTGGTTTGGAGCAGTGGACTCTGATCTGGAGAACCAGGTTTGATTGACCACTCCTCCACATGAGTGGCGAGGGCTAATCTGGTGAATTGGATTTGTTTCCCCACTCACACATGAAGCCAGCTGGGTGACCTTGGGCTAGTCATACTCTCTCAGCCCCATCTACCTCACAGGTTTCTATTGTGGGGAGGGGAAGGGAAAGTGATTGTAAGCCAGTTTGATTCTTTAAGTGGTAGAGAATGTCGGCATATAAAAACCAACTCTTCTACCTTTCTGTTCCAGTCTTCCTCCCATGAGCTCGGGGAACTGTATGTGATTCCTCCTCTGTGTTATCCTTAACATAACCCTGTGAGAGGCATGAGGAAGTGTGACACTGTTCCTTGCTCATCCATTGAGCTGCATGGCTCAATGGGAGTTTGAACCTGAGTCTTCCAAATCCTAGTCCCCTCTACAAGTCAGTCCACTTCAATATTATTGAGCCTTTGATTAGGGAAATGGGCTCTGGTGATGAGGGTGAATGGGCCAAAAGGTTTCTGCTGGGAGACAGCTCCCCAATTACCACCCAGGTTGCAAAATATTGTGCAGTAGCAATGAAGCTATGTCGCCTTAATGTACATCCTTAATCTGTGGAATTGTAAAATTGGGTGATTCCTAATTTTGTTGGCCTTGGTTGCTGTATGGTAAGTTTCTGTTTTACCTGTTTTATCTGGCATACTAGCCGCAAATAGAATTTATCAATATTTATCCAAATCCCAGTCTGGCACTCTTAACCACTATGGAATGCAGGGTCTAATCAGATCAATGGGTCAGGCAGGTAGATTTTGATATACAGGAACACTCGTACATTTGCTTCGTGCCTTCTGGGGAGAACAGTGGCTAAATATTAGAGTTAAATATACTATGAATTTCATAAGATCATATGTTAATGTTTCAATGCTGGTTTTCCTTGTTGCATCTATTTCCCCCTTTTATTTTAGCTTTTAGCATTTTCAGTAAGGATGTTTAGTTCAGACTTGTGAAGAGCTGTGCATGAACATTTTTTTGTTTAATTCAGCTTTCCGCAAGTTAGCTAGTGACCTCTGAGTATGTTCTTAGGTTCTCATCAATCTAAAATAAAAGAGTCACAAAGTGTAGTTACCATGGTGATGAATTCACTTGGATTTCTGTAGATCTGCTTGCATGTATAGAAATCAAGCCAAATTGCTATTCTGAAATTGGCTTTCAGTGACCATTCACTGAGGGCCATCTTCATAAAAATTACTGATTGAAACAAGATGTGGTTAAGGATCTGGGGAAAGTGTTCAAATTCTAGGGGGCTGGGGCTACTGTTTTAGGCTCTGGGGTATGCAAGTTTGCCTCTGTTCAAGCCCCCATGCCCTCTCTACCTCAGTATCTCTACCAATTCTCTCTGTGGCTACATGCCTGGCTGAGAGGATGCCACTTCAGCCAGAGGCCTGCCCACCCGCCCCATTCCCCCAGGATTATGTTTTAGCAAGTAACAGCACTGTAGTGTCCAGTTTTGGCCACAGATACTACATGCACACATATACATGCACCACATTAAGCATTTAGCACACATAGGGTTGCCAGGTCCCTCTTCGCCACCGGTGGGAGGTTTTTGGGGTGGAGCCTGAGGAGGGCAGGGCTTGGGGAGGGGAATGTCATAGAGTCCAATTGCAGAAGCGGCCATTTTCTCCAGGTGAACTGATCTCTATTGGATGGAGATCAGTTGTAATAGCAGGAGATCTCCAGCTAGTACCTGGAGGTTGGCAACCCTAAGCACTCAGCAGTTACAGCATATATTCTGGAAAGCGATCTTGTTGGGGGGGTTATGCTTGGGGGGTGGGGAGAGTCTCCTAACCAAGCGGGACCCATGGCAGCTTAGAACAAGGCTAAAACCATCACACAGAACAATAAAAGTAATCCACAATTTTAAAAAATGCAGCATAAAGCTGCAAAACCAGTTACTTCCCCCTCAAATGCCCTCCTGAGCAATTTTCTTTACACAGCTGCCAAGGGCTACCAGAGGCAGTGCATTCCTTATGGACTCAGGAAGACTTTCCGAAGTTTGCCAAACCTGACTGGTAGCTGTATTCACCTGCCCTGTGCTACAGGATCAATACATAATTTCAACAGCAATTAGTAGAATACCTGTGCAGATAAGAATGAAGGCAAGTGCTGAAAGCACCTTAAAAACTTCTTTAACAACTGCAGTGGATTCCAAGAACTGCATTGACACAGTACTTAATAGCAACAAACACTAATCAGGTAGACAAACAGAGAAGCCTAATTTAAGAGGGGGTGGAAAATAACAACTGGGTAGGGGGGGAATTTCAGCTTTTTGTGCTTGCCAGCTAAACAGCACGGATGTAATGATTCTAGGCCCTGGAAGCAAATAGGTTATTGGTGCAATGATCTGATAATAGGTATAATATACACAAGGGAGCTTCTTCCTGATAGTAATCAAACTGCCGCACTTTGAACCAATCGAAGTTTCTAAAGAGTCTTCAAAGATAGCCTCATATGGAGCCATTCGCCCATTTGACAGATGGTATGGGAAACACTGAGGCTGATAATTAGTGAAAGGGAGAGAAAGGGGGAAGAGGAAGATGTTGGGTAGCAGGAATCCCCCAAAAAATATTTACGAGTTCTCTCTCTTCATTGCAGTTAAGAAAGAGGAGTGGCTTTGGGCCATGGCACAGTTTGTGGTCCGTACTGAAGAATGTGTAAAATACCCATGTACTTTCCGGACTTTTGTGCATATGCCCTCATAAGTCTGGTTCCCAGTGACCCCAGAATGATATGGATGATAGGTACAGAAGTGGGGTGTGGCTTGAGAAGATAAGTGGGAGAGGCTAAAATTGAAGTTAGGGGTGGGTCTTGTAGGGGTGGATCTTGTGGAAGGTATCTTAAAATTATTATTTTTTTTGGGGGGGAAGCTTTACATTCCCCCTTCCGCACACACACACCAATATGTTCTGTTAGTCTAACTTGAACTGGTTTTGTCACTCTGGGGAAAGAATTTTGGCTGGCTCCAAAGTTAATATTTTTGAAATATAGATCTATAATACAGTACACGTTCATGGGGTTGGAGGTTATTATTTCAAGGTTTGTTCTTTCTGTATTCATCAAAGCACGGTCTATTTTTGAACAAATGTGCAATTTTATTTGTATAAATTATGTACAGAACTCTCCCATTCTGTGACCTTGTTCACACTCCTCACGGCCAATTAGGATTGCCAACCTCCAGGTTCTCCCAGAGTTACAACTGATCTACAACCTGCAGATATTATTTGCCCTGGAGAAAATGGCAGCTTCACAGGACAAACTCTATGGTGTATCATAAATTCTAGGTGGACCCCCTCTCCAAATTCTCCCCTCCTCAGGCACCCCCCCCCAAATCTCCAGGAATTTCCCAGGCTAGAGTTGGCAACCCTAGGGCCAGCTGAAGAGAAACAGAAAAAGATTTTTGCCGTTGCCTAATTCCTGGCTCTTCCCAGAACTGCAGCCTAACCAGTGCTTTCTATATTGCTCCAGTGATAGTGAGGAGGTCTAGTTATAGACAGGATAATCTCTCTCCTGAAAGATCTGGTACGAAGTCTGGGAATGCACCCAGACTTAGTGTTGCTGTTCGTATCTCAACTGATGGCTGAAAAAAACAATTGCTTCTTATCATTTGCATCTGGTGATGCTTGGGTTCTGTGTCTTTACCTGGAGAAAAAGGAAATGGCTTTAGGTTGCTTACAAGCAAGGGGTCTGCAAGGAATTGTGTGGGACATCTCATTTTCATCAGTATCCCTCCCCCACTGTTTCCTCTGTCCATTCCATGGCAGTCCCATAGCCTTACCTTATTCAGACTTCCTTCTCTCCATATCACTCATGGAATTGCCACACCATTGTGGCCATACGTATTGTCACTTCTGGTTACATGACTGGAAATTATGACTCAGCATTGCGCAGTTCCTGGTCCCACACCCAAAGACACCTGGAGGTTGCTAGCCCTCCCCTGGCAACCGTAACCCCATACCACCCATTTTATGATCGCATCCACTACTATTTCTCAAAACTCCAGAAAGAACTCACGGGCTCAACAAAGGTTGAGCCCTATTCTTTTTCTTTCCAATATATAGAAGGGAAAATGGACAAATTGTTTTTCACCTTATGGCCTGGGAAGGAATGAAAGGGAGGGGAGCTGCAAAACAACTCTAGATCCCAAGTCAGTTCACCACTTAGAAAATTCATGTGTGTCTTCTCTTGTCTATTGCCCTTTCTCCCTTATGTATCCTTTTCTTTCTTGTTGACCTTTCCACTCCCTTTTAACATAATCAGGTAACAAGAGAGACCACTAGGCAGAAATGAACTGATAGCTTCTTCTTTTTTTAGTGGGTGCTGCTGTAGTACTATTAGTGGCATACAGTGATAGACTACAAGCATAACACTGAAAGTTTAAACTCTAGGGCAAGTAGGGGTGGATCCAGCAGAAGAACCACATAAGGATTCTGGCTCTTTCATTAGTTGAGCTCCACTGACAGAGCAGGGAGAAGAGAACACTTTCATCCTCTCCCTCTCCCTACTACAGTCTCTCAGCTTGTGTGACTGTTACTCCAAATGGTTCCCTCCAAGGTCAGAAATGGCTGCTGGGGCAATGGGAAGGCCAGGACGATTGGTGACAGCACTTTCCCCTGATGGCTCACATGACCCAACCCATTGTCCAGGGGGTAGGAATGGGAGAGATAAACCACTTTTACATTTCATTCCAGATATGATGATGAAGAAGAGTGGGTTTTTATATGCCAACTTTCTCTACCACTTAAGGAAGAATCAAACCGGCTTACAATCACTTTCCCTTCCCCTCCCCACAACAGACACCCTTTGAGGTAGGTGGGGCTGAGAGAGCTCTAAGCGAGCTATGACTAACCCAAGGTCACCCAGCTGGCTTCGTGTGTAGGAGTGGGGAAACAAATCCAGTTCACCAGATTAGCCTTCGTCACTCAAGTGGAGGAGTGGGGAATCAAACCCGGTTCTCCAGATCAGAGTCCACCGCTCCAAACCACCACTCTTAAGCATTACACCACGCTGGCTTTTCTGCTTATACAGAAGTCTGCTCCCTAACCAAAGTAGCGAGCCACATATATTTACCCTTTGTATGGGTAATGGTTAGAGTGCTGGACTAGGAGGTGGAAGACCCAGGTTCAAATTACCATCCTGCCATGGACGTTTGATAGGTGAGCTTGGGCCAGTCGATCTTCCTAATCTATCTCACAGGGTTGTTTTTGTGAGGATACCATAGAAGAGTGTTTTGTAAGCTGCTGTAGGTCTCCATCGGGGAGAAAAGCAGAAAATAAACATGTTGTGCTCATTCTACACTGATATTTATTTGCAGCGGGGGCTGCTTCATTCCCTCTTTCTTCCTCACATAACTTTTGGTAAATACATTATAAAGGTTCCACCTCAGGGCTTTAACTATTACAAATCATTGGTACCTGTGTACTAAGACGTTTTCATGAATAAAATGGGAATTTTTATGGTACTTTACAGACACTCTGGGTGGAATTACCTCGGTGGTAAGAACCAATAAGTCTTAGTAGGGGATGAGGGAACTGGCTTCAACCCCCCAACTGGCACATTCAGTCTCTGTCTGCAAAAATGAAACTCCCAGTTTCATTTTGAAGATAAATGTAGGACAGGATTTTGAAGGGCTCTTCAGGTTAAAAGAGCTAGGCATGTAATAAGTGAACACTGTACTTAAATTCAGCTGTTTGCTCTGACAATGTTACAAATTGCAGGATGAAAGCGACAAAATTGTGGCTGCATACCTGTTACATAATTGTTGACAAATATAGACCATGCTTGAATTTAGTTCCATCGCCTTTTCTCCTGTAAATTATAATAGCAGTCTGTAAGCGCTGGCTTGCTGGATCAGACCAGAAGTGCATCTTAAGCTAGCATTTGTTTCCATTTGCAGCCCGCTGGCTGCCTCCAGGTGCTTCTATACAGATGATAATAGCAATTCCCAGCTTTTTGTCCCCAATACCTTAGGAATCAGAGAGAGATAACTTCCAGAAGTGTGTGTGTAAAGTGCCGTCAAGTTGCAGCCGACTTATGGCAACCCCTTTTTTTGGGTTTTCATGGCAAGAGAGTAACAGAGCATCCTACATTTTTATCTCCAGTTGCATCGGCTTTCCCCAAATTTCAGGAGAGGCATCATCATCAGGGTTACTCACCTCAAGGTGGGGCCCAGAGATCTCCTGGAATTACTAGTACAGCAGATCTCCAAACTACAGAGATCAGTTTCCCTGGAGGAAATGACAGGGTAGACCCTGTGGCCTCACGTCCCCCTCCCCTCAGTCTCCCCTCTCTAGGCAGTGTCTCCACATTTCCAGGAATTTTCAAACTGATTTGGGCAACCTTAATTTCATCATACACAGAGAGATGCAATCACTATCTATAATAGCCACTTCCCAGTTTGCTTAGAATATTTGGAGCCTGCATTCATAGGCCTTTTATGCAGGGACGTTTCCCCATGGTCACCCCCGCTGACTGCTTTGGGGCTTCCTTTTGATTATGCATGCCTTTTCCACCCGTCAGAGGTCGCCTCACTCTCTCCACGCATTTTGCCCATGTTTTCCAGATGCTGTTTTAGCCAGTATCTGGAAAATGCGGGCAAACCGCGCTGGGAGAAAAATCAACCTCTGATGGGCGGAAAAGGCATGCACTAGATCGAGTCCAGTAGCACCTTAGAGACCAACAAGATTTGGGGGGTTTACAGTTTTGAGAGTCAATGATCCCTTCGTCAGAAACCAACAAAGGGAGCTTTGACTCTCGAAAGCTTATACCTGCAAAATCTTGTTGGTCTCTAAGGTGCTACTGGAATCTAGCTGTACTTACATCAGCGTTTGTGTTGCAGGCTACAGGAAATACATTCTTCAGTCCAACCACTGAGGCCTGCTGATTGCTCTATGGATTGATCTTTCCCTTCTCCCTTCCATGCTCTCTCTCTCTCTCTCTTGCTTCTTCACAGACAGTATTATCCACTGAAACTCCCCTCCTCCTCTTTACAAAAACAAACAAAACCAGACCTGCACCTCCTAGGATCTTGTTAAATTGCTATAAAGACAAACATGACTGACTGAACTTGAGAACCTGACAGCCTGAGCAGCTTCATGATGCTACATGAAAGCCCGGGGGGGGGGGGGGTCCCCTGCTGAGAAATCCTGGAGGGCCTGACTGTCAGGCAGCCTGACAGTCCAGAGGGGGGCATTCCCTCCACTGAGAAATCTTGAGGGGGCTTGAGCCCCACTGCCCTCCACTCTGTAATTTACACCCCTGTTTGCAAGAACCATTTCCTGATATTTAAGGCCTATTGAGAGGATGTCTATAATTTTTAAGATGCATTAACATTCATTTTTCATGCAGAATAGACTGATTCATGGTAATCAAAATATAAGCCCATAACAAAAACATATAGGGAGGCAAGGTCTCCCACATTACCTCCTGTTCTTCTTTATTACCTGCCACCTCCCAGCATGGGTGGTGGGGGGTGGGGAAGAATGGTCCAAAGGGTGGTATTGTGTCAATTGTGTGATGTCACTTCCAGCAAATACCAAGAAGTGACATCACATCACCAGTGTAGTGCTCTAGGATTTGGACAAAACTCTATGGTTTTGCCATAGAACTTTGTCCAAATCCTAGAGCACTACACTAGTGATGTGATGTCACTTTTTGGGTATTTGTCACATCATGCCATCAATGCAATGTTACTCCCCCCCATACCCCTGCCCTCTCTATTCTTTCTAATATCGTTGATTATGTTGATTTTGCCACTCATGAGGGGGGAAATGTTAAAGTCCAGACTGTTACTAATTAGCTATTATCATTAATTCCTGCAATGATGACCCGAGATAACTCTTTCATCCCGGATCAAATCTTCCAGTCTCACTCACTATATACATACATATCTATTCAGGCATAAATTAGCATGCTGTAGCAATAGGCCAAGTCTATTTTTGGTTGAAATCCTTTAGAAACAAATTTATTAATGTTTAAACACAATAGTTGATCTAATTTCTAAGCAGGTGCTATTTCCTCTCTTTGTGCCAGAAAAGAGATTTTTTAATTAGCAGTTTCATACACAGTTACTACTAAAATTTCTGTTTTTAATGCCTACGATACATTGTAATATTTGCCCTCACTTTTCAAACATTAAAAATCTGTTCGTGCTTGTGACCATGGTATGAGCCTTTGTCCACAGAAAAGGAAAGCAACAGTCTTTGCAGTTGTTGTATTAAAGGCACACAGTATGCAATGTAAAAATTATTATTGATTTCCCCCCCATGAATTATTCCTTTGAGCTTCATGCTTAGAATTGTACATTTACATCTGATGCCAAGGTGCAAGGAAATATTTCTTATAATGAAGTCTTATGATGATTAATCTAAATTTAAAATGGACATCACAGCAATAAATACTCTTTCAGACAAATTGCCGCATCAAGTATGAAAACAGTACAAACGGATTCTGGATTGGTTTTATCATCCATTCCTGTAATGATGGCTGTTCCTGGGAGGGGCCATGACTCAGGGTGGTAGAGCATCTGTTTTGCCTGCAGAAGGTCCCAGGTTCAATCCCCCAAACCTCTAATTAAAAGAATACAAGAAGTTGGTGAAAGACCTCGATCTGTGAAACTGGAGAACCACTGCCTGTCAGAGTAGACAGCTATTGACCATTGGTAGATCAATGGTATGCATGCTATTGATCAGATAGGAACTGTAAATTTTTGCTGGCCAAAGAAACATTGCAGATATTTCACATCTCTTTTATAACTTTTCGTTAATTCAGAGATAGAAATGGAACCCTTTCCCACCTCTGTTTCTGGGGAAATCAACCAGTTACAACGATTAATAGTACTTACTCCAATGCAAAACTAGGTTTTTTTTCCAGGTATGCATTTTTTTTTAAAGGTGGTCTTCTTACATTCACATAGAAGTTACAGTTATGTCCAGCAAAATATGTTAAGTGTATAACATTTTTAGTGGGGTCGTCTTACATTGAGCGTCACCTTCCGTTTGAATAAATATGTGTAATTATACACGACAACTGTGGAGATGTCATCTTTCTAGATGAAAAGGTTTGGCCAGAGCATTTGACTTAGTTCTCTGTTGAATGAACAAAAAAAACCTTTTCTTGTTTATCGTTAATGGGGAGTCTGAAGCTGCAGGATAAGTTAGAAGTACTAGGTTGGATCCAGTGCAGTATTTCAATGGGCTCAAGGACTTCGGCCCACACAGTGTTATGCAGTCCATTGTTTTACCATTAAAGTTGGTTGTAGGGAGGTCTGCTGCTATTTTTTTAAACGTATACAGGCACATCACAGAGCCCAGCATTCAACTCTGCGCCGCCTGCCACCTCCGAGACCCAGCTAGCCAGCAGGTAAGTGAGGGGGAGAGGGAGGGGGAAAGGGAGATCCCCCCTAGTTTCCCCCCTATCACCGCCTTTTTTTGGGATAACCCCCCAAAAAAACACCAAAAAGGATTTTTTTTTGTTTTTTTCTGGTTCTGCTTTGCTTTCTCTCTTCTGTCCCCTGGCAATTGCTTTGTAGTCTGAAGAGTTCTAAGCTGTCTAGCCTCAACTCATATCCAAGTTTTCTCTTTCTATAATCACATTGTTACTGCTGTTACCAAGATCATGCGGTCTTTATGACTATGCTCCTTAAATGTGAAAGAACAATGTGAGTCCAGAAAGTATCATAAGATCCCTTGCAAGTAAGAGATAAAACAAATAAGGCAATTAATTATATATGTTTAAAAGTATAATACACCAAAAAAATAGTAGTACATCCCACAAATTATATTTTATTTTCTTCTCCACTGGTATTAATTATTCAGTGGAGAATGCTGGACTTTGACCAGAGAACTTGGTTTCAAACCCCTAGTCAACCACAAAGCTCTATAGAAGATGACCTGAGGCCATTCATACTCTCTCAGCCTGATGTACTTGAGAGGGTTGTTGTAAGGTTAAATGGGGAGGGAAGAACCGTGTCTGCTGCCCTGCCAATCCTGGAGGAATTCAGTATAGGAATAGCTGTAAATAATGCCAATGAAGTTATGGCTATATATTTACAGTATGTGGTAATATAACCACCAACACCTCATATTACCAACAGACACATGTATTTATTTCTTTTACATATAGAAAGAGCTTTATTTATTGTATCATATAGGAAGAACTGAGGAAGAATCGGGCCCTGTGCCTTGAAACGATCGTTTTCTCCTTCAACCAATCAGCTGCTGCAAAAGAAAAGAAATACATCATAAAGGACATTTTAATTATATTGAATTAGTGCAATACTTACCTTTTATAGGAATTGCTGAGAAATTGTTGTTGTTGTTTAAAATTCTATATGTAAAAGAAATAAATACATGTGTCTGTTGGTAATATGAGGTGTTGGTGGTTATATTACCACATACTATAAATATATAGCCATAACTTCATTGGCATTATTTACAGCTATTCCTATACTGAATTTCTCATCTTATGATAAATGTATAGAGGTGTCTGATTTGTTTTCCAATCCTGGAGGAATGGCAGGATTAAGTCACTGTGTGAACAGACTGCTGGACTTGATGGATCTTGGTCTGGTCCAGCAGTCTTTCTTATGTTCTTAAGAGTTTAGTGTTGCCAGTAAGTAATCCAAAGGAGACCCATCTGGCATAGTGGACATAAACAAGTGGGTTTACCCTTTTGTCAAATATAGCAATAAAATATTCCTCTCAGTGTTGTTTGCAGAGGCACTTCAAAGGAGAGTGAACTACTTCTATACCTCTGCCTTGGGTTCAATTTGACAAGTAGCAGCTATCACGAATGCCAACAGGCTCTATCTGCCACAGGCACAGTTGCAGTTTTCTGGTACTTGTCCCTAGTAAATTACTTGGGCTTACTTCTGAGTAAACCTGCATAGGACTGTGCTGTTGAGATGGTAGAATGCACTGTACAGACAGTAAGGAGAAAGATCCCATTTTTGAAAGCTTCTCTTGTGGAAAGCTTTCTAATCTAGCCTACTCACTTTGTCCCTGATATGTAGTTGTTCTATGCGGACATCTTTAACTTGCTCGGATGCATTCAAAATGTCATTTCTTACCTGTTAAGAACATAAGAAAAGCCATGCTGGATCAGACTGAGGTCCATCAAGTCCAGTAGTCTGTTCACACAGTTGCCAAACAGATGCCTCTAGGAAGCCACAAACAAGACGACTGCAGCAGCACCATCCTGCCTGTGTTCCACCACACCCAAAATAATAGGCATGCTCCTCTGATACTAGAGAGAATAGGTAGGCAGTATGACTAGTATCCATTCTAACTAATAGCCATGAATACCTCTCTCCTCCATGAACATGTCCACTCCCCTCTTAAAGCTTTCCAAGGTTGGTGGGCCAGCACCACAACCTGTTGCTTACAGTGCTACAGCTCATCTTACCCCCTCAGGATTCTGTCACTTCATTCTGCTGCATTTGTAGACTAGGCGTGATTGGGGTAATGTGAGGCAATAATGAAAATGCTATCTGTAGCATTAATTCTGTAGCATTAAACAACCCATTTACATATGCAAGTCACCACTGGTTGTTGCAGTCATCAAGAGATGCAGGCATGAACCCTCCCCTAGTTATTACCATAAATAGGTCCAAATTCTGGACTAAATATGTGGGCTCCAGTGTGAGTATGAACAGCCAATGGTGAGTGGAACTGACCTGCCAGCCAATCAAGATGAAGCAACACTCCCTTTCAATTCTGTGGGAAGAATGGGAAAAGCCCCACTGCCTTGCTTCTCTTCAGCCTAAGCAAGCAAGAAAGTCTTTATTAGGTGACCTTGTGAATATCCTGAACTGACACAATGTCTATTACTTCTCTAATGTAGTTCATTTTTCTTTCCTCCCCCTTTAGCTTCTGATGCACATTGCGCAGATATTTTCAGTGATTTTTTGCTATACCTCACAGCTATTTTTACAAATGGTTATGTTTTCAAAGGGTTTGTGGATTCTTTAGTTTTCCGTAGAAAGGAAGCATAATTTTTTAATGAGGAATGAGCCCTGGGATATTTGTATTCCGATGTGGCCATCAGCCAAATCCTCCTTCATTTGTATATTAGGGCCTCTTCTGTGCTGTAAGATAAAACTTCCTTTTCCCTACACCCCTATCCTGTCTGCTTAGACTAGCTTCTCAGATCACAGCTCCCACATGTCAGCTGCTGAAAACTGGTCTATGTAGGGGGGCTCCATGCAGAGGCCATAATGTTTGTAAATTTCAGACCGTTATGTGCTACTTTAATTGTACAAGGGGTATCCAAGCCAATTTTTTAATGCTTGTACTGGCTGCTGCCATTGATGCATCAACCGTCTCTGTACAATTGTGCCAATGCATGGAGTTAGAGCTTTGCAAATGCTACGGCCCCCGTGAAGAACACACAGCGCATGAAGCTGTTTTTGATCGCCTCCATATGCAGGTTGTAAAGTGTGAAGCAGCCATTAAGATATATAGACTTTGGGAGAAGGTGTTTTAATGTGCATTTGAATATCAGCTACCATAGAGGAATTCTAGTCTTCTCATTATTTTTTTACTGTGGGTACTTCCTTTAGTCCGTACGGAGTTAGGTGAGGTAAATGGAAGCCAGTATGACTCTTAACAGCTGGTTTACCCAATCTTCCAGCACAGCCACTGAAGGTTTTCTTGTGGGAGAGCTTTCAAATAAGCGATTCCCCTTAGGAAAAACAGACATAATATATTGTTCCTTGAGAAGACTGCATCACTGCAGCCTGTGAGTATTTGAAATGATTCAACCAGCAGAGGGATTGATAGATTACTTAGGGGTCTGGTAGCTAGTGTGTGTGTGTGTGTGTGTGTGTGGGGATATTCTGCTGTGGTCTAAGTTCCGTGTCATCATGGTAACACAAGCAATTGCCAATGATGTGTTTTAATTGGTTGGGATGTCTATGCCTCCAGTAGAGCTACTAAAGACTAACTGTACAATCCAGGTGAACAAATAGTCTGCTGCATACTCTACCATTATGATATAGACCCTGACCATGTAGAAACCAGCGTGATTTAAAAATGGGTTTAGTATGTACATAAATCTAGTTCTCTGTGATGGGATGGAGTTGAGAGGTGACCAAACAAGGTCAGAGGTGGGAGTGGCATCTCCTAAGCATTCCAAACAATGACTGTTACAAAATAAAATGCTGTATGCCAGGTTTTCCCGAAGTAGACTCTGGGCGCTCCCAAGAGTATTCCAGGAGGTCCAAGAGCCTTTTGTAAGGACACTGGACATTGTCAGGTCTGTATCTCAGTTGGTTTCATTTTCCCACCGACTAGCCTTCAAGGATTGTTTTGCATATTTAGACTCTTTGAAGCCGACAGTAATCCGTGAGAACCACAACGCCGTTGTGCTGTTTGTAATTTGTAATCTCTTGAAGCTGTACTGTGCTATAGAGTGCTTTTTTCACTGCTTTTATATTATCAAGTGCAAGCTAGTTTGCCCCATTGCTGTCTTAGTTTCCCTGTGCGCTGCTAACCTTTGTGACCAGTAAAACCAGCTTCTTTGGACAACTCGTCTCCTGTTGTGGTTTGTGGTTCTCGTTAGGCCAAGTGCTCACAGATGAGCACTTCTCACACTTATCCATTTAATGTGAAAATTGAACCCTTTCCGGGGTTTTTGGAATGGGGGCAGGGACTCCCCACCTCAAAGGAAGGGGACAAAATTGGCTCTCTCCTAACTTAAAAGGTGGGAGCTCATAGAGTTTATGTAGTTACCTAATTTCTAGATCATCTAAGAGCACTAGCCAGGAAATACAATAATTAGTTGCCAGGACCCATTAGCTCTACCATTAGAATGCTAATTGACTGAGTGGTACCAAGGAGGCAGACCTAATAAGTATGGTTGCCAGGCAACTGAACCTGACAACCAATGGGAGAAAGTGAGGTCTTAGCTGTGCTTAGTTGGCTATTCTAATGAGGAGAAAAAGAAGAGGAGGAGGAAGAAGAATAGGAGGAGGAGGAGGAGCTGGTTTTTATACCATGCTTTTCTCTACCTTTAAGGAGTCTCACAGCGGTTTACAATCCCCTTCCCTTTCCCTCCCCACAACAGGCACCTCATGAGGTAGGTGGAGCTGAGAGAGTTCTGAGAGAAATGTGACTGGCCCAAGGTTACCCAGCAGGCTTCACGTGGAGGAGTGGGGAATCTCACCTGGTTCTCCAGATTAGAGTCCACTGCTCATGTGGAGGAGTGGGGACTCAAACCCACGTCTCCAAATTAGAGTCCTCTGCTCTTAACCGCTACACCATACTGTTGAGTAGGCAACACCTTGGGAAGGAGACTGACCCACTGATGGGACAACTGCATGTCTCCTGTCACCTCAAGGGCTTGCACATCTGGGCATCCAATTCAGCCTGTCAATGTAATTTTGTCAGCAAATGCCATCCTTCTGAGTGCAAAAACTAATTACTATCAAGCTTCCAGATAGGGTTGTCAGGTACCTACTGTCAACCAGTTTAGGGGAAGGGCTTAAAGGTAAAGGTCCCCTGTGCAAGCACTGGGTCATTCCTGACCCATGGGGTGACGTCACATCCCGACGTTTCCAAGGCAGACTTTGTTTACTGGGTGGTTTGCCAGTGCCTTCCCCAGTCATCTTCCCTTTACCCCCAGCAAGCTGGGTACTCATTTCACCGACCTCGGAAGGATGGAAGGCTGAGTCAACCTTGAGCCGGCTACCTGAAACCGACTTCCGTCGGGATCAAACTCAGATCGTGAGCAGAGCTTTTGACTGCAGTACTGCAGCTTAACACTCTGCGCCTGTGAGGGTTCCCAACCCCCCTGTGCAGTTTCCATAAAATCACTTGCTCAGACGATCATTCAGAAACAAGGAAGTTTATTAGAAGCTACAGGAGACTAGGCCCTTACAGGATCAAAGTTGCAAGTGCTTTCTATTTCCCAAAGACAGCAATATAATCCATTCTACACAGCAGATGACCGTTACATGTTTTGAGAACCCGAGATAATCGTGTCTAGCACAGGAACATCAAAAGGTCTCAAGCTCGTTACTGCAATCTACAATCTACAAACGCCAAGGCCAGAGAAAGCAGGGGGGAGCTGTAGCAAGCGAGGGAAGCTGGGAGGGACATTCCAGCCTGGGGCCTGCTGGAGCTGACAGTTGCAACAGCCTGAACCAAAGTTAGCAAAAGGGCCGCTCGGCTGCTTTTACGAGCCAAAGCGGAAACACACAGGAACGAAGCATACAGATCCTCACATTCTGCCCCCTTAAGGCCCCCCCTCCTCCTAACTCAGCTGGACGGGGCTTGTCAGGGTAGGCGGAGTGGAACTTCTGTACCAGGCGTGGGGCAGCAACATGGGGAGCTGCTACCCACTCATCCTGAGCGGGACTGAGATGTTTCCAGCGAATCAAATAAAACAGCTTCCCCTTTCTCAGTTTAGAATCCAACACTTTAGAAACCTCAAGATATGTCTCCCCCCCTACAACCGTGGGAATCTCGGGTTTGGGAGGAGGATGGAACTGAGGAGCTGCCACGTATGGTTTGAACAAACTAATATGGAACACCGGATGCACTCCTCGCAGAGACTTGGGGAGTTCCAATTCCACAGTGACGTCGTTGATGACCCGGGTAATGGGGAAAGGACCCACATATTTGTCGCCGAGCTTTTTACAAGGCCGAAGGGACCGTAGGTTTTTGGTGGAGAGATATACCTGCTCCCCCACCCTGAGTTCCCACCCCGGGGACCGATGTTTATCGGCCTGGTCTTTGTATTTGCGCTTGGCTCGTTCCAGATTCTTCTGAAGCCAAGGCCAAGTAGTCTGCACCACTTGTGCCCAATCCTGGACCTCCTGTATTCCTTCGAGTTCAGGAGGGGTGGTAGGGGAACCAAAGGGACCGAATTCCCTACCATACACCACCTGAAACGGACTGAAACCTGTTAAGGAATGGGGGGCATTATTATAGGCATATTCAGCAAAAGGCAACAGGTCTACCCAATTGTCCTGGTGGTAGTTAACGTAACACCTCAGGTAACACTCTACCACAGCATTTACGCGTTCGGTTTGGCCATCAGTCTGAGGGTGGTAGGCTGAAGAAAGACCCTGTTCTTCCACCCCCATGACTTTCAAGAAAGCCCTCCAGAATTTGACAACAAATTGAGCCCCTCTGTCGGAGAGGACCTTCCGTGGGACCGAATGATGTTTTACCACGTGATTCATAAACAACCTTGCCAGTTTTTGAGCCGAGGGTAATCCTGCACAAGGCACAAAGTGAACCTGTTTCGAAAATAAATCCGTTATCACCCACAGTACAGTTTTACCCCAGCTTGGGGGTAGGTCAGTAATAAAGTCCATAGCAATAACTTCCCAAGGCATGGTTGGAGTCTCCAAAGGTTTCAGGAGACCAGGGGTCTTTCCCATTCGTCTCTTGGCGGTGGCCCCTCAGGCCGAGGCTGTTCGACCCCAACTCCCCAGCGAGTACTCCCAGTACGCTGACGTGTTTGATGTGCGGGAATGTGATGAATTGCCTCCTCACCGAGAAACTGACTGCGCTATTGAAGTGGTGGGGGATGGCAAGTTGTCCAAAGGAAAAATTTATCCCATGAGTCCCAATGAAAAGGGCCGCTCGGCTGCTTTTACGAGCCAAAGCGGAAACACACAGGAACGAAGCATACAGATCCTCACATTGTGAGGATCTGTATGCTTCGTTCCTGTGTGTTTCCGCTTTGGCTCGTAAAAGCAGCCGAGCGGCCCTTTTGCTAACTTTGGTTCAGGCTGTTGCAACTGTCAGCTCCAGCAGGCCTCAGGCTGGAATGTCCCTCCCCGCTTCCCTCGCTTGCTACAGCTCCCCCCTGCTTTCTCTGGCCTTGGCGTTTGTAGATTGTAGATTGCAATAACGAGCTTCTTGAGACCTTTTGATGTTCCTGTGCTAGACACGATTATCTCGGGTTCTCAAAACATGTAACGGGCATCTGCTGTGTAGAATGGATTGTATTGCTGTCTTTGGGAAATAGAAAGGACTTGCAACTTAATGTGAGGGTTCCCAACCCCCCTGTGCAGTTTCCATAAAATCACTTGCTCAGACGATCATTCAGAAACAAGGAAGTTTATTAGAAGCTACAGGAGACTAGGCCCTTACAGGATCAAAGTTGCAAGTGCTTTCTATTTCCCAAAGACAGCAATATAATCCATTCTACACAGCAGATGACCGTTACATGTTTTGAGAACCCGAGATAATCGTGTCTAGCACAGGAACATCAAAAGGTCTCAAGAAGCTCGTTACTGCAATCTACAATCTACAAACGCCAAGGCCAGAGAAAGCAGGGGGGAGCTGTAGCAAGCGAGGGAAGCGGGGAGGGACATTCCAGCCTGGGGCCTGCTGGAGCTGACAGTTGCAACAGCCTGAACCAAAGTTAGCAAAAGGGCCGCTCAGCTGCTTTTACGAGCCAAAGCGGAAACACACAGGAACGAAGCATACAGATCCTCACAGCGCCACGGGGCTCCTGGGGAAGGGCTTACCAGCAGGAAAACTTGGCCTAGGCCTGCGTCACCAGTGATGTCACTTCCAGAGAAATTATGTCATCATGCTGCCAGCAATGCTGTGATCTTTGGGCAAAAACTCTATGGTAGCAGTCTTTTTTACTGTGCAGGTTTTGCCCAAATACCAGATCATCCCTGTGTCGCTGACAATGGGAGGACATCATTTCTGCTGTGCACCAGAAATGACATTGCCACATTTCTGGCAATGCAGGCCTAGGCCTAGTTTTCCCCTCTGTAAGTTCCCTGCTGGCCAGCTGATCAGCACTGGGGGAAGGGCCACAGAGTGAGGGTTCCCTACCCACAGAAGGGGCCTGGCAACCCTACCTCCAGGCTAACTTGATAACTTTTCCTGACTTTTCCTGAATGTCTTCTTCCAGCCTGCCTTAGGCATGAGTGAGTGAAGCCTCCACCATGCCAGCCCTCTAGTCCACCCAGGATATTTCCCTGCCTGGATGCAATCCCATTTGTTGCCTTTCTAGGAGGATAATCCAATCTGAGTCAGGAAATCCACAGATACTCATCCTGGACTCACCCCAAATTTTTATACTTTACAATCATTTATTTGATATTCCTTTGTGCTGTCTCCAACTGTTGCTTCTCTGGCAGCCAAATCTCACCCCCTCCACTTGGTCAGAGGCTGCCAACTTTAGAACTTCCGGAGGTTCCCTTGCCACAAAAGAATGTCCTTCAGCTGCCTTTCCTTTTATTATTTTCTCTTGTTTCCTCTTGTTTTTGAAGGGGTGAGCTCTGCCTAAGTCCCCTACTCTTCTACCATATCCCTCTGTAGTGTAAGTATTGCTCTCTGGATTTCTGGATAGGGTTGCCAACCCTCAGACTGCACCTTATCACAACCTCCTGCCGTTACCGTCGGCCATTTTAAGTGTGGCGACTGCAGCGCTTGTGTGCAGGCGCTGCAGGTCAAAGAATTTAGGGACGAGCAAACGGGCTTTAAGTTTACTTTATGAAATTTTACCAATTGTAACAGCAAATATGTTATTTATATCGTCAGATGCCCATGTGGTCTCCCCTATGTGGGTAAGACAAAGAGACCCATTAAAGTCAGAATTCAAGAACACAGGTCCAGAATCCGGAACCGCAATTTGGAGGCGCCATTAACTGCCCACTATCTAGAAAAAAGGCACAAAGATTCGGAGATGCAATTCTTTGTTGTATGGCAGTACAAGGGCAGGTCCTTTTCTACTGTGGATATTGACCGTTTGATGTCTCAGCAAGAGTCCCGCTTTATATTTATGTTTAATTCCCTTATTCCTAATGGATTAAACACTTATATGGATTTATCTAGCTATTTATAATAAAATCAATTTGGTTCATTGCACGAGGCACTTTAAAGTGGCTGGGCTACAACTTTAAGGGTATTACGGTAATGAGTTCGCTTGCTCTGAGACCCTATTTAATGACGTGGCTCACTGAATGTATTAGGCGTCTTACTTCTGTCGTCCTAAGAAAAAGGAAAGGCACACTCCTTCAAACTTTGAATGGTATGCTGTTTTAATTATGCAATTATTCATTCTTATGTATTCTTATTTATTCTATTTATTGGTATTTTACAACGGATGGCCTGTTATAGGACTATGCATTTTTTCACAGAATGTTGCACGGAACAATCTAAAGGCTTGAGAAAGTCTATACGAAATGGAATTTTACCAGACTTCCATTGCCATTCAACTCATGGTTCCTGGTGCTGTATGATGTGACTGTATTATATACCACAGACTACGAACTGAATTTAGCTGAGCTCTGCCAGCATAAGCTACAATTTGTATTTGTCTTGGAACTTTGTTCTAATGTTATATTTGTTGTGTTAGAAGTGGTTCTGTTTCTAATGTTCTAATACATTATTCTCACTGCAAGTTTTGCATTGTTATTTTCCTGAATTGGATATTTTTGTTTAAGTGCTATATTTTGAATTCCAACCTCCAGGTAGTAGCTGGAGATCTCCTGCTATTACAACTGATCTCCAGCCAATCAAGATCAGTTCACCTGGAGAAAATGGCCGCTTTGGCAATTGGACTTTATGCCATTAAAGTCCCACCCCACCCTCCTCAGGCTCTGCACCAAAAACCTGATTCCCCCTCTTACTCCCCCGCCCTTTAACTGACACTCAGGACCTAAGTAAATGATCCTTGGGTCCGCCCCATGTTCTGTTGACCAGACCCACACAGGGGGGTCCATGCTTAGAACTTAATTCCTGGATGTTCAGAAACCCAATTTGTATTTTTGACCATAGGGAGAGAGGGGGCTTACACCTTCTCCTCTGCATCCTCTTCCTGACATGTAATGGCCCCGGAGGGGCTGTTTGCCCCAATGGGTAGGGTTGCCAGGTCCCTCTTCGCCACCGGTGGGAGGTTTTTGGGGTGAAGCCTGAGAAGGGCAGGGTTTGGGAAGGAGAGGGACTTCAAAGCCATAGGGTCCAATTGCCAAAGTGGCCATTTCCTCCAGGTGAAATGATCTCTATTGGCTGGAGATTAGTTGAAATAGCAGGAGATCTCCAGCTAGTACCTGAAGGTTGGCAACCCTTGTAAACTGATGGGCTACATTACTGATGAGCTACACATAAGTTTCCCCAATGAGGCAAATAGTTTGGGAAAGGTGACACAAGGGGAGGTGTAAGCCCCCTATCCCTGTGTGACACAGCTGTGATGCAAATTGGGTCCCCACACACCTGGGAATTAAGTTTCAAGCACAGACTTCCCAGTACACATCTGGCCAATGGGATCCAGGAAAGACATGGACAAGATATTGTATGATTAGACTCTTAGCTGTTCTCATTCTGCCCTTCTGGAATATTTTTAGTGTTCGTCAGGCTGTATTTGAGGATTTTCTCCCACCTTTATTTTTTTGGATAATTTGCAAAGTCATATTTTTCTATATAACTGTGGTGCCTGCCAACTATGTAAAGATCCCCACCTTCTCTGTGGGGTGGATACAGTTTTCATCAGTTTACTATTAGCCAGTTTACTAATAGGTAGAATAATAAACATGAAACACAAAGAAGGGTTTAAAGTCATGATCCAAATGTTCTTAATGTGTAACAATGAGGCAAAATTTGCAGTTTTGTAGCAAATAAACTTAGTTTATTGTGCCATGAGCCTCTATACCATCCTCCTCACACACATGTTTTCCTTCAATCTGTCTGGGCCAATTATAACTTGTATTTTATGAACTACTCTGGCAGGAGCATTTGGGAAAGGAAGTGTTTTTGTCCTCTCTGCACTGCAATGATTCATGCCTCATTAATCTGCAGTAAAACTCTTGGCATACGTTTTAAGACAGCCCTTCTGTCAAAGAGATGATTGCTTTGGTTTTGAATCCAGTGGGGATTGGAGATCTTCTGTTTTGTTTAAATTCTTGCTTTTAATAACACAGTTTCGAACATCGGACATACTGTTACGAGTCTGTAGGACAGGAGAAGCTATAAAGCCTGCTGGTTTTATCACACAGTTCCAAAGAAGAGCAGGGAGTGAAGCAGGGTGGACTGAGAAGGCCTTCCTGAGGTGGCATAAGTTATGGAATAGCCATAATCACAAACATCCTCCTCATTTCTTTGATAATTTAAGAGGAGAAATGGTGACCATGTTCTCTAATCCAGTTCAAAATGCATGCCTGTGTTTCTGTATTTCCACCCCCCTCCTTCCAGTTGGTGGTTTATTGGCACAACTCTCTAGAACCATGAGGAGCAGTTAAAACGTTTAGTGCTGTTTAGCTTGGAAAGAAGGCTGCTGAGGGGAGACATGATAGAGGTCTATAAAATTATGCATGGTTTGGAGAGAGTGGACAGGGAGACGTTTTTCTCCCTCTCCCATAATACTAGAATGCGGGGTCATCTGCTGAAGCTGGAGGGTGAGAGATAAAAGGAAGTATGTGGCCCCAGGATGTGGTGATGGCTGCCAACTTGGAAGGCTTTAAGAGGGGAGTGGACATGTTCATGGAGGAAAGGGGTATTCATGGCTACTAGTTAAAATGGATACTAGTCATGATGCATACCTATTTTCTCCAGGATCAGAGGAGCATGCCTATTATCTTAGGTGCTGTGGAACACAGGCAGGATGGTGCTGCTGCAGTCATCTTGTCTGGGGGCTTCCTAGAGGCACCTGGTTGGCCACTGAGTGAACAGACTGCTGGACTTGATGGGCCTTGGTCTGATCCAGCAGGGCCTTTCTTATGTTCTAACTGATCATTCTGTTAGAGCAGCATAGCAGCCAAGTCTGCAGCTGATACCAAATTATTCAGGATGGTGAAAACAAAGGCAGATTGTGAAGATCTACAAGAGGATCTCTCTAAATTGGGTGATTGGGCAACAACGTGACAAATGAAATTCAACATGGGTAAGGTGCCCTGACCTGGATGGCCCAGCCTAGCCCAATTTCATCAGATTTCAGAGGCTAAGCAAGAAATACCACCAAGAAATACCAGGGTCACTATGCAGAGGCAGGCAGTGACAAACCACCTCTGAATGTCTCTTGCCATTTCGGCTTGGGAACGCACCTTTTTTATTTTTTTTATTTTCTTGAGTTACGCCAGCGCTGTATCTCCCGGGCAACCCTATGAGGGTTGCATGGTTTTTTTGCACCAGGTACAGGTTTTGGCACTGCCGAAACCTCCTTAGGAGGCAACGCCGCTGGGTTGCCTCCTAAGCCCGGTGCAGGCATTCCTTTCAGGAATGCGCTTTTAGAATCCTACTGAAGTCTATTCAGTGGGACTTTCTCCCAGAAAAGCATTCTTATGACTGTAAGGCAGTCACAGTCATACTTACTTGGGAGTAGGCAGCATACAACTGAGTGGGATTTGCTGAGTAAGGACAGATAGGAGCATGCCGCACATCTTCACACATTTGTTCTTTATCTCAACATGCAAAAGTGCAGCAATAATATTTGTAGAGCTATGATTCGCGCTATATTTCTGAATTATTGATTCTGGGATACCGCCTAGCTTCCCATAGACCTGAGCACCCTGTCTTTATGGCATTCCATAATTTTCAAGCATTAAATGATACCATGTAACGAACAACTGGACATAGTATTGAACTTTTATATGAAGATGTTACATGAACTCCTTCATCAAAATCCGTCTTTCCTTTCTTATAGTCCCCACACCCCAATTACGGGCAAAAGATTTAGTGGTATGAATTTCATGTTTAAAATCTAAAACAGAGTGATGCATTAAATCCTTAACACAGGTTGGGAGGGGTAGGTTAACCTGCCTTTTTAGAGTGAGCAATAAGTTTCAAAAAGTCTAAGAGGAGGGTTTTTTTTTTTTAATTTGCAAGGCTCATAAATAGAGGGACCTCACTCCTGTTGGTTCAGTCATGAATCTGGAATTGAGCTTCAGTCTCCTGAGCTTGTTGATACATATATCAAAGGCGGGCTTGGAAGTAAAAGTTTATCGCTGAAGTCAAGCTCAGTTAATTGCTAACCAATGAGCTGAATCCTAAGTACCCTGCAGCCTACTTTAATATATGAGTAATAGTGATTAATAAATAGCAAAGCTATTAATAATTTTGATTAATAATAATAGTGATTAATAAATAGCAAAGGAAGGGGATTTTTTTTAAAATAGCCTGATAAAACATGTGGAAATGGTGCAGATGGAAGTTTTCTACAGAAATTATTATAATCTGCCATTTGCACTACTTAGGTAAGTGTCTATAGGAGACTACTTATCTTTTCTCATATCTCCTGTGTGGTGTAGTGGTCATATTAGGATTTGGGAGACCCAGGTTCAAATCCCCCATTCTGCCATGGAAACTTTCTGGGTAACCTTGGTCCAGTCACACACTTTCTGCCTAACTACCTCACAGTGCTGTTGTGAGGATGAAATGGAACCAAGGAGAATGGACTAAGCTGCTTTGGGTCCCTATTAGGGAGAAAGGTGGGGTATAAATGAAATAAGTAAATAAATGTTTATGCCCTACCAAAACATAACAAGGTGGTCAGTGTGACATTGGTAGAGGCCCTGAAGTTGTCTCAGCAGGCCAAGGTAAGTGTAAGCAATCTCAGTACCCCATCTGCTTCTCTCCACAGTTATGTCTTCTTATAATAAGTATTTTCAATCCATGTTTTTGTCTCTCTGTGCTGCTTATAAAGCAAAAATCTTTTACCACATGGAGGTCCTCGGTCTAGACTATACCGTAGAATGATCCGCAAAGAGCTTTGCAGTTATGGTTTTGAGTTCTCTCTGCCAAACATGTTCCCATTTGTGGGGTTGCCAACCTCCAGGTATTAGCTGGAGATCTGCTATTACAACTGATCTCCAGCCGACAGAGATTAGTTCACCTGGAGAAAATCGCCGCTTTGGCAATTGAACTCTATGACATTGAAGTCTCTCCCCTCCCCAAACCCTGCCCTCTTTAGGCTGCACCCCAAAAACCTCCCACTGGTGGCGAAGAGGGACCTGGCAACCCTACCCATTTGCCAAGCACAAACACAGGGAAAGAAACATGGCCATTCTAGCCATAGCACTCACCTATTTATTTATGTACTAACTTATTTATTTAATTATATTACCATCCCACCCTTTCCTGACCAAAGCCAGGCTCAGGACAGCTGACAGCATGAATAAATACAATTTTAAATATAAATACCATATAAAAGTCAATTAAAATATGATCACAACGTTTAAAACTAACAATCGTGTCCGGGTCATGGCTCTCTCAGTTAATACCTTCAATTCCAGTTCTAGAGAGAAACCATGCAAATGCAGAGTAGATGAGCCGACAAAGATGTCAATCAAAGGGGCATAAATAGGGAAAAGGACAAGGGAACCAGAAGGAAAGGAGGAGGGAAAGAAAAGGAAAGAAAAGGGGGATAGGGAGGGGAAGGAATGGCACAATGCTGGTGTGCATCCCCCATTCCTCCCCCCCATTTCCTCCCACTGGTGCTTGAGGTACTGGTGGTCAATGAACCTGGTTGATAGGAGGCTTGCCAACCTTATGTCTGCATATTAGATATCTACAGTGAAAAGGGAAAGGGTGCAACCTGAGGGCCCTTCACTTCTTGCAATAGTGTTATATTTCCCTCCAGCCCCCTCCCAGTGAAAGCTGCATATTGACGACAGCTGAGGTTACTGATGATCAGGGGCTGGGAACCTATTGCTATCTGTCCACCCCCAATCATACAGAGGCACTGCTGTAAAGCAATACACATATTTATTGAATGGCATCAGGCATACTGACAGTGTTAGCCAACTGGGGTTGCCAGCTGTCTTGTTCCAACAAGGCTCCCATGTCTTTGTGTACTTCACGAACAGCCTGTAGAATCACAGATAGAAGAGTTGTTTTCCTGCAAGTCCATGAGAGGAACAACCACGCTAGCTGAATAACTGTCTGTTGAGCAGCTGGCAATGGAGCAGGAAAGGGACAGTGGGCAGCTGGAGGCACACTGGCCACAGTGGTCATGGGCCATGTTGTAGGGTTGGCAGGAGCTTGGCATTGCACTGTGGAGGGAATCCATCCTGGCTTCTTCCCCAGTTGTACTGTAACAGAGCAACAAAAGGAATCCTACAGTCGATTTTTTTTTTTAATATCAAGGAAATTATACAGATTGAGTTGAGGGGAAATAAGCAGGCACATGAGCAAGAGATACATCAGCTGTCCCAATATGACAGCACAGTTGCTTCAGGCTGTTTTTTTGCCAGCTAACTCCAGAAATTCGAAAACAGTTACTGTTTCCCTGGCCAGATTCAAACTGCAAAACTGTTTTCTGCAACCCACCTCCTGGCAGGAGAATGGGAACTGCATGCGAGGCTCTAGGAACACCATGCGGACATCAGTGCCTATTAAAAGTAGGTACCATAAGCTAAGAAAGTATACGGAAGCCCAGAGAGATGAGTCACCTCCCATTTGAACATGGCATGGCTATGACGGTTTAATTAGAAATTGCTGTGCAAACAATGTGTGGACTGGGGTGAGGTACCATTCTTTGCAAGATTGACAGTTAGGGGCTGGGGGTGGGGGAAAGCTGGACTGAGTTTTTCAAGACCCTTTCCCTCTTTGCAGATTATAACCGCGATTCTTAGAAAAAGCATCCAGAATGTTTGGGCTAAAATCTGATTATAGAGAATTTGGTGGAGGAGTGTATGTTTAAATTTCCTTGGGAGTCAAGGATTTCTGTCTTGAAGTCTTCAAGTGGTACCTTTCATAGCATGCAGTCTTGATAATTAAAAACACTTAATTGGTATAGCCTCAGAAGTAAAAGTGGCTTACCGCATGGTGTCAGCCTGAAGAGAATTTTCATGCCATGCTTCAGGATGAAAACTTGACAATGTCTTGACAAAAGATCTTCAGGCATTCCTCAGAGGGGAGCCTTGCAACAAGCCTTATCCTCCCAAGATAAAAAGGTGTTATCCCAATTATATGTGAGAAAAGACAGGCTGAGGGGTAGAGCCGACCACTATATTATGAACTCTATGTGAAGCTCCCGTTGAAAATTACTCAGAAGCTACAGTGAGCTGCCAGAATGTGACAGCTCACCTCTTGACATGTGCTAAGGAGATATTATATTCAGTAGGTTCTTAGGAAATTGGGGAAGGTACTAGTTAGCTTCTAGGCCCCAATTAGGGTGCTAGTTTTGGCAGGACCACATTATGATACTGGGTAGACCCTGAGCCCAGTATAAACTAGAGGAAGAAGAGTTTTGGGTCCCATTTGGGGAGAAAGGTGGGATATAAATAACATAAATAAATTCTGCCTGTTATAATTGTAGTTATGCTAGTATTTTATAGTTATAAAAAATAGTATGAAGAGTCTTCTAGCTTCGGAGCAATCAGAGGGAAGGAAGGACAGATACCCCTCTGAAGACATAGCTAGCTAGTGCCAGCACAGATACTTTCCCTTCTTAGGTAAAGTGAGAGAAGGAAGAGAGATTAACCCTCACTGCTCGGCAGGCAAGCTGGTAAATCCTAACCAGATGGGAACAGCAGTGGCTGCTGGTGGTAGAAAAAAATGGAGGTTGGTGAGAGGCCCAGAACACAGAACTGGGGCTCTTCCCCAAACCCTCCTGCCAAAGCTGAGGAGAGAGCCATCAGTTGCTTAGAACAAAAATGTCCTGCCTTTTAATTGAAGCTTAATCTGCCTTCAAATTAAGGTTTTCTACTCAACTTCTAACATCCAAGGGGGCTGTTACATAGATTAAAGGAAGATAATTACAGAGGGATGTGGGGAAGACATATAGATAGTAAACTGGTACTGCTTGACCTTCCACCATCAGTTCTTAACAACTTGACCTTACTAATTTAAGTGCTTCAGAGAAGTTTAAGGATGAGAAATCTTATGTTAGCACCACATTCCATGCTAGGCGCGTATGTTCTACCCTTGCATTGGGGATTCCCCTGCCTGAGACCGTGCCCTCTTATGTGAGCTTGCTGACAATCCCAGGCCATAGACGTGCCTTTATGCTTGCTAGACTAAATGCTTATCCAACTGCAGAGATGTCAGGTCGTTTTGTGAAAATTCCCTACTCAGATCGAGTTTGCGAATGTAAATCTGGAGATATTGGGACTCTACACCATCTCTTATTGTTTTGTCAGCACTGGTCAGCTCCTTGGTTGCGTTGGATCACCCCAATATTGTCTAAATACAAACTTCCCTTGGAGTCCTAGGTGATATCCCACATAATGGGAGATATTCACCCTATCACTAGTTCTGTTGCAAGATTTTTGGCGGAGGTGATGTCGCTCAAACGTCAAAATAAAATAAGCATGTAAACTGCAAGTTGAATGTTGAAACAAATTTTGTGATTTGAATGATTTCAGTTCAATGAGGCTGGTTATGGGGGAATATATTGTTATGGTATTAGTGATGCTATGTTTAATAATTGTTTTTTACTGTGTTTTAACCTTAAGTATATGTTAGGTATTGTAAATTGATTATTTGGTGTTGTATTATGTATTATTGTTATGGTTAAGCTTTGACCTTTGGTCAAAGGAGCTAGTAAATAAATGGAAATAATTGAAGCTTAAGAGGACATTATTTACCTCCATGTAAGCTTCAACTGTCCATGTCCACATACAAAGTCTCTATTAAAAGGGCAGCATATTTTTCTCCATACAGGTTGGCAAGCCTAAAAGTAGGACTGGAGGGAGGAATCACTGGAAATCATTACTCCCTCAAGGATACTTAAGTGTAGGGTTGCCAACCTCCAGGTAATAGCAAAAGATCTCCTGCTATTACAACTGATCTCCAGCTGATAGATATCAGTTCACCTGGAGAAAATGGCCACTTTGGCAATTGGATTCTATGGGCATTGAATCCCCTCCCCTCCATAAACCCCACCCTCCTCAAGCTCCACCCCCAAAATCTCCCACCGGTGACAAAGAGGGACCTACTCAAGTGACCTGATTGAGTTTTCAGAATGTGGCTGTATACAGGTCAAGTTCTTCCTTTCTTCCTTTCTTCCTTCCTTCCTTTTTTTTTAAGAATCAGAAGTAGGAATCAATGAAGCAGTGGGAACTTTTTTTGTTATGCTTAGGGTTGCTAACCTCCAGGTGGTGGCTGGAGATCTCCCACTATTAGAACTGATCTCCAGGAGACATATATCAGTTCCCCTGGAGAAAATGGCTGCTTTGGCAACTGGACTCTAGCATTGAAGTCCCTCCCCTCTCCAAACCCTCCCCTCCTCAGGGTCCACCCCCAAAATCTCCAGGTATTTCTCAATCTGGCAGCCCTAGTTATGTTACTCCCACTCCATTTCAAAATAAAATTCAACTCCCATTCACATCCATCGGTTTTACATAGAATAAGTGCTAGATTGATTATTTTCTCATTAAGAATAACAGCTTATCATAGAAAATACTCTTTCGCTGCAAATGATTTCTTCCATTAAAGGAGAGAGAGAGAGAGAGAGAGAGAGAACAGCAGAAATATCTCAGGTTACAGCAACCACTTTTTATTCTTTTCTCTAGGAACAATCTGCAGATAGGCTTCACTGAGCATATTAAAATCCTCTCCTGTAATTAGAACATTAATATTCCCACTATTTCTCTGGCTTCCCACTAAGCTCTGGTTTTAATTCTCCCCCTCCAGTCACTGGGGGGAGGGGAGGGAATCAAGATGAAGATCTGTATGCAAGGCAAATAATCATATATAGGCCCAAGGGCTGCTTCATACAGGGCATGTTGCATGTTTCCTATTTCATCTCCATGGAGAAAAACAATAAGTACTCCATTGTATAAAAACTGTATAAAAAGGCTATTTTACGGCTATTTGGTAAGTCTAAAAACACTACTCCATGCTGTGGCTTCCAAAGACACATAATTGCAGAAAAACCAGACATAAGTGCAATTTTCACCCAGGAAGGTGTTCATGTTTTCCCTCTGCTGACATTATCTACGTGTAGGAGGAATCTGATCTATGAAGGGGTCTTAGTATCTAACTTGACACACTTTTTGTATATGTTCAATATTGAGGCCACATAAAGACAAATGTCACTGTGACCCACCTGAACTTACCTGCTTAGACTATTCACTCTTTTCAGCGGAATGTTCTTTTATTTTGAACTTGCCTAACACATGGATTTTAAAAGGACTATTTCAGTGTGGCAAAAAATATCTGCCGCCTCTAAATTAAAAATAAAAAGGCAATATAGATGGAGAACGTTGCATAGCAACCCTGATACTGTGAGCCAGACTGTCTTAGGTTTGTTGAATTAAATGAGGGAGCCATGGCTGAACTGTGATTCCTATTACCTTATTGGCATTGGTGAAATGTAACTTGACTCACCAGGGCTCACTGTGAATTTAGCATTCTGCCACAGAAGTGAAAAGATGGTTCTAACATGCTGGGGGTAAATGGAAGATGACTGGGGAAGGCACTGAGCCCCACTCCTGACCAAGCCCCATGCAAGGCAAGGCAGAGGGTGGTGCCTGCCTCAGCTCAGCCGGGCTGTGCACGAAAGGTTGCCAGGTGCCCGGTGGTGGCGGGAAAACCCCCGGCAACTTGCCCCTTTGCCCTCCGACCAGATGACGGTTGGCGGGCAAACATGCACGCGTGTACACACCGCTGCTGGTCACTTCTGGTTTACTACCGGAATTCCCACCTTGCGAGGGGCCTTATGGCATAAGGCCTCTTGCGAGGCGGGAAACTGGAAGTGACGTGCATCCGCGTCGGCGCACAATCCTGAGCTGTGCCTTAGAAGTCTCCCGCCGGAGGAGAGGTAGGACCTGGCAACCCTATCTGCACAAGGAGAGGAGGCACCCAGCCGAGATGAGAGAGGCAGGGCACAGCCTGGGTACATCCTCCCTGTGGGGGGGAATAAGATAATAGTAGGCTGGCTGATGGATGAGAAAAAGAGGAGATGGGGAGAGGCTATGAGGGCTTTCAAAGAAGGGAAAGAGAAAATAGTGTGGGGGGAGAGAAATTCACCCCTTGAGTCCTTATGGGTTCATATTTGTATCCTTATATATTCTAAAAGTGAAGTCTGCCAAATCTTAGGGTACTTAAATCCAGTGATTAGAGCTGTAAACAGACAAGACAGATCTTTTTACAAACATGCAAAGGCCCCAGGTTTGCAGAAATATCTGAAATTTAAAAAAATAAATAAAAATAAGGAGTCTTGGTCCTTTGCGACTGGTTACTCAGCCAAACAGAGGAACTCAAGGTTCATTACTCAAAGTAATCGTTCTGCCCATTAAAAATCAGAACACTTCAAGGAGTGCATTTTCTTCTATGAGCCAACCTGTACGCTTTGTTCATCAGGAGATATGCTTCTCTGTATTCTACCTCTGTCAAGAGGTTTGCCCATATATGGCAGGGCCTTCTCGGGGGGTGGCACTATGGAACACTTCCAGATCCCTTCCCGAGGATCCCTGCACCAAACAGGGCCTTGAATGTGTGGGCCCGGCTTGGAACGTTGGGAGGAGAGTGGGAGTCCTGCTGGGTGTCCTGTTCCCCCATCTCACCAGAGGACTCCCTTCTGAAGCTGTCAGAGGCGGTAGCTGAGTGAACAGGTATTCTGCTGCTAATAAATTGTGGTTGTCCCATTCTGTAGGCTATTTGTTCTCTTACTGGCTGCCTTTGATGGTTGCGTGATCAGTCTTGGGTTTTGTTTAAGTTCTAATTTAAAATTTTAATAACTGAAAGCCACTTTGGCTGGGTGCTTTTTCAACGAAGTGAGGTAGGAGACTTTTTAAAAAACGAACCCGATAAAATAGGAGTGTAAAATGCAGGAGGTCGTCTTACCTCAGCTTCTTACCACCAGCAAACAAATCATAACAACTGCACCCTCTCAAACCTCCACCTTTCTGTAGCCAGAAACAGATTGTATGCTCTCAACAGTACCTGAGCTAGAAGAGACAGTTAAGTATCTCCATTTCAACAGTCATTGTGGGGAGGAGAGAGAGATGTATTTAGAAAGCAACAGGGTGTTATGCTGTTGGAACTGAATAAAGATTGTTTTATAATAATCCCCATTTTCACTTGAAGCAGAACTCAACAGATGCCTTGGTGATTGCTCCATGAAAAAATATTGTAGTAAAATAAGCCTGGAAGCACAGCTGCAACAATCCAATGACACACAAAGAATTAGCCTCGCATGCAAATTGGGAGCTCTACTGCCTCTGGAGTAAACCGCCCACTCCCCTTAGCTTTCTTGTTAACTTTGTATCTTGCGAGAGGGGTGGGAATACTTGATAATTCACTTCACTCCAGGCTGGAGAGACACTGCAGAGCTGTTTTTGAGCTTTTTTTCAGAACTGTATCCTAACATTTAGCCAGAGTTTGAGTAATATTAATTGAGCTTCAAAACTCATCCAGACAATCCTTATAGAGGGGACTGACTGAAGAAGAAGAGTTGGTTTTTATATGCCGTCTTTCTCTACCTTTTAAGGAGAATCAAACAGACCTTCCCTTCCTCTCTCCACAATAGACACCTTGTGAGGTAGGTGCGACTGAGAGAGTTCTAAGAGAGATGTGACTAGCCCAAGGTCACCCAGCTGGCATCGTGTGTAGGAGTGGGGAAACCAACCCAGTTCACCAGATTAGAATCTGCTGCTTATGTGGAGGAGTGGGGAATCAAACCGGGTTCTCCAGGTTAGAGTCCACCACGCTGGCCATACTGCTAGATTCTCTCCCCGCTCTCCAGTGTTGGTGGCTTCAATCAGGTCCTCTACTGGTTCATATGGTAATACACCCAGTTAAATGCTCCCCTCCTTTTGCCCCATGTTAGCCCATGCTAAATCTTTCTTTTTCACGACATCACTAACCTACTGATGCAGGACATACTTTATAGATAAGCATTTCCTAGACTTCTCATAGCTAAGGCTCCAGGTTTTTTCTGCATTAAAATTGGAGGCATACTTTTATACCTTTATTTTAGCGTGTAATCTTATTCAGATACCAGCCAGGACATACTGAACTCACAGAGTGGAAGATCAAGATCATAATGGCAGCCTCTACCCTTGAACTCCAGGCAGGACATTCAGAAGAAGAACAGAGGTGTAAATATGGTGGCTCTGTACGTAGGGTTACCATATTCCCAGAATCCCAAACCCTGAAACTTATGGAGCCTGGTGATGTCATGGTGTGGGACTTTGTGGCTTCATACTGAATAATACTAATAGTAGTACTTCCACACGCCACTAGAAATTGTGCCATGTAGTATCTTCAATCTTCATAATCATGTGGCTTTGCAGAAATGGACTGTTTACCAAGCTAAACAACCACAACATCAACCATGTGTTAAATATATAATGTAGTTGGGCTGTAATGCCAGATAACTGGCTCCTGTCTCAGTCATCTCAAGCAATTGTCTTAAAAGAAGCCATCAAATGTGTGGGCTGGCAGTCCTGAGATTGCAAAAAGCCACCCCGAGGCTGGTAACACTCTGCTCTGTTCTGGGAACAGGTCAAAGTGCCTCAGGTTCTGCTCAAGAGTCTACTTGACACCAACACCAACCATACACACCACTGGTTAGATTTGCAAATATGATTCTCGCAAGAGCAAATAATCAACAAGCGAGCATACAGAATGCATTCTGTTACTTCGCCCACAGAATCAAGTGATGGAAAGCTACAGGGCGGCCAGTCATGCACTTCAAAAATGAAGAGCGTGCCTTGCCTTCCCCAGGATGGCAAGGAGAAAGCAAACATTCTGGCTCGCTACAGTGAATAGCACAGAAAGAAGCCTGACTTCTTGGGAGAGAGTTTCTTCCTCTCTGCATTGCTCTGAGCTCCTACTGGCTGGATAAGCAGCTGAAACTTTTCTTGGCTAAGAAGTAAACGGCAACCCTGTTCCCCACAAAGGACAGCTTGGTGGGTAGTGAGAACTGAGGTGGGAAAACAAACATGGAGGTGAATGGTAAACCCATTTCTACCCCCACCCAATAGGGTTGCCAACTGTCTGGAGAGAGAAAAAAATGTCCTATTTCTTTAATAGAGGCTTATTGTGTGGAAATGGGCAGCTGAAATTTTTCATGGCATGGAGGTAAATGTCATTTTGTAAATCACACTGCATTAAGCCTTTAAAGGGACAGTGCATTTTTTTTTGTCCAGGCTGTTTGCAGCTCTAGATCCACAACTTAGCAGCTATTGGATGTAAGATAGTGACATCTGATGTGTTTGGTGTGTTTTTTTAAATCAACCTGGCTGTTCTTTAATCTTGTCAACCTCTACACACATGTGTTAGGATTGCTTGGACCCATCCTATACCTTTAAGAGTTACACAGATATGAGAATGTCACCAGGTGCAGGTTTTTCCCAATCACATGTTGAAACAATGGGGAAGTTACATTTGCTGGAACGGTCTCTTCGATGCAGCTCTTTAATAGGGAATTTTTATTCTGTAGAAATATTGCTGTGTGGGAAGTGCAGTGAGCCTTGTTTATCACTAGAGGTCACTTCTCAAGGAAAAAATAGTTTTCTGTTTCTGCAGCGATGGTTTTCTTTTAGTTGTGTAGCATCCATAGACACGTATAAGGAGGATGCTGGTTATTCACACTTTACCTGCCTGTTCAATAAACCCTTCATCTTTTATTCCTTTCCTAATTGCATTCAGTGTCTTCTTCTTTTCTCTTTCAGTTCCAATGCAGCGATGCTGTAGTAACTTGAGAAGCTTTTTGTGTGTGTGTGTGCTGTCAAGTCACAGCTGACTTACGATGACACTCTAGGGTTTTCAAAGCAAGAGATGTTCAGAGATGGTTTGCCATTGTCTTCTGTCTCTGTGTCATGACCCTGGCCTTCCTTGGAGGTCTCCCATCCAAATACTAACCAGGGCTGACTCTGCTTAGTTTCTGAGATCTGACAAGATCAAGCTAGCCTGGGGCTAGCCAGGTCCGGGCACCAGAGAAGTTGCACCTGGTGAAATTTTCCTTTATGCCCCACTCTGAAGACACAATTACTGTCTCCATCTCTCTGGATCTGGTAACTCTGATGTTATTATGAGGAGAAAAATTACTCTCCTAAAGATTTTCATTTTGATATACATCAGATTCTTCACTCCTGGTATCATGGTGAGAGCAGACAAGCCACAATAAGTGTGGCTCTGAAAAAAATACAAGTGCCAGTCTTTGCTCTTTTTTATCATATTTATTTGCATTTATAGCTTTTATTATCTATTCAAATTTTAATGCTATGTTTGTGTATGCTGTGAACCGCCCTGAGTCCTCTGTTGAGGAGAGGGTGTGGGTTAAAAATTGAATAAATAAATAAATAAATTTGCTTCCTATAAACATGTTAGAAATGCACAGGTGTTCCAAGTGAAGTAACTACACTGCATGAACACATGAACACATGAAGCTGCCTTATACTGAATCAGACCCTTGGTCCATCAAAGTCAATATTGTCTATTCAGACCGGCAGCAGCTCTCCAGAGTCTCAGGCAGGGATCTTTCCCATCACCTACCTGCTTAGTCCCTTTAACTGGAGATGCTGGGGATTGAACCTGGGACCTTCTGCATGCCAAGCAGATGCTCTACTACTGAGCCTCAGCCCCTCCCAGTTTGCCTTGCATTGGAGAGGGGGGGTCCTGTGCCATAGATTTCTGTGGATTCCCTCTTCGAGATGAAGCATCCTGTGCTTTTTCCAAGGACCCCCCCCCCTTTCATCAGTGGTGGCTTTTTTGAAGCATAGCAGTGGAGGAAGGAATGCTTAGGTGTAAAAGGCCCAATCTATGAACATTGCTCCACACTTGAGGGACTTAATAATTCCATGTTTGGTTTAGTGGAGCCATTGCCCCTAGTGCTGCACAGAGTAATATAAGCTGCAAAAATGTCCCAGCTCCAAGGAGATCGCAATGTTAATGGTGACCCTGGACGAAACAACAAAGAGGTGAGTAAAGAAAGATACAAGGTCAGTAAAGGAAGGTTCATTTACCTTTTGGGTGTCAGTCTGTAAGATCTGTGGATAGTTAAAAAAATAAAAAGTGGTTCTTGTAGTTTGCCGAAATGCAGGTTATTATACAGTTCCATCGTTGCAATTTTCTATTTTCTTTTATGAGCTTTCATGAGGACTCTTCTTTGCTTCTTTCATGTGAGCAATTTTCTAGCATCAGCCACTGATAATCCCAGATGTGAGAAGTGACTTGATTTTCATTCAGCTTAAAGAAAGCGTTTTTCTGCTTCCCATGAGCTGCAGAAAACTATAATGAACTCTTCTGCAGATCCAAGGGAGAAGGGATGATTTGCGTTTTAAAAGCAGATTTCTAAAGGTTCATAACTGGCAGGGAAAATGTTGCATCCTAGCAAAAATGGCTGATCCATACCGGTAGAGAAGGATACGTTCGGAAGGAAGAGTGAGGGATGAAAACAAGTAAGTTAGGTGTTACATTGTTCTTATTTGGCAAACTGAAATTTGAACTTTTGTTTCTATGGGAAAGTGAGAACAAGTACCCTGCTTTCATACTAGGGCTGTCCTGTTCCCATAATTTTACCACATCCAGCAATATAAGAGTGTCTATTTCGTTGTAAAGGCAGTCTTATGTCTTGCTTAAAAACCAGTTTGCCATTGTAGGCACTTCAAATAACTTTCCTTTACTTGTTTGAATTCTAGTTTAAATATATTTGTCAAGTAGCAAAGTTTTGAGGTATCACAAAGCTTGTGATGATGCATCACATTGCAAAGGACTCGAGGGAGTACTGGTATTGTTACCTTGGGTCTGATATACCTCCAAACATCAAGACCTGTTTTTGTTCAGTACAATCCGATATAAAATACATTGAAATGATGACTCTAGTTATTCTAGCTGGGTTAATTTTGCCTGTGATGTAGATATAGGGTAATGATTGGAATAGAAACGTGTTTGATTTCTTGTGCTTACCTGACTCCATCTTCGTTGTAAAAGTTCTATATTACTGGATTGGGTAAGGAAATGCCATATGGAATGATCATGGTTTCCATTTACATGAATATTGTTTTGATTATCTGTTCCTTTGTATTTTTCTGGGAGGCCGGACAGACATTTACAGATATGGCATAGCAAGTGTTTAAACTCTTTATTTCCTTTTTATGCTAATGTGACTAACCAAAATATTTCTATTACATTTCAGGTTACGACAAAAGACATTAGTCTTTTGTCGTAACCTGAAATGTATTAGAAATATTTTGGTTGGTGTAGTTATGTGATCTCTGCTGCCTAAAATCATAAAGAATGCATGCCTATTATCTAATCTCTCATTATTTAGTTTTTTTTTATCATTCTACATATAGCTTTGGGGATCCAGCATGTATTTATGTGGCAATCCAAAGGCCTGTATTGCTCTAGACCAGTGGTTTCCAAACGTTTTGAGTCTTGGAGCACTTTTCAGGAGAGAAATTCATCACAGAGCACTAATTTTCACCTGGCACCTATATACTAAACTGAATGACAGTAGTAGTTTTCTTTCCAATCTCTTCACGGAGCGCTAGGAAATGTTTTGCAGAGCACCAAGTGCTCCGTGGAGCACAGTTTGGGAACTGCTGCTCTACACAATGAAAGGGAGGGGTATTTGCCATGTTTCCCCCTCTCCACTGCAACTCTATGTTGTGTGATATGTTGTTCATGGGGATCTTTCAATAGTATGTAAATGACAGCCAGTGCAGTAGAGTGGTAAACATGTCAAATCCCCACTTGTGTCGTGGAAGCTCGCTGGGTGACCTTGGGCCAGTCACAGACTTTCAGCTTAACGTACCTCACAGGGTTGTTGTGAGGATAGAATGGAGGAGAGGTGAGCAATATGAGATGCTTTGAGTTCTATTGGGGAGAAAGGTAGGGTATAAATGAAGTGAATAAATAAAATGTATTGTGAAGCTCAAACTGGGGACAGGCCCTGGCCCAACCCCTTCCCCATCAAAGAATATCTTTTACATCCCTTCCATTTGCTCACTTTTCCATACCTTATTTTGTTACTGCATTTCTAACCCATTTTATACTTTTGATGTTCAATTGGCATCCATGATTTATCCTTGTTGTAGAAGGCAGATATGTTGCGTACTGGAATCTGTAAATCTTTATTTATTTGTGCCATATATATGCAAATATAAAATGAATTTGTTTCCTCTAGTTTTTAGAAGCTTTCTGATTTAAAAAATAACTGGAGCATGCATGCATTAAGAAACTGAACTCTCTTAGGACTTCCGGCGGGACCCGAGTGAGGAGCGGCACGGGAGCCCCGAGCTGCTCTCAGCACCCATCGATTTTGGAGGGGAATCTCACAGCAGAAACTCCCTGGGGGCATAGGGATCCTTCCCTGAACCCCACCTATAAGAGGTCCATGAGTTTTGTGCGCTGCCAAGCAGCAGCAGCTCCAAGCCAAGCCGGTTAGGTGTCGGACACTGCCCGAGCTGACTAGCGCCCGCCATCTTTCTCCCCCCCTCTCTCCCCAGTCCCAACATTCCCCCCCTCAAAGACTTTGAACTCGGGGAAGCCTCTTGCTGTAAACCAATTTACAGAAAGGAACAAAGGCTTCTATGGCAGACGGAGGAACGTGGATTGGAACGAAACGACCAGGGAAAACAACAACGGAGCTGACGGACAAGTTGTAAATAACTTAAATTCCTTCTAAAACAAACAAATGGGCATAAGAAGGGAAAGGGAGAAGCACAGCAGTGTAAAGTGGGGGAAGTTTAAAACGACAGGCTGAGCTGAAGCTCCAGGGAGCTCTATGGAGCTACTTTCGTTTTCACAGCCATGGCAAAAGACAAGCAGCAGTGCTGATGAGGCAGATGAAAACAACAGCTCTGCCTCATTTGTCTTAAAATAATTTTTTTTAATCTGCTTCTGAACTTACTTTGGAGAAGAAATTTTTGGCTTATTGCCAGATGAACTCCATTCCATTGTAGCTGACTTCCGACTTCTTCTTGGAAGAAGAAGACAGAGATTGAAGAGACACTATTTGCCTGAAGACCACAGTGACATCCAGTGGATCCCAACAAAATAGCACCCTGCCAATAAATGTTTCCCTAAGCTACTAAAATTCATTGAGCCTGCTTATAGAAGGTAGCAACATCCTCATAACAAAGCAATTAGGTTTAATCTAATATTAATCAATTTTAACAAATTAATTTTGGGAATATTATACTAACTAATATTAACCAAATTAACAATTTTAATATAACTAAATACTACTCTGTTTTGTTTTGTTTTCAAATATATGAATGAACATATTTATCCAATCAATTGTTTTGCATATAAGGTTGATATTGCTTTAATTGGTATTTTGAATGTTGATTGCATTGATTTTTTAACTGATAACAATGTTGGCTATAATCTAAACAAATTGTAAAATTGACAGTCTGATATGAAAAAGAGTATTACAGCAGTTAAAGAAGAATCCAAAACAACTATCGTGGTCCAACCAGGTGTAGCTAAAGAAGAAGATACAAGACCAAAGAAAACTATTCAAACACTATCTTCTAATTTTCATAATTTTTTACACCAAGCAGGAATGCCTAAGAATAAAAAGATGAAGGGAGATGATGATGATACCCAAATGGATGATCTCAAAAATTTGATAATAAAGCTTAGTGAAAAACAAGAAGAAAGCTATAAAAAACTTCAGGAATCATTGCAACAAAGTCTGCAAGAGAGTCACCAGATACTTCAAGATACGTTGCAAGAATCACTTCAAAGAATTGAGAAGAAGATTGATGATAACGCCAAGGAGATAAAATCACTTCAACAGAAAAATAAGATTGAAGAATAATTAGAGCAACAAACCATTACCTTGAATTTACATGAAGACAAACACAACATTGCAGAAGAGAAATTTGATCATCAGGACATAATTAATCGAGAACAGAATTTGAAATTTAGAGGTTTTGGGGAAAAATTTGGACTAACGGACCTTGAAACAGAATTACAGACTTTACTTCAGGATACGTACAACTTAAAAGAAGAATTACTGCAAATAGAAAAGATTTTTTAGAATTAACTCGGCCTATTCTACCAGATACAACACACCAAGAGATATTCTAGTCACCCATCAGAGAACGAGAGACGAGATCTTATGTTTACATGGCTCTTCTTGGAGTCACATGTAACTACAGGTCTCCTCCTTTCCAAAATGGCGTCTCGATAGGAGCTCTGGTCTACCTTTGCTGCAAGTGAACCCTTTTATCTTGTCTTTTTACAGCTTTTACTGAGGGTGTTTTAATTAACTATCAGTCTGAAACCTGAAATAATCTCAGGTGTTTTGTTTTTTTTAGAATTGTTTTAAAGATAAATCAGTAACACTGTGGCTGGAAAAGCTCTAAAGGCTAGAGGGGGACTATGATTACAAGAAAACACCGATGTTCCTCCTCTGAAACAACTGGCTTAAAAGTTGGCAAGCAACAAAAAATAGATAGGTATGTCCTTGACAATAATGCCTCTGAAACTCAACCTGGTGTAATTAGACTTGTTAACAGATTTGCTGCTTTAGAATCAGAAACCTCACTACTCCCGGGTGATGAACGGGGGGAGGTTTCGCATGAGGAGGATACTCCTCTTGACTTAAACCCATAGCAACACTGTTGCCAGCAATTACCTGCACTGCTCCTGGATGTATTCTCTAAGGAAGCAAACTAAACTTCCCAAACCATGGCTATGTTATTAGCTAAAGTCAAGGACATTGATGCCAAAGTAAGCTCCGTGAGGGAAGCGATTGACCATCTTGTAATTGTTAACAAGCTTAACCCGCTTAATGATAAGGTAGGCTTTGAACCTCTGCAATCAAACAAACTGATCATAGCTGACTTGCCAAACACGAAAGAGGATTTTCAGGTGTAATTTCCACCAGCCTCCCTGACACTTCAGCAGAATCATTTGGCTATCTTTTTTAACTCTCAGACTGATTACTATAGATGGAGCAATTTTAAAACCATTACCCTCTCACTGAGCCAATTGCTTAATTGCAATATTTCAACCATATCTCTGTGTTCTTATTTTAGACTCCCCAGAGTGGGGATTTATAATAGACTGGTTTTACAATTTAAAAATTAAGATATCCCTTCTAGGATGCTGCATCTCCAAAAAAATTTATATAGAAAATACAGAATTCGGGTAACAAGAGTTTTTAAGAACAGTGTGTAAGCTCCCCTGTGCCTTAAGATAAGAGGAAAAGATTCTCTATTTAAAACAACTAAGGACGCATCAGGAGTAGCCTCTCCCAGTAGTTTTAGAACAGAGCAGATACGGACAAGAGATGAAGATAACCCTATTAAATCTGGCAACTCGAGTGTAATTCCAACTGTTCAGCCTCTACCTGGTAAAGGTCTTTCTCCCCTTCAATCATCATCTCATGACGAAACTTCCAAGACCTTTACATTGCCAGGGAATCTGACAACTAATTGTCAGGATGGAGTACAATATGAGATGGATATGGACTTAAGATCGCACAGAGTTATTTTTCAGACACCATGTTTCTCGTCGCATAATAAATCCTTGGCCACTGAAATCCTGGAAGCCGAACATGCTTCTGTTCAGCAGACTATTCTACTATCTTTACCTTTAAACCTCCATTTAGAAGGATCCCCTAAGGAGATGGAAATGAATATCCCTCTACCTTATCTTTCACCTACATTACCTTCAATGCAGTCTTCTTTTACTTCTGCCACTGTTAACCTGGTCCCTCCCTCCCAACAAATTACTCAAATAGGTGCTGAGGTGGAGGAATTGCCTTCTCAGACATCCCAAGCCAGAGAAAATTTGGATAATTTAATTGAAGACTCATTTCTACTCTCATTTGGGGATCTCCCTGCTCAGGAACAACAAGACGTAATTGAAAGACTGGAATGTACAAAAAAACATTTATTGACATTAAAAATGAAAAAGTCTGCTAGTCCTTCTGATATTCCACTGGATCCCCAATTCACCCAGGAAGTTGATTTGACTGTCATTGATGGCCCTCATATTGCTCCTTCGCAAAATCTCACAAATATATCACCATCTTTCTCATCGGGCGCAACTGAGTCTACTACCGCCTTGGAAATGTTGGGAATGCCCATTGGTACTTTAAACCTTCCCCAACCAAATGGCTGTATTTTTAGCGACCCTCTGAAAAAACTTCATCTGATAGAAGAAAAGGATTGACTATCTTCAGATTGTAATAACAGAGCTCTTAATTTATTATCATGGAATATTGCTGGGTGGAATAACAAAAGACAGGATATCGATTTTATTAATTTTCTTAAAAGGTTTGATTGTATATTCCTACAGGAAACCTGGGAAGCTACTAACTTGAGTATAAATGGTTTTCAAACTTTTCTCCTCCCAGCTTATAAATCATGCTCTATGGGTCGCCCAAAATGTGGCCTAGCCAGTTTGATCAGGAACAACAGTTTTTTTAAGCAAACCTTTTTGGGAGACTGCGATTGTTTTGCCCAAGCAATATTACTCTCCTCTCCTACCTTGAGCCTTATTATGATAAATATTTATTTGCCACCTTCTTATAATGTTAAGGACTTGGACACTATGTGGTCCAACCTCTCTAAATTTACTTTTAAAATTTCCCAAAATCATCCGACGGCTCAAATTATTTTACTGGGATATTAAAATGCTCGAATTGGGTCAAACCAGCAGGAATGGTCCACCTCTATGGGTCTTGATGCGGAAGATTTGTTACCTCCCCAATTAGGTTTGCCTCATTGTTCTACTGATGCAATATATAATAAAGCTGGAGTTAGACTGATAAGAGTTTTGTGTGACTCATAGTTTAATAACTCTAAATGGGCTGTCACAATTCCCTTCATCAGCAAACTTTACCTTTATATCTACTAGAGGATGTAGTGTGATTGATTATGGTATATGCTCTTTGAACTTGTTGCCTTTTATTAAGTCAGTGAATATTGAAATCCGTACCGAAAGTGATCATCTTCCCCTCTCTGAGTTGTCAGATAATATGTATAGGCAGGCAGACCACGTGGAAGGGATATTCCGAAGAACTGGGATGAACAGACGCGACGAGCACGAAAAGTAGTGCTGTTATAATCGAGCTCTTTAATATCAGTATTGCCAGTTATCCCGGTTCAAAATACTAGTTTGATGATCGGATCTGGGTATTTTGGGGGATTCCAATATTATTTTGCTCCAGTATTCCCTATGGGCAATATTTCCAGAGGACTGGAGGGGGTATTTTATGAACATATTGCACCAAAATTGTAGTAGAGCTACTGGTGACTGTAGTAGATCTACTGGTGACTGTCTTTTAAGTAACCCCCACAATTCTGTGAGACCCTGAACAAGGTGCCCCCAGTCATCCTCCATTGTTTCCTTTGGGGAGGGGAATTCAATGCTTTCTCCAGGGGAAAGAATAGCCAAAGACACGAGAGTAAGTGAAGCAGCCCCTGGCCAAATGTCTTTCAAAGTAGACAGAAACAACAAGGCCAAAGGCTGTGGCAAGCCTAACCTCCCCCCTCCCAAGGTACACATCCCTAGTTCACTGTCATTTGGTGGAGCTGTATTACTGTCACGGTAGATGATGGTCTTATAATGTCAACTATATAGTTTGTCCTATTGATTTTAGTTGTTGAGTGGATAGCTGAGTAGATATACCATGATGGGTATATCTTGACCCTAGAACCCACAGCCTTGCCATGCTAGTCCCCACTCTAGGAGCTTGTCTGGGTCACCTGCCTCTATATCAGGCCCTGATTAGCAACATAACTCTTATACAATATAGATGGAGAAGTTCCAGTTTTTACTTCCCATTTTTACTGAAACTGGCTGAGTATCTGCAGCTTCTTGTTTTAATCTTCAAACAACAGCCATAATCCTAAGTACGGCCTTATAAATGGCAACACAAAGGTCTATTCAAATTGTCAGTTGCTAAGACAGGGATACATGCTCCTAGCACTATTGGATTTCTCTCAGTCAGTTACCTGACCAACAGTTTGTGATTTAATTAATTACTACCCAAACCCCTACCGCTACCTTTTATTTTATTAAGTTAGTTGAGTGCTCTTTCTTAAAAGCTCAGCTGCCCTTCTGGAGTAATAGGGAGTGATTTAACTCAATCTGAATCCTTTTACAAGCATTATTACATGCATTTTTCACCATCAAAAAGATTAAATTTGACTGAGCTGTTTTTTTTTTTTAAAGGATATTTTCCCTTAGTGCTATGATTGTGCCTAGATTAATTGGGTGTGTGTGTGCACAACTCTGTTAAACCATCTATAAATTTAGATCCCTTCCTATGGGAGGCTCTAGTCCATTGCCAGAAAGGTATATAAAAATGATTGCATTTGTCTTTTTCACTTCTATATGTTCTTTCCATCAGAAAAAGCTGAATATCTTAGCATGATTTATACTGTGTAATATTTATTATTTGATGGCACAATTCTGTAAGTGGTGGTTTGCATTTTAAATCCTGTTTAATGCTCATCTGGACTTGCTGTGCGAAAAGATAGTCATAAGATTGTAGAAGTGTTTGCCAGAATTCAATTGCAAATCCTTGCCACCAAATTCTCAAGTTTTTATCTTTACTCATGTACTATTGGAAGCTGGAGTTGGGGAAAGTCCAACCTTAGGCTGTTCCTGGTACATCCTCTTTATGATGAAAAAGGCAGGGCAGCCATTGTAGAAACTGGACAGATGTGGACAGATGTGCCTTACATTTAACCAAAGGACTATTTGGTTCCTATGATTTTAACAATGGAAAAGTCTTATGCCTATAGAGATTTGCAAACACTGCCCAATATCTCACCTACTGCTTTTCCTTTCCCCCAGGAGCAAAATAAAAAGTACCAAAAATCTGAAAGTTTTAGTTGTGAACATAAGGGGTTTTTTGTTGCTAAATTCAGTTGTTTCATAGTCTTAATTTGCATATCAGATCATGCTATCAGGCTTTCATATCTGAGATAATTTGAATTTAGATAGGAAGGTATCTTGTGTGACCTTAAAGACTAACAGATTTAATGTGGTGTTACTGTTAGTCTTGCACCTTCGAGGAGAATCCTTTTTGGTTTTGCTGTAGCGGATTAGCTGTGATGTCAAAACAAAATTCATTGTACTTAGAACGGATGGATCCAGCAATTTATGGGTGCAAAGACTGTGTATATTTCCAATGTGTCCCTCCCCCCCAACAGCAGTTCCTTCTGATGCTAGGAAAGTGATTGCCAGGGTAATGGGACCTGCCTGGGCTATTACCCATGTGGATTAGGAGGCTGTAGTAGTGGTGGGGAAGGTGGTAGAAGGGAGTGAAATTACCCACTCCTCTGCCTTCTCCTCCAGGAAAAAAGCTGCTGCGGAGCGGGGAACATGGGAAAGATCTGTGACAATCCATGTCTTATGCTGACGATTTGCTAGATCCAACCCCATGTCTCAGGTGCATCTCATCTATTCCCTACAACTGGAAATAAAGACAACCAGTTAAATTAACTGGTGGGAAAAGGGCTGGTTAAGACTATAGATGTCGTGTAGTGGTTAAGAGTGGTGGACTCTAATCTGGAGAACCAGGTTTGATTCCCCCACTTCTCCGCAAGGGCGGCAGACTCTAATCTGGTGAACTGGGTTGGTTTCCCACTCCTATACCTGAAGCCAGCTGGGTAACCTTGGGCTAGTCACAGTTTTCTCTGAACTCTCTCAGCCTCACCTACATCACAAGGTGTCTGTTGCGGGGAGAGGAAGGGAAGGAGATTGTAAGCCAGTTGAATTCTCCCTAAAAGGCAGAGAAGGTCGGCATATAAAAACCAACTCTCCTCCTTCTCCTTCTCCTTCTCCTTCTCCTCCTTCTCCTCCTCCTCCTCCTCCTCCTCCTCCTCCTCCTCCTCCTAAAAGCCCATATTACTGTGTCAGTTTCACCATACTGACAGGGAGCCTTTATTGGCATGCCAAAATGCCTGTGTAAATCATTCCTTTACAGAGGAAGGAGGGACCATGAAAGCCATTACTGAAACAGGGGCCTTGGGCAAAAATTCCTGGATTGGACCCCAGAAACATGCCCCCCATTGGGGCCAGGCCCCTGTCTCACATTATGGAAGACAGATGGGACCCACTGCAAGGCAGCTAACTTAATCCTGACTGGAGTGGACATGTGTGGTTCCCCTGGAGGCCAGCTGCCCGAACACCAAATGGGGCAGGCTTGAGCAGTGGCGCTGGGAGCCTGCTCTTCCTCTCTCCTCTCTGCTGGGGAGTGTGTGTGGCCTTTCCAGGGCCGTTTTTGCCTCCCAATCTTCCCCTGCCTGTTACGTGCAGGGGTGGGGAGGCTTTAGGGCTGGGGGAAGCAGCCATAGGGCTGGTGAAGGGCCTCCCCCCACCCTCTGGCTGATTGCCTTGGCCGCTGCCGTGAAGTTGCCAACCCCTTCCACAGCTCCAGAGACTGCAGAGAGGCTGGCAGAAGTGGTGGCACAGCAGGTGGGCGGCCAGGCCCTCCCCAGCACAGGTCCCAGGGCGGTGGCCCTGGTTGCTCTGTGGCTAACCCCTGATAGAAAAAAGCACAGCGGACACTTCTGTGCTTAACAATAAACTATTTTTTATGAACCAAAAGGCCATAGCTCAGAGGCAGATCATCTGCTTGGCATACAGAAGGTCCCAGGTTCAATTCCCAGCATCTCCAGTTAAAAGGACTAGGCAAGTAGGTGATGTGAAAGACCCCTGCCTGAGACCCTGGAGAGCCGCTGCTAGTCTGAGTAGATAATACTGACCTTGATGGACCAAGGTTCTGATTCAGTATAAGGCAGCTTCATGTATGTGTTCATCTACAAGATCAAGGCACAAAGCAGGTGCTGGGAATGCAGAAAGCACGATTCCTCTAGCATAATACTGTAAACCAATTGCTTGGCAAGATTGCTGTTATCTCTCCTCCTCATAACAACCCTGCCATAGATATCATGATTTCTCCAAAGCCAATCACAGAGCTTATAATTAAGCAGAGGTTTGGCTGTGAACAGAATGTGTGTGAAATATTCCCGTCTATTTTTGTGGACTTCTTTTTTTGCCTTAAAAAAATCCCGAGTAGATAAATGTTAATGACATTGATTTACAGCAATGAATCTTTGAGTCTTGCAGTGGTAGAATTTTTGCATTTAAAAATGTTTGCATTCAATTACTATGACAGCACCTGCTAAAAGTGGTTGTTGTTGTTTTTTGCTGTTTGCTTGAAGTGTGTGTTCCCCCCCCCCCCAATAAAATCAGATTAATTTAGACTCTATCTCTCTAGGTACAGTTTCTGGCTGAAAATGGGGTGCAGCGATCTCAAATACACTTTTTTTCTTTTGATCTGAGAGTTGCGATCTTAAGTGGGGCATCTTTCCCCCCTATTCCTGCCTCATCTACATATCCCTAGCATACTGTCTCCTTTGTCCCTCAAATTGCACAGCTCCTTGGGGCTAAAATGGGCCTCATCAGCTTTTGGCCCTGGAAATCTCTTTTTTATTTCTAGGTCTCAGCCCTGGGGCATATGTCTAATATTGAAGAACGTTCCTCTGTGTGGAGTGAATTTCCCTCAGGAAGGAGAGCAAAACCAACATGCAGGCATCAGAAACATGAGCGAGAGAGGGGTTTTCAGAGTATTGGCAGCAACTTCCAGGAGAGCCTCAATTCTGCATCAGGTTCCCCGCACATGACATCTACTATGATTTTACTCCATGTCCTGATGTTATCGCACTGAGGATTTTTCTACACCTGCCACTAGAAGACAATGATGTGGAACAGGGCAGGGAAAAACGCAGCATCAGATGTTTGAGTTGCACTTCATATTGTGGAGTCAGAGGGAAGAAATTGATGCAAAACTGCTTTTTGGTTTCAGTTTCTTCCGTGGGTTTCTTATCACAAAGTTCTAATAACCAATTTCAAGGATCAGCATACATAGTAAAGAATGACTTTTTAAAAACGTTGGTTGCTTCACATTTCTCTTCCCTTGGAGAGTCATATTCATACTGAGATGAACAAATATACCCAATGTAAGATTTCCTTCAGCTTGTTATTCAAATCTTTGACCTGATGGCCTTGTTTTAGGGCTCAAAAGGATGATGTGAATCTATGGAGCCGGGCCATTAAAAGTAGACGTGAACTTTTCTATTTGAAAAATCTTGTTCAGTGAAAGGTTACCAATGATGTCATTTTTGCTATTACAAGTGCCTGTATGTTTGACATTTCAAACACCTTTTTGCAAGCACCAAACTTCCTTTCTTTTTCTTATAGTAGATCTAAGTTTTAGTCTCACGACTCAATCTGAGTGCTGCTGACAAACCCTTGAACTCTGCCCCAACCTTCATTTATTTTTATGTTATCCTTCAATGTATATGATATCCTACTATTACCTTCTTTTTAAAGAAATCCTCGTCTTCATTATCATTTGGTAACATCTTGCAATGGATCTAAAATCCCATGAGCAACGGGGGGGGGGGGGGAGGATGAGTTCTAGAGGCCTGCTACAGGTGGAAAAATGCCAATTAAATTACAATGCTTCAGTGGCAGCTCTCCCCACAGTGTTAGTTTTATTCTCTTTCTCCTCTTTTCCAGTGTATTTTTAAAATTACTCTTTGTCTCCACAGTACTTGGACTTCCTCTGGGTGTGTCTGTGGTTCCACCACCCAGAGCAGCCATTTTGTGGAGGGACTCCTTCCACATTAGAGTTGCCAATGGCCTTGCAGCCATCGAGCGGGTTGGGGGGCAGGGACATGGGCAGGCATGTGATGCTGTCAATGTTGCCTAAATCACTTATCTGTACAACCCAGACATGACTATTGGTAGCTCTAGGAATTGCTGGACTCTGTGGTAAAAAACAAGCTGGAAATGACAATGGGTAGCTCTAGGAATTGCTGGAGACTCTGTGGTAAAACCACAGAGTCTCCAGCAATTCCTAGAGCTACCCATTGTCATTTCCAGCTTGTACCCAGAAGTGTCATAGTGGCACAGAGGCTGGCAGTGTTTTTATTTTTGTTTCACATCAGCAACAATCGGCAGGAGGTCTCCCACAGTTGTGGGATGCCTGGCAACCCTATCCACATAAATGTGCCCATCAGTTAAGATTTTCTTGGAAGATCTTTTTCCACACACCCCGCACTCTGAGAGGCAGGTTGCGGCTGGAGAGAGAGCCTTTTCTGCGGGGATGCCCACACTTTGGAAGTCTCCCCTTAGGCTTGTGCATCTGGTATCCTCTTTGTTAATATTTAGGCACTAGCAAAGCCTCTAATTTTTTTTCATGTTCTTAATAGTACAGAAGATTCTTTGTGATTTGGTGCTGCTGCTTTAAATTATCCTTTCATTTGCTGTTTCTAGTTCTTTTATGTGTTCCACTTTTTGCTTTGTTTTCATTTTTGAATTCCACTTTTATGGTTTGATAGACCATTCACAATAACTTCCATCATGCAGGGGTTGAACTTCTGGGAGCTGACTCCAGCAGCCCACTATTGACACCAAGCGCTTATTTAGAAAATCCACATCGACTCCCAAATTAATTAAAAGTAGTGGGGTTGTTGGCATATTGATGGCACCCAGCTTTGAAACTTTGACTGTATAACTTTATGTGTTGAGTAACATGAGAAGCAAGACAGGTCCTGAGTGACATTGCAACTTAAAAGCTGAAGATCTTTAAGCAGTCTCCTAGTATCATCTTCTGCAATTTGTCTATTAAACTGGAATAGAACCACCAAAGGGCGGTGCTCACAATTTCTAAATGTGCCCAGATGATCCAAAAGTGCAAAATGTTGTGTGAGAACCCACCATGAAATTCTGTCTTTTCCAGAAAAGGCTGGAAGAGACATAAAACAGAATTTGTTTGGGTAGTTCTCGAATATAAGAAGAGCTTTGCTGGATCACACTAATGGTCCATCCAGTCCAGCATCCTGATCCTCAAAGTAGCCAGCAAGATGCTTCAAAGAGGCCCATCCATGCCTCTGAGTAACTGGTATTCAAGGACAGGCTTCTTCTGAACCAGGAGGATCCACTGATGGACCTCTCCATATATTTGTCTAATCACTTTTGGAAAACTATTTAAGTTTGTAGCTATTACCATTTACATAGCCTTTTGAATACCTTGGCCTGTAATAAATAAATAAATGATAAAATAATGCAATGGTAGAGACTGTCAACTGCAACCTGCTGTACTATTTTATATCTGATTAACCTTTTTTTCAAATCAGTGCAGTTGTCTTTTTTTTTAAAGCTGTTAGCTCATTGAATCTAGGCAACTGGTTAGCACTACATGGCCTTTTAGTTATGTGATGCAGAATAATTTTGCTACTGGTCCCACTTCCCCCTACGGGATCCGCCTGTGCAATCCAGGCCACCGTGGGCCACACACAGAGAGCAGGTGCATTGCAGAAGGGTACCTGCAGAGCAAATGGATTCAGATGACTCATGTGAAAGAGGCTAGCCCCATTCGGCAAGGAAAGGAACAAGAAAAACGGGACAATTTGACCTCCAGGATGTTGTTAAATTGCTGATCATTTCAATTACAAGACTAAAATGTCTTTCCGTGTTCTTGTTAGAGTTCCAGAGCCATAAATAAGTCAGACTCTTAAGCGACCTGGTACTCGTGGAGGGCCATTACAAGAATGCAGCTCAGGAAGGAGGAGAGATTATAAATAGTCCAGCATGGCATAGCAGGGAGACATCACTTTTTAGCACATGCATTAGGGTATATTTACTTGCAGAGCAGAAGGCTAATACTTAACTATGAATATGCTCTAAAGATAATTCACATCTCTATTAATGACCCATTGGAGTGATAATTCTCCTTTCTGTCTTGCTTGCAGAATATGTTGTGTTGATGTATTCTGGTTCAATAAAGAGGCTTCCTTTGTGTTTAACACCTATAGCCTTGAAATAAGATGAATGTTTTGCTTCTGAAAGGAATGTAGATTGCAGCAAGGATCATTTGCAGGTTCTTCCTCCCTACAGCTGCTGCTCTGGAGGTCAGCTCACTTGCTCAAAAAAAGCCCACTTCTGCAGATGTCTACATAAATGCCCTTTTTGTCCCCCCTTCCCATTTTGTACTCTTGTGCTAGAAGGTTTGGGCATGGAGTCTGAGGAGGGCAGAGCTTGGGAGGAGAGGGAGCTCAGCAGCAACATGATGCCATAGAGTCTACCCTCCAAAGCAGTCATTTTCTCCAGGGGGAACTGATCTCCGAAGTCTGGAGATCAATTGTAATTCTGTGAGAACTCCAGGCCCCACCTGGAGAATGGAAAATGTATCTAGTGCTCATTTTTTTAAATTATTTTTTTTTACTTTTAATTTTTTTGGACTAATATCTTGCCCTCTGTCTCCGGCCTAAGCCGGGCTTAGGGCAACTCTTATCAATTAAAATATGGTAAAAATAATCAGCACTTCAATGTTCAGTCAAAATGTACCATTCAATACAAATTCAGTTCCATATTAATTTTAAACCCAACAATTCTAAGCTAAAATCAGACGGCACTCAATTTTGGCAGCACAGGACCATAGCCAGCAGTCAGGATCCCCTATTTAAGAAAATAAGAACCTAAGAAAAGCCATGCTGGATCAGACCAAGTTCCATCAAGTCCAGTAGTCTGTTCACACCGTGGCCAACCAGGTGCCTCTAAGGAAGCCCATAGTCTAACAAAAACATAAAAAGAAATGGGTGTTGCGATAATAACCTTTTGCCTACACATAGAGCAATGGGGTTTTTTTTACCTGGATTTGGGGTTTGGGTATTCTGATAGAGTGCCTTTACACCTTTACCTAAATTCTAGAATGAAGCAGTTGTGTGATGTCAAGGGAAGAGAGGGATATCTCTTGCATTAATTGATAGGTTATGGAAAGGCACTACTGTTCATTTGATATTGCTAGAGGAATTGAAACTGCTACTGAACAGTTTTGGATTGTTTGAGGATTTTTTTTAACGAGGACTGATTGCTGATGACTAGTGGCATACTAGGTGGATACCAGCACACATAGTATTTGAGAGACTTATACTAACCAGTATTACAACAAGAACCTATTATACCAGATGTATGAGTAATTGAGAATAGAATTTACAAAATATACACATTCCTGGATGGGTTTGAACTGTTTGTATTTGTATTTGTATTCATTAATGTATTTCTGTAAATGTGTGCAGGTTTACAAAGGGTTTTAATTAACCACTGATGAAAGCCCCATAGGCCGAAATATGTTTAGTATGTGGTTATAGTTATCAACCTCAGGAAATGCCATTGTGCTATTTTAATGCTTTTAAATAATTTTAACTTTTATATAGCGCTTCTAATAAATTATTTATTATTTATACATAGTATTTATACATAGTATAAATGTATTTATACTATTTATTTATACATAGTATTTATTTATTTATTTATTTATTTATACACAGACTTATATATATATTTTCCTTTCACCCAACCTTGGGTACCCAGACTAGTGGCATACCCCATACGTTTGGACAATGTCTGGAAAGGAAACACTATGGTTCTGGAAAGTGATCTGCGTGTGAGAGAGAAGGCAGAGTTTTTGCAGCCGGCTGGGTAAAAGGGGCTTATTGTTGTGTTCCAGACTAGTACTACATCTGGTGCTTGTCTGCTCCCCCCTGACTTGACACATATTAGTAAACAACGAAGTGCCATAATCCTCCAGTGCTCACTACTGGTTACAAATCCTGTAGTGGAAGTTTCACAGACATTCCCAGTGCTCATGGGAATGGGGTGTGTGTGTGTGGCACACAAGAGAAAAGGCCAGGAATCCCGTTTCTGTACCTTACAAGGACCTTTATATCTTGCAAGCTGAGATGGCGCTTTTTTCCTTTTCTGTCAGAGAACACCGCAGTAGTCACTCCAATCTAGTGACAGTAATCTCTGTGCAGCGAGAGGCTTCAGCATAGTAATCAGCAGGAGTGGAAAGGCAAGAGGCTAATACCTGGAGAAAACAAAAGAAGATCCAGCATGAGGACAGCTCATTTGGCGTCCCAGGTGAGTCCTGTTCTGGGAATTGCGGGTGTATTGGAAGATGAATAATCTCTACTGCTCCTGTCGTTCCAGGGATTATGTAGTAGGGGGAAGGGGGAAGAAAATCAGCAAGCCTACATACGTTACATGCTGTAATTCGTTGGCTGAATTCTGCTCTGAGTCCTAGCTCAAGCCAGAGAGATGTCAAACTGCCGAGAGCGTCTCCCTAACTGGTTCAGCAGCACTTTGAATGCCAAGACTCCACCCTGGACCCAGTGAAAGGCTCTGAGCAGAGGTGGGCTTTTCTGCAACCAGGTGACACCCCTCCCCATTTTGGTGGTGGCAGCAGGGCTTCTTGACTGCTAGCAGGTATATAGATATACATTCAATGGCTTCAGCAGATCTGCCAGACAACACGACCCATACACCTAAGTGTAGATGTGGAAAATGTCTTCTCAGATTATCATTAAAATACGGCATTTCACAAGTTAAAGTAGGGACACTCTGTATAGATGATGCTCCTATTTTCACATTAAGAACCACTGTATTAATCATTACTGAAGTTTTCAATTCTATCTACTATATATTATAATCATCCTTTATTCTGCAACAGCCTGACTTGCCAGAAGTCTGAAGTAAAGACTGCACCCACCAAATTGTGTCAGAATTCCAAATGTACCCCCAGGCTCAAAAAGGTTGGGGACCCCTGATCTAATAAAATAAGATAAGATTTTGCTGAATACACCATTGTTTTCCCTCTTATGCAAATTTCATTTGTTAATCAATTAAAATGCCTATAATCATCAGTTGCATTTCTTTTTCACCTTCAGAGTTTGGATGCAACTGAGCTTTACAATTAAATTTCTGCAAGTATTTGAACAGGTAGAAAAAGTCACATAACATCATTTAGTTTGACTGGTTACTGCTGCTTTGGCCATGAGGAATTGATCTTACAGTTTTTCTTAGGCAGGTGAAATTTTTGGTTGGTCCTGAATTAAAGCTTGTAATTGGAAATAGACTATTTTCATTAGCTTTATGAAAATTGATCAAGGGATCCATTATAAAATAAATTACTTCTATCCCCTCTGCAATATTAAATTTAAACATTTCAGATTCGCCTTCAAATATCTGGGGTTTGATCGTACTGTAATCACATCCTGACTTCAGTATGCTGTGTGCAGAGGTGGATTTCTGCCCAAGTGAAGTAAATTGCAGTTTAGAAGAAGGAAAGAGTTGGTTTTTTATATGCCGACTTTCTCTGCCACTTAAGGGAGTATCAAACTGGCTTACAATCACCTTTCCCTCCCCTCCCCACAACAGACACCCTGTGAGGTATGTGGTGCTGAGAGAGTGTGACTAGCCCAAGGTCACCCACTACTCTTAACCACTACACAACACTGGCTCTCAGATGATGTGTGTGTGTAAAGTGCCGTCAAGTCGCAGCCAACTTATGGCGACCCCTTTTGGGGGTTTTCATGGCAAGAGACTAACAGAGGTGGTTTGCCAGTGCCTTCCCCTGCACAGCAACCCTGGTATTCCTTGGTGGTCTCCCATCCAAATACTAACCAGGGCTGACCCTGCTTAGCTTCTGAGATCTGACAAGATCAGGCTAGCCTGGGCCATCCAGGTCAGGGCCTCAGATGATGAGGGGCCTCTAAATATACAATAAAAAAACCTAAATTTCACTTTTCACATTTTTTTGGGTGGTAATACTATGGAGCCTCTGAAATATGACATAGTTTAGAGCCTGAGCATGCCCTAACTGTGTGTCCTTCTCCAGCCCTTCTTTCTTTCGACCATGCATGGCTGAAGATCTGGAGCTACGTACAGCTCACCTTTGGGAGGGAAGAAGTAAAAGCAAATCGGCCTGTTTAGAAATAACTGCACGCTAATAAGAGTGGATAGAAAGAAAAGGACTGAGATCTCCTTCTCTTGGTAAACTAGGTGCAAAGGTGGACTGGGGGATGGGAATGACCCACCAGAGAGACACTGCAGTAATGACTGTTGTCCTGTTAAAAGGAGACAATAAAATGGTCAACACATGGGTCAGATATTATGGTCAGGTTTTGGCCATTAATGTCAAAGGCCCCAGGTATTTTTAATTAACTTAGAACATAATTTTAAATATATTGTTGCCAATTAAATTTAAAAATATTTGCAGATAACACAAACTTCAACATTGATGTTTTTTTTTTGAGATGACGTGAAAATGTTGCAGAATCTTCCTGAGCGAGGACTCTTCATCATTTCTAGTAAGGAAGGAACCTGAACAAGAAGTGGTTTGCAATCCATTTAAGATGGAGATTTTGGCATTGCCTTCTGGTAAGTAGTAATAGTCTTTGGAGTCTCAGTTTATATACTTAAGGCAATATAAGCACATTCATTTGCACAGGCACCTACATATTAGTTTGCTCACTTGTTCCTGTTGGCATCATAACGATATTGTTTTTAGAAATAAATATCCTTTTGACATAGCCGCTCATGTCACAAGTTACATGAAGCAATATTTTTATTTATTTTCCCATGCCTAATACTGCAGTGTTTTCCTACTTTTAGTAATTACTTTTAAAAATAGACAATCTGGTTGGAACAGATATGAGAAACCAAATTATAAGTGGAAAATAACTTCCTCACTCTGTATGTCCTCCTTCGTTCAGAGGCTTATGGACAAAGCTAGCCCCGCCAATTGCTTTAGTCAGCAAATATGGGGTGCCATTAGAGAGTATTGATTTTTTTTCTATAGCCTTTTATGCAGGAATGTTTCCCTGCGGTCACCCCGCCAATTGCTGTGGGGCTTCCATTTGATTATGCATGCCTTTCCCTCCTGTCAGAGGTCACCTTGATCTCCCCGCACGTTTTGCCTGTGTTTTCCAGATGCTGTTGTAGCCAGAATCTGGAAAATGCGGGTAGTATCAGAGGAGCATGCCTATTGTATTGGGTGCTGTGGAGCACAGGCAGGATGGTGCTGCTGCAGTTGTCTCGTTAGTGGGCTTCCTAGAGGCACCTAGTTGGCCACTGTGTGAACAGGCTGCTGGACTTGATGGGCCTTGGATGGGTTTGGAACGGTGAACTCTGATTTGAAGAACCGGGCTTGATTCCCCACTCCTCCACATGAGCGGCAGAGGCTAATCTGGTAAACTGGATTTGTTTCCCCACTCCTACACATGAAGCCAGCTGTGTTACCTTGGGCTAGTCACAGCTCTCTTAGAGATGTCTCGGCCCCACCTACCTCACAGGGTGTCTGTTGTGGGGAGGGGGAGGGAGGGTGATTGTAAACCAGCTTGATTCTTCCTTAAGTGGTAGAGAAAGTCGGGATATAAAAACCATCTCTTCTTCTTCTTCTTCTTCTTCTTGGTCTGATCCAGCACGGCTTTTTTATGTTCTTATGAAGTAAGGTAGTAGTACTTTGCAAACAGAATACTGTGCCATATTCTCCTACCAAATGTCAATTGTGATCTAATGCAAGATAATGCTCAAAAAGTACTAAATCTTAGGGGTCGTTCACATGTGGGTACTCATTGCTTGCATTCTCAGCTCCTAATTATTGCAGACTGGCAGCTGAAATGGCTCTGTTATATTCGAGGTGTTGACAGGCACCTTGCAGAAAGGCACATTCACGTTTACCATCAACCGAAAGAAACCACATGATTATTGTGTGCCCTGTTCACCACCTCACTAAAGGCACACATACAATGGGACCACCTTCCTGTCAAGAGAAATCAGGCCTCTCTGAGCAAAATGGAGGCTGCAACAGGGAATTCATGCATGCACAGCTGTTGGTGGGGAGATGCTCTAGCTGTGTTCTCAGTGGTGCCATCAAGAGAGATGGAAAGCTCTAGCCATGCTGCGCTAGTGGCTTAAAGGGAAGCTTGGTGCCAACTGGCTTCTGGAATCTCCATATCTGTTGACTCTGGTTTTCTGTAGCTGCTGTTATGGAGCATGAGGGGCTTTTGAAGAGCTTATATATTTTTATTTTTACATTGTTTAGTTTGAATCCTCAGTATGTAAAACATTCATTATAGACTTCTCACTTTTCTCTCTACTGAATGGGGGTGGGGGGGGGAGCACTGCCAAAGTCAGTTTCCTGAGGGTGCCAAAAAAATGGGCTGCCCTGCTGCGATTATTTCAGTGTTCTTGTTCAATGTTCATTTTCCATGAAGTACTTATGCACTGTCTGAACAATTATGTCTCCTAAGGGTTGTTTAGTGTATATTAAGAAAGCTTGGAGATAGTACAAGTATTTGTACAGGACAAGTAAGGAGAAAAAGAATTAATTTTTTTAATTAAAATGCACATTCTTACTGTTAGCAGTTTTCCATGGCTCCATGTAGTTGTTTTCACCAGATTTACCGTTCAATCCCAAGTCCAAAATGGACTTATGAGGGTAAATAACTCCCTTTAGGACTGCAATGTCAATATCTCATATTTTAAATTTTTTATTAAATTTATACCCCGCCCTCCCCAGCAAAAGCTGGGCTCAGGGCAGCACACAACACATTTAAAAACATATCTCCATCATTTTAAAACATTCTTAAATATAAAATTGCACCATAAAATCAACTATTAAATATCGAATATAAATATCTATCTCATTTCATTTGGCACCCTTAATGCAACATAAAACTACAGCAAAATTAACCAGTCAGCGCCCCCCCCCAAGCAAAAATCAATAAACTAAATATCTCCTTTAAACTAGAGGTACCAGGAACTGAACATAAAACCTTTCCATACAAGGCACCTGTTCGACCATTACACTCTCCCTGATTAATATATCATAATTAGTTAATATTACACATTAATTGAGCAGGTATACATTTTAAAGGATCATTGTTTAATGATGGAGAATGGTTTGTTTCTCATTCACTGATGACTATACATGACAAATGTACCTGATCTTGGTATTCAGCAGCCAACAGAACAGATTTTCACACTGCGCTTCCTGATTCATTGTCAGATTTGGCAAAACGGAATAAGTTAGTCTTGGCCACTTCCCCAGTGCCTCCCCACGAAGAGACAAAAGCAGTTGGAAACCTTGCTCTCTGGCCCTTCCACAACTCCACATGATTTAACACAATCAAAAACAAACCTCATGCTGTTTTCATTTAGTTTTCTATTTCTAAACGAATTCCCTTTCTTTGGCACTTATTCTACTTGTATGTATATGCATAAACAGAATTATTCCATAATACATGACTAACCGATGACCCCAGTGAATACAAAAATGATACTCCTCCCCAGGTTGCTGTATTCATGCCAGTCTGCTAGTATGCCAACATTCATGCTTGTCAATTGGTCAGATCCTGGATGGCCCTCATAAAATGAGAGTGGGCCAGAACAGCAGATGGACCACCAGCAGTCTTAACATATCATTGCAGTATACAGTGACATTTTGGGTGAGGGTGGGATGCTGGTCCAGAGGTGGTACAATATTGTCATCTGAAGCCTAAAATTTCAACGGGTCATTATAATGGTTAGCAAATTTGGCTCTTGAATTTTGGTGAAAACCTCTGTTTTTAAAGTTTTACTAAATTACAGTTTTAATGACCCAACTGTTACTCCAATGAACAGTTAGTAAACACACGTGTAAATGTGCTCTGTTTATGTAGGATTGGGCCTGCATTTCTTCTAGAATTACAACTGATCTCCATCTACAGAGATCAATTACTCTGGAGGAAAAAATGGCAGCTTTGGAAGGCAGAGAGACAGAAGTCCTACAGTGACCACATCCCTGCTGAGTTTCCACCACTCCTCAAATTCCATTCTCCCCAGTGAGATCCCCCAGATGCCCAAGAACCTATTGAGCTGGAGTTGGCCATGTCCAACAATGTAATGTGTGTTAATAGAAAGAAGAGATTACATACCCTTCTTTTCAAATCCTAGGATCAAAAAGTGACAGTTCTAAGTCCTGCCCCCTTTTCATTTCCTCCTCTTTTGCTCAGCTTCCCCTGTTCCACAGGATGTGTTTTATGAGACTGGACATTGCTAATATCTGTTTTTATTCACTGGTGGAGGGAGGGGAGTTTTCTGGGAGACCGGGGGTGGGGGCTTTCATGATGGTGGAATGGCGCTTGGTGTGAACGTTACTTTTTCTGTGTTTTTGTGAGGGGCACCTTGCTTTTTCCTCCAAAATACTTGGAGAGAACTTTTTTTTTTGCTAGCATGCCCAGGGACGTGCTGTAGAAATGAGACTTGGGAAAAGCAAGCATGTTTGCACAGTTCCCTCTCATCTGAGCACATGAACAAACCAACCAAAACCAAAACATGAGAAAGAGTGAGTGAGTGAGTCAGAGATGAAGAGAAAAGAGAAAGAAAGGCAGAAAGGCAGAAAGGCAGACAGAGACAGAGACAGAGACAGAGAGAGACTCCTTTTCCACCACCCCACTTCAGTCTCTAACTAGGGGGTGGTCAGTCAAGTCAGCATTTTATTTTTCTTCAGGAAAAGCAACTGACCCTGTGTGCATGTAGTAAAAAATCTCCAGCTTCCCATGTGTTTTAAACCTGTAATTTTTTCAGGCAGTTTTAAAAATGAGCACAAGAGAACTTCTGTGCTGTGACTGTCTTTGCGGGCTGACTGCTCTGGACTGATGGAGCCTGCATTCCCAGAGGGGTGGTGAGGAGCCGAATTTCTGAACGAGGATGGGGAGTGGGGTCTTGCCTGAGGCTCCGATGATCAGGGAGCTGAAGCTAGGGCAATGGTCATAGAAGGCAGAAGCCTTTTTGCAAGCCCACCTTCAATGTAGGGTTGCCAACTGCCAGGTAGTAGCAGGAGATCTCCTGTTAATTCAACTGATCTCCAGACGATAGAGATCAAATCACCTGGAGAAAAATGGCCACTTTGGCAATTGAACTATGGCATTGAGGTCCCTCCTCTTCCCAAACCCCGCCTTCTTCAGGCTCCGCCCCAAAAATCTCCCACCAGTCGAGAACATAAGAATGTAAGAAAGGCCCTGCTGGATCAGACCAAGGCTCAAGTCCAGCAGTCTGTTCACACAGTGGCCAACCAGGGGCCTCTAGGATGCCCACAAACAAGATGGCTGCAACAGCACCATCCTGCCTGTGTTCCACAGCACCTAATATAATAGGCATGCTCTTCTGATACTAGAGAGAATAGGTATGCAGCATGACTAGTATCCATTTTAACTAATAGCCATGAATACCCCTTTCCTCCATGAATATGTCTACTCCCCTCTTAAAGCCTTCCAAGTTGGCAGCCATCACCACAACCTGGGACAGGGAGTTCCACAATTTAACTATGCATTGTGTGAAAAAATACTTCCTTTTATCTGTTTTGAATCTGTCACCCTCCAGCTTCAACAGATGACCTCGCGTTCTAGTATTATGGGAGAGGGAGAAAAACTTCCCCCTGTCCACTCTCTCTAAACCATACATAATTTTATAGACCTCTATCATGTCTCCCCTTAGCCGCCTTCTTTCCAAACTAAACAGCCCTAAGCGTCTTAACCGCTCCCCATAGGACAGTTGCTCTAGTCCCCTAATCTGCACCTTCTCAAGCTCTGTAATATCCATCTTTAGGTGCGGTGACCAGAACTGTACACAGTATTCCAAGTGTGGTCTCACCATAGATTTGTACAAGGGCAGTATGATATCAGCAGTTTTATTCTCTATTCCTCGTCTAATTATGGCCAGCATGGAATTTGCCTTTTTTACAGCAGCCGCACACTGGGTTGACATCTTCATTGAGCTATCCACTACCACCCCAAGATCCCTTTCTTGGTCTGTCACTGCCAGCACAGATCCCATCAGTGTATATGTGAAGTTGGGATTTTTTGCCCCAATATGCATCACTTTACACTTGCTCACATTGAATCTCATTTGCCATTTTAATGCCCATTCTTCCAGTATGTAGAGATCCTTCTGGAGCTCTTCACAGTCCGATTTTGTTTTAACCACCCTAAATAATTTGGTGTCATCTGCAAACTTGGCTACTTCACTGTTTAACCCCAACTCCAGGTCATTGATGAACAGGTTGAAAAGCACTGGTCCCAACACAGATCCCTAAGGCACCCCACTGCTCACATCCTGCCATTGTGAGAACTGACCATTGATTTCTACTCTCTGCTTCCTATTTTTCAGCCAGCTGTCAATCCATAAGAGGACTTGTCCTCTTATCCCGTGACTATGAAGTTTGCTTAGCAGTCTTTGGTGGGGGACTTTGTCAAAAGCTTTTTGGAAATCCAAATACACAGGCTCATTCCTATCCACATGCTTATTGACACTTTCAAAAAACTCTAATAGGTTGGGGAGACGGGACCTACCTTTACAGAAGCCATGTTGGGTTTTGCTCAGCAAACCTTGCCTTGACAATATGCTTGACAATTTTATCTTTAATATTGCTTTCCATCAATTTACCGGGAACAGACGTTAAGCTAACTGGCCTGTAATTTCCTGGGTCCCCCCTGGAACCTTTTTTTTATAAATGGGTGTTACATTGGCCATTCTCTAGTCCTCTGGTACAGAGGCTGATTGAAGGGACATATTACATATCTTTGTTAGAAGTTCAGCAATTTCCCATTTGAGTTCTTAAAGAACTCTAGGATGAATACTGTCTGGTCCCTGTGACTTGTTAGTTTGCAGTTTGTCTAGACGTTCTAGGACTTCCTGCCTTGTTACCATTATTTGCCTCAGTTCCTCATTCTCCCCTCTCCAAAATCTCTGTTCAGGAGAAGGAATCTGCCCTGTATCTTCATCAGTGAAGACAGATGAGAAGAATTCATTTAGTTTTTCAGCAATCGCTTTATCCTCCCTTAGAGTTCCTTTCCTCCCATTGTCATCCAATGGTCCAACCGCTTCCCTAGCTGGTTTCCTACTCCTAATATACTTAAAGAATTTCTTATTCTTTGTTTTGATGTGTTTAGCAATATGCTCCTCAAAATCTTTTTTTGCATCTCTAATTATCTGCTTGCATTTCCTTTGTGCAAGTTTGTGTTTGCTTCTGTTTGCCTCGTTTGGGAAAACCTTCCAGTCTCTGAAGGAAGACTTTTTTTCTCTAATTGCTTCCTTCACCTTACCAGTTAGCCACGGTGGTGACCTCTTGGACTTATTACTACCTTTCCTGACCTGCGGTATACAATCTAGCTGAGCCTCTAGTAATGTGGACTTGAGTAACCCCCAAGCCTTTTCCAGAGATTTAACCCTCCTAACTGTTCCTTTCAACTTCCTCTTTACCAGTTTTCTTATTTTAGAGAAGTTCCCTCTTTTAAAGTCAAAGGTAATTGTGTGAGATTTCCCAGTCACTTTCCCACTTACATATAAATTAAATTTGATGTCATTGTGATCACTATTGCCAACTGGCTCAACTACATCCACATCCCACACTAAGTCACTGGCATCATCACAGAGTATTAAATCCAGGATTGCCTCCCCTCTGGTTGGGTCTGTGACCATCTGTTCGAGGGCACCTGAGAAGAGGGACCTGGCAACCCTACTTCCTCATGAAAAGTCCCATTCTGTCTTCATGCCCAATTCACATTTCCCCACACTCACATTGAATCAGATAAAACACCCAAAAGGAGTGAATTAAAAAGCACCCTGTGTCATCCAACTCAAAACCAGCCTTGCAAGGTGGGACACGTCAGCATTTTACAGAGAGAGTGCTCTAGAGCAGGGCCTCTTAAACTTTTTCCACTCGCGACCCCTTTTCGCCCGAGACATTTTTAGGCGACCCCGGGTATATAGGTGTATAAAATAGGTACGCAAATCAAACATTTACTGATAATAAATCATAAAGAAACCTGCTACTGTTGCCAAATTTTGTGCAACCCCCACATTCAGTTATGCGACCCCATATGGGGTTGCGACCCACAGTTTAAGAAGCTTTGCTCTAGAGCATCCCTTCTTGTCAGGGAGGTCCAAAGGGTGCCCTGAGATGTGTCCAGGCCATCAGGTGCAGTTTTAACCACTGGAACTACTTATCATGTACTTTTGTTTTCTCATCTCAATGAGGGGGACCTAGGGGAAGTGTTTCAGGAGTGCCCTGTCATTGCTACACGGAGTTGGGGTGTGGGGGTGCAAGGCCGTGTGATATGCCCTTGAACTCGCAGGGTCCTCCTCTATCACCCCACGGGTATCTTGCTTGATTTAAATGCACCAATGAATGCTCAGGGCTTCAGAGGACGTCCTCTTTAAAAATGGGCAAGGCAGGGTCATTTCCAGCATGTCTTTCTGCTTCTGCCTGACCAGCTGCACTATAGAAAGTACTCTGGGGGTGTTTTTGGAAATGTCACCTACCCCGTGTGACACTTGCTGAACAATTTCTGTTTAAAACATTTCAGTCATCGTTCCATGACAAACTTCCTGTGAAGTGTACACCATCTTGTAGAAAATATAAAAAGCATAAATTAGGCACCCTTGTTAAACGTTCGGAAAAGAATTTATGGTGCTGTAACTAATGCCCTGAATAAAAACATTTTTTTAAAAAAAATGAAATAAAGAGAATGAAGTCCAATTCAGGTTAAGCACGTATCAGGTTAAGCACACACAAAAAGCTGTGCCTGTCAAAAAGAGCATTATAGGATATAGTAGGGGAGGGGGAATGGAAGCTTGAGTCACAGATAAGCCAAACAGAGAAAGCACGTAGAGAATTTTATGGATTATAGACCTGAAACTGCCCTTCAAAAGAGAAAGATTAGTGTCAGCACTTTGCATTATATTTAGGCTGTCTGCTAATAAAAAGTAAGCACTGGTTTTTACCATCTATATATTTCGCCTGCTGGTTCTGAAACCTTTCAGAACTATGTAATGCATCATAATTTTACAGTAAAATACTAAAGTATTCTTAATAAAGCTGAGGCCTCAGGTTAGCTATGATGTTTAAGGATGCTGGACTAGATAAGGACCCCTTTGAAGTACATGCTTGACTCTGTTGTGCAGAAGAATACACATCTCAAAAAATCCTAGTTACACATAATAGACTGAGACTGACCCTCTGAACAGAAAGATTAAACAGTCATGCCATACATCAACGTAACATTGATTTACATTGACTAGGCAGCAGTTTTTTACTATCTATATGGATGCCAATAAGAATTAGAGGGCGCATTTAGGGAACACCCTTTTCAGAGCACTGAAGTGTGGTAAATGTTTTTAAATACTTTGTGCAAAGTGCAAACTACATGAGTTATTCCTTTTCAACCCCTCTGTGTAAAACATCTTCCATCCTAGATCACTACTTACGATGTTTGGATCAAGGACTGTAACAGAAAACTTGTGCTAAAATTAATGAAATGAATTTTAACAGTGATTAATGTAAAGTTCTGCATTTAAGTAGGAAAAACCCATATGCATAATTACAGGATTATAGGTCTTGACTGTTGTCTTGACACCAGTCTATTAATGAAGGGTAACAACAATAGCTAAAAGCTTGGTCGATCTTTGTCATTCCAGTGTATTGCAAGACTAATTTTGCAAGTCAGTTTTAGTAAGGTCTTGGTGTAAAAAATATTTAAAATGAAAATTAATTCATCATCTCCATATGCTCAGAAATGCTCTTTAAATGCTCTTTTAAAATCTGCAGCTCTTTAGGATTTTTATTTTTGAATAGCAGCCTCATACCACCTATGCTACGTAATTCATGTAGTGCCTGCGTGAACAAACAGTTTGCTTGTAATCTATAGGCTATCCTCCTCCTGGCATTTGTACAGGATTCTGTACAGAATGCTCTGAGCCTGGCTTGTCCAGGAAAGGATGGTCTATAAATCTAATAAATAATAATCGATGATGTCCTGATCAGTGTAATACAAACATACGTGTCCCTTGGTTTTCTCCCATTTTTAGCCAATCAAAAACTATGATCTTTTTACACACACCTTGAGGTTCCCTAATAGCAGAACTAATTTCTGTGTCCCTGTCTTTGATGGTAACTTATACATTTGCACGCCAGTCACCACTTCTATAAATATGAGCAAAATAATGGGAAGAAGCATTTAGAACTGTTTCTGGCAGTGTGAGAAGTGTTCGGCACCAACTGTGTGCACAGAACAATACCTTTGCAGGGTATCTGAAGAAGTGAGCTGTGACTCACGAAAGCTGCATGGAATTTTGTTAGTCTTTAAGGTGCTGCTAGACTCTTGCTCTTTTCTACCTTTTCTGACATAGGAGGGCTCTGCGATTAGTAGAAAACACAAGAAAGGTCTTTCAGGCTTGTTTTTGTAAAATGTTTGGAAAACAAGGGAATCTACCTAAATCGGGGGATACCTGCATAATTGGGCATTCTTACTTCTCTCTCATGACCTATCACCCATGTCTACCTTGTAAGTTTTTAAACTGTTAAGAGCTGGACCATAAAATGATGATGCTTTTACACAGAGGGGTTGAAAAGGAGGGCTTCTTGGTCCAATAAAAAGTCAAGATATTTTGGCTAGAAGTTCATCAAGAAATACAAAAGGTTTTTGTATAAGATTTTTATTTATTATCAACAAAAAAGAACAAAAAACAAAATCATCCAACACAACATACTCCCAAAAGTCATACATACAGTATATCCAACTTTCCAGAAAAACCTCCTTTTTCTCTATCTGGCCCTGATCCATGGATTTAGGTATCTGCCGATGAGCCAAGCTGAGATTAGATATAGTGATTTGACTATGGAGTGGTCTGAGGACAGGCCATCCTGTTAATTCGTTAGGAAATTTATGTGCTGCCTCTTCAGAGACCGGTTCAAGGTGGCTCACAAAATAATATAATAAAATCATTAAAAACCCATAAAATCGTCAATAATAATATGCCATAATTAGCCAGAAACATAAAAACAGCATAAGTAACATTCAGCAGCCTAACATGATATTCATAAAATAGTCCTCAGGCTAGAAGTGACAACAACGGAAACATCTAAAAGAAATGCCCCCCCCCCCCAAGTTAAAGGCTCTGGGTAAAAATAAATGTTTGACCTGGTACATAAAGGACAGTAAGGCAGGTGCCAGGCAAGCCTTAGGGAGGGTGGCATTCCAAAGGCAAGGTGCCACCACTGAACAAGCCTTGTTTCTGCCTGCAACTCCCCTCACCTGTGCCAGAGAGGACACGGAGAGCAGGTTTCAGGAAGAGGGTTTTGATCAATGGGCTGAACAGTACTGGAATTACATTATTAAGCTTAAGCAAGAATTTACGTAGGGTCAGGAGTGGCATAACAGATACAGTGTCCGTCTAGAATCTGGATTGCCTTTTGGGAACATTTAACCAACCAAGGTTCACACCCCTACTCAGCCATAAAACCCACTGATTGGCCTGTCTCAGTGGAGCCTACCTCACAGTGTAGTTATGGAAATTAAATGGAGGAGGGGAGAACCATGAATGCCACCTGAGTACTTTAAGATGAAGAGTAGGATGAAAGAGTAATAAGGATTGTGATCCTTTGAGCTTCCTCAAAGGATAAAGAGACTACAATAAATAAATAGGCCACTGTGCAGTGGCCTCTCTTTTGACACACCCGTTAAACCAGATTATCATCACATGGAAACTACAAAAGTTCCCATCACTTAGGAGAAAATCATGTTTGTCTGAGTTCACCTTTCAGAAAGATCCTTGCTTAAATGTACCCCATCAGGTACAACAACTCTGGGAGAATTCAGAACAAGAGGAGCATTTCATTTCATAAACATATCCTTGTGTAGGTGTGTTCAGTTGGTAATAGCTAATCAGTAAAAAAGAATGGAACTATACAAAAGATGTCTGATTATAGCTCCACAGAATACCATACATGTCTTTGGATCCAGAATTAGGAACAAGTTGCAAATTACGTTTGTGGTGTTTTCAGATATGTAGTCCAATGAATGAGACTTATGACTTTGGGCTAGGTCATGCAGGCCCCCAGCATGCGGGCCTATGCCTTGATGGGGGACAGAAGTGAGTTGGGGGGGAGTCATGTGCTTTCCCTATTTGGAGGATGCACATTGTCATGTGTGATGCAAGATGTATACTTGCATGCATGGTTCATGTGTCAAATATGAGTAAAAAATGAGTGTATGCTATGAGTATACAGGGCAGGTAGAGCACATATGGATGTATTGCTTAAGACATGTATGGTCTATGTGTGTGGAAGGGGAATGTGAGGCCAAAACCTTCTCCTATGACCTTCTATATGTGGAATATGCATTCTAGAGATCTGTACAAATAATTAAGTTTTCTGGGTGCATGATTTTTAATAATGAGGGATTTCTGTACCTGAACAAAAGATGGAACTTTTGGGTCAGCTGAACATCAAGAAAACAAAGTAGAATAGATTTCATTCTAACATCAACAAATCTAATGCAAAGTATTGTGAGAGCAGAAATTGGGATTAAGAAATTATCAGACCATGCACCGGTATGGGCCGATTTTAATATTCTAGGACAACAATCAACCACATATTCATGGAAATTTAATACTATATTATTAACTAAATTAGAATCCAAGAAAAGATTACAAGAAGGATTGCAAAACTATCTCAAAGAAAATATAACAGAAGGAATGCCAATGCATATAATATGGGACGCTCTAAAATCGGTAATAAGAGGGATATGTATTCAAGAAATATCCAGATTAAAGAAAGAGTCCAGCTGTGTGAAAAAAAGATTGCAAACAGAAATAAAAGAACTAGAAATGAAGCACAAAAAATCAGGATCAAAAAAAATACTCAATGAGTTGGAAAGTAAGAGGAGGGAATTAGACATTATAGAAGTAGACTCTATTGCTAAAACTTTGCTATACACGAGACAGAGCTATTATGAATTTGGCAATAAAAGCTCCAAATTATTAGCTAACATTCTAAGAAAGCATAAAAGTAGAAACAAAATAGCAATGCTAAATTGCAATAGTAAAAAAATACATAACACAGAACAAATAGCCGAACAGTTTGCTGAATTTTTTGAAAAATTATACTCCTCAGATAATCCATCTAGTGATAAAATAGATGAGTATCTTCAAAAATTGAATATTACTGAACTGAAGAATGAACACAGAGAAAGCTTAAATAAACCAATAGAGAGCAAGGAAATAGAGAATGCGATTCAAAAGTTTAAAAATGGAAAATCCCCAGGGATGGATGGATATGGACCAGAGTTTTATAAGCATTTTAAGGACTTACTAGTACCCACTATGACAATATTATTTAACCAAATATTGAAAGATAAACAATCACCTAATTCCTGGGAAGAGGCAAGAATTACGGTAATTTTAAAAGCTGACAAGCAAGCAGATCAATTAGATTCTTATAGACCAATAGCACTATTAAATCAAGATGCCAAGTTATTTGTGGCAGTCCTAGCAGCTAGACTAAGTAGTATAATAAAAAGTTACGTTTCTCCTGATCAAACGGGATTTATACCCCAAAGACAAATAGCAGACCCAATATGCAGAATATTAAATGTGATTTATTTCAGTAAAAAGAAAGGATCACCCCTAGCTATATTGGCACTTGATGCACAAAAAGCATTTGAACACGTGGAATGGAGCTTTATTCTTGGACTCCTAACAAAATTAAATATTGGACATTCTTTCATGAACGCAATAGAATCGATCTACCAAAAGTCGAACGCTAGGATTAGTGTTAATAATTTTGACTCTAGAAGTTTCCCTCTAACTAGAGGAACTAAACAAGGCTGCCCCTTGTCGCCTTTGCTTTTTGCTCTTTCATTAGAACCCTTAGCAATGGCTATTAAAACTAATGAAAAGATTAAGGGATTAGAAGTAAACAACCAAACACATAAAATCAACATGTTTGCAGATGATGTAGCAATACTTACTGTGAATCCCAAAGAATCCATACCGGAGCTAATGAGAGAAATTAATAACTATGGAGTAGTAGCAGGATTACGGATTAATTATAAGAAATCTGGGGTAATGTATATAAATGTCAAACCTGGAATACAATATGGAATCCAAAATGAAACCGGTATTCCAACGTTCCCCAAATCATTTAAATGTGTGTGTGTGAAGTGCCGTCAAGTCGCAGCCGACTTATGGCGACCCCTTTTGGGGTTTTCATGGCAAGAGACTAACAGAGGTGGTTTGCCAGTGCCTTCCCCTGCACAGCAACCCTGGTATTCCTTGGTGGTCTCCCATCCAAATACTAACCAGGGCTGACCCTGCTTAGCTTCTGAGATCTGACGAGATCAGGCTAGCCTGGGCCATCCAGGTCAGGGCAATCATTTAAATACTTGGGAGTAACTATTACAAAAAAATTAAGTAAGTTGCAACAAACAATTTTTCACCCAGTGATTCGACAAATAAAGAAAGATGTTAAAAAATGGACCAAGACACAATTGACGATCATGGGAAGAACCAGCACCATATAAATGATGGCACTTCTTAAACTGAACTATCTTTTCCATACTCTACCCATAGGAATCGAACCAAGGGAACTAGCAAAGTGGCAAAAAATATTTACAAATTTTATACATCAAGGTAAGAAGCCATGACTCATGAATACATTAAGAAAAAAGAGATTGAACCAAGGGGGATGGGGAGAACCAAATATAAGTAAATACTACGAGGCAAGTCAACTGAGAACCATAATATCATATTTAGGAGGCTCATCAGAAAAAACATGGATAGGCTTGGAAGTAACAGAGAAACAAATAGATACAATTGAAAGGCTTATATATGGTGGAAGGAATGTAAGAGACATAAAATGGGTTGACAATCCCTTTTTACACATCACGTTAAAAATTTGGAACAAATGGAAAAATAAATTAATCCCAAAAATATCTCTATTAATTCCATTTAGACTACACCCTAACTTTTCATATATCGACAAACCAGAGAAATATCAAATATGGAAAGAAAAAGGGATATATAGAATGAGAGATTTTTATAACAATAAAACCCTTTTGAGGTAGCAGAATTAAAAGAAAAACTAGGAGGCTCAACAACTTGGATGCAATTTCAACAACTATATTATTTAATCTTGAATACTTCAATAAAACATAGTATGACTAGGAAATTGGGAGAATTCGAACAAACCCTAATGGAGCGTATGAACTTCTAAAATATATCAATACCTGAATATATCTAAAGGGTTAACTTCTAAAATATATCAATACCTGAATAAAACCGATACATCCAATGGATTAAAAACAATCTGGGAAAAAGAGGTAGGAATAAAAATAGAACAGAATATATGGGAAAATTATGGAAGACACAAACTAGGGAAACCATATCAGTGGCTCTTAAAGAGAATTCCTTGAAATTACTGCACAGATGGTATATTACTCCAATACGTCTAGCAAGAATAAGAAATGTTCACAATCTGGAATGCTGGAGAAAGTGTCAACAACCTGGCGATTATATACATATGTGGTGGACATGCCCGTTAGTATCTCAGTTTTGGAGAGAAATCTTTGCAGAAATTTCAAAAATCACACGTCAAAACATATGTGTTACACCTGCATTGGCCTTACTGTCAATATGGGGGGAGCATAACCAAAGAGCAAAATCTAAAGGATTAATAGTGTTCATGTTAATGGCTGCTCGAAAGGTTATAGCAAGAAATTGGAAAACAACAGAACTCTTAACGTTACGCTCTTGGGATTCTGTATTCTGAACTGTGGCAAATAGCCATGGCAGAAAAATTAACACATCAACTTAGAGTTATCAAAGGTAAGGCCAACATACCAAACTTTCATGAAACATGGCATGACTTCATCTCATATACAAACCAGAAAGAAATTCAACATATATCCAAACCATTTCAAAGATTATGGGAAATGAATTAAAGTTATAACAACCCTTCCTCTACATTATTATTACTATTATTACTATTATTACTATTATTTTTATTATTATTATTTTCTCTCACTCCTAATTGTATTAACCATCTAATTCGTAATTGTACTCCTCTTATACTTGTATATTTATCTATTTGTTTACAAGAATACTAAGCCACCGACCATAAGTGCGGCAAAGATAGCTTTCCGTTTGTTGTTGTTGTTGTTGTTTAATTGTTTTTGTCTTGACTGTCTGACAGTCTTATATTGTTTGTTTACATGTTTGTGAATTGTAATTGTATTTATATATGTTTTTTTTTTAAATCAAAAGTAATGAGTACAGGAGAATTACACAACTTTAAGGTTGAGAATGAGGAAATTGAAATTGTTCAAGACTTTCTATTCCTTGGCTCCACCATCAACCAAAAGGGAGACTGCAGCCAAGAAATCAGAAGGAGATTGAGACTGGGAAGGGCAGCCATGAAGGAGCTAGAAAAGATTTTGAAGTGTAAGGATGTGTCACTGGCCACCAAGACTAGATTAATTCATGCCATCATATTCCCTATTACTATGTGTGGGTGTGAAAGCTGGACAGTGAAGAAAGCTGATAGGAAGAAAATAGATTCCTTTGAAATGTGGTGTTGGAGGAGAGTGTTACAGATTCTGTGGACTGCCAAAAAAACAAATCAGTGGGTTATTATAGATCAAATCAAGTCTGAACTGACCCTAGAAGCTAAAATGACTAAACTGAGGCTATCGTATTTTGGTCACAACATGAGACGACAAGAGTCACTGGAAAAGACTGTCATGCTAGGAAAAGTTGAGGGCAGCAGGAACAGAGGAAGACCCAACAAGAGATGGATTGACTCAATAAAGGAAGCCACAGCCTTCAATTTGCAAGATCTGAGAAAGGCTGTCAAAGATAGGACATTTTGGAGGACTTTCATTCATAGGGTCGCCATGAGTCGGAAGCGACTTGACGGCACTTAACACACACACAGCTTCAAGTCACGAACTAGCAACAACTTATTTTCTCCTCCTGCAGGGATTCTACCAGAGTCATTCAATTCACTTTTAACTTGCTACTAGTGTTGTGAAGCAACATCTAAGCATTGGGGCTAGGGTTGCCAGGTCCCTCTTTGCCACTGGCAGGAGGTTTTTGAGGCGTAGCCTGAGGAGGGTGGGGTTTGAGGAGGGGAGGGACATCAATGCCATAGAGTCCAATTGCCAAAGAGGTCATTTTCTCCAGGTGAACTGATCTCTATCGGCTGGAGATCAGTTGTAGTAGCAGGAGATCTCCAGCTAGTACTTGGAGGTTGGCAAACCTAACTGGGGCTTCCATCCCATTGTAAAGCATTCACTATGGGAATGAATGAGGATGCATTTCTTGTCTTCATCCAACCATATATTTACAAAGGACTTTGTTACACTGGTAGGGTAAGTTCCTCTAATGTTAACCAAATAAAACATGGCTCACAGTGCAATCCTGAACAGAGCTCCAACTTTCTAAGACCATGGACTTCATCAGACTTAGAAGGGCGGAACTATGCTTGGGCTTGTAGTGTCAGTTTTACAGTCTCCTACTTGGTCACTAATGGGATAACTTGTGAAAAATGAATCCCATTCCGGGGCGGGGGGGGGGGGAGCTATTAGGCACTGATCAAAACTATTGCCTTTATTGACATGTTGAAAACTCAGCAAGGCTTCATCATTCATTGTTAACTACATAGCTACTAGCTTTGCACATTTTCATTCCTCCACTCTCCCTGCTTTGTACTCAACTTCGGTTGGAACCTGAGGAAAGCTTCCACTGATGAAAAGGGGAATGATTTATACTGACTCCCCCTCTCTCTGCAGACCTCCGGCTCCCCCCTCATACTGTTCCTGAAGGTCCCCTGTCCCCCAGGAGAAGCATTTGTGTGTGGGGAGGGGATAATTTGTGCTGCTCCATTGACAGCAATCCTTTCCAGTGGCAGAAATGATCTGCAGGATCCAAGCCAATCAATGGAGGTCCCAGATGAAATATGATCTTGTGGTTTCTTTAACTGCAGGGAGCTATATGCCTAAATGGGATGAGGGGGAGAACAAAGTGAGAATAGAAAGGAAACATTTCATGAGGAGCTGCCCTTCCTGCACTAACAAGCATTTCAATGGAACTCCCTGCAGGTGGTAATGCCTTATTAGCGCTTCATTAACAGCTGTTCCTATTGAGCAAGTTCAATTAACATTCAGTCCATGTGCAGCTTCAACGATCAACATATTTCCTGTTAGAACACATTTGTGTGCACAAGCCTTAGAGGTTATTTACCATTATTGTACAGAAATGGGTATGTGGAACCATTACTCTGCCATACCAAGATTTTGGAGTGGAGATGATGTCAGGAAATGACATTGTTTCTGGTGCTTCCCTTCACCCCTTCTGCCTAGCTAGAGATGAGGTTCGCTGCAGTGCACCAGGGAAAAACAGGGTTGCACTTACCTGTAACTGTTCATTGAGTGCTCTTCTGTGCAGGCACACATGGGACTGTGCATGTGCAGAGCCAGCCGCAGAGAAGATTTGTCAACTTCTGGAAATATCGGCTCCATAGAGTTCTCCCCCTCCCCTCTTGCCTGTGCCGAGGAGTTTTCCCGCTCAAACAGTCACGTGACAAGAGGGCATAAGGGAGCACTCTACCTCAGTTTTCCAGTGCTGCTATGGAGCCTCTGTCGGTCACCTGTAATTTGAAACAGCAGTACACAGTGGGGAAGGAGGGATGTGTGCCTGCACAGAAGACCACTCAATGAACAACAGTTACAGGTAAGTGCAATCCTGTTTTTCATCTTTGTGGCTTCTGTGCAGTCTAACATGGGAGAGTAGCAAGTTCACTTACTTAGGAGGCAGGTGTGCGACTGCTCATTTGAACAGTGACTGAGGTACCACTCTCACCACTGTGTCATTCTTGGAATCTACGTCCATTGAATAGTGATTGAGAAATGTCAACAGCATCAACCAGGTGGCCTCCCTGCAGATGTCTCCCAGATCGATGTGTGAAGCGAAGGTGGCAGAGGAAGCCTGAGCCCTGGTGTAATGGGCTCTTACCTGCAATGGGCAACCTGATGAGCCTTTTCGTATGCAAGCCTGATGGCCGAGGTGACCCATCTAGAGAGAGTCTGAGTGGATACACCCTTCCCCTTGTTCATGTCCTTGAAGCAAATGAACAGATTGTTTTCCTTTCTAAATGAAGTGATGTGTTTTAAATAGAACAACAGTGTTCTACGCACATCCAAGAAGTGTAATGTCCTGTCTGCTGTAGACTCCAGATTCGGAAAAAACACAGGCCATACAATGTCTTTAGACATGAAACCTTGACACCACCTTTGGGAGAAAGTCTACGCTTGGCCTCATAACCACCTTGTCAGTATGAAACTTTGTGAAAGGTGGATCGTGCTGTAGCGCCCTTCAGTCTCCCACTCTGCATGCAGTAGTAATCGCACCAAAAATGCTGTCATGTATGAGAGATGGTTCAAGTCACAAGTGGCCATTGGTTCAAATGGTGGGTACATCAGCTGTGATAGTACTAGAGAAAGGCTTCATTGTGGAGTCAGAGACCTAACAGGAGGTATAAGTTATTCAGGACCTTCAGGAACCTCTTGGAATGTGGGTTAGAAAACAGTGAGGTCGAATCAACACCCACATGAAATGCTGAAACTGCAGCCAGATCATCTTTAATTGAAGAATTAGAAAGTCCCATATCTTTCAATGTCAACAAATAATCAAACACATCTGATAGCATGCAATTGTCAGGTTTCAACCCTTTGGTGGTTGCCCACAATGTAAATCGTCTTCATTTAAAATTGTATGATTTCCTTGTGGCCGCCTTATGAGATGACAGTAGGACTTTGGCCACCCTATCTGACCATGTGTTCACAGTTGGACAAACCACATGCTCAGGTGGAGGGAACTGATGTCGTGGTGGTGTAAGGAACCTAACTCTAGGAGGTTGACGGACAGTGGGAGAGGTATGTGACACCGCCTGCCAGGTCCCACCGTGTGGAAAACCACACTCACCTTGGCCAATGTGGTGCTACTAGAAGGCATTTGGTTCCATCTGCCTTCAACTTGGTCACTACCCTGTGCAAGAGAAGGAAAGGAGGGAATGCATAAAGTAGCCGCCTTGTCTATTGTCCATTTTAGCTGAAAGGAATACCGACCTACAGCTGCTCTGGAACAATATTGTGGGGATTTCTTGATCTGAGCAGTGGCAAAGAGGTCTATGATCAGATGATCCTTCCACAATAGCTGAATAATCTCTGGAAGAGATATTCTGAACTTCTTAATATCAAGGAACTTATTAAGATTCCTAAGATCCAAGACAGAATGCTTCCCACCACCTTTTTTGTCAATTAAGAAATAACTGGAGTAGAACCACCCATGTGTACCAGGTTCTCAAACCCTCTGTAAGGCCCTCTTCTTAAACAATCCCGGAATCTCTTGTTGCAACAACTGTGGTACAGCAGTGTCCTGATTTGTAGGAGGAAGGCACAGAGGCCAGTCAGTGAATTCCAGGAAACTACCATTGTTTATTATAGGTAACACCCAAGCATAATATGTGATGGACTTCCACACTGAGTAGTGCCTATGCAACCTGTTTTCAAACAATGGGACTGAAGCTAGTCATGCTCTATTGTTCCCTTTATGGGGGTTATCTGAGAGGGGAGAAAGCATGTCTCTGTCCCCTTAGCTTATGTAGGAATTTTTTTTCCCTTTGGGAGGCCAAATAAGAGGGCCAAAATGGTTGGTAAGAAGATGGTTGGTACCTATATGGCCTTGGATAGTTCAGGACATAGTTCAGAGATGTACTTTTATTTGTCCTGGCACTGGGTTTATGAAGTAATGCCTAATGAGCGAGCATTATACCTGTTCTTTCTAATCCTGTCAATTATGGTATCAGTCTGCTCGCTAAACAAGGCTAAGCCTTCGAAAGGCAGGTCTTCAATCCTGGCCTTATTGTCAAATGATAGGGCTGATGTCCTAAGCCAAGATGGCATCTTAACGCCATTGTAGATGCCATTGTCTTACTACAGGTATCCGCAACACGACGTGCAGCATTTAACTGTTGCTTTCCTTTCCTTCCTTTCCTTTTATCCCTTAGAAGCTCCTTGATCAATTGATCTTGAGCAGCATATATCTAGTGTTGGAGGGATATAAGGACTGAAACAAATCTTGCCACTGACAATGTAGCCTTGGGGTCCCTATCACTTAGTAAAAAAGGCATTATGTCAGTCACAGAGGCATTGGATTTGTATATTAAAAGGGGGGAAATATAGTGCGATCGAAGTTCCTCGTACAAGCGGCATTCCAAAAGGGCATGGGCTAATGAGTCAATAGAGCCAGAAGAGCAAGGGCAGATCCTGTCTGAGTATGGTATATTCAGAATTCTGCCCTGCATTACCATAGAAGGGTTAGCATTCAATCTAGCCAAGCAAAAAACTCTACAGAGAAGAGGAGTTGTTAGATAATATATATAGGCAGGCAGACCACGTGGAGGGGGTATTCCGAAGAACTGGGATGAACAGACGCGACGAGCACGAAAAGTAGTGCTGTTATAATCGAGCTCTTTATGCGCTTTTTAATTTTGGTAAAAGCTTCAGTTTTCCCAAGATCTGATAACATATCCTGCGAGAAGCCCAACAACGCCAGTTTCTCATCGAAGATTTTTTGCCATGAGGATTTAAAAGGGTCATGCTTCAGTTGCTTTCCTAGGCATATTCCCTCCATCTGCAGGACCTTGGCCAACATCTTTTTATCATCATTTACGGTCTCTATGTACTAGAACATGCAGTCCCACGGGCAAGGAAGAACTGGTACCTACACATCACTGCCATAAAGTTGGCAATCCTCAGGCCCAAATCCCCAGAGGAATAAACTTTTGTGGCACAACATATTGATTTTGCACCCCTCTCCACTGATGATGCCGAGGAATGCTGATGGCTTTCAGCTGGTGGAGGCTCATACCGTCCCCAAACCAGGGGGTGACAGAAACAACAGGTGCAAGGACCCTGTTGGAACCAACACTGCTCTTGGTACCCTTCTCCATGTGAACAGTGCTGGCTGTGCAAAGCAGCCTCATGAATACTGGATGCCACGGCAGGGACCGCAACTACATTGTCCACAGATGATGGTGAGGCTCGCTCACTTGGAGAGGGCTACGGCATCCTTGGCTTCCTAGGAGGTCTCAGAGAACGGTCCCATTGAGTAGGTGGACTTCAACCAAGATGGCGATGAGCTACAGCATTGAGAGCAACATTGGTCTCTTGAGTCACTATGGGTGAAAACGCATGGTCACTTTATCCTCCTTTAATCCCTGTTTCAGCCACGATTCAGCCAGGATTGAATGCATGCGTTTCGCTTAATGCGCATTCGATCCTGGCTAAAACAGGGATTAAAGGAGGATAAAGCGACCGTACATTTTCGCCCTATGGCATCGAGGAGATTAATTCTGACGCAAAAGCACTGGAAAGTCTAAAGTAATTGAAGAAGGTGATCTGTGCAGGTTGCACAGAGGCAGCACCTGACTTTGAAGGCTTTGATCTCTCAAATCCGGTGGTGACTGTTGGTGCCGAGGAGATGCAGTCAGCGATTGGCGCCAAACCAGAGCCTTCATTGGCAATGTGGGGGAGAGCCGTTTTTTGGGTGTTTGCTTTTGTTTTGTCCCTGAATCAAATGGTTTGGGTTTGTTCTTCCACTTTTTTGCTGGAGTTTTGGAAGTGGCTCTTTGGTCAGTCGCTGACTTAGAAGTTGAGGCAGCCACAGGCACAGATATCATGGAGGGTGTGCAAGTCTTTTTACTCAAGTCCCCACTCAGTTCGGGGCCTAGGGATGTTTCCTACAGTGCGGCTTTCAAACATGCTGCCCTCTCTTGTCTTGCCTTGGGAGTAAACAGCCCACACATGTAGCAAGTTAAGCAAATATGTCCCTCACCTAAACACATCAGACACTCCTTATGGGTATCCTTTTGTGCCATCTTCGTGCCACTGCTTTGCACGTCTTGAAAAGGGCTCCCTTTTTACTGTTCTCCATTCCCAAACAAGTTGAAGAATTTACCTCAGATGGTTTTGACCTCAGAAAGCAAAGTATGTCCTCTCTCCACAGCGGCAGAAAGAGAACCGAGGGAAAGTACTTCCTCCTCTCCTCTTGTCCCATGACCGTTTGGGCAGGAAAACTCCTTGGCACTGACGAGAGGGGAGGGGGAACACTCCATGGAACCAATCTTTCCAGAAGCTGATCTCCGCTCCTGACTCTGTGCATGTGCGGTTCCATGTGGGACTGCACAGAAGTTACGAAGATGAATCTTTATTCTCTTTTCTCTCCTGAAGCTGTTTACAGAAGGGACATTTAAAGAAGCTTTTGTGTTTTCTGGGCTTGGAAGTGGAATGACGAATCTGTGCTAGACAGAAGATACAATTTAAAACGAGAACATACAATTTAAAATGAGAAGTTCAGTGGTTGTTTTAAGGCGGTCCTCTAGTCTCTGCTCTCTCCCAAGCATACACTGTCGCTTTACAATATTGCTTACAATCTGATAAATGAGCGGGTCAAAGAAGGGAAGATCTAGAAACACTCAATTCTACAAAAAACTAGAAATCGTTCTTCCCTGTGAATACAAATTCTTTAGAGAACAAAGAATGGTATCTGAGGAGACAGTCTAGCATTCTCCAGTTAGATGTTAAACCATCCAGCTCGTGTTTAGTTTAGTGTGCATTGTTTTTATGTTCTGTTTTAATATCAGAAGTGAAAAACAACATGCATACGATTGTTGATTTGTTAACAGTATGTTTGCCAGCCCTGGGTTGGGAAATACCTGGAGATTTTGGGGGTGGAGCCTGAGGAGGGCAGGGTTTGGGGAGGGGCTTCAACAGAGTATAATGCCATAGATTACACCTTCCAAAGTGGCCATTTTTCTCCAGGTGAACTGATCTCTGTTGCCTGGAGGTTGGCAACCATAAGTGCAGCCCTAATTAACAGTGCAATCACCACTTTAGGGTCAGGAAGCAATTTTCCTCCAGGCCAGACTGGCCAGAGATCCTGGAGGTTTTTTCCTTCCACATTCTGGGCATGGAGTAGGGGTCACTGGGGGTGTGTGTGTGTGCGGGGGGGGGGAAGGTAGTTGTGAATTTCCTGCATTGTGCTGGGGGTTGGACTAGATGACCCTGGTGGTCCTTTCCAACTCAATGATTCTGTAAGAGTTACTCCAGTCTAAGACCATTCATGTCAATGGGCTTAGACTGGAATAACTCAGCATAGTTGCTGTTAGTCCTCCAGATTAAGTGGGAATAGGAGGTTGTGAGTCTCAATACAATTTGTGATCTGAAGAAAGTGTGACATTCCCAAGCACTTTGCTGATTGTTGTGCATCTGCCCAGGTAACCCTGGCTCACAACGATCTGAGACTTATGTGAATGCCCTAGTACGAACAGAGCTGGGGTTGTGGCTTCTAAAGACTGGTGGGAGGGCCTAAATTGAGGGAAGGGATTGTGGATTTAATTATGGCCCCCCTACCATCCCATAATTTTAGTACTGATTCTCTCCCTGTGCCATTTTCCAAATTTCAAAGCCAAATGGAGCTACTCTTTGGCTTGTTATGGGTAACATACAGATCCACTTCATGGTTTCCCAAATAGCAAAAATGGTGTAAAGAGAGAAGTGTCACCCCCTTTTGTTATATCATTGCCTTGATCAAATTGTTCCCTCTTGCTGCTATTTACCAATAAATAGTACTTCATAGGTTCATGGATCTCCCAACATGTTCAGTGGAGTCCTTAGACTGTGGATACTCCCATGTTCACATGATAAGCATTAGAAGGAATAAAAGTTTGCAATGCATTAATGTGGACGACATGCCTTTGCTCATGAGTAAGTGCTCAGACACGTTCGCTACTTCAAAGATAAACTTTATTTACAAAATACAACCAGAAACTTTATTACTTGCAAGTTCCTCTTCTTTCTTTGCTTCCCATGAGCACACTCCTCTTAAACCAAATGGCACACCTTCTACAAAATAATTCTATATAATACACTGTATAAAATAGTTAATATACAGTGACTGGAACAGTGCCTCAAAAAAGACTGCTTATTCTTCTAGTATCTCTCGGGTGATTAAAAAAATATTTCTTCTTTGCTGTAGAAGAGAATATTTGATGAAGAAGCAGGTGTTCTACCAGAAAACTTCACTGAAGAAGGAAATTCTTGGCTTCAGACTTAGGATGCTAGTAAAATAACATTAGCTCAATGTCTCACCAGCAGGTAGCCTTGTTGTAGTGGCTGCTACAATAAAATTCCAACAGAGGTTTAATGTAGAGCACAATCCTGTCAGAGCTAAGCATTTTTTTAAAAAATCCGTTGGGTTTTTTGCATGCACATTAATTCTAGTAAGCAACACGAATTCCAGTTTTGGTCTACAGAATAAGACAAAGCATGTGGTTTTATCCCTTGTAATGAGAAACAACAAAATACGTTCAGCTTTTAAAAGGGAAAAATGTGGTACAGTTTAAAACACATTTCACTATAATGGAAACATTTAATTAAAACATGTACATGAACACCACAGTTTCTATATCTTTCCCTCTGCTTACCTTGCTAATCTACAGAAGAAAAATGGTGCCTGTCTGGACAGGGTTACCTGACCAGTTTGAGAACAGGCGCTCCGCAAGTGGCAAAGGAACGCGGCATGGCTGGATCTCTAAGAGCCTGCAGCACCTACAGAAACCTCTTGTGCATTTAAAGGGGAAATCGGCTGTGGAAACCTGATTACACACTTGGACTGATCTTTACTTCTTTGGGGCCATTTAAAACATAGCTACAGTTTATATTTTACTAGTGGGGGAACTTGTGAGGATTTGCAGTGAAAGGGAGAATAATTTTCCTAGTCCCTTTCTCCCTCTTCTTTTTTGCCTCCCCTGATGTGCCCACAACCCCTCCCCTTTCCTTTACATATCTCTCCCATCTGTATGGCAGTCTCTGCCCTCATCCACTCACCCTGCCTTTTCACCTTTTCTCTCTCCCCCCTCTGTAGTTTCTATCTTCTCTTCTTCCTACGTTTTACCTATTGTAGTCTCTCTCCCTCTTTGACCTCAGCAAAGGTCACCAAGATCTCACGACATAGGGCTGAACTGGACAATACAGCATCTGCCTCCTCCCCCTGCCATTTTCCCAACCTGCAATGGTGCTGGAAAAATGGCAGAGGGGGGAGACAGGAGCCACTCTAGCCCCCATGCTGCAGTAACCTCTACAGATCCTGTGGTGCAGTTTAAAGGGGTTCTTCGCTGGGAACTCACTGCTTCAAAATGGCGGGCTCCCCAGGGCATCCCCAGGGACTTCAGTGTCATCGACTGTGGCCCATAGTCTCATGAGGTGTTGGTGGCATTCTCTTCTTAAACATGCACACAATGCTTCTATGATTTTAGTGTTTTTTTTTAAACTCCCAATGCATTTGTACCTATCAGCTGTTTAAGGGGAAGAGATATGTGTATGTAAGAGAGTGAAAGAATGGACATGACAAATCTGGCTGCTGTGCATGCTTCCACAGATGTTTGTAGCCTAGTTGGATTGTTTTGCACCCTCCTGACAAGCCTCTTTTTTGTATATAACACATAGACACAAAATTATTGCACAGCCAATCAGATCTCCAGTGGCCAATCAGAAGCACTGCTGAGCAAAAGCCCCACCTGGTCCCATCCATTTTCTAAAAAACACTTGGTGAGTGCCAGGAAAGGTGTCACTGGATGCCACAGCATTCATGGGTGCCACACTGGGGACCCTTGCACTAAATACTTGCTAGTACCTTTTATAGTGGGATTTCAATTGATGTCTAGCTGCATGAATACCACTTGATTACTGTAGATTTGATGAATGGCAGCTGAATGGGTGACCTGACCACTGAATATTGACCACTGAATAGCACTATGTGAAAAATATGTCATCATGCTAACAATATGAATTTGCACATCTGAGCAGAATAAGATGGTGCTTTAGCTATGGAAGCTGCCTTGCATTGTCAACAATTATGCCAAAGGATTGCTATGCCTATTTCTATTTAATTCAGTTCAGTTAAAAGGTTGCAGACCCAAGAAGCCAAATATGGAATATAATGGGAACAGTACTGTTGAGTTTTATTGGGCCAAAGACTTCCAAAGAACATTAGAGGTTGCAACCAAAGAACAATACTCATCTGCTTGGGACTCAGCAATAGAAAACTGTGGTACTAAAGTTTCAAACTACAGCACTGTTCAGGCAGAACAGAAGTATTCAGGAGTCAGCTCCTCAGAGCATGTGGGAATGTGATTCTGAAAATACAGCATGTAGATGTGTTCTAATCTAAGAAAACAAGGCAGGCCAGCTTTAAAAATGGCCGTCTTTCAGAATCTTAGACATTGAAGGTGTAGCGTAGAAACAGAGGTTCTACATTTGAGTCAGTGTGTCCTCCTATCAGCATGTTTCCTATATATCACACACAGTAGACTGCACAATCCAAATCAATCTGTACTGCCCTTTGTATATACTACAAATTTGATTCATCATACCAAATCCTGGATAAAGATCCTAATTTTGTATCCAGTCATGAGAACGTTTGTTATTGGCTTAGGTAGAAGATATCCATCCGTCTATTGACTTATTTTATGAACCATATTGTTTGTCTCAGTCCTGAATAAGGTCAGCAATCTTTGTTAAGCAAGAGCAGGAATAAATATTTCCTTTTACTCTCAAATTGTGCCATACTAGGGTGGCAGTAAAAGAAAAACTTGCATGTTTGTCTATAAGTTGTGTTTCTGCGGCAAGTAGAAAAAACCCATAACACTTCCATATAATAGAACTAATGTAGCGGTACTCTGACAAGTCCAATTTATATTGTCTGTTGCCTTCATAGAAGAGAAAAAATAGAACAGCTATTCAAACCTATTATTACATTTGAGAAATCATTAGTCTCACAGGAGTAATAAGTGTGCTATTAACATTCTGAATGCATTTTCAGCTTCTGTGTTTTAAATAAAACATTATAAATATGCAAATTTTGGATCAACAAATCCAAAATAAAATGCACTGAAAATACTGATATGTAGACAAAAGTTTATTTACACCATACAACATTTTAAATATTTTATACACAGCTGCAGCAGGAAAAGCTACTTTCGAGCTTCCCAGAGAAAACTGCAATAATAAAGATGTGAAATATATTATTCATATAAAAGTGAGATTATTACTTTATTGCATTTAAAGCAATGAAGAATGTAGCTCAACAGACATTCATTTAATGACGACAAAACTTTGCTTTTTTATATTATAAAGTAAAAAGTGTAGTAATGGCCAAACAGACTGTTATAAACTTTAAAAACTGCATAAATATATACATTGTGCTTCATGGTGAAGTTTTCTGAAAACTAAACCAAATGAAGCTGTTACAACATGAACCGTTGCTTGAGGTTTATCTATAAAGATTTACCTTACAAATCCATTCCACGGGTACTTACAAGACACGATGGTAAGAATTGTACACCTGGGTTCTCCACTAGTTTTGGCTAGTGGGACTATATCATACGAAAAGAAATCACTGACATTTGGCACATGAAGGTCCTGACACACGTTCGCCACAATGTTCAGATAGGCATGTCAGGCTTCCCAAGTCTCTGGAGCGTCAGTGCAAATAAAATTGTTCTCTATTTTTGCTTTTGCTTCAGTTTGTTTGCATCTTTCGTTAAACCTCCGTTTGGAAATCACCTTCTTGTACATCTAGAGGCAAATTCAGACACTTCTCCCATTCTGCTGGTCTGAGTTCTAAAGCATCTTTTGCCTCTGAATCTAATACGTTTATTGTGGTATAATGTTGGTATTCACTTGTGTTTTTGAAACTGTCCCAGGGAGCCTTGTTGGCTGCTGATGGATTTTCCTGTGAAAGTGAGAAGAGGGAAGGGAAACAAAATTAAGCTTCCTTTTTTTAGCTTGGATCGTTTGAAACAGCCACACGAGAAACAGACGTCAAAGTGATAAGATGGCTTTGAAGAGAGCCAAACTGGCTGATTACTCATTCCTTTCTATGAGTAATCAGTACATTGGAAGTCTTGCCAGCGGAACTGCCAACACTATTCCCAGTAGCTGGCTTGGAATAGAACACTGCAAGGGCTCACTGACCATCAATGACAGCTGAATATTCAGTTGCCATTTCCTAACAGAGATTGAGAATCTGTGTGGGTTAACGGTGACCCTGCGAGAAAACATGCTGAAATGTTAATCTTTTCCATATGCAATAATGGGATGCAACAAGCCACAAACATCAATTGTAAGTACACCATAAATGAAGCTATACATGGGGAGGGGCTGTGGCTATGGCTCAGTGGTAGAGAATCTGCTTGGCATGCAGAAGGTCCCAAGTTCAATCCCCTGCATCTCCAGTTAAAGGGACTAGGCAGGTAGGTGATGTGAAAGACCTCTGCCTGAGACCCTGGAGAACCACTGCAGGTCAGAGTAGACAATACTGACTTTGATGGAGCAAGGGTCTGATTCAGTATAAGGCAGCTTCATGTGTTCATGTGAATACAGATACAACAGGTGAAGAATGGGTCCTGACATTGGAGACCAGCGCCTCCTCTTTCTCTCTCTCATGCTAGGTGCGACTGCCATTTTGCTTGTAGAAAACTTGTACTTTTAACAGTGCAGTTCTAAGCAGTTACACCCACTGAAGTCCATTGCACTGTTAATTTTATAAATACACCAAATAGTACCATTTTATAAAAGATGCATTTTATATTAAAGCAGTAAACAAGTTGAGCTTTTTTAACAAAGAAAGTAATGTGTATGTTTTCATTTCCCCTCAAACCCCAGAAAAAACTCATGGTTTCATAGTTTCTGGAAGTTTATATCTCTACCCCTGGGTCCCTGAGAGGTAATTTTGTTCTCTATGCCCAGTCACAACCTTGAAGATTAACCAAAGGGTGCTGAAATTTACTGGATCTGTGTGCCAAGGATGTAAAATACAAATCGAGTGCCATTCTTGGTGACTGCCTAACAAGTCAGAGGATTCTTCTTCTTGGAAGAGCACAAAAGCTCAGCAGTAGCTTTCAATGCTGAGGTTAATCCCCTTGGTGTGTGTGAAAACAGGGTTACACTTATAGGTAACTGATGTTCATCATTGGTCTTCTGTGCAGGCACACATTGGGGACTACGCATGTGCATGCCTGCCTTGAATGTTTCTCTAGCTTTTACGGTCCAGGGGGCAGTAGACCTTGGCTTGAGCTCCCAGCGACCATTTCCCTCTTGATGGACACATGCCTACGGTCCAGTGCCCTGCCTCTCAGTTCTGCCTGAGTCGCCACAATGATCCAAGCTACTTAAAGCATAGAGCTCGCAGAAGGGCAGGAGGGAGGGATGTGTGTCTGCACAGAGGACACTCGATGGACATCAGTTGCAGGTAAGTGCAACCCTGTTTTCATCATCAGTCTTCTGTGCAATCCCACATTGGGATTCTAACAATCTATGCCACTGGTGGTGGAAGAGCTCTATGACTGACCTGAACAAAACATCACCTGCAGAACTGCTTTCCCCACCAACGCATCTCTTCTTTCCTTCACATCCAGGGCGTAATGCTTCACAAACGTCTCAGATGAGGACCATGTCATAGCTTTGCAGATCACCTGAATTGAAACTCCACCTAAAAACGCTGTGGAGTGAGCAGCTGTCCCCAAAGGACAACTCACACTCGCTTCAGCATAACACCTCTTTATTGTGGACACAATCCAATGAGACAAAGTCTGTGAAGAAACTTTCTTCCCTTTTCCAGGACCAGCATAAGCAACAAATAAAGCCCTGTCCTGTTTAACACTCTACCTAAATAAAATAACAGTGCTCTCCTAACATCCAAACTGTGCATTTATCTTTTGGACTCAGAGGTAGGGTTGGGGAATAAAACTGGCAACACAAATTCCTGACCCAGATGAAATGTTGAAACCCCCTTAGGTAGAAAATATAGACCTTTCCTCAATACTACCTTTTCCTGGAATACTTTAAGGAAGGGGGATTCCACACACAATGCTGCAAGATTACTAACAAGTCTTGCAGATGTAATCACTATCAAAAAACAAACTTTCATAGATAAAGAAGCCAATGAAACCGTGGCTAATGGCTCAAAGGCTCGAGACATAAGATCAGCCAAAACAAACAATAGTGACCACTGTGGTACTACCTTAGACCTAGGAGGGTCAACATTAAATAGGCCCTTAAGGAAGCTCTTAGGAAGCATGTGAGAAAACACAGTCTGTTCCTGAACAGGGAGATGACACACAGAGATTGCCGCCAAGTGTACCCTACCTGAAAAAAATGCTAACCCTTGCTGCCTCAAGGCCAACAAGTACTGAAAAGTTTATTGTAGAGAAGCACTCCAAGGGTCAACCCCTTTAGATGCCACCCACTCTGAAAAATGCTTCAATTTTAGACTATAAGAATGCCTCAGTGGCTGGTTTTCTAGCCTGGGCCAACAGCACCATCACTTTCTCTGAGAATCCAAAGCCTTTGGCCAACTCTCCAAGCTGTTAAATGCAGATGATCCACATTGTGGTGCCTCTGCGAACCCACTAGTATCAGGTCGGGATCATCTGGCTGATGCCAATACAATCCCCTGCATTAGCATTGGGAACCATATTTGACGTGGCCAAAATGGGGCAATTAGAATAGTAGAGGTCTTGTCCTGCACCATCTTTGCTACCACTCTGCCCACCCATGGAATGGGCATAAATGTATAAAAGAGAGCTCTTGTCCAAACCATCTGGAAAGCATCTCCTAAGGACCATGGCTGTCTTCCCGCAATGGAGCAAAACCTCCTTGCCTTTGCGTTTTCCCCTGTGTCAAACAGATCCACAGGAAACCCCATTGTAGAAATATGGGATACACAAACTGATCTGGCAACTCCCATTCGTGGTTCAGCGATATCACCTTGCTCAGCTGGTCCACCTCAACATTGCTGGAACCAGCAATATGAATTGCCTGAAGGGCCACCATGTTCCCAAGGGCCCACTCCCATATTTCCACAGCTTCCCAAGACATACACTGGGAGCTCATGCCCCCCGCTTGTTGAGATGGTACATAGCGGCCGTATTGTCCATCTGGACCAACACTCCCTTGCAACGTATCTGTAAATGAAGTTAGGGCATACTTAATGGCTTTTAGTTCAAGAATATTAATATGAAACTCCCTTTCTGATGACAAGCTTTCACCCTGCACTGATGACCCAACGCAGTGAGCACCCCAGCCCTGCATTGACGCATCTGATGTGACAACCACATCATGAAAAAAGGACGAAATGGGGTACCCATAAACAAAACACTATCCTGTGCCCATTTGGCCAAAGACCTTATTATTGTCCTTGGGATGGATAAGCTCTTGTAAGGTGAATGAAAATTTGGTCTAAATACCCCCACAAACCAAAGTTGAAGAGGTCTCATATAAAGTCTGGCTAGCATTATTTCCCCAGTCGTAGCCATCATAAAACCCAACAGGAATTGAATGGCCATCACAGTTTGGAAGCAATCTCTTTCTAAACATTGTGTTAATGGTCAGACCCTTATCCTTGGGGAGAAAACCCCTGCCTTCCTTAGAGTCTATGCAGGCACCAATAAACTGGACCTGCTGTGCTGGTTCCAATTTTGATTTCTTATAATTTATAACTAAACTCAAATGTTCACAAATATGAACAATGACCCTCACATCAGCCAAGAGCTGTTCTCTTGAAGAAGCCACTATTAACCAATCATCTAAATATAGGTACAGAGTACATCCATGCAATCTTAGGAAAGCCACCACTGGTGCCAGGCACTTGATGAATACTCGGGTGCTGTTGCCAACCAAAATGGTAAAACTGTGTATTGGTAAACCTTTTCTTCATAACGAAATCTACAGAATCTCCTGTGATCTAGATGTATGCGCACATGAAAATAAGCATCTTTTAGATCCATTACAGCGAACCAGCAACATTTCTTTAATAGTTGCATTACAGACATTAAAGAAACCATTCTAAACTTACTATTTTTTTAAAAAAAAACTTACTATCTCTTCACCCCCATCTTTCTTTTGAACCAGAAAAAACCTGGAATAAAAACCCAACTGAACATCAAGATTTAAAACCTCTTGCAAGGCTCCTTTGTTTAACAACTCCTTCACCTCCTCATCCAACTGAGGTAAGCGATTATGTATTGCCTCATGAGCCCATTGGCCCAGAGGTAATGACCTGAACTTTAATTTGTAACCAAAGTGAACAATGTTAAGTACCTAACTTCAGTTGTGATTTCTGAACACTTTTCAAAATAAGACTGCAAACGGCAGCCAAACTATGGTAACTCTGAACTATCTGCAACTGGCAGATTTCCCAGCCTGATGAGATTGCTTTCTTCCTTGCCCTTGACCATTCTTGGGCCTGGCAGTGGCCTTTCCTCTACCAAACTGCTGCTGCCGAAAACCTCTCTGTTGAGGATACGCTGTATGGTATTGTCCACAAGGATGATACTCCCTCTGAGGGAACTGCCATGCCAGTCGGTAAGCCGATCTCTGATATGAAGCTGAGGAAGTAGATGGTGTAATCCCAAGCAACTTTGCTGTTGACTTATTCTTTATAGTTTGGGACAAAGTCTCATTGGGGGACTCTGAAAACATACCCCTCACATGGGAGATCCTCCACCACTCGGTGGGTTTAAATTGGTAAGGCAGTTGAGCGTAGCCAGGAGTGTCTACACAGGGTCACTGTAGAAGCCATCGCTCTAAACGAAGCAACAGCTGCATGTCTTCCAGCATTTATCTGCTCCTTAGACAACTTCAGCGCCTCTGTATGAATAAGCCTTGCTAAAGACCTCTTCTCTTCTGGCAACAACTCCAAGAAAGAGCCTACCTTGCTCCACAGGAACAACTGGTACCCAGCCATGATGGCCTGATAGTTGGCAATTCTCAGGTTCATGGCTGAAGAAGAGTAAAATTTTCATCCAATGGCATCCAACTTTCTCCCCTCCTTATCCACAGGGGTAGCATGGTAAGATTGCCTCCTCCCTCTAGGCTGCATCTCATCCAATGACAGATCCAATGCAATGTCTGAACCAACCTCAGAACCAATCAATTGTTCTCCATGCTCCTCTTCATTGGAATCATACATCATCAGCCCAACATCCATAGAAGTCGAATCCAGCGACACCTCCGATAACCTGGCCACTGGAACCGATTGCGACCTCACAAATTCTACCCACTCCTGGAGAATTGCAGAGGATGAGCTACATGGCCATGCAGGAGACGGTCTTCTTTCCTGCCCTCTATTAACCTTCTTTTCCTTTCAAGCTCCCATGACCCACAGGTCTTGAGCAGTTAATGGGGAGTTTTTTTTTCTATTTCTTTAAGGAAAATATGGTGGAGAGATATTTGGCCACTGTCAGCTATGCTTGGAGCTCTATCCACCAGCAAAAAGGGGACTATTTTATCACCTGTTACGGTGGCAGGTAGTTTTGTTAAAATAAGAGTGATCCATAGGTTATGTTGGAGTTAAAACTGGGGGCACTCCAACATCATATAAGAGAGTGTATCAATTTTCTTCGTATTACATGAGCAAAGTCTTTCTGGGTAGGGTAAATTGCCATATCTTCCATTCAGCACTGATGAAGCAAGCATAAAGGCTCTTCAGAAACCCGGGACTGTTATATTGCTGACATATGGTAGAGTTCGCAGAGGAGGAAGGATACCTAAGAACTGGGTAGAGCATACTCTTCGAGCACTCATTGTAGAGCTAGAATAATCCATTTTTTTTGTGTAGCTCTTAATAGCTAATACAGATTTTCTTTTCCCCACACTTAATAAAGTATCCTTAGATAGGCCTAGAAGTGATAATTTTTTATCGATTTCTTGCATCCAATGGGAGTTGAACTGATCTTGATTTAACTCATAAATAAGGCCATCCTTCTCAGTTGAAAATATAATCTTAAAACGATATTTAAAGGCTTGCAGCCATTCTTTGGCTTCGATGGAGCCTTGGCCTAGTTCTAACATTAAGCTTACTCCAGGTACACATCTTGGAGCCCCTGTAATATGCCGTAAAAATCAACACAATGGAAGATCAGTACTTTCATTGATCTCAAGGATCCAAACACCGTATAAAAGTTGTGGAGTGATTTTCATATAAAACACTTGCAGTCCCCCGGGATATATTTTCCTCCTTTATAAAAGGGAAAAAAACGTTCAGTTGCTGCCACCAAAGACCCTCTATTAACATTACACATCGCTGAACAACAAGGCCTCGGTTCCGAGTGCTCCCTCAGTTTCAACTCCACATCCGAGATAGGAATGACTGGAAACACCAACCTCACTGATGGAGTTCTAGGCAGTGGCAGAATCGGGGCTCCCGGTTCCTGTCTTGTAACCAACTCCGTAGCTGACTCCTCCAAAGACTTGTGCACTGACTTAAAACTCTCCTTGTGCTTTGTCTTGCACTTAGCTTTCTTTGCAGGCGGATCCAAGAGACTTTTCGGAACTAGTGGAGATCTCAACCTCCTCTGAACTGAATCTTTGATCGGAACCGAAGGAACTGACTTAACGGCTTTTCTGTGCCATATCGTCTGCACTCTTGAGCTCAATATAAGATAAGAGGGGGAATTAATCACACCATGAAAACCACCCAAATTCTTCTCAAAATAGACGATGATGACAAGCAACGCTAGAGTGAACCTACTCAGTTAGTGGCAAAGAAGGAACTGAGGGGCAGGGCATTAGACCGTTAGCATGAGCCCATTGAGAGGGAAACAGTTGCTGGGAGCTCGAGTCAAGATCTAGAGCCCCCTGGAGTGTAAAAGCTAGAGAAACCTCTGAGGCAGGCCTGCACATGTGCAGTCCCCAATGTGGGACTGCACAGAAGACTGCACAGATCTCATCAGATCTCAGAAGCTAAGCAGGGCTGGCCCTGGATAGTACTTGGATGGGAGACCATCAAGGAATACCAGGGTAGCTATGCAGAGGAACACAATGGCAAACCACCTCTGTTAGTCTCTTGCATTTAATAGTTGACATGCAGTGGTACTGAGGCTGCAGTCCTTTGTGTGCTCTGGTGACTCTGGGAAGAATGAGTGGCTAGAAAAGCAAGGAAGGGGTGCTGAGGAAAGGAGGACTGCACAGCTTTTCATGTACCATACTGACAGCCATGTAGCCCCTTTCCATACTGCTTAAGAATATAAGAACATCATCGGCGTTCCTTTTAATTAACCCTGGGTCAGCAACAAGAGCCTTGCTGGATCAGACCAGTGGTCCTCTTAATCCAGCATCTTGTCTCACCGAGTGGCCAACCAGTTCCTGTTTTACTGTTACCATCCTGCATAGGGTTGCCTGGAGGCAGAATTTCAGGGGCAGGGACAAACCATTTGGTGGCGTGCCAATGTCACTTCTGGTAAACCAAAAGTGGCATTGTCATGCTGGAGTGACACTCTACAATTCACTCAAAACTCAGTGGTTACACCCCCATTTCCCTCCTGCTGCCTTGCTAGGGTTGCCAACCTCCAGGTAGTAGCTGGAGACCTCCTGCCATTACAACTGATATCCTGTTGATAGAGATCAGTTCCCCTGGAAAAAATGGGCTGCTTTGGCAATTGGACTCTATGGCATTGAATCCTTCCCCTCTCCAAACCCCGCCCTCCTCAGGCTCCGACCCCAAAACCTTCCACCGGTGATGAAGAGGGGCCTGGCAACCCTATGCCTTGCTGAGCAGCAGCAGAGAACGGGGGCCCACACTGGGAGGTGTAACAGGAGACCTCCCCCCCCCCCATACAGGAGAGAAACATTAAAGCATGACTGTCATGGCAGAGCTGGGTATTTGTTCCCCCAGGAAGGTCGGAAGGGTCATTTTACCCACACAACACCTCTGGAAAGTAGGAGAAGCTCTGAAGCAATGGCTCGCTCAAGGTGACTCAGTAAACTTGGAACTGGACTTGGAAGTGCCTTTTCCACAACCAACCTAATTCTCTGGCTGTTGCACAACATGAGTTCTCAGTAGGCATTCATGATAAATAGAGAATGTTTTATTTTGAGGCGTTCTTAAATCTTGATGCTCAGCGAGAAAGGCAGACTGTAAATAAATAAACTTCTGTCACCTCTGTGTTCTCGTTAACTAGCACAGTATAACTTATTAAAGTACATAATAGGAAAATAAGAAAAAAAATACTTACCATGCTGCCTGATTTTGGTACATCTCGAAATCTGTCTAGTGTCTGAAATTTTTGATTTAATTCCTGAAACAATTCCATGTGCCTCTTCCTCGTATGCATGACCTTCTGCAAAATGCAATATAATTGCTTAATATTTTACAACGAACCACAACATAGTTTTAAAAGAACCATTATTTCTTCCAACTTAATAAAGCAAATTGAATTTGTCTGGCCTGTCTCTTTTCTATAGACACAAGAAATGGAAATGAATTGCACTGGCTCCTGTTTAATCTTAGTAATACACTTCCTGGATAGGGCGTGTTGCTTTTTGTCTCTGCCTTTACTGAACTGCCAAAAACAGTAGCAATTTCTTTTGTCCCGCTGCAGATGAGTCATGAATATAGCAGCCGTGTCTGCAAAAGACCTTCTTTGTCAGTTTACCAGTTTTTAAAGAAATGTGTATAATGCTGAAAAAGTTAATGTCTTGGAAAATAGCATCATTCAATATTTAATAAGGTGAATGTGAAAGTACCAGTACTGCTATGTGCATCTCATTAAAAGAACATCTGTCTGGCATACAGCATCCGAAGTTATCATTGTGATGGGTTATTAGTTGTGATATGGCAGCATCAAGGAGCCCCCCTACTATGTATGCTCAGTCAACAGTAAGTACCACAATGCAGAGTTTAACTGCATCATAGACATGCTGAGGTATGCAGGCTCCAGGTCAGACTAGACATAAATCACAGGTCTCTGTACACCCTTAAAGGCTTAGATGCAAGTAGGGTTGCCAATCTCCAGATGGGGCTTGGCGTTATCCTGGAATTACAATTGATCTCCAGACAACTGCAATCAGTTCCCCTGGAGAAAATGGCCGCTTCCAAGAGTGGTCTGCATGGCATCACATCCCTGCTGATTCCCTCCCCTTCCCAAACTCTGCCCTCCCTAGACTCCCCCCTCCAAATCTCCAGGAATTTCCCAGCCCAGAGTTGGTGACATTAGTTGCAGCTACGCCCATACATTTTCCTTTAAAGGCCTATGCTGGGAGGCAGTTTTGAAATCACAAGGGGGTTGGAAGATTGAACTCCTTCTCTCTGTTTGGCTCTGTCCTGAATGGGGGCCTCTCATGCTTACAGTTAATTTAAATTTTAAATTTTGAAAGTTATAAATCCAACCCCCAAACAGAAATAAATAAAAATATAACAAAATTTAACAACAACGATTGCAAATCTATAAAACATTTCCAAATAAATATGTCCATGTGCAACTGTTGTCTATGGGCGAAAATGCATGATCGCTTTAGCTTTCTTTATTCCCTGTTTCAGCCAGGATTCAGCAAGGATCGAACGCATGCGTTTCGCTGAACGTGCATTCGATCCTGGCTAAAACGGAATAAAGGAGGCTAAAGCGACCATGCGTTTTCACCCTACATGTGATACATTCAAATGTCGATAAAGTTATAAAGTCCACAATCCGCTGGATTACAGGAGGTGGGCATTCATCTTTCCAGTGTTGTAATATAAATCTTTTAGTGACAATAAGGGGACGGAGGGTCCATTTCTGCTGACCATCAGTTAATCTCCAGCAGACAGGCAGATAGTTTAAAAATACATAACATCCTCAAAGATCAATGAATAGCCTAATACAAAATTGGTATGAGTAATTACTTCCTCCCAAAAAGACTGAATAATTAGACAGGGCCAAAACATATGTTTAAGACACACACCGTGAGTTAGAACACCAGACATTTTACTTAGTCTTTTACTTAAAAGATGCTGTGGTTTCCAGTATATTCTTTTTTTTTTTTTTTTTTGCTGAACTGGCAAAAGTCACAGCTTGAGGACCATAGAAACAAGTGTAAGATTTTTTGCCATTTGCCCATTGTGTTGGCAAAATAGGGGAATTTAGCTCCTTATTCCATTCATTTCTGAGGTTTTGCATATCATATTTATTAATTGACATCAAATATTTATAAACAAATATTGTAGATTGAGCTTTTTAGGACAAGTGGAGACCATGATGAACACATGATGACCTAATACACTGCTTGATGTATCCACGTACTTAAGAGCCCGGCACACAACAAAAGGTGAGACAGTGAAGCCAGGTTTTAGCATATAAGAAGTAAAGAAATTTACAGGGAACTTCACTGTACTAGAAGGGCTTTTAGATATCTCTTACTGCCTATTATGATATGATTGTATTATTAGGATGTGTGAGAAGTTATAATTCTATACTGACCACTAAGGAAGGCCCTTCCAGGCCGAAACGCATCTGGTCCTTTTTGGATCTCATATTAGTCAATGAAAAATTGTACATCGCAGTTGTTCATGTTTGTATATATTGAATGTGTATGTTTCTGCTTTTACTAGCAGTTTCATGTTTTTAATCTATATGTGCATGCACCTTATTAAAATGTATATATTTGTAATTTTAGCATTTTCCAGCTCAACCTCTTAGGTTTGTGAACACATGAAGCCACCGTATGCTGAATGAGACCTTTGGTCCATCATTGCTTACTCAGAGTCGCAGCTCTCATCTAAAACAGAGGCCACTATGGACTGTAAACCTTTGCCAGTAAGACCATTTTAGTCCATGTATCTTGTTTTATCTGGCCAAGGGCCGCAAATAAATTATCTATCTATCAGAGGCCACTATCTTCCAACACAAACAGAAAAGCTTGTTTTGCGACATGTCCAACAATACTGGACGTGCAATGACGAAGTTCTGTCCTAGAATGGGGCTGATTAATAGGCCAATATGTTTGCTTTCTACAGTTTCTGTAGTTTACATGAAACAATGTGGTGCTTTTAGACTGCCACTGGGCCACATTTTCACAGAAAACAGAAACTTTTATGACACTATTACTGGCATTCAGAGCGCTAAACTCTGATAAGCTACACTGAATTTTTACTGTCTCTAAAACCTAAACTTTCTCAGAATTATGATGTACCATATGGCAGTGTATGTGAGAAAATGAAGGGAGATGAAGATGCCCCCCCCCCTTTGTGTCCATGGGAGTTTGGGTCACCAACAACTCTGCTTTTCAGAGCCTTTAAATTGCTGATGTTATAGTGAATGCTCCCCTCTAAAGTATACAGTCTTTTCTACATGCGGAAATACTTGTGTAGTTTCCCTGTTGCGGCTGCTGCTGTGGCTGCCAATGCCATGAAATGGCAGAGGGGCTTCCACATGACAGGTTTCCCTGTAGTTTCCTTGCCCTAGTCCCCTAGCAGTGGCTACCTCCTGCTCCACCAGGGCTTTTTCAGTTTTTCGTAAAATAGGCAATGGAATATTGCTATATTGTTATAATATAGCAAACTGTGTATTGCATTCTCTAAATTCTGTTTTAATTTTTAATAGTCTCTAGCCTCTTTCATTGCAGTTACACCTTTCCCCTCATATCTCCATAATGAAAGGGGCTAGTATTTTTTTTTTTAATGAAAGCTGGGAATTCAGAGAGCCTGATACACAGATTGTTATATATTATAATTATATTTAACTGCAGATTTTTTAAAAAAGCCCTTCAGTGGCAAGGGGAGAGAAATGGCAACTACAGGAGTAGGAAATATGACTGCCATGTAGGCAGCACTGAGAAAATTTAAACTTTCTTACCCACATGGCAGCCATCCAGACTTTAATGTGATCTTTTTCAAATATTCACAGCAAAGACATTTTGGGAAAGATTGGAGAAAAGCCTGGGAAACTTTGGTAAATGCATGAATGCACAATGATATGGGGAAGCAGGAGGAAAAAAAACTCACATGCAAACCAACAGCATTGAACCTGGGGCAAATAATCTGTGTGGAAATGATCTATTATTCAACATCAGGGCGTGTAAAGGAGATTCAGGAAAAATATTTTCACAAGATATCATTCAGCTGATTTACTGTGTTAATATTTACCAAGTGCGAGTGCAACTATCACCTTTTTGACTATATCTTTTTAATGCCTAAAGACTGCAGTCCTTCCTCATTTGAAAGTTCCTTTGAATAAACATGCTTCGAACCAGGCTGTACAAGTACTTATTAGGCTGTGATGTCCTGTGGAAATTATGTGTGTTGTTTTGAGCATATTAGCGCAGGATCAGGGATTATTAGAACAATTCTGAATTTAAGGAAGTAGATTTAAATTTCTGATGCATAACGCAGGAACAACATGATTCACAATCTGGGCATGAGACCACAGCAAGCAATTATACACCAATTAATGTCACAAGAAATGTGGGGAGAGAATAGGAAACAGTTCTGAAGATTCAGAGAGAGCCTTCTTGCAAAACATCATGTGTCAAAGAGACAGCTGACCTAGATTTATGAAAGTAGTCTTGCATAAGCGACAAACTGGAGATTTGCAAGATATTAATCTTATAGTTGCTATTGCTATATAGCCAACTCATCTCTATATAAATTATAAAAGTGTCTCAGAAGACTGGTTCCACTTCTCAGATGGATATCGCCTTAAGTGAGGAGCCCCACTATGGGAAGTGAAACATATTTTGCAGAATTATTTTTTTAAGCATAAAATATCACTGGATTGTGAATGAAAGGCTACAGTCAAGCCAATGACTGGCAAAAAACAACAACAATGAATTAAACTGAACATTTCATGGCAAATGTGGGCAGGCTAAGTCTGTAAGAGCCAAATGACATGTTACAGATGGGCACCGGCTGGCATGGGATAATCCGTGGCCACCGACACCATTTCAGATGAGAATTTCGTACTTTAAAAATAGCCATGAGGTAGGGTTGCCAGCCTCCAGGTGGTCGCTGGAGACATCCCGCTATTACAACTGATTTCCAGGCGACAGGGATCAATTCCCCTGGAGAAAATGGGCACTTTGGCATTGAAGTCCCTCCTCTCTCCAAACCCCACCCTCCTCAGGCTCCATACCCAAAATCTCCAGATATTTCCCAGCCGAAAGCTGGCAACCCTACCATGAGGGAACAGCACCCCCACACAATCTTGTTTTCATGGGAGCTATTTTGGCACTTGAAAAGGCATTTTGGGGAAAAAAAGACTGCATGGCGGCACCACACAGCAGCCCTTGCAGTAGGGTTTCCAAGTCCCTCTTCACCACCAGCGGGATGTTTTTGGGGTGGTGCCTGAGGAGGAAAGGGTCTGGAGAGGGGAGGGACTTCAATGCCATTGTGTCCAATTGTCAAAGAAGCCATTTTCTCCAGGTGAACTGATCTCCATCGGCTGGAGATCAGTCGTAATAGTAGGAGATCTCCAGCTAGTACCTGGAGGTTGGCAACCCTACCTTGCAGCAATTTTTAAACTGCTTAAATTCTAGACTCAAATGGTGTTGACGGCCATGGATTGTCCTCTGCCAGCCTCTAACATGTAGTTTGGCTCTAATAAGATTCTGATCTAGGGGTGCCAACTCCAGCTTGGGAAATGCTTGATGATTTGGGGGGGGGGGTGCCTAGGGAGGACAGAATTCAGGGAGTTGAGGCAGCTCAATGGGGATGTGACGATACTGACTTTGCCCTCCAAAGCTGCCATTTCCACCAAGGGAATGTATCTCTGTAATCTGGAGATCAATTGTAATTCTGGAAAACTCTAGGCTGCACTCTGAGTTTGGTAACCCTACTATAATCCTTAGGACACTAATTTGATGATAACTTCCAATGAAATCAGCAAGATTTAACTAGGCACAGTGGACAGAAATGAACTGAATTGTAGCCTTTTGGGTGCTTATAATGGGTTACAGGCTGTGTGTCTGCACTGAATCTCCTCTTCCTCCTTGTCTTTCCTGGTAAAGAGAGCCAGCATGGTGTAGTGGTTAAGAGCGGTGGTCTGGAGTGGTGGAGTCTGATCTGGAGAACCGGGTCTGATTCCCCACTCCTCCACATGAGCGGCAGAGGCTAATCTGGTGAACTGGATTTGTTTCTCCACTCCTACACACAAAGCCAGCTGGGTGACCTTGGCCTAGTCACAGCTCTCTTAGAGCTCTCTCAGTCCCACCTACCTCACAGGGTGTCTGTTGTGGGGAGGAGAAGGGAAGGTGATTGTAAGCCAGTTTGATTCTTCCTTAGGTGGAAGAGAAAGTCAGCATATAAAAACCAACCCTTCTTCTTCTTCTAATTACAGAGAAGCAAATGGGTGCCATGATGTTATTGCACTCAGTTTCTCTGCCTCTGCAAGCAATAGGCTATAGGTGGAGCAAGGAAACTTCACAGGCTTTTTAAAATCCCACCTGAGCTGTTTAATGGCAGGGTAGATACTTCGATTACAGATAAGCTACTTTGCTATACTAGAAGTATCGGTGCAGGAGAAGTAGGGCTGCTTCTCCCAGTTCCCATAAATCTAGTTCTGGCACATTTGCCTAAAGCTGTTTACCAGTGATGAAGATTCCCTGCTTTACTTTCATCATTGCCAACATGAATACATTCTCAGCAACAGAGCTTCTGCAGGGGGAAATTTTTGCAGTTGAGCGGTGCATTTTTGCCCTACTCCAGGCATCTGGCAGCTTTCCCTTCCCATTTCCTTCCAGACTATCTGGACAAAAACTTCCTACGCCTACCCCCATATATCCTCACAAAAGGGTAGCCCAGCTTGGAAGCCCAACCAGGAGAAAAACCTAAGTATGGAATCAGCCTAAATATTCATTACTGTAATTATTTTGTGAATATTGTAGGTATGTGTAATTGTTTGCAGAGCAAACTCTCTGTTACAGTTCTTTCTGGAGCAAGTAAATTTCATGCTATTCCCCAAGAATTTTTCTCTTCAAAAGACCTGCTCCCAAAAAACCTTAGTGTGAGATGCATTTGAATACTGCAACTGCATTTTACACAGAGGGAAAGAGAATTTCACACTCTGGGAAGCAAGTTTTTCTCCCTCCATCATACCCAACGGGTAGAGAGTCTTGCTTAGAACTATCAATAGCTGCTATATATACACCATGAATCAGATGAAGTGAGCAATGACTCACAAAAGTTTATACTGGAATAAATTTTGTTGGTCTTTAAGGTGCCATGGGACTTCTGTGTTATTTTTCTGCAACAGACTAACTCTGGAATAACCTGTCTGGTTTTTGTTTTTGCATTTAGTTCTGAATCTGGGACACTTATATTTGCTTGAATCTGTGCTAAATGCAGAAAGTACTGAATCACCATAGTATCAGAGGTTAGCTGTGTTCCCTTCTCTCTCTTTCCTATTAAACGAGACAAAAGAAGGCATAAGCTGCTCTAGAATGAAAACAGAAGGCAGCGGGCAACTATTTCCCAGTTATGTGTGGAAGATAATGGGGAGGGGCTGTGGCTCATTGGTAGAGCATCTGCTTGGCATGCAGAAGGTCCCAGGTTCAATCCCCAGCATCTCCAGTTAAAGGGACGAGGCAAGCAGGTGATGTGAATAGACCTCTACCTGAGACCCTGGAGAGCCACTGCTGGTCTGAGTAGACAGTACTGACTTTGATGGACCAAGTATCAGTATAAGGCAGTATAAGGCAGCTTCATGTGTTCATGTGACTGGGAAATAATCTAGGGCAATTTCCTGGGGAATAAACTGGTCTAGGTTCAAGCCATAGGTGTCTCTCCAGCTAAGGGAGGATCACATTGAGCCCCTGGCACTGCTGACTCCACTATCAGGCATCCTAATCCTGATGCTCAAGACATGTATGTGGGCCTTAGAGAAGCTGGAAAGCTGTGAGTGGCATCCCTATTTCAGCTACATGGCCATACATGCCCCTCATTGCTTGCCACAGTGAGGTTTATGGTACTCTGGTTCAACGCTGCTTCCCAGACGTTCTGAAAGATGCAGCAGTTGGGAAACGTGACACAATGTACAGTAGGGTTGCCAACCTCCAGGTACCAGCTGGAGATCTCCTGCTATTGCAACTGATCTCCAGCTGATAGAGATCAGTTCACCTGGAGAAAATGGCCACTTTGGCAATTGGACTCTGTGGCACTGAAGTCCCTCCCCTCCCCAAATCCCACCTTCCTCAGGCTCCGCCCCAAAAACCTCCCGCCAGTGGTGAAGAGAGATCTGGCAACCCTAATGTACAGGCATTTTTATAAACACTTCAATAGACAACTGAAAATACGACATAGGATGACTGATAAACAAGAACAAAATGTTTTTGGACATGCATGTCAGATTCAGAAATCTGCTCTCCTTAGCAATAGGAAAGATGTCTTTGAATCAGTTGCCATAGAGAACAATTCTAAGAAAGAACCACCACACTGAATTTCTGACCTTCTAAATGGCACCGTATGACTCACAATTCCTGCGCAGTTCTGTGATTATATAATTTTTCCTTATACTTAAAAAATGATAATTGCTTGATTGGCTGGTTAATGTGTTATAGTCTTCCTGCTTGGTGTTCAGTTTCATAAATATAGTTAAATGGGCATCTTTCTCGTTTCGTGCACAGACAAATTGGGCACAACAGTGCGATCTAACGAGTCCCAAATTTGAAATGCTTAAATTTTCTATTTGTATATTTTCTTTATTTCATCTGGCAAAAATAGCCCTGCACAGACAATAGTTCTGGATCTATCAAGGCATGGAGGGGGAGGGAATAGGAATATGTAGCAGGCTCCAAACTCCCTCAGTGGGTGGAGGTTGGGGCAAGGTCAGCGAGCACAATTGCTCCTCAGGGCCTTGTCACCCCCAGAATTATCACCCGCATAAAGGTAACGTTTCTACAAAAGAGCACAATCATAATGATGTCAACACTCCACCTGTGCTCTTCTGTTTCCTCTTCTGGAACTGGTTTGGTATTTCTGTAGCACTAGACACAGATTATTCTTGGGCCATACTTATTAGCAGCCTTCTCATCATGCTTGGGAAGTTGCTGCAGCTCAAAGGTAGAGGCTCTGCTTGGCAGGCAGAAGGTTCCAGATTCAGTCCCTGGTATCTCCAGTTAAAAGGACCATGAAATATGTCTTGGGTTGTCAACTCTGTGTTGAGAAATTCCTGGAGATTTGGAAGCCTAGGGAGGATGGGGTGTGGGGTGGGCTCTCAGTGGAGTATAACACCATAGATTCTACCCGCCAAAGGAGCCATTTTGTCCAGGAGAACTGATCTCTGTAGTCTAGAGGTCAGTTGTAATTCAGGGAGATCTCCAGGCCCCACCTGGAAGTTGGCAAACCTAAATATGTCATTAGAGAAAGGCCTCTTCCTGAGGCTCTGGGGAGCCGCTGGCCGTCAGAGTAGACAACACTGACCCTGATGGACCGATGGTCTGACTCAGTGCAGGCAGCTACTCTCATTCTTGCTCTCTGAATCAGCAACGTAGGAAGGCAATGGGAAGGTGATGTTGTGGTTAACATATGCAAAAAGAACAGAGATTCTGCCCCTTTAAAGGACTCTGAAACAGGGAAACATTCTGCAAATGCTGCTTTCTTTATCTTGGCAACATTGCATGGGGAGATATCACACCTGTGGAATTTCTGTTTCTCTTGGAGCACTTAAAGATCACCTTAAATAGATTACTAAACAAACTCAACAGAGATAATGTATGCAGAAAGCTACCAATTATAATGGATTCCTGTGTTGTTGTTTTTTACAAGATTTCCCATTCCACAGTCTGTGCTTCTGCCCCAATTCCTGGCAGTGTAGAGGAGCCTGAACAGTTTTTTAACAATCATGCCCAAATCTATTCCATAGCCTACATTTTGAGGCTGCTAGGGAGTTTTATCAATTTCCAGGAAAACATCAGGCCATAGGATATGTGCCAGTGATCCATTAACTCTAGTGTTTCTATAATGCACTCCAAATCAGATCATTTTGATGACTTGCATCCAGTTGATGTAAAAATGCATATTTAATTTTACCTACAATGAATGAAAAAATTATTACAAATTAAGCACATCCATTGTGTGATCAAACGTTGCCCTGCAATCATGGGGGGACAGGGTCTAGTTTTCAGGTCCATACCATGACCCTGTCTTCTTAATAAGTCTAGTTGGAGGTGACAATGTATATTTCTTGGACTTGAAGCACTTAATTAGGAAAAAACTGGTAAAATTGCTGTTTCCCCTTTACTCTCTGACTTAGAAAGAAGCCCATGTGTTTAGATTAGCACTAGAGACAAATTTGAATAACTGCTTGAATTTATATTTTCAAAAGGAGGCTGCTGTTCGCTCCATAACTTTGGTGCAAGTTGAGATGTTTGTTGTATTTGTGTGTGTGTGTAAAGTGCCTTCAAGTCACAGCCGACTTATGGCGACCCCTTTTGGGGTTTTCATGGCAAGAGACTAACAGAGGTGGTTTGCCAGTGCCTTCCTCTGAGCAGCAACCCTGGCCTTCCTTGGTGGTCTCCCATCCAAATACTAACCAGGGCTGACCCTGCTTAGCTTCTGAGATCTGATGAGATCAGGCTAGCCTGGGCCATCCAGGTCAGGGCTTATTGTATTTAGCATGGCTTAATATACTTTGTTTTCCACCTGGAGACTTTTACAGTCTGCGCATAGTAGAACATTTTTACAACACCCCAAATATCATTTTTCTCCCTCTCCTCTTTGAACATTTTTTTATACTAAATACGTAGCCTTAAGAAGAGTTCTGGAAAACATGAAAGATTGCTCTTTCCTCATGAAATTTTAGCAGGCACCAATAAAAAAATACTACACCAATGTTGTTTTTGATTTTTTCCCCCCTGATGGACCAATACCAGCAACCTGCAATTTTTGTCAGTTCCTGAGAGAGAACCTCTACCGTTTTTAACATAGCATTTTTATCAGGTAAATGATAACAGTAAAGCAGAGTCTTTCCTGAAATGCAAGAGGATTCTTCATAGCATATCGTGCCCTGTTTACCATCTGTGCCTGTTCACATTAATATGGATGATTTTTCAAATTACAGTTAGTACATGTTTCTCAAATGATGATAAAGTGATCCTAAGTGTATATTGGCTATGCAAACATTGTGAAGCTTCACAAGAACACATAATTAATTATATCAGGTAGTTAACTTGCATGAACAGGAAGCTTATGCATAAACCAACATCCCACAAATCTTTAATATTCACTGAACCACCAGACGTGAATGTGTGTGTATGGGGGGGGGGGAGGATATTCTTCACATCTCCACTCTTAACATATTTCTTGAAAGTAACATCCATGGAAGCCAATAACACTTTTTTTAAAATAACGCATTAGATCAGGGTTCTGTTAACCCAATAAAACCCATTAATCTCATAGATCATTTTTCAAGTGAGTAATTATGTCTAGGATTCAACCAGCATCCTCAATGTACCTGGAGATAAAAATCTCCTAAATAATAAAGCCCGTGCTTATCACTTTCTGTTTTAACATTTAGAAGTCTAACAGTGCAATCCTACGCTGAGTTACCCCAATCTAAGACCACTGATTTCAGTGAGCACAGACTGGAGTAACTCTGTATAGGACTTCATTGTAAATGTAAATATAAAATGACCTGAAGGCACCTCGATATCAAAAGCAGATGCTTACAGTGTTTGTGGTGAAGGAACCAGGGACAGAGCAAATAGTCTGCATGCAGAAGGTTCAAGGCTTCTCAAGTTTATAGAATGTCACCTAGCAGGGCTGAAAGCCTGGAGAAGTGCTGCCAGTCAAAGACATTACTGAGAGAAGTAGACCAATGTTTGTAAGTATCCTGATCAACCTATAGGTCTGGTCCCCACTGGTGACGTGTGCAGTTCTGTCTTTACTGAGGAGTCCGAAGGGGGCAGAAATACCAGGGATAGGACAATGTGCCTCAGTGGTAGAGCATCTGCTTGGCATGCAGAAAGTCCCAGGTTCAATCCCCGGCATCTCCAGTTAAAGAGACCAGGTGAGTAGGTGATGTGAAAGACCTCTACCTGAGACCCTGGATAGCCGCTGCCGGTCTGAGTAGACAATACTGACTTTGATGGGCCAAGGGTCTGATTCAGTCAGTATAAGGCAGCCTCATGTGTTAATGTGACTTGGCCACCTCTCTCTCTCTCTCTCTCTCTCTCTCTCTCTCTCTCTCTCTCTCTCTCTCTCTCTCTCTCTCTCTCTCTCTCTCTCTCTCTCTCTCTCTCTCTGTGTGTGTGTGTGTGTGTGTGTGTGTGTGTGTGGAGGTGTCTGTGGTGTATGCAGCCTTCAGTCTATGTTTCTAAAACAATGGGAATGGGACACATGCAAGACCCCTTCCACTACCTGACCAATATCCATTTCAGCATGCAATGGGGCTTCCTCATTATTAGTTGGAAACTATCCTGGGTGGTTCCTAGATAGCTGGCAGGGAGTTTCTTTTATCCAGTTCCAACCTCACAGTTCAACAATGGCTATCATTCAGTGCAAGTATTTAAAGGCATACTCATATGTAAATGAGCTGTAGGCTTCTTTTCTCACAGGGGAAGCCATAATCCTCAATAGAGGTGGCAACCTTGAAATAATTGATAGAGATTTAATTTATGGGGATGGAAGGGGAGGGGGAGAGTCAGTGTGGTATAATGGTTATGTCAGGCCTTTGCCCTTTAGCAGGCGTAAAGGCTCTTGACATGAGTTAGGCCAGTTTCTGGCTACACATCAAGTCCTTGGATCTCATGCCTGTAAACATCTGTGTACAGTTTTGCTCATCCTGTTTTCCACAGCTGTGCTAATGTTTAGTCTTCCTTCCTGGGAATCGCTTATCTCGGGGATGCTTAGCCCTGCTTATCTCAGGGATGCTTAGCCTGTAGTGCTTTTAAACATGTAACCTGCCTATGTTCGCCATTACCAGCCTCACCTGCCTGTGGGCAGTCAGCTCTGAAATCTGCCTTTTGCTCTCAATAAAGTCTTACTGCTTCAGATCTACCTGTCTGGATGAGTTTGCTTATGGGATGCTAGGGACAGACGCCTGATCCTGACAGGTTAAAGTGTTGGACTAGGATCTGGGAAACCCATGTTTGAATCCCCACTCTGCCATGGAAACGTGCTGGGTGACCTTGGGCCAGTCACACACTCTCAGTATTGACCCTGGCTAGTATTTGGATGGGAGACCTCCAAGGAATACCAGGGCCATGATGTAGAGGTAGGCAATGGCAAACATATCTTGCCTTGAAAACTCCACCAGGGGTTGCCATAAGTCAGATGTGACTTGATGGCCAAAAAAAGGGGGGAGGGGAAATGATTCCTGCAACTCTGAACAGAAGACTTGGAGCTGTGGAAATAATTTCTTTTTAAATCACTAAAAGATGATTTACATTTTTATTTGCATTGTTTTCTAGTTTTGTAATGCTCTTCAAATCTCAGCAGAAAAGGCAGATGATAAAGTAAGTAAATAAATAAATCCAGGGAAAAGGGCAAAGTTACAAAAACAAAAAAGGTCATTAAAATACAGATGTATTTACATAACCTAGCTTTTCAAAATCAAATTTCAGCAGCAGTGCAAAACTTTTTTTAAAAAGTACACTGCTGTTAAAAAGCTTGCTTGAATAAGGTGCTTAAATGAAGACAAGCAAATTTCGCTAGAGTGCAACCAAAGAGAATGTGCTCTTTCCAGTAACTATCTGCTCAACCTCTGAAAAGTGGGGACCCTTAGAACAAGGACTCAAAAGAGGAGAATCTCTGAACAGGTTTGTATGGGAGAAAGCTGTCCTTTAGGTAAGCCAGACACAATGGAGCAAAACATGGACCATATAAGGTTTATTACACAGTGAAAACATTTCATTGTTCCATATAAAAAATGCCTTACAATGCATAAAAGCAAACGTGTCACATTCATTTTTTGCTTTAAATCAAATACAGTTTGAACTAGCAGCAATAATAATATAGGTAAACTTACTTCAAAGTCGAGGTCCGAATAACGTGATTTTCTTCTCTATTAAGCACAGGAGGGGGAAAAACACAACCGTGTATTAACTTAATTTTGAACTGTACATTTCTGAACATCTCTATTTTCCTTAATTTAACATTGATATTTTTAGCTTAGTCTCCTTCAACATTTGGCGGAACCGCAGCAGTATGTCAATACCAGATTCCATTTGCTTACCACATAGCAGATCTCCGTAAGCAAGATACCATCTGTTAAATTACTGCTCCAATTTTTGCAAAAGCAACAGATTAGTGATAGTGTCCCAAACTAAATATCTAGAATTGTTTTTTTTCCTGCCACCAGGCAGCTTTCACAGTCACTTTATGGTAGAGGTCCACATTCACCTTGCCTGCGTGGATAATAGCAGATATTTTTTCAAATCATGGTTGATATGTTTTTAAAGGCAAAACCATAAAAACCGTCTGCTGTGCAGCTAATCATTTGCTTGTGCTTAACTGTGTAGACCTACCCTAGAAAAACCTGCTCACTACACACTGCCATCTGGTCATCTTCTCACAAGAAAGCCTTTAAAACTTGGCCATCTCAAAACATCACTAATGCCTTGTTATTATGGAGATTTCAAAGCCTGCTTTCGGACCCAACATAAGAACATAAGAAAAGCCATGCTGGATCAGACGAAGGCCCATCAAGTCCAGCAGTCTGTTCACACAGTGGCCAACCAGGTGCCTCTACAAACCCACAAGCAAGACGACTGCAGCAGCATTATCCTGTCTGTGTTCCAAAGCCCCTAATATAATAAGCATGCTCCTCTGATCCTGGAGATAATAGGAATGCATTATGAATAGTATGCATTTTGACTAGTAGCCAATGGATAGCCCTCTCCTCCATGAACATGTCCACTCTCCTCCATAAACATGTCCACTCCCCTCTTAAAGCCTCCCAGGTTGGCAGCCATCACCACATCCTGGGGCAGGGAGTTCCACAATTTAACTATGTGTTGTGTGAAGAAATACTTCCTTTTATCAGTTTTGAATCTCTCACCCTTCAGCTTCAGCAGATGACCCCACGTTCTAGCATTATGAGAGAGGGAGAAAAGCTTCTCCCTGTCTACTCTCTCCATACCATGCATAATTTTATAGACACTTTCATCTCTGTAAGTGATGTATTTTAAGTGTTTCTAAACGTATAAAGCTACTTTGTACCATCAAATCATTGGCCATCTGTCTAGGGTTGCCAAGTCCTTCTTTGCCACTGGCGGAAGATTTTGGGGGCAGAGCCTGAAGAGGGCGGGGTTTGGAGAGGAAGGGACCTCCATGCCATAGCAACTAATTGCCAAAGCAGCCATTTTCTCCAGGTGAACTGATCTCTGTCACCTAGAGATAGGGTTGCCAGGTCCCTCTTCGCCACTGGCGGGAAATTTTTGGGGTGGAGCCTAAGGACAGCAGGGTTTGGGAAGGAGAGGGACTTCAATGCCATAGGGTCCAATTGCCAAAGCCACCATTTTCTCCAGGCGAACTGATCTCTATTGGCTGGAGATCAGTTGTAATAGCAGGAGATCTCCAGCTAGTACCTCGAGGTTGGTAACCCTACATCTGACTCAATATTACCTACAGCTTCCAAGTTCTGAGGTGGACATCCTACTATCTGAGGTTCTTTGCATGAGGATGCCAGGCAGGGACAGAGTGGGACATGAAAATGGCACCGAAAAAGGACCCCACCTCCAAAGGGGGGAGGAAGAGGTACCCCCCTGGCTTGGCCCAGCTCTGCTCCCCCAAAGGAGGGAGGGAGAGACAGACTCACTGGCCACCTCTTTCCAAGCCCCCATAGGGCTTGGTTGGGCTGGGAGCCCCTCCTGTGCAGAACTTGGGCATTACTAGACCTAGGCCATGCAAGCTTCCCCCAGGCTTTGCAAGCCTTGGGCAGGCCAGGTGCCACCTCCCCTGGGCCACGCAGGCCTCAGGTGAGCAGAGCACTACCTCTTCCAGGCTATGCAGGCTTTGGCTGGGCCTCCCCCAGCCAAGCAGGTCTGTGGAAGGCTGAGCATCTCTTCATTTCGGGGGACCGAGTGTTACCTCCCAAAGCAGACCTTCTCACCAGTGGGCTGACCTGGGCCAAGTGGGGGGAGGCTATAATAGTTAATTCAGCCACTGAGGTCTCTGCCCTTCCCAGGCTCCAGGAGTTTCCCAACCTTGATCTGGCGACGTTACCACTTCATCCCCTGCTGGTGGCCGGGGGGTGGGGGACCTGGCAACCCTATGGACAAAAGTTTAAACATTGAGAATAATGATGTTTTGCCAAATATGGATATACAGGGAGAGACACTATCTTCAGACATCACACACTAGGTGTAGCCCTGTACCCCTAGAAAGAAAACAGCTGAGTCAGTAGTTAATTAGGTGGTTTAAACTGTCATTTTGAAACAATTTGCCACATTGTTTTTACCAACTGATTTGATGGTCTATGAATCCAACACTGAAGGATGTGGTCTGTATAAGCTGGTACTTTGGGTGCATGTGTGTGTGTGTGTAATGACATGGTTAGAGCCCTCTTTGCATTCTGCTCGTCTGTTCACAAGTGAGGCAAGTACTGCAGCATTATGCACATATGTACAGAAGTGTGTGATTAGGCTTATGTGCCCACTAGACTCCAGCATCAGATAAAGCTTTAAGGTGAAGACGAGCAAGGTCCATACTGCACCAACCTTCCTTGTTTGGGCAGTTGCCACAGCTGGAAATCTGGCTGTGAAGCACCACCATTTTATGTGCACGGTGACTCTGAAAGCGAACGTGCATTTAAAATATTTCAAGTGGGAGCGATCCTTTTAACTCTGCATTACAGGAAAGCCACATGCTACGGCTTTGCCTTTCTTTTTTAAAAATTTTATTAGAAAAAAACCAGTGACAATAACAACAACTAAATACACACACACACACACACACACACATATATACATAATAAAATAAGATCAAGTCTCCCATGCTACAGCTTATTTCTATGTCTTCATATTCATCATTACATCCTGACTGAGCACAACACATTCCTCTTTCCTGCCCTTATTTATGAAATTCTCTATTTTACTTATTGTATGTGACCATACTGCATCCAATCTTATTGTATCTCTGTTTTTCTGATATGCTGTTAGCTTAATTAAAACATATATTTCTTTAACTTTAACCAGCCATTCCTCTATCTTTGGAGTTGATTTTTGTTTCCAGTGACTGGCAAAGGTCGTTCTAGCCACAGTTATCATATGTAACACCATACAAAGTTGATTTTTAGCTAGATTAGGTACCAGATTGAACAAGAATATCTCGGGTTTACATGGAATATCAGCCTCCATTCCAACCGTTAGACATTTCACTATTTCAAAATGATATAGCTCTCTCACATTTTCACCACATGTGTATATAATCTGCTTGTTTTCTAGACTTGGCCTTTCTGAGATGAAATGAGGAGACCAAGGGTGAATGTTCAACAAGAAAAGGAGCGGTCTGCAGCTACAGGTCAGAGCAGAAGAACTATATGCGGCATGATTCTGAGCTAGTGATTGCATTTTCTTGCTAGAACAAATGGCTAGAATGGTTATTCTTTTATTGTGCAACAAGGGAACTATCGAGTTGGCCCTTGACACACCTGTGAACAGCCCTCCCGTGAGTGCAGAGGGTTGCCAAAGGGGTAACGTTTCTGCATGCGGGTGGCAGGAAAGTCCCACACCCAGTGGGGTGAAGGAGGATGCAGCTGGTAAATGTTGTTTAATAGTTGTGGGGAACCTAATGGGTTGGATCCAGCCAGGTTTTCCACTTAATCTTGCTCACCGCTCCTTTTTGCTACAGTTGCTGCCCCACATGGCTTCTGTTCAGGCAGGTTTCACAATCGCTTTATTTTATAAGCTCTGAGAATCCCCAGTTATAGCAGGAAAACACAGCATACATATTGAAATAATAAATAAATAAATTCTAAGTACAATATTCTGTTGCTTAGCAGTACCCTGTTACTAAGGATGCTATTCTGTTGCCGTTTAAAAAGCTTATTGAAGTAGGAATAGCATGTGGAATCTGTTTAAGTGAATAATATTTTTTTTACTTCCCCAGAGGTCTCATCCAAATACAGACCTGCTCATGAAATCCTATAAAAATACATTTTGAACTGCACAAAGGGCCCCACCTCTTTCCCCAGCAATGACCCACTTCATTGTTAACATCTTTAGCCCTTTCAATTCTTTCCCCTTCTCACTTTTAGAGGGGGTTCCAAGTAAGGTTGCCAGCTCCGGGTTGGGAAATACCTGGAGATTTTTGGGGCAGAGCCTGAGAAGGGCAGGGTTTGGAGGGGGAGGGAGTCCAATGCCATAGAGTCCAATTGCCAAAACGGCCATTTTTTCCAGGTGAACTGATCTCTATCGGCTGGAGAGAGGGTTGCCAGGTCCCGCTTCGCCACCAATGAAAGGTTTTTGGGGCAGAGCCTGAGGAGGATGGGGTTTGGGGAGGGGAGGGACTTCAATGCCATAGAGTCCAATGGCCAAAACGGCCATTTTCTCCAGGTGAACTGATCTCTATTGGCTGGAGATAGGGTTGCCAGGTCCCTCTTCGCCACCAGCAGGAGGTTTTTGGGGTGGAGCCTGAGGAGGACGGGGTTTGGGGAGGGGAGGGACTTCAATGCCAGAGTCCAGTTGCCAAAGCAGACATTTTCTCCTGGTGAACTGATCTCTATCGGCTGGAGATCAGTTGTAATAACAGGAGCTCTCCAGCTACTACCTGGAGGTTTGGCAAACACAAGTTAGCGTGCTGTAAGTTAATTAGCAAACAAAAAAACAGCAACAATGTGCATACAAGTTAAATTTATAAGCAAGAGTGGTATTCAATTTTCATATCCACCTTAAAGCTTATATAAGTACAGGGACAATGCCCACTTATATAATGGACTATAAGTTATGTCTTACTTGCGTGCATATGAATTGTATATATGAAGTGGACATTGTCCCTGTACTTATATAAGTTTTAAGGTGGATATGAAAATTGAATACCACTCTTGCTTATAAATTTAACTTGTATGCAAATTGCTGCAGTTTTTTTGTTTGCTAACTACCTGGAGGTTGGCAACCCTTGTACCAAGAAGAACACCCCCTTCACTCCAAAGCAAAAGAGGAAGCACATGGTGGCTGTGGGCCCTTCACCTGCAGTGGGTCTGCATTTCTTCTTTCTTCTGCCTCCTGCCTCCACTGTGTGGCTTTTCCAGACCCCTTGTGGAAGCAGCCCAATAGGTCATACTTATCGTTATGGGTCTGAATACGGTAAGCCACAGATAATAAATTTGGCTCCCTTTGCCTGAACCTGTCAGAGTGATTTAGGGCATATGGTCTAACAATAGGCATGATGAATGTACTAAATGGAAAATGAGCTTCCAAAGGTTCTGTATTAGTTTTTTGGGGGGAAATGATATGGGATGAACACATACCATGAATACTGTTAATACACAGAGCTGCCTCCTACAATTTATTTAATAATACCCTGTTGATGATGTGTAGGGATGCCAACCACCAGGCACTAGCTGGAAATCTCGCACTTTCACATCTGATTTCCAGCCAATAGAGATTAGTTCACTTGGAGAAAATGGCCACTTTTGGCAACTGGATTCTATGGCATTGAAGTCCCTCCCCTCTCTAAACCCTGCCCTCTTCAGGCTCCGCTCCAAAAATCTCCAGGTATTTCCCAACCCGGAGCTGGCAGCCCTAATGATGTGACTAGTTTGGTGTTATTTTCAGAAGACATGGGGGAAAGGGTCAAATTCAGCAGTTCTGGAAGAAATAATGTAAATGTGTCTACGTGGGTCAGGGGGGACATTAGAACCAACCTTTCTTTGCAGAGCCTTTTATATTATTTTAGTTGTGTGGCATGTGAAATTGTGTGAGTCATGGTAGTTCTGTGGTCTGTTGGCACCACTGGCACATGTGTTCTGTTCAGGTTTTCCACAGAAGTAATTAAAACACTTTGGGCCAGCTTCTGTTTCCAATTACATGTGCTAATCCAACTCAAACTCTGTTTCTGAGGGCTAATGTTTTTATAGCAAAGCATGTATTTGTAGGGTTGCCAGCCTCCAGGTAGTAGCTGGAGATCTCCTGGGATTACCAACTGATCTCCAGTCGATAGAGATCACCTGGAGAAAATGGCTGCTTTGGAAGGTGGAATCTATGGCATTATATCCTGCTGAGGTCTCTCCCCTCCCCAAACCCAGCCCTTCTAAGGCTCCGTCCTGAAAATCTCCAAGTATTTCTCAACCTGGAGCTGGCAACCCTATGTATCTGTGCCATAGCAAAGCTAACACTTTCTGCTAACCCATTCACAATTGTCCATTGTTTTAGGAAGCAATGAGATGGCTTTAAGAAAGAGCAATTTAGTAATAAAGTTGGCTAAAATGTTTCTGGACATGATTCAATAAGCAAGGACAGGATTTGCATATACAGCTCTATGTGATAGGCTGAAGGCAAGAGAGAAATAAGAAGAAAGAGAGAAATAAGAAGAAATAAGAGAAAGGAAAAAGAACTTATGCAGGGTGCATAAACTTCAGCTCTAAATCAGAGGCAGCATTAGAAGTAAGTAAACCCCAATTAATCAAAGTCATTAGGCATGTATTAAGGTGGTTGATGCCCAAGAAACTTGTTCATTAAGAGTCATGGCATTAAATTAAGAAAGAGTATCTAGGTTGAATGCCAGACTCCAATATTTCTCATTAGCTAATTTGACTATGGAACAGATTAATGTAGGCACATATTCAAAATTAGGTTGGGCAGGTTGTTTGGGTGGCAGAAAGAGTACCTGGCAGTTTTATTATATGGTTCAGCTTTATGTCTGAAATATAATCTATTAATATTTTTACATTGTCAGGGAATGATGACCTAGCGGAGCTTTTCTATTTCTTATTTCCATGGGTTTATGACAAAAATAAACCCCCCATTTAAGCAGAAAACCTCTTATACAGCTAGAACGGGGTGGGGGGAGACTGGGCGGGGAGTAAAAACTCCGGGAGAGGAACACTGAGGCAAGAATTCATTTTGAGTCAATTCTGGCTTCAGACTAATCATGTAGAGTTTCTGCTGTATAATTCCAGAACAACTTTGCACTCTGCTCACTGGAGGACAAAAATAGAGTAGCGCTGAAGGATAATTTTCATACACCAACCTGCGCAAAGCTGCTGGCAGCAGGAAGAAACGGCTCCCACCAAATGACTAATGCAACCCCTCTCCTTCTGTGAAACAGGCTCCATGCCTGCTGTATTCCTTATTCTAATTGGCTACCTGATTAATTACATAAGATACAGCTCAAGATATGCTACACTGTGGAGGCTATAATTGAAACGAGAGATACAATATTATGATGAAGTTGTACCCATGTTTCCATTAATATAAATCCTTATTATCAGTGGTTTTATAATTTTCTCTGAAACTAAACTTGACATGCGGGATCCCTGCCCGGGAGAGGATTTCTTTTCCCCTCTACAAAATTAACAGGGGGGGGGGGATAGCGAATCTTTAAGCATTTTAGAGATTTAAAAGAGCCCTTGAATACATGATTTGGTTTTTCCTCCTGCCTTAAACACTCTTTTTGTGTGCATATCTCTTTTTTTCAGAAGCTCAGCTTAGAGAATTGAAATATAAGATTTGCAGGCTATTAGTCACTAATAACGGCTAGTCATAGAGAAGTGATTTTGTAGGAATAAAAATACATGTGTGGAACCACTCAGTTGCTAAAAAGTACCTGGCAGCTTTATTATATGGTTCAACTTTATGTCTCAAATATATATGGGGGAATATAAGTTCTTCTGTTTTACTATATAGAAGTAACTCATGTACTATATGGAAGTCACTCATAAATACCTATTTAGTTAACATGCCACATGCTCCTGTTTAGAAAGTGGCTTCCTGTTTTGGTTTGCTTGTATGTGAATGTCCAAAATTAGTTGAAAGCTGACAGAGACCATTGAATACTGCATGTCACCCAAATATAATTGTTTGCATTTATTTTAATTTAATTTATTTAGGACACATCTGGGTTCGGTGCCTGGACTGGCTGTGGCTGAAATGGCCCTGCTAGGGCCAGGGGCTTCCTAGGGGCCATGGGAGCCAAGCATGACCTACCGGCCACCTTCTTACCTCAAGAAGCCTCTGTCAGAGCAGCCAGACCCCCAGAAGGGACTTGGGGGGGCAATGCTTCATAAAAGAATGGCATGACTTGGGGTGATACAACCTTTCCCCACTTTTCTTTTCTGAGGCCTGAGAAGATCCCTGGGAGATAGCAAGGCACAATGGCCAAAGTCAATGGGACAATGCTGGTGAGGGAGGAGCCTCACAGGACATTTTTATGGCACCTCTCCCAAGTCCTGCTAGAGGTGGCTGATGTACAGTGAGGGAAAAAAATATTTGATCCCTTGTTGAATTTGCCCGTTTGCCCTCTGACGAAGAAATGACCAGTCCATAATTTTAATGGTAGGTCTATTGTAGCTGTGAGAGACAGAATAACAACAAGAAAACCCCCAGAAACCCAGAAGACAAAAGTCAGAGATTGATGTGCATTATAATGACAGCTACAATAAAGCTACCATTAAAATTATGGACTGGTCATTTCTTCGTCAGAGGGCAAACGTCAAATTTAGCAGGGGATCAAATACTTTTTTCCCTCACTGTATATCTGAAAAATTGGGGAGATATGTACCATTTTCAGAATATCTCATTCACTATAACACATAGTTTAAAAATTAGTGAATGACTCGATTGTTGCAAACAACATTATTATATCAAACAAGAGAATCTCATGGTCATGTAATAACTTTATGATGGATCTCTATGAGGTTCTTCTCACCAGCCCTGATAACTAGGGTTGCCAGTTCTACCCTGGCAACCAGCAGGAGCTACATGGGGGTGGGGCTGGGGGCAGCAATCTGCACAAGCGGTGCAATTATGTAACTTCCAGGTTTACCCAGGAAGTGCCGGCATTGTGCCAGAATGCTCTAGCACTGTCCTCCAGAACCTCTATGGAAACTATGGAAACCCATCATGATGCTGGTGCTTCCAGGGTAAACCCTCATCACCCCCCGCACACGCAGATCGCTCTCCCCCTTCAGCTGGCCTGCTTCTGCCTGTTGACCAGCTGAGGGGCGGCGGGCAGCCTGGTTAATTAGTGGGCGTTTGCCCACCATAACCAGGCAAATGCTAACCCTACTGATAACTATTTGGCCTTCAGAATTGATCCTCATGTATTCAGTTCTCTTTTGAGCTTATACTAGATCCTTTTCCCTCTAAAGCTGATCCCAATTTCCTTAGTCCCATAGCAATGTATCCACCCATTCAGTCAGCAAGATGTGAATACAATAATGCAAAACTCAGCAATGTTTGGATCCCTCCTCTGAGTCTGATTACAGGGAAGCCTGATTTACATAGTTCTTTGCTTTTTTGAGGTGGAAGAATTCACTGAACTGGGCCTCCGAGTGTATCTGGCAATTCTGGAGGAGGGCTTGATTTATACTGGGCTCTATCTGCACAGTGGAAGCAGCAGATTCATGCCATTCCTCTAGGGTTGATAGCTCCAGGGTGGGAAATTCCTGGAGCCTGGGGAGGGAGGACCCTGGGAAGTGGAGGGAAGGCAGCTGGAACATGGTGCCATAGAGGGCACCCTCCAAACAGGGTTGCAAATTTGTGTGTGTAAAGTGCCATAGGTCGCAGCCACAAATAGGGTTGCCAAACTCAGCGGGGCCTGGAGTTCTCCCAGAATTATAACTTGCCTGCAGACTAGAGAAATCAATTAGGTCAAGGTAAAGGTCATTCCTGACCCATGGGGTGACGTCACATCCCGACGTTTCCTAGGCAGACTTTGTTTATGGGGTGGTTTGCCAGTGCCTTCCCCAGTCATCTCCCCTTTTGACCAACCTCGGAAGGATGGAAGGCTGAGTCAACCTTGAGCCGGCTACCTGAGAGAGATCAGTTACCCAGGAGAAAATGGCTGTTTTGGAGGGTGGACTCTATGGCATTATACCTGGCCGAAGTCTTTCCCCTTCTCAAACCTTGCCTTTCCAAGCCGGAATGTACAACCCCTACCTCCAGAGCTGCCATTTTCTCCAGCGGAACTGATCTCAGTAGTCTGGAGATCAGCTGTAATTCTGGCCAAACTCCAGCCCCAACCTGGAGGCTGGCAGCCTTACATTTGTCCCTCGTACCATTTCTCAGCCCTGACCTGGATGGCCCAGGCTAGCCTGATCTCGTCAGATCTCAGAAGCTAAGCAGGGTCAGCCCTGGTTAGTATTTGGATGGGAGACCACCAAGGAACACCAGGGTTGCTGTGCAGAGGAAGGCACTGGCAAACCTTACCTCTGTCTCTTGCCACGAAAACCCCAAAAGGGGTTGCCATAAGTCGGATGTGACTTGACGGCACTTTACACACACACACACCATTTCTCAGTATACATGCCCATAAGGCTATATTATAAAGCAGTGCCTATTTTTAAAGAAAATCTTCTTGATTCATTTAATTCTAACATCTAAATACCCTTTGGGGCATAAGTCCTACTGATTTTGGTAGCACATACCTTCAAGTATGTAAGCATGCATGATCACAGTAAGCATGCGTGATCACAGCCTTTATTAATAATGCACAATTTAGTTTGGGGGTTTGTTTGTTTACTTCACACTTTTCAATGATAAAGCCTATGCATTCTCCCTGAGGGCTTTTTGTGTCTGTTACTTTTCTGATAAGGCAGGGAGAAGAGATCCTTTTCTGTTTTGCATTTTCCTACATCATTAGAAGAGAAGTACTTAATTTGGAGGTGCCGCGCAAAGATCTAAATCTTTCCCAGACTCTTTCCTCTCCCTTCATTTGTGAATCAAAACACCTGGGAAGTCATTGCTTTCTTTCAAAATAATTTGCTTTAAATGAGAACAGTTGTCTGGGAGTACTCTTTCAAAGCACAATCCAGTTCAAAAGGATGCAAAATGATTTTGTCAGGAAAACTGAACACTTTGAACTGAAGAAGTGTACTCCAAGAGACTTCCTTTGAAGCCCAGGAAGGTAAACCAGCTTCAATCTGTCAAGGTAGGCAGTGGCCAGATGACAGTGTGCTCCTAAGGGGGGGAAACAACAGGATTCTGATGGAGGGCCAGAAGGACTTTCTAAGATCTTCTGCACATTCCAGTTCAATAATAATACAGTACGGGACAGAGATTACAGACTGCCCCTGTTGTCAAATTTGAGTATGCCAAGCTGAACTGAAAGATGTGTCCTTAGTAGGGTTGCCAACCTCCAGGTAGTAGCTGGAGATCTCCCGCTATTACAACTGATCTCCAGCCGATAGAGGTCAGTTCCCCTGGAGAAAATGGCCGCTTTGGCAATTTGACTCTATGGCATTGAAGTCCCTTCCCTTCCTAAACCCCACGCTCCTCAGGCTCCACCCCAAAAATCTCCAGATATTTCCAAACCCGGAGCTGGCAACCCTAGTCCCTAGTCTCCCCATCTCATGAGGCATGAACTAGATCCTAGACATGGTTTAGTACTATTGACCTCAATCTGGTTTCTTTTTGAACTATCAAACGTGTGTAGTCTAAACAGTTACCCATGAACTACAGCACTGGGAGCTACAGTTTTCCCCCCTTCCCTGGCTATGTCTAGGTCTTCAGGAATTACCCATATGTGTCCTAAATTAAACCTCCCCCCCACAAAAAATAACCACCTCAACAAAATGATCAGGGATTTTTGTTTTGATTTGTAGAAGCATAGGTGTATGTTTCAAGGCATGGTTCATTAATTCAGCATTGGATTTAGCTGTTAGTAAAACATTTATACATCCACAACATTTTATACATTGGCAATCTGCATAGCCTTACATTGGGCATGTGTCTAGCTTGTCTAGCTTTTGGTGGGCAAAATCCCACAAATCCACCCAGCTGCCCATCGACCAGCTGAGGGTCGGCAGAAAAAGCATGCACGCGCACCCACATGCTGCGCCTACGTCAATTCTGGGTTTACCCAGAAGCAATGCGAACGCTCTAGCAACCTCCACCAAAACTCTATGAAAACCACAGTTTTGGCGGAGATTGCTAGAGCATCTGCGTCGCTTCTGGGTAAACTGGAAGTGACATAGGTGCAGTGTGTGGGGTGCGTGCGTGCCATCGCGCACCCCAGCCACGCCCCCGAAAAGCTCCCGCCGGTAGAGCTAAAAGACCTGGCCCCCATATATGAAGCATTTATTAAGAGACACACTGCTACTAGTGTTGCCAGCCTCAGGCGGGGCCTGGAGATCTTCTGGAATTACAACTGATCTCCAGACTACACAGATCAGTTCTCCTGGAGAAAATGGCTGCTTTGGAAGGTGGATACTAAGGCTTGAGAATCTGCCCTTCTTCAGACCGTCCCCTCCCCAGCCTCCACCCAGCAATCTGGAGTTGGCAACCCTAACTGGTGCACATCTGGCAAACATGACTGTCACTTAGACTTTTAACCTCAGCTATGAATGTGCTATTTTTTTTAATTCAAAGGGATTCATACCTTAAAAGTTATTGCATATTTTTATACCTGAGGAAGATCATGAAAATGGTGTTGGGGAGGGGGATTCCCTTGCACTGAATATGTTCCCTAGGTGACTGCAACATTAGGAACTCTCCATTCTCTCTTATTTTTGAATAGGGTACAGAGCAGGTGAGTATGCTCCCATTCCAGTATTCCTAGTTAAACCAAAATTCAGAACAGAGCAACCTCCTGGAACAATAAAGGGCAGACCGAGTGGTGATCGGTTTGTCCCTTCTCTTCTGCTACTGCTTGAGCAAGCGTTTGCCAGAACAGCCCTGCTGACTATTTGCCGTCCACTCCCAGTCCTCTGGCTTCAACCCAATGATTTCTCAAAACAAGATGGAAATGAGTTTCAATGACTCATATTAATTTTCATTCTCTGCGTTATAGCAATAGGCCTATATTTCCTGCAATATGTCTAATTCTACAAGCTCCATTTGATGCATACAGTAAAATACAGGATCAAAGAGGAGCCTCCAACAACCCATCAAATTCATGTTTGAAGCAAATTAACAGTCTTCTGCCTGTTTAAGTGAAAAATATTCAGAGCATAAACTGTGTCCAGGAAACTCAGAAGGGGATCCAGAGTCCCCACTGAAAATGGGAACTAGAAAGTCTATTGTATTGTATTATGGGAGTTTCGTAAGTAATTTCCTAGTTAAACAATTCCCTTAATTGCCATGGCAATCTTTCCTCTCTTTATTATGCATCCAACAATCATTGGTATTGCATTTTCAGCTTTTAAAATTGATGAGCAGAGGACACAAATCACACAAGTGCCCTTTACTGACATGACTAATTAATTACATGGAAGCAATGATAAAATAGCAATGTAGATTATGCAGAGAGCTATCATGATAGCAGAGGTTATGAATTACAATGAATATTGGAGGACACATGGACCCATCATATGGTCAATGGCATGTTCTATGGTTGCATCACCTTGATGGAAAGGATTACCTCCTCTGACAAGTGTATCAGTGTATCAGTGATGGCACTTCTGCAGATATGCTGCTTCCATCACCAACCCAGGTGAGATGATATAACTGGATTTAAGCCTATTAAGACCAAAAGATCTTGCCATTACTAGTTTTTTTTAAATTAAACTGTTGAAATACATCTGGGACTTTCAGTTTTTCTTATCTATAGGTTGAGCAAAAGCCATGACCTGATGTTAGAAGAATGCACAGTTGCTGGTGTATCACTTTTGAGGTCACAAAAGAAGGAAGGGAGAGGCAGATGCATATGTCAACCCAGAGGCCCTTATGTACCAATGTGTGGACTATGTTGGTACCTAGAGGTATCTGCAAAGATATATTGAGAGATGACCCCTTCATGGGAGAGGTCAAGTGAATCACTGGCTATGGGGAGGCCTTGGGTGCTCCTGCACATATGGAGACATACTGCATTATGAGAATGTCTTTCCTCTTTAGAAATGCTATACAGGCCAAACAGGCCACCCCTCTTACACTGTTCCATGCCAAGAAGTCATCTGGTAGGATTGGAGACGGACAGCCCAATCCAATCCTCACTGGCCATAGCCAATGCCAATGTTGGTGGCCTATGAGACCTTCCATCTGTGAAAGCAGGTTCCCAAATCTGACATTTAATTCTAGGTTGAGGAGAATTTGAGCCCATTCCTGAGGGGGGGGAGCTCCTTAGGAGCCGGCATACCCGGTGCCACCCGGAGAACCTGCCCCTGCCGGAGCACAAGGAGGAGAACGCTGCCTGGTCCAAGGGCCACGGAATAAGGTGGCACCTACACCAGCATGGGGGCAAACACGCCTGCATCAGAGCACTGCCAGCCCCCGCTGCCAGTGCCACCACACCGACAGGGCTTTCCCAGAAGGGAAAGCCCGCACTGGTGTGGTGTGGTGTATTCCCAGAGAAGGAGCTGCCATTAGGCAGCTTCCTCATCCCTTTCGCACCGGGAGTTTCCCCTTGCATTGTAGAGGTGTGGTGCAGCCCCATTTCCTCTAGTTTTATTTTTTAAAAAAAACTTTTTTTGCCTTCAGGATTGGGCTGCCTGTCTGTTACCTGGCAAATGGAAACACAGAATCCACCCCTTTGTTCTTACTTGTTTTTTTAGGCTTATTTTTATACTGTGACTAAGGCATAGGAGGACATTGGTGGTGGAAACGATAGTGCTTCGTATTGTTGACATTAACTGCACCCTTAAATTGATGTCGCAGGGCCTCCTATACACATTAACATAGCAGCTTAGAGCTCCTTCCCAATTGTATGACCCCTGCTGTTGAACATGAGCGAATGAAGGATAACGTAAAGCACAGCTGATCAGGTGGGTCATTTTCACCTAATAGCACGTTGCCGGAAGGATAGCCAGTTGATACTCATACATAATCCACAGCAGTACGAGGCTGCATTACAGGCAAGCGGCTCTCAGGCCACTGTCCATATGCAGACAAGGCCAGGCAGCCGTGACCAACTGAATTCCACACACCATATTCCGCAATAGTATTATGCATGCATTTAGTTTCTGTAACACTAACCTCCAAAGAACTCATTGATATGGTTGATCCAGTTTCACTTCTTGCTAGTCCTGTGCTGTCGTCCATCTCTGAAGCCATGAAGTTCTTAACTGCTGTGCGGGGTTCAAAAGACAAGTTCTGCATGTGTTCCTGGGCAGCAAGATGTTGATCTAAACTCATATTGAACTGGTCCATTACATTGGGGTTCATACTGAATTCAGGATTAACTTTGTAGTGCAAGAGCCTTTCATGAGGCAAGGTTTCCATGCCTATATTTAACTTGCTGTCATCCTTCAGCGATGGCTGCGTGCTCACTGAGCCCCTGGGCATGACAATATAGTCACTTTCCATCAATCGGTCCTGAGCGTGCACCATGTCCATATCCGTCCCGCTCAGGTTGTCATCAGTACATAAATACACAGTCCGTCGCAACTCCGCGTTGTCTTTTTTCAGACACTGATTGGCCAGCTCACTCATGCTCATGGGCATGTGCATCCCTCCGGACTGCTGAATGATAACTTTAGAAATTATATTCCCAGGCAATGTTGAGTAGCTCATTCCTTCAGGGTTTGGTGGTTTCTCCTCTTCATCATCATTCAGTGAGATTCTTGAAAGTGTTCCTGTTATTGTAGCCGCTCTGCATGGTCCAATGTCCTTATGAAGGACTGTGAATTAAAACAAAAATAGGACCACAAGTTTTAGAAGGACGAGCAGACAGAGCTTTCTGTCTGGTTGCAAGAATTATTTAGGGCAAGAATTAGGCTGGACAATCATGCTAGTTGTATAGAAAGGAAAGGTACGATCTTCTGAATTAGATGGTAAAAGGAGCATAAATTCCCATTTTTTTAACACTAGGATTTATTCCTTTCCTTACTTTAATTGCGAAGTTAATGGTGACCCAAATAAACTTCACTACATTGAAGTTTACAAAGGCAACCTTCTCTATAAGGATACATGTGACTTGCCTTTCAATTTTCAATTAAACAAGTACTGTTTGCCTAGTACTAAGAATAGGTAAGAAAGAGACTAGGACATTTCAGCTCTGTTTTCCTAACAATGTGTTACTTAAAAGAAAGAGAGAAAATCCCTTTCAGAACTTTATTTATTTATTTTATTACATTTCTACTCTTCCCAGCCAAAGCCAGGCTCAGAGCGGCTAAGTGGTCATTACACTGTTTCTAATCAAACATGCCAAGTTGTTTCACTTAGTCACCTGCTATTAAATCCTTCCATGAAGAAAGGCAAATTTAAATCATGTAATTGTTACATGGGAAAGCCTGGTTATATCTGTCTCAAAACTCACTCTTTCTGTAAAGCCCCCCCCCATTTTTCCTTATCAGGTTCTAATAATGGATGCTTCAGAAAGTAATATATGACATTTATTCTATTATTCGAGTATTGATTGAAGGAATGCCTATAGTTTAAAAACCTACAACTTAAAATCGCTTTACTGATAAATTAATAAGCAAGAGGGAGAAAGACATGAGGCTGGACCTTCCCTCGTGGAATTGATCTTCCTCCCTTTTCCTCCTGCATTTTCCTGAGTTGTCCTCCCCCCCACCCCAAACTGTTCCTGAGGTGGGAGGGGGGCTGGGGTTTGCAGTGGGGAGGCTGCAAGTTCTGAGGGCAATCTGCATAAACTGCTGACTCCCTTTGTACAAATGGAAATGGTTTTTAGCTTTTGCGAGGATAGTTTTGAATGTGACCCATAATTGTGAAATACAAATGGAATGAATGAATAAATTTGTATTCAAATTAAACTGGAAGAGTAGTTCTAAGTATGAAACATCCTGGTGCAGTATTCTCCATAGCTGGTATTACTGTATTAATTACACTGTTGTGCTGGTATATTGATTGGTATAATCCATGGCTAACTGTTTATTTGCTGGCACAGCAGAGTTCAGGACGAAAGCCTTAGGAATACCACCCTTTATTGTTGTTTTATCGAACAACTTGTGAACAGAGCAAACTGCTGACTGCATTTTTGTTCCTAGCACAAACGGAAAGGAAGTCTAAATCTTTCACCAGCTTTCAGAGTTTAGTGTGAATCGTTTTGCACTTATACAGAAATGCATCTTTAAATGGGATAGCACAATGTATTTTTAGAAAGGCAGCTTTTTGGCTAGAGAGATGGCTGGTTTATAGAGATGTGTTTAACCACTACTGCTATTAAAGACAGCTTTTTAAGGCTGTTCTCACTAAACCACTATGCTAAACCACTCCACTAAACAGCTGAGTGCAATCATCCACATCCAGCCACTACTCATAGGTGTTGGAGCTTTGACATGTGCACACTTTCATGCTCCCTGTAGCTTGGGGTTCTTTCTCAGGCTTGTTGTGTGTAAGGATTATGAGGAGGTCGAGTATTTATCGGCCTGCTCGTCCTTTCTACATTGCTGGGCTGACTTCATTTCCCTTCAGTTACATTTGTGGAGATTTGCTCTTTCTGCATGGCCATGTGCATTTCCTTACGTTAACTTTGTATATCAAAATCTATTTTTGAGCATGCTAATCTTCATATTTTCTTACATATCCTAGTTAGCAAAATACCTCTTGGTACCAAAACCATGTCAGAATCAGAATCAGAATGTATTAATATGGTCGATTGACCAAACCACTGTCAGTACATTAAACTGTTCAAACCCAACAGTGCTGTACAGCAGAATTACAAATTGCCTATACAAATGAAAATACAAGATCAATAAAAACAACCCATAGTTTAAATTACCACATTAAGGTTATAAAATGTAGAGTATCTTAACAGTCTTTCTCTAGCAAAGCTCTCCGTATTTTAATAGCAGCAGCGCAGAACTTGGCAGTCTGAAATGAGAGCCGTGGAATTTCTCCCAATAGGAGCTTCTCTGCCACGAACTCAGCTGACTCTTCAGGGAATTGGCCAAGCAAGGGGGAAATAAGGTTAGAGCAGACTTCGTAATAGAATGGGCAACAAATCAATACATGTTCAATGGTTTCGATGTCCCCTGTCCCACATGGGCAGAGCCTTTTAGTTTACAGTGGCAGAAGGACTTTTATTTACTCTACATTTACATGGTGGCTTGACAGTCTTACCTGACCGACATGCAATGTCCACGTCTTTCTCAAAATCTGTCTGTAAGGGTAAAAAAAAAAAAGAAAAAAAAAAGAAAAGTTACATGAGACAGCCAAACAATCAGCAAGTAAGTGCCAAACTAGATGTTATAACAAAGATGGCGCAGTTGCTGCCCCGTCTCTTCGCTCTTTCTACTCCTGCTACTGGACTCTTGCTCTTTTCTACTACTACTGACAGACTAACACGGCTACCCATCGTGATCCTGCTCCTTACAGTGTCGAGTATAAACAGTGCATGGTGTGATGCCATTGCACTGTGTCTCTCCCCTAGGGTTGCCAACCTATGGGTACTAGTTGTAGATCTCCTGCTATTACAACTGATCAATAGCCAATAGCGATCAGTTCACCTGGAGAAAATGGCTGCTTTGGCAATTGGACTCTATGACATTGTAGTCTCTCCCCTCCCTAAACCCTGCCTTCCTCAGGCTCCACCACTGTGGTGTAGTGGTTAAAAGCAGTGGTTTGGAGCAGTGGACTCTAATCTGGAGAACTGGGTTTGATTTCCCACTCCCCCACATGCGTGATGGACACTAATCTGGTGAACCGGGTTGGTTTCCCCTCTCCTACACATGAAGCCAGCTGAGTGACCTTGGGCAAGTCACAGCTCTCTTAGAGCTCTCTCAGCTCCACCTACCTCACAGGGTGTCTGTTGTGGGAAGGGGAACGGAAGGTGATTGTAAGCCGGCTTGATTCTTCCTTAAGTGGTAAGAGAAAGTCAGCATATAAAAAACAACTCTTCTTCTTCTTCAAAAATCTCCAGGTATTTCCCAACTCGGAGCTGGCAACCCTACTCTCTCCCCCCCCCATTTAATATCAGTGTCTGAGAGATGCAGTGTGGTAAGATCACATCACACATTGTTTATATTAAATATTATCAGGAACAGAGAGGAGTAGCTGGGTGATAGCTCCATGTTTTTCCCCTTAGCCACAATGCCATTTGCTTATCTCTGTCTCCCTAGCTTCCTTCTTGCTCAATCAAATGCACAAGAACCAATGAACTCTGACCGTGAAAGCCTTCGACAATCAACATAGGATTGCCATGACCCAAGAAGGAGACGCGAAATGGGATAAAATACCGGAACCCCATTGTCGGTGGCCTCTATGGACATTTCTATTGTGTTGTGTTATGTAACCACAAATATTGAAAAGCCACTTTATTGTGAAAATTGTAAATTGTGATACTTGTTAACAATTGTACAGCGGAAAGGTGCTCCCCTTGCTAGCTGGCTACACACTGTATTTTACAAGTGTCAAGGACCTAGATAAAGGTTGCACTACTCTGAAATAGGCTTAACAGATTTTTTATGCCATAAGTGCTCAATTTTTTGATTTCACGGTCTCCTTTGGGGCACTAGTTATTTCTGTTTGACTACCAACCACCTGGAGGTTGGCAACCCTGGTGATAGGTGGTTCCCACCTTGAAACAGCTGCTGGCAGGTGAACAGGTAAGCTGCCATCCTCCTTGAGGCGAAGCTTCATGCCGGGAATACAAGTGAATGTGGCTCTTTTGATGGACATTAATTGTGACTGTCGCTCTCTGCAAGCCACAAAGTACCACTGATCTGTACTAATCCAGACATTTATTCGTACTCAGTTTAAAAGAACTAGCGGGATTTAAGCTGATTTGCCTTCTTTGAGTTCCACAGCCTGAAAAGGATTGCATTTGAGGATGCCAGTCTTGAATTAAAATGAATTAAATGCAGATCCTGCAATATCAGACGGAATCCAAGTTCTTTAACTGGAACATAACAGAATTCCCTCTCCTTAAAACTGGGCCTCTGTTACTGGGACTTCACATTCTGTGGGTTGTTACCAGAGGGCAATTTCTGACCAAAGAAGTTATGAAATTTGTTTTTATTTATTTAATATATTTATAGTGATGGAAAGTGCCATCAAGCTACAGCTGACTTATGGCAACCCATAGGGTTTTCAAGGCAAGAGACATTTGGAGGTGGTTTGCCATTGCTTGCCTCCGCATGGGCTGAGAGAGTTCTAAGAGAACTGTGACTGGCCCAAGGTCACCCAGCAGGCTTCATGTAGAGGAGTGGGGAATCGAACCCGGTTCTCCAGATTAGAGTCCACTACTCTTAACCACTACACCACGCTGGCTTATCTCTCCCGGCGGAGATCTGTATATAGGTCTCGGGACTTAATCATATTTTGTTTGTATGAATGAAATCCAGTATATGTAAACTGGGAGCAACTACAATTGTATATAAACTTGTAAATAATATGACTTGTTGATAGCCATCAGTGCTTGTGTTTTTTATTTAACCTCCAAGTGGTGGCTGGAGGTCTCCTGCTATTACAGCTGATCTCCAGGTGATAGAAATCAGTTCCCCTGGAGAAAATGGCTGATTTGGCAATTGGACTCTATGGCACTGAAGTCCCTCCCCTCTCCAAACCCCGCCCTCCTCAGACTCCACCCCCAAAATCTCCAGGTGTTTCCAGCCCAGAGCTGGCAACCCTATTTCCAAGGCAGTTCAGAAAATACAACAAAGACAATAAAATGAGAATTTAAAGCATAATTTCAGCAAGATGGTAGTAGCATGTAACTTTGGACTTGCAAGAACAATTCTTAGTATAATTAGTACTGTATTGAGTGAGCTTTTCATTTGTTTCTTGGAACAGTATGGAAGCAACAGTGGAGGAGGCAGCAAGGGGAAAAAGACTACTCAGGGTGCCTGACCGGTGCCTCTCTGTGGTGGTGTTTATTCAAGCTTCAGCTAGGGCTGTTCCTAGTTAATTAACAAGAGCCTTTATTCCATTTCCCATAGTTCTTCATTATAACCTCGTGGGACTTTTACTCTATTTATTTGTGACGTAGAATTCGCAAAAGGATCATCTAGCACAAGTGAAAGAAGTCAGCGGAGAGTAAGGCAGTTCGGTCTGCTATAACAAAATTCTCTCTTGTATGATTATGTGATATCCCCCTTATGATTCTATATTTACTCAGCCACATCAAACAGATAATGGTGTGGAGATTCCAAGCTTGTGCCTGATACATGATGGCTCAGTGTGCTTCCATCAAACACCTTCTATTTAAAAGTATTTAATACAGGAAAACACACTTAAACCATATAAATAAATGTATGAATAACACTTCTGATGTGGCCTTTCCAATAGTATTCTTAAAAGTATGCCTTTTCCCCATCTCTGCTTCATTCCAAAGTGCTTCAACTGTGACAAATGGTGTATTCAAAAAATAACGAGTATGCAATTCATGGTCTCTTACATGAATTACAGATAAAGTGATGTGCCCACTATTCATGTGGCATTCTAAGGACGCTTCTAGAATGAGATGCCATCCAGTTGACCAAACAGAAACCCCTTCCATCCTTAAATTTTTAACTTCCAAAGGCCACTGCCTTTCCCAGAATAATGGCGCCATTACAAATCAGCCCACAACTCTGTGAATGCCAGGTGGCATGGCCAGAGTTCCAACCACAGGAAACCTCCAGCACCATATTTAGTAAAGTCCCAGGATATATTTGAAGCACTTTTGAATGCACCATATAAAATGGCAATCTTTGTTATGGTTGACCGTACATAACTCCAGGGTTTTTTCAGCAACCTCCATTCCAGACAGGGAAGGATTCAAGTGGTCTGTACAACATAAGTTCGGAAGAAGAAGAAGAAGAGCTGGTTTTTATATGCCAACTTTCTCTACCACTTAAGGCAGGCTCAAACCGCCTTACAATCACCTTCCCTTCCCCTCCCCACAACAGACACCCTGTGAGGTAGGTGGGTCTGAGAGAGCTCTTAATAGAACTGTGACTTGCCCAAGGTCATCCAGCTGGCTTCATATGTAGGAGTGGGGAAACCAACCTGGTTTACCAGATTAGTGTCTGCCGCTTATGTAGAGGAGTAGGGAATCAAATCTAGTTCTCCAGATCAGAGTCCATTGCTCCAAACCACCGCTCTTAACCATTACACCACGCTGGCCCTCATGAATAAACAAATAAAGACTTGCATGATGCAAAGACACAAGAGACACAAAAAACTGAACAAATGAAATAAAAGCAGATATTTGATATCATTCAGCATTACATAGTCTTTTATTTCTTTGTGTGTGCGTGTGTTTGTCCAGAACCAGCAGCCAAGGATAAAATAAAAAACTAACCATGATTTGAGCATGTCCATTAGGGAATGAGCTTGAAGAATCTGCATTGATTGGATCTTGGCAGTTTCTTAATCGACATCTAAATGCATCTTGAACCTGGTGGGAAACATCACATACTTAGTGAACTTCTTTAAAAAAAAATCCAGCCATGGAAAAAACTATTAAACATAGGAAGTATACCAGTTAATACATCTTAATGTTCCTTGGTACAGAGTGGTATTTACAATGCCTCTTGTAATGATGCAATACAGCTCTGCTGGCTCAAAGCAAATACTTAAAATGGAATGACAATTCCTTAAATGCAGTTTGCTTTGTGTACTGGATATCCAAGTATTTTGTCCCTTGCAGAAGAATGATAAATGGAGCCAACCTTGATGAGTATTGCATTTAAAGACTCAATGGGCAGAAACACAAGAAGTTTATTTCCATAAAAATAGCTTTAGATCAGAAATGTTGAAGTCTGAGCACCACAGCAATACCACAATGGGGGCCAACTGTCGGCCAACACAGCAGTACTAGGGTAGCCCTATATGGAAAAAGTGCTGCCAAGAACTTTCTGCAGGACAGAAGGCTTCGCTACCAACAATCCTTTGAATGAATTCTGAATGATACAATATTTTCATATTTTGTTTTTGTTATTCTCCCAGTTCTAGCATTAACACACTACAACTGGTTAAATCTGTGGATTAATCAATGAAATATTTAACTGCTAATTTAAAAACTCCTTCCAATTGAAGAGCATATTAATTTCTGCTTTAGCAAGTTTTCTGTTGAAAAGCCACACAAAAATATCTGAAATAAGGAAAAAATATATTATAAAAATGCACCAAATTTAATGATGTGAAAATTGGCACATATATTTAATCAACGTATTAAAGGTCAGATGGTTAAATCAACTGAAATATTTAATTGGCTACAGCCCTAATCACCAATTCTAGATGAATAGATATGTTAGTGGGAACAGAGTGAATGGATGCTAGAGACTAGACTTGTTTTCTACATAGTATAACCATTACGAGAGGGCTATTCAAGGCTACTAGTAAAAACGGATACTAGTCATGATGCACACCTATTCTCTCCAGGATCAGAGGAACCTACTATATTAGATGTTTTGGAACACAGGAAGGCAATGATGCTGCAGTTGTCTCTACAGTATCAGAGGAGCATGCCTATTATATTAGGTGCTTTGGAACACAGACAGGATAATGTTGCAGTCGTCTTGTTTGTGGGCTTCCTAGAGGCACCTGGTTGGCCACTGTATGAACAGACTGCTGGACTTGATGGGCCTTGGTCTGATCCAGCATGGCCTTTCTTATGTTCATTGTTACTGAAATGCAATTGGTGTGCTGACAATGGTGCCCCATTCTCAATGCTGTCACAGTATAGGTTCTAGTGATTTTTCTTTTGCATTTGTTGAAGCAAGCTTTTGAGGTCTGAGTGATGTCAAGAAGGGACTAGGTGCCAGTTTGAGTGTCATAGTAATAGGGGCATGAGGTCTTGATGTACTGGGATACATCAATGTTCAGATGTGCTGAACATGCGGGTGCCAAGGAAGTGGTTTCCGTAGCAACAGTAACCAATTCAAAGCTCTTATGACTTACCCTCTCTCCTCCCACGAGTGTGTGTTTTAGCCCATGTGGTTTAGATATTGAGGGTTGTAGATTTAGATGCCAAGGGCACAATTAAATGAAAATGTAGGCAGAAAATATATGAGTGCTTCTCCTGTGATTTCCTTGTTTGTAATCTGCTTTGATTCTTGTTATCCAAAAGGAAAGGGGCATATAGATGAATGGTATAGAGGAAGAAGAGGAGGGGGAGGAAGCTGCTGTCCGCTGATGTATGTTTGCTTCCCTTTGCCGAATGCTGAGAGTAAGCAAACTATTGGTTCCTCTGCTGTTGGCTGCCTCCATTATCTGACCACACTATTTGAAACAACTGAGCTGAGTGAGCATCTTCTAGTCTCTCCCTTTCTCACTCTATATGCAGTGCTGCGGGTACCGAAAACATCCCCCTCCCTCTCCTCAACATCAAGCAGCAAGATTGTCTGGGAGTCAGGCAGAGCAAAAGAGACAGATGTGCTGAATATGCGGGTACTGAGAAAGTGGTTTCCTTAGCAACAGTAACCAATTCAAAGCTCTTATGACTTACCCTCTCTCCTCACACACGTGTGTGTGTGTGTGTGTGTTTTAGCCCATGTGGTTTAGATATTGAGGGTTGTAGATTTAGATGCCAAGGGCAGAATTAAATGAAAATGTATAGGCAGAAAATATATGGGTGCTTCTCCTGTTATCACCAATAGCTGGAGTTGATTAATATGGCTCAAATTAAGGCCATAACATGCTAAGTTTCTTATATGTCATATACACATGGTGGTTAATGTGGGAGGTGTGCATGATCCCTAGGCACCTTTGCTCATCTTGAGGCAGGCATGGGATTTGTTAATGCTATCCAAATAAAAATAACCCAAGGCTATTTCAAAGACCGCTAGTGCAGAATTGTTATCTCTTTTATATCCAAGCAGAGAATCTCACAACATCCCCCTGTTTCCAGCTTCTATTTGCTATCAGGCCTCCCTCTGTGCACATATTGAGTTTTGAATACTGCCTATGTCTGCAGATTTCAGCATGCTATTATTTACATTGTCATTTATCCTGAGATGAAAAAAACTATGCCAAGGTTCCTAATTATTCATAAACCTTTCACAATATTGTTGTTATTGAATTGCTTGAATAATTATCATTAACAATAATTTATATAGCACCACTAATGTGCAAGGCATTTTACAGAGACAGACTGGATTCAGAAATCCTGACAAACTCATGTGCACATGCCTTGCATGACTGCACCTTATTCTCATGCTCACACCCTCCCTATTTCCACTCCAACATAAGAGAGCAACTGAAATTGCTTTTGCCTCGGAAAGTCTTGAATTAAGGTCTCATTTTTGCCATACCATCCCAATCTGGGCACCTGGGTAAACTGAAGCCCCCTCCACAAACTGGGATTTTAAACTGGGATTAAGGCAAGATTTAGACTTTGCAGAAGAAACAAACTCTGATTTGCCTGGGTGTCTGCATTCCTGCATCACAGCAAATAGGATCTCGATTCAAAGCTTCTGAAAGTCTTCCGTTGTGCTTCATGCATTGGGAGAGATGGGAGAGAGCATGAAAACATCGCTCAAAATAAAGAGAGGAACCTGCCTCAAAGCAACCGAAATACAAATGGGGAGGAAGGCAAAAGAAGGGAGGGAAGGGAGAGCATAACTAGAACATTCTAGAACATGGAACAGGTGCAGAGGAGAGTGACGAGGATGATCAGGGGCCTGGAGACCAAGCCCTATGAGGAAAGGCTGAGGGAGTTGGGAATGTTTAGTTTGGAGAAGAGGTTGAAGTGGGACATGACTGCTCTCTTTAAGTATTTGAAGGGCTGTCACTTAGAGGAGGCCAGGGAGCCAATCCTGTTTCCAGCAGAGGATCACAATAATGGGTTTAAATTGCGGGCGGAAAGGTACCAGCTGGATATTAAGCAAATATTTTTACAGTAAGAGTTGTTTGACAGTGGAATCAGCTACCTAGGAAAGTGGTGAGCTCCCCATCACTGGCAGTCTAAGCAGAGGATGGACAAGCACTTGTCAGGGATGCTCTAGGCTGATCCTGCATTAAGCAGGGAGTTGGACTACCGGTAGATGGCCACTTCCAACTCTATGATTCGATGGGTCTGTGAATACTTAGGACCCATTTCAGTTAGGTTGGAGGGTTTACTGAAGCCTGACTCTTCAAAGGCAGTATTCTAGGAGAGATATGAAGGAAAAGAAAGAGTTGTAAGGCAGGTGTTCTGAAAGGCACAAATGATGGCAAGGGAACAGGCAGAGTCATTTATGGGAGCAGGAGACCTTTAGACGGTTGCCGGCATGAAGGTCACAAGCAATGATATGATGAGAGATGCAGGCAGAAAGACTGACCGGATCTGAATTGTGAACAGCTTTAAATGTGTTTAAAGCCAGAGAAGGGTTTAACAGCAGAGTTCTGGACAGAGGAGAGAGGACTGAATTGTGACAAGGGAAGGCCAGATATAAGTCAGGAGGACCAAAGCATGAACCAAAATTTTATCTGAGGGACTGGCATAATTTTCCCACTATGAAACAAAACCATAAGCACATCTACATTTGTCACCTCAGGACATCTGACCTAAGCACAGCCACAACTCCAAAAGCATCGTCATTTAGGGCAGTCTTGTGTGAAAATACAACAACAAGACAAATCCCCCCTGATTTCGCAGTTGGAAATGCCGAACTAACCTCCCCACAAATATCAACCTTGTTCAATGCAGAATAATGGCTTGGATACAACTGAACATTTCCAAGGGGGAAAGGATTTCCACCCATAATCTGTGACTTTCTCTTCTTCCCCCTCTTGTTGCAATCCAAAATGCTCCCCAATGCTCGGCCTGGGGATCCCCTGAAACCTGGGAGCAGCATTTGGGGGACCATTTTCAGCCGCAGCAAGAGAGGGGAGGCAAAAAAAGTCACGCTCCATCTAACTTGCAGAAATATTTGTCTGCATACAAGCAATATATTTAACAATGTATCCAGCATTAATGTTGCAGTGACATGATCAATTATATAGCTGATTATTTTATGTGTTTAATATTGTCAGAGTACGGGCAGAGCAGAACACGTGTGACTATTACTCTAAATTGTAACATTATCTATGTCATGTAATTTGACATTCCGATTTATTGTTTTGGCTCACAAAAGCATATTTCATGTGAATTCAATGGCATACTCGGGCATGTCAAACTCATTATCTATTAATCAGGCATTTCAGACATGGTTTTAAACTTATGGAGAATTTACGAGCCCTCCAAAAGAAGCCATTTTTTCTGGGACTCGACCATGTGCCAGTGAGGCGTTTGGGGCACAAGATTTTAGAGATTACAGTCACAATCCCAACACATTTACTAGTGAGTAAATGTCATATTCAATGGGACTCTGAATAAACACTTGGGCTCACACAGCACATGACATAGGCTACAAAAAGGGAAACCTATGGCTTGATCAGTAGTATTTGTGAAGCAGCTGATGTGATAAGTGGTTCAGATTATATGTGGTCATAAACTACTTTTGACACTATTGTCCCCAGTGTCAATGGAGATATTACACAGGAAGTAGTTTGGGTACCTATTCAGTTTGCCATTGGTGCCCTCAGCCACTTATGCTATCCAACAAATGCAAATAGTTGTATCCTGCAAGCTAAGCAGAAGAGTGTTTTGCCTCCTTTCTCATCCCACTGCAATCCCTGTGGGGAGGGGCTGTGGCTCAGTGGTAGAGCATCTGCTTGGTATGCAGAAGGTCCCAGGTTCAATCCTCGGCACCTCCAGTTAAAGGGACTAGACAAGTAGGTGATGTGAAAGACCTCTGCCTGAGACCCTGGAGAGCCGCTGCCGGTCTGAGTAGACAATACTGACTTTGATGGACCAAGGGTCTGATTCACTATAAGGCAGCTTCATGTGTTCACACTGAAAAGCCACTCCTGAGGAGGCCAGGGGGACCTTTGGGAATGGCATGGGATACAGAATGAAGGCAATGGCAGAAGTTGCCCCCCACCTAAACCTTACATGAGGTGGGGAAAGGTGATTTCTGCCAATGTCCCCTGTTTGACTGCAGCCCCTGCACCACAACCCACGCAGTTCTCAAGGGGCCTTTAGCCCTTAGGAGTTGCTGAGGAGAAGCATACAAGGGATGGCATCAACACTTTCCGTGATCAACCCTTTCCCACTCCAACCAGCCCTGAATCCATAATCATTTCACATAAGCCTGATTCACTGTTTAAACTAACTGCCACATTGAAACTTTAAGTGCAAATTGGTTAGCCATTTAACTTCTCCAGCCCAGATCCATGAACCAAACTGCAATTTTCTGAGGGTTCCTGCTCAAAAATTCACTTCTGAACAAGGTGCATAATATGACTGGGACATGTTATGTGGGAGCCTGTTATGCATTGCTTTGGAAATGGCCTTATGATTATCAAGGGCTACATCAAAATCTGCTCTGTTTATTATTTCTAGTTTTAATACCAGTAATTTATAGATTTTAAATTAGCAGGAGACCCCTTGAAGCCTTTTAAAACAGAAAGGAAAGCGTTGAACTTATGGGCTATTTGAACTATGTGCTTTTTGAAATTAACCAGGCTTTTCCTGACCTCAGATCTCTCTACTCTTCATCATTTTATTACTTGCACTTTAATCTTTGGCTTTCATCTGTCTATTTGCTCTTTGTATTAACCTTCCAGGGACCTCTTCTTTTTTTCCTGGCAGTCTGTCTCATCTGCCTCTCTTTCAGGTGCCCTATTCAATTTACCAACTTTGGATCCTGTTTTTTTCCTCCCCCCTGTATACGACTGGCTGAATTTCCACGGAATCTTCTGTGCTGCAAAAATGGCCAGTTAAGAAAGACGCCATCAGGAAGCTGTTCCATACCTCCCTTCGGAGAATGCAGTGGACCATGACAATGACAAACCCCTGCAACGAGTCAAATACCGCAAAGAGTATCTGGAACAATATCGACCGCTTGTCAGTCATTGCGAGAACTGCCGACATCCAAGTAAGAGCGAGGAGAGGCAATACCACACAGGAGCTCCAAAGGGATGCCCTAGACAGTGACAGAGAGGGGGGGAAAACCAGCAGCAACACAACATTGTAGAACTGTGAAAGGACAAGCACAGTCCTATCCTTACACAAACATATCTCTTATTTAAGGATGGCAACGTGTCAGTTAACATGAAAACCAATGACAAATATTTTACAGATATATAAAGATTGATATTTTATTTTCTAAATGTTACCCCAATTGAATTTTACACGTGTGGTTGCCATTACTTTTTTTTTTTAAATTAACTAGGTCCAGTTAAGCCCAATTTTTCAACACTGTAGTATTTTCTCACATGCACTGTATAAGATTTGTAACAAGAAGATGTAAATGATTAGGACTAACATGGCATTACTGGCGGTGGTGGCTGACAAAGCTGTTGTTGAAACTACTCCACACTTGGCACATTTGAGCGTCAAACCGCTATGAGGCTCACTCATCTGACTGCAAACAAACAGAACACCCACAAAAAAGAACAAAATATTGAATTTTTTGGTCACCAAAAAAAGTCGCTACTGAAATTTAGCTTTTTTAAAATATGATGTCATGCAAGAAAAAAAAAAGCAAGTAGACTTTATTCAGGATGAAACGTTCTATTCTAGTACAAAGTTCTATTTGTAACATCATATGTTTCACACTTTTTTCAAAAAATATTTTTGCTATTGGGGGGAAGATGCAGTTCATGCAAAATCTAATTCTTCCATTTAAGCTTCTTTTTTTAAACAAATGAACGAACAAACAAAAAACAAAAGGCCCCCAACGCCTGGGAAGGAAATGTTGCTTGATACACTGAAGTAAACAAGCACGTGCTAGTGTAAGACACACACAGTGAAATCCCTCTATTCAGACCACTGGAAAGACCAATATGCCCACGAAAATGAAGGATGGAAAACCTTAACAAATTGGCAGGGCAAAGCACACACTTTTTAATTAATTTACAAATGAAGGTAGCTGAAGAATGCCCCTCAATCAAGATGGCTCAGTTAGAATGCCAATAACTTTGTGAAAACAATTACTGGAGGTTGGATCCAATATTGAACCAGCATCATCTTAGCTTGCCCTGCCTTTGCTGGATGTTGGTCTGGATATAGGGTTGGAAATGTATGGGATTTTAATGAAAGTATTCAGGCGAGAAACATGGCAGCATTTTTTTCACTTTAAAAAACACAGTACACAAGCATTAAAATTAATATTATTTTTGGCAAAGAGCACTATTTCACAACACCCCGCCCCTGATTTGATCTTCCTCCCTCGGTATGATTATAAAAAATTCATTGCCTGTCTATTTGCAGCCTTATATCCATCCTAATAATTGCAGTTCATAGAAACATACAATGGAGAGGTTTTTAACCAAGCAGCAGGGGTAATTGTGTTCTTAAATTATGAAGAGGGGGGGGATGACATTTAAGGGGGGGGGAAATCTTCCATTTTTCCAATCTTTCCATGAATCTCCAGTTTTCTCAAACTACCCCTCCTATCAGATAGCATTCTGTCTGGTGTCATACACACATATCTAAGCTGTATGAAACCACGAGATAAAAAAAAATGCTGCAGTATGAAATTGACAACACCTGCGTTCTCAAGCGCTGATTCATACTGCGAATCTATTAAAGGTTAATTTAAATCAACGACAACCTGTGACACCTTAAAACTAACAACCATATTGTGCCATAAGCTTTTATGACCTAGAACATACTTTGTCAGATTCATGAAATATTATCTTTTGGGAGTTAGGAATATATACATGCATGGGTCTAGAGATTTTTTTTTTAATGTGTACTCATTGGGGTATACTAATGGGACAACAATCATGTGGCATTTGCTTGTGAGAAACAGTTATCAAAGATAAACTTTGATTAACGGAGCTCTTTTAGCATGTGAATGCAATATTCTTCGCAACATGCAAACATATCAACTGAAGCTTTAATGCTGGAGAATGAAACCTCGTTGGACATGATTCAGCCAAAGCTAAGCACAGAAGTCCCATTAATATTACAGGGAATGTCAACTGGATATTTAAATTGCTTGTACTGAAATCAGTGAACCCTGATCTAATAAAACCGCACAACAAAGCTGAATTCTCACTGATCACCCATCCAGCAAAGAAGAGATTCAGGGGGAATGGCTGAATTCAGCATTTTACATCCTCTTCTGAAGAGTAGGAATCCAGCTTTTCCTCAACTTGTTTGCATGTGGGATTCTCTAACCAGCTAGGGTACCTCTAATCAGCTAGGAAGGCTGTTTCTGCATTAATAATCCTTACCTGAAATATGATGAAAGGACCTTATAGTACTTAGCTTTGGCCAGGTTCATGCCCATGGTTTGCAATATGGCCTTGCTTTTAATTATGGAAATGATTAAAAGCATTTCAAACAAGAGCGGAACTTGATCAAATTACGGAAAATTGAAGTAATTGTATATATATGTTTCAAAATTACCCATGCCCAATGGTACTTGAGTACTTGAGGTACTTTAGTATTGTACTTGAGTGAGTGACCTATGTTCAAATCCATCTAGTTGTGATCAAGTCAGGGAGGAAAAGGACTGCTGCATTTTTCCTTCTAATGGGAAACTAGGTGGCAAAGTGGCACAAGAATAGGGTACTCCTTTGTACAAGGGCATTATGTGCTAAGGCTAAAGAGAGAGACAGAGCGCAGGTAATACAGTAATTCCAGTCTTATACAACTATCACACATCTTTTATAAAGATGTTATAGCCTGGTAATTAACAACCATATACTTTATATTAAAGAATCCCATGTTTACACCCTGGGTTTCAGTGAGGTTGCAGCAGTTCTAAAAGTGGAGTGGGAGCTTATTAACTAGCCAGACCGAAATAGATGCCCGTCTATTTTGTACAAAATCAATCTAGAGATTAAGAAAATCAAGCAACTCAACATTCCTGTTAAAAACATTACCCAGGCTTCTAGTTGTTGTATCTTTAGTCTCGACTTAATATCAGTGTACATGTGTTTTATTGTTTTACCTATGGTCAGTCACATTCCCTCAGTTTTGGAGATGGCTAAACCTGGTTATACAGTTTGTTATACAAAGTAAAAGAGTTCAAGGCGCAATCAAATAAATGTACGCTTGGTGAATAACAATATATAGAATTGAAAAAAAAAGTCACATTTGCAATTGCCCTGAGAAATGCCCCAACTTTTGCTTACCCCGCTCTGTGTTTGAGTTTTTTATCAAGGATTCCATCTCTGGATACAAGTTTATTAAACACCAAAATGCCAATCACCATGTTGACCTGTTGAACATAAAAGGAAAAGACAAAAAACAAACAGTTGTCCTTTTAGAAGAAGAAGAGTTGGTTTTTTATATGCCGACTTTCTCTACCATTTAAGTAGAAAAGAGCAAGAGTCCAGTAAATATTTTCTGGCAGGGTATGAGCTTTCGTGAGCCACAGCTCACTTCTTCAGATACCTCATACCCTGCCAGAAAATATTTTTGTTAGTCTTTAAGGTGCTACTGGACTCTTGCTCTTTTCTACTACTGCAGACAGACTAACACGGCTACCCACTGTGAATTATCTACCACTTAAGGAAGACTCAAACCAGCTTATAATCCCCTTCCCTTCCCCTCCCCACAACAGACACACTGTGAGGTGTGTCTGAGAGAGCTCTTAATAGAACTGAAACTAGCCCAAGGTCACCCAGCTGGCTTCATGTGTAGGAGTGGGGAAACAAATCCAGTTCACCAGCTTAGCCTCCACCGCTCATGTGGCAGAGTGGGGGATCGAATCCGGTTCTCCAAATCAGACTCCACCACTCCAAACCACTGCTCTTAACCACGACACCACACTGGCTCTGGAAGAAAGCTTCTAATCCCAGCATTTTGGGAAAGTGATTTTTTAAAAAAAGCAACAGCAAGTGCCCCATTCCAGCAACTGGCTTGTCCCTGTGAAAGGGTCCCTGGTATTTATGGAACAACCATTTTGCACAACCCTGTCTGCACTGGATGCTGCTACATGAGCAAGGTGAACAGGTACAAAGATTAGCCTTCCAGGTGCAAAGGCTTCCACCAGATGGTGCTGCACTCACGTAAGCCAAATAAGCAACGCTTAAGAATGTGGGTGTGGATCCATAAAGCACATGTACATAGGATCCTAGTTTGCATGCACATCTGAGACCGGGGGGGGGGGGGAAACTAAAGGTACAAAATTCCAGGGGGGGCTCCTTTTGAGGAGCTGAGCAAGCTGCTGCTTGGGAGAGAATAGCAATATGCCTCGTCTAACCCAGCTTGTGCTTCTCATTGTAAGAGAACACATGAGGGCCGGCAGGGACTCTCTGCAGTTCCATCTTTCCGGTGCAGTGCGATTCTTGCCAACCCCACACAAGACAGATGCGCGGGTGTACAGTCCCACCCTCATCCCCCTTAGCTCTTGAGTCACATGGGAATACATGTCCACACAGGCATGCAAGTGCCGCAGCAATTTACGCACAGAAAATGGCAGGCCACTCCTGGAGCAGGAGAAGAACCTTGATGATTTCACTATATATACACAGATGGGTATGTATGTTTTTATAAAGGTTACCAGAACACTCCATTTGAGTGGCACAGAAGAAGCAACTATGCAGTTATTACACACTCAAAAATAGTCTGGCTGTAGTCCAATTTTAAGCATCAGAATTGGTATTAGCTCAAAGTGCAAATAAGCAGCTGCAACAATGCTGATGACATTCATTTGACCTGGATAAGTTTTCTCATCATTTGGAAATTATAGGTATAGGTATTGGAGTATCATGCTTAAAAGAAGAAGAGCTGGTTTTTTATATGCTGACTTTCTGTACCACTTCAGGAAGAATCAAACCGGCTTACAATCCCCTTCCCTTCCCCTCCCCACAACAGACTGTGAGGTATGTGGGGCTGAGAGGGCTGTGACTAGCCCAAGGTCACCCAGCTGGCTTCATGTGAAGGAGTGGGGAAACAAATCCAGTTCACCAGATTAGCGTTGGCCGCTCATGTGGAGGAGTGGGGAATCAAACCCAGTTCTCCAGATTAGAGTCCACTGCTCCAAAGTGTACAGTCAAAGATTAATACGGAGAAAGTGTACAGTTCTGGCAGGGCAACACTGTTTTCTTTTGTTTCGATCACTGAAGTGTTTGAGATACTAAGGATTAGTCTTTCTGTAGTTAGTTGCAAAGCGATCAGGCAGAGAAATCGATTTTTGGGGAGCCTGAACATACTTCTGAGCCAATAAATATATAGCAGGTTCAGCACCAAGTCAGCTCGCTTCAAAGGATTAACAAAACCGGGAGGCAGGTCTGCATTCAGAGGAGGATCAATACACCTGCAATCTGCATTTGGGGTATGTGCGGTTTTTGCAGGGGGAAATGAAAACAGGTAACCAGGAGCTTCTGAAATTATGTTTGCTGCTTCCCCTAGCACTGCCTATGAAGGGAGAGAGAAAGTTTGCAGACTATCTTCCTGTCCCTGCTTTCTTGAATTTCACCAAAAAGCAGTTTCCCTGTTGACCCTGACACAATGAATTCCACATGGTATTTATTCATTTGAAATACTTGTAGCCTACTTTTTCCCCAAATGGAGCCTAAAGCGGCATGATAAAAAAAACTAACTGCATCAGGTCCAGTAAACACATTTATGTATATATCTAATTCCCAACTGTGCCCCCTGCCTGAGGATACCTAAATTTACAGGTAGGGGGCACACTCACCCCCAAGAGGTTTTTCTGTAGACTTTGGGGGACACCCTAGGTCTTCAGAAAAATATGAAATTTTTTAAAAAGTGAGGGTTAAATCCCCTGATTTTTTAAAAAAAGCATTATCTGAGCATGCCGTTGGGCAGCTGCTTCTGGGGCATCAGAGCCCAGGCGGCACTGGCAGTCCTCTCTGTGGTGGTGGCAGCACCCGGGAGCCACTGGCAGGCCCATCTGGCTGCAGCTGGGCTGGAAGATGAGCAAGGGGAGGGGGAGATGGGATTCCCCCACCGTGAGTTTTGTGGGCCTCCCCCTCCAGATCTGGGTGAGTCAAGCAAGCCAGAGAGAGAGTGGGGCTGGGGGGCGGGGGAGGAAGCAGGCCTCGCCGTGCCCCGGACTAACCGGCAAGAAAATAGGGCTGGGGGGGAGGCCTGCAGCTGCAATGGGCAGGAGATGGCACTCCCCCCCACCATGAGGGGGAACGGGATTCCCCCCATGAGTTTTGCAGGCCCCCACTTGTTTACTCCTGTTGAGCATATTAGAGGTGCTATGCTTAGGGTTGCCAACTGCCAGGTAGTAGCAGGAGATCTCCTGCTAATACAACTGACCTCCAGCCGATAGAGATCAGATCACCTGGAAAAAACAGCCGCTTTGGCAATTGAACTCTATGGCATTGAAGTCCCTCCCCTCCCCAAACCCCGCCCTCTTCAGGCTCCACCCCCAAAATCTCCCACCAGTTGAGAAGAGGGACCTGGCAACCCTAGCTATGCTGGACAGATCATTTGGCATCCTTTTAAGAAGGGTAGCAGTGAAGAGGCAGGGAACAAAGTGGTTTCCTCTGTTACGGACTCCATCCCAAGATGACTGTGCCTGAATAAGATCAAGAGATGGCGGGTAGGCCCAAAACTGAGCAATTCAATTTGATTTATTACGGTCATTTGACCAGCATTAGCCAAAACTGAGCTGAAAATGTTATGAGTTGGATTAAAAAAAAAACCTTTAACAAGCAATGCTTATTTTCTCCTTGTGATTGCACAGCCACATGGAGAGATTTGAGTGTGACCGAATGCTTACATGGGGACAAGAGGCAACCATTTATATGATTGCTGCTGTCCCTGCCCAAGCTACCGTGATCACAGAAAAGACCGCAGCAAAAGGCTGTTTTCACACACTAAACTACATAATTATTTGGGGGGTAAATAAGCTCTGCTGCTTTGTGTGAATTGTTCCCTGGTTAACTCCAGCTGAGCCTCCTGTTTTCCTTCCAGTGTGGGCAGAATGTTCTTGTTTATTTGACTCAATCTAGAGGACATGCACATTTTAATATTGTGATTCATTACAACATTTAAGTCATAAAGCGTAATAGTCTGGAAATCTTTGGAGGTTCTTTTTCTGCTTCCTGGTTATTGCACAGTACCTTTGAATAAATATGAGCAACACACAGTAAGAGAGACTTTAAGCCCCTGTGTGATTGCATATATTCAGAATATTCATGTCTATCATATAATGCTAAGAGTACACATACATAAAAACTAGAATATGCAATGCAAAATAAACCTGTTTTCATAACTTACAAGATGCAATTTGAGATTGATTGCTTACTAAACACTCCATAATATAGATAGATAGACAGACAGACAGACATTCCCATGCCTACTTAAAATACTAAAGGTGATATTAATGTTTACCAAGACAACAGCAGCTGCAGGTCCAACAAAAGCATAAAGAAGTCCTCCTTCAAGAGATAGCCAGCAACTGGAAAGAACATTAGAAAAGAACTAATACAAATTAATAAGATGTAGCATACTGGCTCACTCAATGATGGAGACATTTAAATTGTTAAGGAGCCTTCAAAACAGATTTATTAAAAAAACCAAACTCTTATCACACAGGTAAGTGCCTGTACATAAGAGCCCCGTGGCGCAGAGTGGTAAACTGCAGTACTGCAGTCCCAGGCTCTGTTCACGACCTGAGTCTGATCCCAACGGAAGTTGGTTTCAGGAAGCCGGCTCAAGGTTGACTCAGCCTTCCATCCTTCCGAGGTCGGTCAAATGAGTACCCAGCTTGCTGGGGGTAAAGGGAAGATGACTGGGGAAGGCACTGGCAAACCACCCCGTAAACAAAGTCTGCCTAGAAAATGTCAGGATGTGACATCACCCCATGGGTCAAGAATGACCTGGTGCTTGCACAGGGGACCTTGACCTTGACCTTTAAGTGCCTGCACACCCCAGTTATTAGTAAAGTCTGAAATGGGCCATTCTCTCTTGTTAGAAAAATGGGATATGAAGTCTGCCTCATAACAGAGGTTCTCACAGGACAAGCAATGGCCCAAAAGGAAGGGAATGTTGGACTGTAAAAATTCCTTAGTCAGTGGAGAGAGAAATTTCTAGTGGCAGCCTGAAATATAAATCTGAAAATCAAACTGGCTGCGCTTAAGTGGGACTTTCTCTTTCACAAGCTTTAACACCCCCTCAGATTATGAGAAGGGGTAACATCCAGTGGCAATCAGAACATATATGACTATGATATATATTTAGGGTTGCCAACCTCCAGGGGATGGCTGGATATCTCCAGCCGATAGAGGTCAGTTCACCTGGAGAAAATGGCCGCATTGGCAATTGGATTCTATGGCACTGAAGTCCCTCCCCTCTCCAAACCCCGGCGTCCTCAGGCTCTACCCCAAAAATCTCTAGGTATTTCCCAACCCAGAGTTGGCAACCCTATATTTATTGCATATTTTAAGTGATATGGAATATTGTTTAATTCTATGTGGAAAAAACATACTAATCAAGAAATGACAGTCCATTCATTCATTTATTATTAGCCTGCATTTTCATGCTCACTTAAATTTTCAGATGAATTACCCATGATAACATTTCTCATGGTAATGCTGAATATTTCTGGAATGTTTAGCATGTTTTCATTTAGCAGTCTTTGGGTTATCACACCATGACGAAGAACAAATCTCCTACCTGCTAGGAAACTCTTCAGGGAGCTTTTAAAGTACTAAAATAGCTTATTTTAAAAATACTTTTTTCAACTCAAAATTCCAGTGCTAATTTTTTACATGCTTTGCATTGAAAGTATGTTGTAAGTATGTCTGACAGATTGAGAGACTCAATTTAAATATGCTAATATTGACCAAGGCTTTCACGGTCAGAGTTCATTGGTTCTTGTAGGTTATCCGGGCTGTGTAACCGTGGTCTTGGAATTTTCTTTCCTGACGTTTCGCCAGCAACTGTGGCAGGCATCTTCAGAGTAGTAACACTGAAGGACTGTCCTTCAGTGTTACTACTCTGAAGATGCCTGCCACAGTTGCTGGCGAAACGTCAGGAAAGAAAATTCCAAGACCACTGTTACACAGCCCGGATAACCTACAAGAACCAATAAATATGCTAATGTTTCATTGATAACTTGCTATTCTGATAGAAACATGTTATAAAATAGAAACTAATAGTGCAATGCGAAGAACACTTTCCCAATTGTAAGTCCCATTGAGCAGACCTATGTAGAAATGCTCTGTAAGCCTTTTAAGCAAAGTCACTAATAAGATGTAAAAATTTAATGACTTTCATGAAAATAGATGTAGAACTTTCTAAAAATAATGAGCTCCTAATCCTTCTAAGTTCTGAGTGTCTCTCAAGATGTTAGGTGTCTTCCATATGGTGGGAATTTCAGTCAATTTGTTCAGCATTTGCAAAAAGAATGGCCATGTAAACTCAAGGTTTAGTTATTTATTTCGTTTTATCTCATTTATATCCCACTTTTCTCCCCATGGGAACCCAAAGTGGCTTACAACATTCTCCCTTTCTCCATTTCATTCTATCCACTTTTCCACTGAGGTATGGAATACTTCTAGACTTCTTCACCTCAATCCTTCAGCTTGGGCCAGAAGATAGATACAGCAATTGAAATGAACATCTGTATGAGTGTCCTTTTCTAAAAAGACCCCATGCTCAAAGGATGCTGCTTCTCGTTCCCTCAACATCTTACCTTCAATGGCTTTCTGGAGCTGATTCACATCAGCTGTCATGAGGACTTTGGATCACAAATGCACTAGGAGTTCCATACCCAACCAGGTGTGCATGGGTCCATTTTGGATGAGGACTGCAGTGTGTGTGGAGGTGGCTTTAGCTTCCCCTCTGCACAATTTTCCCAACCTGAAACAGCCCCCAGGGAACCGCTCTTTGTCCACTAAGGAAACCCATGTGTAACGGTGGCTAGAAGTTTCCTCAGTGAGGCAAACAGCAGCACCAATGGGCTGATTCAGGTCAACAAAATTGTACAAGGCAGGGGGAGGGAGACTGAACCTCCTATGTGAGCTTCAGTCCTCACCCAAATTGGTCCTATGTGGACCTGGAAAGTACATGTGGATCAAAATTCCTAATGGTAGCTTTGAGGACTTTGTACTGTGAGAATTGGCCCATATGTCCAGTCCTGTCTAACTCGATTAGCTCTGTCCTAGCAGCTGGCAACTGAGATGGATTTTTGGTCTCCATTTTCACTGACTTCCTTTCTTGGATCTCAAGGTGTCTACAGTATACTGAAATAACCTCCATGTATGGAGAGAGGCCATAATGGTACCATGATTCAAATGCAGGCATAGTGTGATTAACAGGAATAGAAGAGCTGTCAGTGAAAACAATGTTTATTATTACCGAGTGACTTACTAGTTACTAGTTCCGTATCCTTTTGTCTTGGTAAACCCTATCGATATGGCCACCACCAATGCTGGTAAACCTGTAAGAGAAACCCCAGTCATTATTTCCCCGATAAAAGTAGGCTGTTTCCTACAAAAGCTCTTGCAACAATACATTTGTTACATTTCTGAGACACCACAAAGCGCTTTGTGTTTTTCTTTCCTGCAACAGCTACTCTTCTAGAATTTCCCTCAGTAATTTATGTGACCCACAATGCAAATCGTTTCTGCTGCTTGGACATGAAAAGCTGCTGCTTAATACATTAACCAATAAAGATCAATTTCATATGGAAAGCATCTTTTTACTACTGCAACACAAATGGCCTTTGTCCATCAGGACTTTGTCGATAGCAGTGCTTCTAGCCCACCATGCATCATTTTGATGTTGCTAAGTGACCAGTGAATTTGACATAGTATACATTGAAGATTTGATGGATTCTATTCAGTTTTTTTTTTAAAAAAATGCTTTTGTTTTGTATTACTGTGCTTTACAGAAAGTCTGCTAAAGGGTATAAGTTTCAGAGTGATAAAGTCTCATAATCAATGGAACATTTATCATCAGCTGTATCTTGAAGCAAATCAATAGAATTAAATTATATTCCTGCTTGCTATTCTAGAGAAATCTCCTAGTAGCAATATTCAGTTTAGAACTTGTGCAATCTACTACCTGTCAGGATTATTGAAACAAACACCAATGTTCCAAATGTTACCTGCACATTAAACATGGCGCTGACAAAAAAAAAATCTTAACTGAGTCATAAGCGCTCACCCCATCCAAGGCATAGAAAGCGTTTTCTTATGAGCCGTGTCCTTATTTTTCCAGTAACAGCCATGTACGACTGCCACGCTTCCGTCAAAACCCAACAAAATGAAGCTAAGAAGAAGAAATGTAAAAATGCGGTGGTCGTCGTACAGATGCGCTGCAGAAAATAAAGAATGGCTGTGTTGAATACGTAGGCACAATCAAATCAACAAAGGGTAGTTAAATTCCAAAAGAACTACAGAACAAATCTTGCCTCTATTCCTGCAAAGGGCAAGAGATTTTACTGAAGATATCACTGAACAGGGGCCCTGTCAGAATTGAACCCTCTCTCCCAAACTGAATGGATATTTCTTAAAATGAAGGTTGCCTACATTGGTGGGCGTGGGCATGTTCCCACCTCTGGGTACACTGAAAATGTCAGAGGCCAGCTACCAAAAGGAACAAAATAAACTTCTTTGCTCATCCTTTAAGATGTAATTAGTGGGTTCCTGTCTAGATCTTTGTCTATGAGCTAACTCAAATGTACAGGAAAGGAATCATATCATGTCATTAAGCAGACAAAAAGCCATGAATGTTAAATGCTTATATCATTAACTCCTGCAGGCCATAAAGGTTCCTTCAGCCCATCTTTATTCCAATACACCACCAGGAAATAATGATGTGAAGGAAGCATTCTAAGAGAAGGACCTTCCCTTGAATATTTGAGATGGGTGGAGGACTGTTTAGATCAGCATTAGGAAGACAGCAGTCAATAGGAACAATGTGGTAGGCACACTCTCTTCCTTTTTCCACCAGCCCTTTGACTCCACATCACTTTGTAGCCTTTTGGTGGTGACAGAAGAGATGTTGCACTGCTCTGGTTCTCAGACTTCCAAGTATTTAGTTTGATTGGGAAAGAGAACCACTCTGTTTCCTGTTGTCTTCATTTTGACTGCAGCACCCTGCAAGATACATGGCACAATAGCTGCAGCATGTTTCAGCTTCAGGGCAGAAGACATGCAGGAATGCAAACAGTCATTGCAGTCCTGTGCCTTTTCTCTCTCATGCAGACCAATCAAAAGTCCACATTTGAACTCTATGAGAAAGATCTTTTATTTTCTAAAACTGTATGCCCTGCTTCTGTTACGTACCAAGTGGCTGTCAAAGACAGTAGAGATACACTTTTGTTTTACAACATAAAATCAATAAAATCAGAAACCACCACAATAAAGCAATATGCACAACCCAGCTCCCAAAGACATATGGGCACTTTCACACATGCTGAATAATGCACTTTCAATCCACTTCCAATGCACTTTAACAATGGTTTGCAAGTAGATTTTGCCATTCCACACAGTAAAATCCAGCTTCAAAGTGGATTGAAAGTGCAGTATTCAGCATATATGAAAGTGCCCCTAGTCTTCATGCCCTCAGTAACATAAGTAACAGGACTAGCAAAACATCTTAAGCAACCATTAATTCAGAAACAGCAAACTTTGCCAGTAGGATTTAAAAAACAATAGAACTCAACGACAATAACACTAATTTCTGAATGCTTGCTCTAACAAGGTGGCCTTGCACCAATTCTGGAACCTTGCTAGAGAAGGCCCCCTACTCTCCTCCACTGGCAGGCCATTCTACAGTAGTGGTTGTTGCCACTATCAGGAGGTCACTGATCTGGATACCCAATGAATCTTCTGAAAGAAGGGCACATCTAACAGGAGGCGCTAATACAAGTTGGTGAGAGGGCCTACATGAGGACAGCTGGTGCTTGAAATATATGCATCTCAGGTTATGAAGGGCTTAACATTAAGACTAGCACCCTGAATTGTATATGGAAAACAAAAGACAGCCAGTGCAACTGTTGTAAAACTGGTGTGTGTTGCTCTATTCCAGCCAAAATGCAGGCTCCCGCAATTTGTGCAAACTGAAATTTCTGGGGGACCTTCGAGGGCAGCCCCACATAAAGGGCATTAGAGTAGTCCAATCTGGAGGTTACGGAAACCTGAATCAATGTGACTAGTTCAGCAAAGGGATAAAGCTTTTGAATCAGAAGTAAATGATAGAAAAGACTTCGGGCAATAACACCAACCTGTTTTCTCAAAAATTAAGGCTGGGTCCAAAAGCTCACCCAGACTCCTTATTTGATTGGACAGGGTCGACTTTACATCATCCAGCCTAGTTACATCAGTTCCCTCAAAGGCACCAGCATTCCCAACTAGCACCTCCATCTTGGAACAAAACTCAAACTAGACTCCAAGTCAGAATGGATCTGAGAGATTTTATCTCACAGAAGTGTAACAGCAGATCACGGTATTCCCCAACTCTAGGGGCAACTGTAGATGTCAACACTCCCTTGCAATTTTGAAAATCTCCATTGTACAAGATTCAGGTGATACAAGGGTGTCACTTCATAGGAACTTTCTCCAATTCACTATGCATCTTCCACAAATCTCACTCTAGTCATCTCCTAACCCATTTGAAATCTAGAAGCTGCCTGGTACACCAGGAAGATGATGTTTTACATGAGAGGGCACCATCTCAGGCAGCACTGCATTCCAAGCTCCCACCAGGTACTTGAAAGCTACCAGTGAGACTTCCACATTTCCCCAGCACATTCTGGAAACCAATGTAGCTTTGGCGACAGACTATTACAGTGGATCCACCATCCTGGGCTGGTGTGGGAAGAGCTAATACAACCAGCTGTCAGCATGTCAATGGTATCACCCGAAAACTGTTCAGTGGGGAACTGCAGATCTAACATATATATTTTCGGATGTGTCAGACCCAAAACGATGTGGATCAGTCCCCATAGCCTTAAAGGTCATAAAATCCCACACAAGGCCCAACAAGGCAGATTTGGTATGGATGTTGAAAACCTCTAGAACAATAAGTCTAGGGGTCTTCTCAAAACCACCTTCCCCAACTCAGCCAGGGAACTCACTGGCAGCTTGGTGGCCACTACACCAGTATGATACCCCCAGTACCAGCTGGGGGGGGTGTTCTCTCTCTCTTTTTTTCTTCTTCCTTGCTTTGTTCCAGCATTCCTTTGTTTCTCGGAGAGGGGCCGTGGCTCAGTGGTAGAGCATCTGCTTGGCACTCAGATTGTCCCAGGTTCAGTCCCCGGCATCTCCAGTTAAAGGGACTAGGCAAGTAGGTGATGTGAAAGACCTCTACCTGAGTCCCTGGAGAGCCGTTGCCAGTCTGAGTAGACAATACTGACCTTGATGGACCAAGGATCTAATTCAGTATAAGGCAAGGCAGCTTCATGTGATACCTAATCTGTCCAAGTACAAGAGTGCAAGGGACATACAGCTGAAGTCAGCCGGTGCTTATATCAGGTATAAGTGAAAGGAAAAATATTCTTGGAGAGTTGTATGAGCCACTCTCCCTCCCTTTTTCTCTGACTGAAGTAGATGAAGGAACTGCAAACCCAGCAGGAAACAGATAGGGCAAAACTGGTTTCTGGATTAGTTTTCTACTATTACTCAGCTCCCTGTTTTTCACAAATTTGTTTATTATTTATTTATTGTTTATACTTCTATCCCGCCCTCCTCCTGTCTAGCAGGGCTCAGGGCAGCTAGCAATGCATACAAATATAACAATAACAATCTTCAAACTATTAAAACCACAACAATAAATTCAGTAGATGACACCAAAACCATACAAAATGGTGCTGAATAAAATCATATCCCTCCCCCCCCCCACGGGAATAAAATATCAGATGTTAGCTGTACAAAGGACTGGGAGGGGAAGAAGAAGAAGAAGAAGACGAAGAAGAGTTGGTTTTATATGCCGACTTTCTCTACTACTTAAGGGAGAATCAAATCAGCTTACAATCACCTTCCCTTCCCCTCCCCACAACAGACACCCTGTGAGGTAGGAGGGGGTTAGAGAGCTCTAAGAGAACTGTGACTGGCCCAAGGTCACCCAGCTGGCTTCATGTGGAGGAATGGAGAAACAAATCCAGTTCACCAGATTAGCTTCTGCCACTCATGTGGAGGAGTGGGGAATCAAACCTGGTTCTCCAGATAAGAGTCCACTGCTCCAAACCACCGCTCTTAACCACTACACCATGCTGGTTACAACAGCTAGTGGCAGCCCAGGTGACAATCCAGGCTGGTAAGGTGGAGAGACTGGGAGCAAACAGCAGAGGGGGGTCCCATGATCCAGGCTGGCATTCAGTGTTAGCCATGTAAACAGTTGCTGTCTTCAAGTATGGGCGTAACTGGAAGCCAGACATTCCAGCAAACTGGGCCCATGACTCTGATGGAATACAGCAGAGCCCCACCTTGAGCCTTGGGAAGGACGGCTGGAGGGGATCATGTGACAGCCCCGCAGTTTCAGGAATGGCTGCCACACATGCCCATATTGTGACAGCCGACAGGAGGCCCTGGAGGGATTGCTGCCCTGGCTTGTGTCGATCGCTTCAGGCAACTGACTCTGGCGGCGACTTCCACATTTTGCTCAATTCAGATAATGGCTCTCACATGCCAGGTCTTCACAGGGCAACTGCATGTCTCGCCATTTCTAAACCAATTATACAGAATTTGAAAGAAGCTCTCTCTCTTCTCACCCCCACGACACTCACACGTAAAACCTCTGCAGTTATTTCGGTTACTGTTCCTATGCATGTCAACTGTCTGCTATTCAAGAGGCTCTTTGAACCCATCCACTGAAGCCTCTCTTCTGTCATTGGCATCACTTTATTAAACTTGACATTGTGGCTCATCTAAGCCACTTGACTTCCCTGCAGAAGTTCATTACGATCCATCATTTCCCCATTTTACATACAGTATGGAGTCCTAAATACGGATGGGTCCACAATACAAGAGGGAATGGCACAGTAGCACTCTTGATGCTAGAGTGCTGGTAATAATACTGGTAATTTAGAGGGCATTCTACACAGTTTACACTTCTTCAAGCAAACACAGTGGCACCTGGTTGGCCACTGTGTGAACAGACTGATGGACTTGATGGGCCTTGGTCTGATCCAGCAGGGCCTTTCTTATGTTCTTATGTTCTTAGTTGTCTGCAAGATAAAAAATCCCTTGTTTAAAGTTATTGTGGGAGCAACCCTCTGCAGGTATAGAGGAAGAAGAGTTTGTTTTTATATGCCGACTTTCTCTCCCAAATCATATGCCGATTTATAATCCAAATCAAACCAGCTTATAATCACTTTCTCTTCCCCTTCCCACAACAGACACCCTGTGAGGTAGGTGGGGCTGAGAGAGCTCTAACAGAGTTGTGACTAGCCCAAGGTCACCCAGCTGGCTTCATGTGTACGAGTGGGGAAACAAACCCAGTTCACCAGATTAGCCTCCACCGCTCATGTGGAGGAGCGGGGAATCAAATCCGGTTCTCCAGATCAGACTTCACTGCTCCAAACTACCGCTCTTAAACACTACACCACGATGGCTGGTTTACTCAGAAGCATCTATGTTATTCAGCTAGGCTTACTCCCAGGAAAGTGTCCTTCGCCAGAGAGTCTTTTTTCCCTTCCCTCTCCCACCCCCAATTTCAATGTGCAGGTACCACATCCTCAGGAAGGGAAGAATCATGACTGAATGTTTACATATGACGAGACAACAGTGCATTTACAGCAACAGACAAGCTCATTTCTCAATTGGTTCATTTTGTCAGATACCAAATCAGAATCTAATCTGTTCACCAAATGAGTCTTGATTCCCTGATCCTAAGTGTAGAAACAAATGTACCTGCCTGGGACACTGGTGTAACATCACGGCACAACAATTTTATACCCCATCCCAAGCATTTATTTGCAGCCAGAGCCTCCTGCACTCCTCAGATCCCGTCCTTTGGATATGATGAGGGTTGCCAGCACTGGGTTGGGAAATACCTGGAGATTTTTGGGGTGTGGCCTGAGGGGGGCGGGGTTTGGGAGAGGAGGGACTTCAAAGCCATAGAGTCCAATTGCCAAAGCGGCCATTTTCTGTATTGGCTGGAGATCAGTTGTAATAGCGGGCGATCTCCAGCTAGTACCTGGAGGTTGGCAACCCTAGATATGACCTTATGACTTGGATTCAAAGTGCTCCTTGCAGAAACTGAAGGCATTTCTACCAGCAGTCAGGTGGAGGCTTTTTTGGTAATACCAGCTGATATCCCCATGTATAGCCCCTCCCCTCAACAGGACATGCTGTCCTAGAGAGTCCTCGGACCTCAGGAGCAACTGTTCAGGGTGTGTGTGTGTGTGTGTGTGTGGAGGGGGGTATAACCAAGCCAGGAGCTACAGTGAGAAGAAGGTGGATAGGAATCAGGCTCCAGGGCAGTGTTAAGTGTTCAGCACAGCAATTTATACAAAACAGCCTATTTTAATCCCCCTGAAATCAGTGACTTTGGTGATTAAATGTTTAGGTCCTAAATGTGTAACTGCAAATTCCTGGCAATGACAAGAATTAGGCAGGGAATAAACAGTGAACTAATCTTACAAATAGGATTATTTTCACTCTCAGGAATAAACATACACGAATGAAAGGAAAGAGTAGGGTTGCCAGTAGGGTTGCCAGGTCCCTCTTCACTACTGGTGGGTTTTTTTTGGGGTGGAGCCTGAGGAGGGCAGTACTTGGGGAGGGGAGAGACTGAGTGCCATAAAGTCCTATTGCAAAAGCAGCCATTTTCTCCAGGTGAACTGATCTCTATTGGCTGGAGATCAGTTGTAATAGCAGGAGATCTCCAGCTAGTACCTGGAGGTTGGCAACCCTAGTAGCCAGCTCCAGATTGGGAAATTCCTGGAGATTTGGAGGTGGTGCCTGGGGAGTATGGGGTTTTGGAAGGGAAGAACCTCAGCATATGGTATTATGCCATAAAGTCTAAAGCAGCCATTTTCTCCAGGGAAATTGATTTCTGCAGTCTGGAGATCAATTTTAAATCTGGGAGATCTCCAGGCCCCATATGAAAGCTGGCAACCATAGAAAAGTGGAAGATTGTCATACTGATCTTTAGACGTAAGAATGGCAGGTAGCCATGCAACCAAATGTTTGTTTATTGCCGGTTAATGCTTATATTTAGCAGTTCCAAAATCACATCAAATAAATTTTTAATGTTTTGTGGTTCCTAATTGGGTGAAATATTGCAATGTGAAAGCCTGACCACACAAAAAGATTATTAGAAAGTCAATTAAAGAAACAAAAACCCCAGTTAGTTATGTATACCTCAGCTATTATGATGATGACAATCTGGGGACAGACACAGAAGCTTTGTGCAAAAATTACACTTCAGCTGTGTTTAAAAAAAAGATTCATGTTTTATTGGTCTCATAGAATTGTTCAACATCTGCAGTGGTAATTGTCTTATGATCTTCCACTTTAAACATTGGCTGCACTTATTCCACTTATGTGGTCCTAAAATACTCTCAAGGCCTCAAGCTTTCATTCATTTTATTTTCTGTTGTTTTAAGGTGCTGTTGTCATTAGTTTCTGAGAGACTGGCCTTGGAAGAGTGAAGGGAGTTGCTTTTAGCAACCATTGTGAGTTATGGCTACCATCTTAAGAATCAGACCACCACCACTTTCCAAAATTTCTGGGACCCAAAAAGCCCTGCGGTAACCCCCTAGGGTTGCCAGGTGCCTGGTGGTGGCGGGCAAACCCCCGGTAGTTCACCCCTCTGCCCGCCGACCAGCTGAGGGTCGGCGGGCAAACGTGCATGCACGCGTCAACACCGCAGCACGTCATTTCTGGTTTACAACTGGAAGTGCCGCCTCACGAGGGGCCTTCTATTACTCAAACAAAGAGTTGTTTTAAGAGTTTGAGTTCTAAACTGGTATAAGAGTTTGAGTTGTAAACCGGAAGGGACGCGCACGTGCGTCGGCGCTTCGACACGCATGCGCGCGACCCTATGAGCTCTGCCCCAAAAGCCTCCCGCCGGAGGAGAGGGGGGACCTGACAACTCTATAACCCCCCCCCATATCTGGTATATTTTGTGTGTGCAGCTTCTGTGTTAGCTTCCATTTGATGATGAACAGCGATACTTCTGTCTTTAGATCAAATCCAAGCTGCAGCTGCTTCTGAAGAGCTTTTATTTTATATGTGAACCCCCAGGTGACTTAAAAAAAATCTTAACATTTAAAAACATAACTAAATGTGCACTGTTTTTTACCAGTACATTTGAAATACAGATATTTGGTTTTGTATCAATACTGAAATGGGAAGGGGGGGGGGTCTTGTGCACAATTGAATAAACATTCTGCTGACAATTAGAATGTAATATAATGGCTTCATATTATCAACCCCAAGCCTGAATGTTACTAATTTAAAAAGAACTTCACCCACACTCCTTTGTTAAAGGTCACTTAAAGGCATCCTTTCATTCCATTGTTAAAATATAAGAGTAAAACATTCTTAGTTACGATTATCTTTCTGGGAACTGGTATTAATTTAAAGATGCATCACCTCAATCTCAATGTCATTTGTAGTCACCTGGCAAATAGACTTTAAAAACTCTTAGTCACGCCTGAGCCCCAGTAAACCTTGGTGAATCACCATGAAGAGAAAGGGGGAGGGGAGTATAATTCCTTCATTCTGCAATGAACTGGCGTTGCCTGCTGAACCACCATACTGGTGTGGCAGGATGCATCGACGCTTCTATTGCGCTTGCAATAATAGCCAGCAGGGAGCCATGAAATGGATGGACATGAGATCGGATGTGACATCTTGCATATATGCAAGACTGTACGCCTGCAGGCAGGGCCTGTTGTGTTTTTGTATAGTCCTTAGTGGGTTTTGGCGCTTTATAAAATGATAAATATGCAGCCGCCCTAAGGGCATATTACAGAGCAATCCTGAGTGGGGTGGTGATGGTTACGGCAGGCTTGGGGACGGCGCCGCCACACCGCCTCCTGAGTGGCTGAAAATGTTAGTTTAAAGAAAACCCTGTGAAAATCTCAATTGAGTTCCACAGGGCTATGTTACCCTTTTTGAAGGCATAACTTGGAGCATGCAAAAAGGGGCATTCCCGGGCCAAAAGGGCTTAAGGAGTTGGCTGCAGTCAGTTACCCCCCCCCCGGGGGAAACCACTTTTGGTGCCGGCGCGACCCCTGCCCCGGAGCCATGCTCCTGCGACGGCTGTGCCGGTGCCCAGCTAAGGCGCTGCCGTGCTGTGTTCCCCCGCCCCACCAGCATAAGTTCCCATTCACTGGAAGAGATGCCAGTTTAGATGGTGTTAGTGGCATCTAGGCCAGCTCTGGGATCTCGACGGCTCCTATGCCCTTTTGCCCCCCCCCCCTTTCAGGATTGTTCTGCCTGTATGGGATTGCAACTGGCTCCCAGCAATACATGGTGAAGTTAACACAGAAAAAATGCAATGATGCCTGGGTGGTGGGCATTAGGAATTCATTCCGCACAGTTATAATTCCCCTCCAATCAGTCATTTTGTAAAAGCGTAAGTGTGCTTTGCAGTGCAGTTCTGCAGCAAGGGAGCTCTTGCCAATAGAGATCTTTCACTGAAAGATCACCAAGGAAACCTGCTCTGGAATGAATAAAAGCAAAGTATCCGTGTTAAAGGGAAAAAATGGTACGTCCATACACACACCTCACCAATACAGATTCAGGAGGATAGATGGAAACGATGCTATCTACTCTGACTGACAGCAGTTCTTCTGTGTTCTAGGGAGAGGTCTTTCTCATCACCTACTACCAGATCCTTTTTTTGTGGAGACTGTAAGGACCCAGCTGGGGGCCATCTGCATACAAAGCAGATACTCTATCACTGAGCTACAGCCCCTCCAAAAGGATAAATATGGAGATATACGATACATATATAACAGAGAAGAACTACGCTCCCCTTAAGAAAAAATGTTACCTATGGATAAGCATGGAGTGTGAGCTACCCCAAAACATGGGCCTGCATCAAAGCATTAAGTGACTGGTCTGGATTTTTTTAGGAAACTGGTGACTCAGCGCTCTGTAGCTAGGGAATATAATGGCCTTTTTCCACACAGTTGCATGTGATAAGTACTCCAAACTGTGCACAGTTAAAGTGCTATACAATTATTAATAGCCAACATTGTTTTCTGTGTGACTTGCACACTAATAACGTTTAGTGAATTGTATTTCTGACCTTTGGATGGTCCTCATGGTTAGAAAACTTCATCTCCCCTTCATTTCCCTGCATTTTGCCCACCTTTTCAAATTCAGGATAAAACAGGTCCCTGAAAACATGGGCAAATTGAGGGAAAACTTAGGGTAAGAGCAAGGCGACCTCTGACGGTCGGAAACAGCATGCATAATCAAAACAAAGAGCTGAAGTCATTGGAGGGGTGATGGCGAGGGAAACAGCCATGCATAAAAGGCCACAGGCAACTTTTCTCTAGGGTTGCCAACCTGCAGGTAGTAGTTAAAGATCTCCTGCTATTACAACTGATCTCCAGCCGATAGAGATCAGTTCCCCTGGAGAAAATGGCCACTTTGGCAATTGCACTCTTAAGTCCCTCCCCAAAGCCCACCCTCCTCAGGCTCCACCCCAAAAACCTTCCGTTTGGGGAGGGGAGGGACTTCAATGCCATAGAGTCCTATAGCCAAAGTGGCCATTTTCTCCAGGTGAAATGATCTCTGTAGGCTGGAGATCAGTTGTAATAGCAGGAGATCTCCAGCAAGTACCTGGAGGTTGGCAACCCTAAGCATCAGATTGAGTAAACCTCCCACAAATGGTGGAGCAGAATTAACTGACTTTTCAAGCTTTGATGATTGTCTTGAATCTAGCAGTGCAGGGATGACTGGATTGCAGACACCCCCCCACCCCCACCCACCAAACAGAGCTTCTTAAGAACACCAGCAAAGGGGCACCTAATAAAGATATAAATCAAGAGGGGCAGAGTCACTGACAAACCAAGATCAGTCAGTTAGTGCGACAGAACAGACTTCTGGTCCCTTATACCACTGGCCAAATATACCGAATGATTGCCAAGGGGTTGCTGGGTTAAGCTTGTTGTAGCAAAATAAAACAAAAGTCCAATGATACCTTAAGGAGTAACAACCTTTATTTCAATATGCACACTTATGAGACACAAGCAAGCAAGCTGGCACTTGTGAAAGCTCATACTGAAAGAAATATTAGTCTTTAAGGTGACAAGAATACAGAAGTCCTCCAGTTCAGGTTTAGCACTTATCTGCTTTGAGAACCTTTTGGTTGCCAGATTTGTCATGAATCTAAAGGATCAGCTTGGCTGCATTATAATTCAGCATTGTGGGCTGCCTCTGGCATTGTTGTGATACAGCATGACATTTTTCTTGACTGGAAAGGAAGAAATGAAATGCTCACTGAGTCTTTGTTAAGACCGTCTTCCGGTGAAGTGCTTTTTATGCTGTCCTATCCTGCAGTCACCACAATGGACTGAATCTTCAGCCACTGCTGTTGAAAATCCTTCTCCAGCCTCCAGTGCATCTCTGTCTCTGGAAAGACTTAATTGAGCTTTTAATGTTTAACTTGCATGAATATCTGAATAACCTGCTTCTTCTCTCTTTAATAAACAATTTTCCTTTGAAGTCAGACGCCTCTGTCATGTTGCAAATTATTCTGTTCTTTATGCTTCTGGGAGATGCAGCACTACTCAGGTATATACATTTAAAAATGGGGAAAATAAAAACCCAACTCATTCTAAAAGCTTTTCTTTTTGTCGGGAAAGGAGTTTGAGGACTATTTGAAAGCCTCGTCTGTTTTGATCAGCACAACAAGAAACTGAATCCCACTACACAGAAACTTCACAACTCTCTTAATTTCACTTGAAATTGCACATTTTACATTTTGTACCCATGTCTGAATAGTCACTTAGGCCAAACTCCTGCTAGCAACACAGGTCATCTGATCATATACTTTTTAAAATAACTTGTCCCACCAGCACATTAGGCACATAAAATTTATTTGGACTCTCAGAAGCCCTCGAAAAAGCCAGAGCTAGTAGGGTAGTTCAAAAACGGCTACCATTTGGATGGTATAACAGACTGTGTGAAACACTTGCTCAAATATCTTTTAAAAATCTAAAGCTAGCTTGAAAAGAAATGTAGTGCACCCCCCTTCAGAAAACAAAGCAGCTTTTTTCATTAAGTCGTTTCCCTCCCTAAAAATAGTCCCACTTGATAGAAAAATCCTTCCAGATAGCATTTTTTCCCCTTTGAAATTTTCTAGTTTACGCTTAGAATTAAGATTCGTGGTTAGCAGCATGATAGCACAACTCATACACAGATTAAAGCCCCAGCACCTCTCTCTAGAAAGCACTTATCCCCCCCTGCAATAGACTACATCCAAGGAATCCATATATACTGTTTCCTTCTAAAATCCATATATTAGTTTCCTTCCCTTGTGACTTCCACCAAACAAGCTGATGCCCCAAATTTTTCCCTTCTTTGTAGCCACAGGCAAGCGCTCCTTGCCTCTTCTTCTTCCTGCTGATGTATTTTGCACCAAGACCTGGCATAGCCTAGGAGTCTGTTTTCAGTAGCAGGGCTGGGAAAAAAGTATTTCTGAGAATGTGCACAGTGGATTGCCTCACCACTAAATAGCTACATCCATCTGTCTCCTTACATGTAGAATTCAGGATCTTGTCAGGTCTCAGAAGCTAAGCTGGGTCAGCTCTGGTTAGTACTTGGATCAGAGACCACCAAGGAAATCCAGCGTTGCTATGCAGAGGAAGGCAATGGCAAACCACACCTCTGCTCTTCTCTTGCGTTGACAACCCTACATAGTCATGGTAAGTTGGCTGTGATTTGTCAGCACTTTCCACCACCACCAATGCTCTACCTAGGATTGCACCATCAATTGGTTAAATATACGAGCTCTAATTTATGAAAATATTAAATTTGTATATATTGTCATATTAGCAAAGCAGTCACTTTGAAGAAAAATCATCCTTTTTTGATGACTTATGTAAGTGTCATAACACCATCTTAGAAGAGGCATTCCTTTCTTTGTGAGAGAGAAAAGGAATGGCTCTTCTGAAATGGCACTTGCCATCTGCAGATTTTATATTAAAAATAGCATTTTAAAATATAGATCGTTAATGGAAGAGGCTAATGCAAGGGATTTTTTAAAATCAGGCAATTTGTCTGATGGATTAATGGACTAAATGTTGGCAACCATCTTATATCCTACTATGTCAAACATAATCTGTCAGTAGTGTTGCCAGGTCTCTCTTCGCCTTCAGTGGGAGATTTTGGGGGCGGAGCCTGAGGAGGGTGGGGTTTGGGGAGGGGAGGGGCTTCAATTCTATAGAGTACAATTGCCAAAGTGGCCATTTTCTCCAAGTGAACTGATCTCTATCAGCTGGAGATCAGTTGTAATAGTAGGAGACCTCCAGTTTGTACCTGGAGGTTGGCAACCCTGTCAGCCATGGATGATACCAGGAATTAATACAGCCACCTGCCTAAGTCTGCAAAAACAAGGCTTAGTTGTGACCCACCCTGAGCCCGGCCTGGGTTGGGGATTGAGGGTGGGCTAGAAATCAAACTAACTAACTAACTAAATAAATAAATAAATGAGAGAGTGGTTAAGCTCCTGCCAGTGCAACAGGGTATTGCACTGCATTCAGTTTGAAGTGCCTCATACTGTGAAGGCCTGTAGCAGGAGACTCCTTTACAGACAAACTCTCCTTTACAGACAAACAAGTATTGGCAGCTGTCCTCTGCACACAAAATGAACTAGATCGGCTCCCAGAATTTGCCTAGGAAGTGGGGCAAATCATGTTTTGCTCATAAAGCCTATCCAACTGTGATGTGGCAAATAACATTAATTATGACGATGCTGTGAGACGCTTTGCAGAAATAAAGCGAGAAAAGTTCAACTGCAGCGAATTCTCTACCACATTTCCATCTTACTGGAATACTGATGGCTTGAGCTTTCAAGAGCTCTTGTTTTAGGAGCACCCACCCTTCACTTGCTCCTCTCCCTTCTAGCATTCTTGCTGTGGAATGACTCTCATCATGCCTCTGAGTTAAGAACATAAGAAAAGCTCTGCTGGATCAGACCAAGGCCCATCAAGTCCAGCAGTCTGTTCACACAGTGGCCAACCAGGCGCCTCTAGGAAGCCCACAAACAAGACAACTGCAGCAGCACCATCCTGCCTGTGTTCCACAGCACCCAATATAATAGGCATGCTCCTCTGATACTAGAGAGAATAGGTATGCAGCACGACTAGTATCCATTTTTACTAGTAGCCATGGATAGCCCTGTCCTCCATTAATATGTCCACTCCCCTCTTAAAGCCCTCCAAGCTGGCAGCCATCACCACATCCTGGGGCAGGGAGTTCCACAATTTAACTATGTGTTGTGTGAAAAAATATTTCCTTTTATCTGTTTTGAATCTCTCGCTCTCCAGCTTTAGCAGATGACACCATGTTCTAGTATTATGGGAGAGGGAGAAAAACGTCTCCCTGTCCACTCTCTCCAAACCATGCATAATTTTATAGACCTCTATCATGTCTCCTCTTAGCCTCCTTCTTTCCAAGCTAAACAGCCCTAAGCGTCCTAACCGCTCTCCATAGGACAGTTGCTCTAGTCCCTTAATCATTTTGGTTGCTCTTTTCTGCACCTTCTCAAGCTCTGTAATATCCTTTTTTAGGTGTGGTGACCAGAACTGTACACAGTATTCCAAGTGTGGTCTAACCATACATTTGTACAAGGGCAGTATGATATCAGCAGTTTTATTCTCTATTCCTCATCTAATTATGGTCAGCATGGAATTTGCCTTTTTTACAGCAGCCACACACTGGGTTGACATCTTCATTGAGCTATCCACTACCACCCCAAGATCCCTTTCTTGGTCTGTCGCTGCCAGCACAGTTCATTAAAGTCGGTCTTCCTAACATCTAATGCACATTTCTGGCTATGAACTCCTTGGCTCTTGACAGCAAAAGGAATTCTAGGAGGACATGGGGACATTCCCCTGAAGTCACCATCACCTTCACCCCATCTACCAACTCTAGCCTGTTGGTTAACATTAATTCACCCATTCTCGTTAGGGAAGTCATCCGCTCTGTTGTTCCTCTGACTGGTCTCCCCAGCCCTATGCAGGGCCTCACGGCTGCTGTGAATGAAATTCTCTCTATCCTGAATCTCATGAAGGGTAGCAATCCAATCCTCCAGCCTCTGAACCTTCTCCTCCATAAGCCCTATCACCTTATACTTTTGACAAGTGTCAAAAGGGTAATTATTCATAGATAATAGATAGATAAGATAATCTAAAAGTGTAATGAATCATTAATAATTCATAGAGGTCAACGCAATGTATTCTATTGTTTAAAAGAGTTGTTATATATGTATATTATATAAAGAAAAACTATGTATATAATGTATGGGGACATCATTTTGCACTTTTGCCGCCCCTTAAAAAAAATGTCAATCTGGCCCTGGTGACTCCTCAGAGCCGGTCCATCATTATAACAGAGAGATTCTGGACAGATTTTGACAGGCACATAAATGACTTTTGAAAAGTGAACAAAATTTGATGTACTGATGTTATCAGCTTCCCCCTCAATTCAATAGAGCTTTGGAGCTCAGTCTTGTTTAGTCAGAATCAAGTCTCACTCTATTTTTAGAATATAACTATGCTATTTGCACAGGTAAAGTTCTTTATATAAAGTCTGTATTATACCATAAACATAAAAAAGCCCAACCTGGCCCCATCCACTTTCTAAAAAACATTTGACAGCACCAGGAAAGGTGTCTGCAGCTGCCACGGTGCCCATGGATGCCACATTGTAGACCTTTTAAAAATACTAAGATTGTTTTCTTGCTGTAATGAACATCTTACTATTTCAGATATAGAATCAAATCTTGAAATTGTGGATGACTCATTGTACTCTTGAATCTAAGATGAACAGCTTGACTAGTTTGGTCTCATGTTCTTTGCATGTGATGAAGCTGGTCCTAAGGGATTGAAAAGGACCCCAGCCATAACAGAAGCCATCTAGAAAAGTTCCTTGCCCATCATCTCCCTGTCCCCCACATCTACCAGCAGTTGATAAATATGTAATGCCAATTCTCTTGGCTGCTATCTGAAATGCAGGCAGGGTAACATTAAATGGTTTATGAGTTGGTTCATGATTAGGCATTCCTCTCCCCCTTGCTGATCAACTTCTTTGCCTCCATTCTAACAGCCAAGGTGGTTTCCTCCAGGCACTTCCAAGATTTTAGGTCTATCAAAAAAGGGGCTAGGTCACCTTTCTAAATTTACTCCTGTATTCTGCCTGGGGACAGAGAAAGAGAAGGAAGTATGGATATCCTTGATATAATGGAAGAAAGGGGAAACAACATCCCTAACAGACTGTAGAAACAGATTCTTCTTTCTACAAGTGTTCAAAATTCTCTCCTCTATTTTCAGCTTATTCTTTTAGCAGCCTGCCTTCGTTCAGGCTGGGATTTTCTAAAGCCTAAACCTTCTCAGGCAGTTTAGGTTCTTTGAAAGTTTGAATGTAGAAAGACTGAGTGATAAATATGCATTATTATAGAAAACAGCATGGTGAAACCCCCAGTGTACCTTTTAGATAAACAATTATTTTTACTTACAAAGTAACTAGAGTATTACCTTCTTCATCAGATGCTAGAGAAACTGTCAGCTGCAAGCTAAATAAATCAGTTGGGTTATGCACGTGGAAGCCAGGGTATAAAAACAACGTTACTCTCAGTTCTTATAGCATGAGAAGAACCCATGACCCCAGTTTTAGGTCTTGACTGATACTGAGTAAATTGCTGTTCTGCTTCCCTTTGTTCCATATGTCCACTGGACCCCAGCATGAGGGTTGCTACCCTGAAGTTTGATGGAATGACAAGGGGAGTTACAGTGTTGACTGACAAGGATTTTAGAAGTATTTTCTTGATTTATGTTTGTGTAATTTTTCTTTCTTTTTTCTCTCTGTTGCAAATACAGCCCTGTCTATATAACATTGATTGCAGATGGATGTTTTCTAAGATGGATGTTTTCTAAGAGGGTAGCTCAAGACATAGTAAAAGGATATGATCTTATTTTTAGGATGATTTCCCTTCCCTTTTTGCAATGCGAAGTACAGCCTTGCTTGCTATCCACTTCTACTCTTCCCTCTTTACCCCACTAACACCTAGGGTTGCCAGCCTCTATGTGGGGTCTAGATGTCTCCCAGAATTATAACTACAGGCTACAGAGATCAGTTCCCCTGGAGAAAATGACATCTTTGGAAGGTGGACTCTACAGTATCACATCCTTGCTGAGCTTACTCCTTCACCCAAACTCCAATGTTCCACAGGTTCCATCCTGAAATCTCCTTGAGTTTCCCAGCCCAGAGTTGGCAAACCTACTAACACCTCTTTTCTTGTGTGTGATTTTATTGTGTCAAGTTCTCTTCTATCAGCACTTGTTCCCACTATCCTGTCACCTAGCTTACTAACATGTGACAGAGTTGTTTTATTTTGTCTCAAAGAACCCATAATAGAGTTCCTAATGAATTTCTGGCAATTGGCTATTATAGGCAACTTTTTCTCCACCTGCACAATACTTTCAGAAGCTAGACAAAAGCTTCCTACAACTGTCTATGCAGAAACAATATTAGTGTTTTTAGCAGATACCGGTAACTAGATTTAAAATAAATGAAAATATTACTCCAGAAATTTTTTAATTTATCTTTATTTACTCTATTCATACCCCTTCTTTCTCCCCAACTGGAGGTAAATAATGTTGAGATCAGAGTGATATAACCTAACTATTTTTTTGACTTTGTCCCCAACTAGGGTGCAGCCTGAGGAGGGCGGGGTTTTGGGAGGGGAGGGACTTCAATGGCATACAGTCCAATTGCCAAAGCGGCCATTTTCTCCAGGTGAACTGATTTCTATTGGCTGGAGATCAGTTGTAATAGTGGGAGATCTCCAGCTACTACCTGGAGGTTGGCAACCCTATCCCTAACCAATATTTTTCTCTGGTGTCATTCCTGTGCCCTAAACAAAAGAGTATATGCTCAGCCTGAAGAAGGGAGTTAAAGCACTCCCAGTGTGTTCCGTGTTTGTAGAATGCCTGGTTATAAGGAACAATTCCACTGAAAATAGCCACTCTGATTGATCTCTAGGATGTATATTCCCAGGGAGGATTCATGCAGTACAGCACAGATAAATTGATGCGATATGACACAGGTTATTGGTAACACTGAGAAAAGATAGGTCAGAAAAATGATTAAAGGGAGAAAGATAAAGGCATCTATAAAGCTTTTAGGTTGAAAAGAAGTGGAAGGGGGAAGGTATTGATGGCAACAGGCAACAAGTTAAGAGAAGAATTTACAGAGTATGGATTAGTTAGCTGCATCAGCTAGAGAAAATACAAATGGAATGAAATCCTCTGATATGAAGTATAAGGTTACATACCTCTGCAGACATAAAAATAACATTTTTGTCGGTGACTGGAAACAACTGTGTAAGAGATATCAAGTGTATTGATTGATCACTTTTTTTAAAAGAAAATCTGTAGAGCTGCCTTGGAGAGAATATAGTATTTTCCCTCTCTGTCCTACCTCTCCGGCTGCTATCCCAGCCTGCATTGCTGCATCAGGCCAAGTAGATCTCCTGCTGGCAGCCCCCATCACCCACTGCTGCTCTGTCAGCCAGCACAGAACAATAAATTGAAAAACAGCCATTGGCATGATGTTATGTTACCTCCAAGGACAACAACGGCATGATACCCATTCTGTTCTAGGAATCACTGGAAACTCTGGTTTTACCATAGAGTTCCTGGCAGTTCCTAAAGTAGTGTGCCTTCACTTCCAAGTTTTCCATGAAAGTGATGTAACGTTATGGTGTTACCTGGGGTGTTACCTGGGGTGGAGCTTGGGGAGGGCAGAGTTTAAAGAGGGACGGGAGCTCAGCAAAGACTTGATGCCATAGGGGTTTACCTTCTGAAACTGTCTTTTCTCCAGGTGACCTGATCTCTGCCTGGAGATCAGTTATACTTCTGGAAGAACGTCAGCCCCCAGGCGGAGGTTGGCAACCCCGGCCCTTCTCTGATTTAAGGCCCATGCACAGAGCAGAACTGCAGCCATTTTCACCTCACCCCCTTACTCAGCTGTTCTCCATGTGCCAGAATAGAATGTGGGTATATGGGCTATTCACAACTGGCAACCAAAATTATGGCGGAGGACCCCTAGCACAGGCCCCAGCAAGTCTGTGAGAATCCCAAAGATAAAAGGAAGAAAAGCGGGGTTTGGGTTCTGTCATCTAGAAGTGCCAAAAGTAATGCTAGATCCTCCCTGCGGACATGAACAAACCCTAATTTTAACAAGGCCAGTTACAGGCGAGGGTTCTAGGACAGGGGTCTGCCTCAGAATACCCTTCGATGCAGAACTGCCCCTCTTCTGAGTGATTTATGTCAAACTATCTATTTATATAAAACATTTAGCTGCCTTTCTCCCTTGAGGAACCCAAGGCAGCTTATAAGATAGTTAAAACAATGATAAAAACACTATAAATGAAACAGCCGTTATAAAAACCCATAAAAAGCCACAATTTTAAAAAATCCAATTAGGACTGTCACTTGGTCACCCGTCACAATAGATGGGTGCAAGAACTGGAATTAGGGGGTAGCCTAGCGTTGCCAACCTCCAGGTGCTAGCTGGAGATCTCCTGCTATTACAAGTGATCTCCAGCCGACAGAGATCAGTTCATCTGGAGAAAATCGCCGCTTTGGCAATTGGACTCTATGGCATTGAAGTCCCTCCCCTCCCCAAACCCCGCCCTTCTCAGGCTTCGCCCCCAAAACCTCCCGCTAGTGGTGAAGAGAGACGTGGCAACCCTAGGGTAGCCTGGCACACTGCTGGAGAAAAAAAGGTGGGTTTCCTCCACAAATGACACACTTCATATCTCCAAGCTCAACAACTCGGGGTAAGAAATCTGTGTGTATACTGTGTTCAGCATGAATAGGATTCTGGAATAAAATACCAGAAGTGCAGATGGGCTCCTAGTGTGCCCTCTGGGCAAAACCGAGTGTGCTTTGAATGAGTTCTCGGTTGCTGGTGTTTGTTCTGTTTCTGTCTACTCAACATTTCGTGTACTCATTAAATTTGGTTCATTAATTAATATGTTTTTATTTTTTTAAACAAACACAAAAAACATTAAAACATGAACTCAATCTAACAATATGTGAAGCTTGCCATTCAAAATTACAGCTCTATTGTCAACTTCATTAAATTGCATTGCTTTTTGTTTACCATGTATTCGTCCATACCTATTAACACATTTATGGCTTATTGCTTAACCCATCTCTCTCATTTTATCTAAATTTAATTAAGTTCTGTTCAAAATTTCTATCTATATAATTGGAAAAAAAACCATCAGTTTCCCCCGATATTCTGAGATTGGCCTTTTATGTACAAAATATGTCAATTTTCCCATAGTTGCATACTAGTTTATTAATCCAGTCATCTAAATCTGGGTATTTCTCTGCTTTCCATATTGCTGTATATACCACTGTTGCTGTCATCATCATGTACTTAAATAGTTCATTCTGTGTTTTGGAAATATTGCTTGGTAAAATATTTAATAACATTAGGGTTGCCAACCTCCAGGTGGTGGCTGGAGATCTCCCGCTATTACAACTTATCTTCAGGTGACAGAGATCAGTTCCCCTGGGGAAAAAATGGCCACTTTGGCCATTGGACTCTAAAGCATTGAGGTCCCTTCCCTCTCCAAACCCCACCCTCCTCAGGCTCCATCCCCAAAATCTCCAAGTAATTCCCAACCTGGAGCTGGCAACCCTAAATAATATACTTTTCGAGTTTATCACAAACTTTAAAATCTTTTGCATTTGATTTGGTTAACCTTCATCTAGACACATGCCAAAGAGGTCCTTCTTGTTCACACAGAACCAACCAGATTCCATTGCCTCTTGACAGCTCACAAGACCTGGTCAATCTTGCAGGGTCTGGCATAAGGCTGGGTTATAGAACTCCCCCAATCCCCATTTCTAAAAATGTACCCTTTTAAAGCAACTCCCAAATCCCAACAATCACCTATTTGACAGAGAAGGGTGACAGTGGTAATGAATCCAGCCTGCTGCTTCCCATCCTGCACAACTGATTGGTAGGATTTCAAAAATGGCTACACGCGTATAGACTCAACTGATGAATAAGGCCAGGGAACTGTACATGAAACATATGTTTGCTCATATAGGTTGCCATCCAGCTAGACATCTGCCTGTAGAAGCTTGTTCCTATACATGTATAGTTCCTAGCTAGATTCAAGTGGGATTTGTTCCTTAGGAGGTTAACTTTTCTCTCTACAGCAGTTTAATAATATTTTTCAAGAGCCCAAGACACACACACCCTTTTGAATATATAATACAGAATGTGCTGCACATACAGTCTTGAATGAAGAAAAGTGCCCTTGACAGAGCTACTGGCAATCTTATAATGGAGCTTCATAATTAAATAATAGGGTTATAGATGGCTGACAATGGCATATTTGACAGACACGATATACTATTTTAACCAATTTATTAAAGGTGCAGAAGCTGGTACTACTCACAGGGAGAAGAGAAGAGTTTATTAACCGTCACATGGTATCAATCTAAACAAATTAGAATCAAAATCAAAGTATTTTCATAGGTTGACCTATGTGGGGGGGATTTAGTCTAGGAGAAGTGAAAACCTGACAACTGAGGAATGATATCACTGGTAGTTAACTTCTTTTTAGCCCACATGCCAAGGAAAACCTCCACAATGTGGTGAAGCCTTGCCAGTGGCATAATGACATCACCAGGGATGTGCTGATGTCAATTCCCGTGTGCCCAAACATGACGTCAGGGCTTCACTGGGGGATGCCGGGGATGCTCTGACAAATGCCAGAGCATCCCTGGTATCCCTGGCAATGTGTTGATGTCCCTTCTGGACTCATGGGGAGTGACGTCAGTGTGTCGGAATGCTGCTGGCATACCCCCCCATTTGCCACCATTCCCACCCTCTCTGGTCAGCTGAAAAGCAGTGTGGGAGTGCCCCCTGAGGGCAGGGAATCCCCATCCCCAGGTGGAGAGCTGGCAACCCTAGAAGATGTTGTTGTGCCAGCAGCCAAAAAGGTGGACAAGAGTTGCACTCGGCCAGACTCCTTGTGATAGAGTTAATCTCTAGCAGTCCGGGCAGTACCTCAGGGGCCCACCTCAGTCCTTTAGATGGAGAACCAGCCCCATGTACTGGGCAAAGTGATCTGGAGTCCGGCTGTTCAGCATATTTGATGGGTGCTGCATACCCCTGGATTATGTGTCTATTGTCCTGTGCGTGAGAGCAGTACAGCTCACTGAAGGTCTGAAGAACAATGCAAGGGCACCATTAATATCTGCAAAAGCAATGTGCAGGGTTACAACAGTGGATATACTGTTTCTCTCTTTACTGATTTTTCAGATTAGCTTGCCATAATTTTGAAAGAGAGAAGGAAGAAAAACGAAAATAAATCCAAAATCTTTACAAATGACAACAAATACGGGTTGTGCTAGAAGAGTTTTATGGTAAAACATAAACAGTAAAACTGGCCTCATTGTGTTATATTGGGTATTTATTTATTTAGACATATACCCTGCATGCAGTGCAACCCTGCTTCACTCTCATATCATCTTTTCGCCTCGAGTCTGTCCTAAAATAGACTCCTGGGCTGTGATTTCCTTTGATATGGATATATGTGAGGTACAGTTCTTTGGTAAGGAAGTAGAATGCATGTAATTGGCATAGATGAGTATTTCAAATGAGTTTGGATATGTGCTTCATCAGAATGTAAGTGCCCCCAACAATCCTTATATTATAGAGATTTGGGAGCATCAGTGGTCCTCTAATTGGCATGTAACTTTCATCTTACATCAGGGTATCAAATCAAACTTCATATTTGATGTTACTCAGTAACAGAAATTGTTTCAATCTGGGGGTGTTTCTCTGGTAATCAAACTGATGACTGGAAAGGGAACATCAGCAGCAATTCCATTTCTTACTATTAGTGATTAAAATAAGATGAAGCAGCAGCAATTCCATTTTATTGCATGGCAGTCTGCCATAGTATAGGATTAAAATAGGGTATTGATTTAAACTATCCATTTTACAGGCCTGTCAGAATCCTCTGAATAAAAGAAGAAACAGGATCATTCCTCCAGGAAATGTCCATTGTAGGGCATTCTGTTTATGAAACCAGTTGAAGAATATCTAGAAACCTTAAATAAATTATTCAGTGCCAGCAATCATATGGCTAGAGGTAGGCTACAGTCTTCAGCCTGTTAAAGCATAGTTCCCATCCCCAGTCTTTCCCATGTTTTCTCGACTCTGGAGAAAGTCATGTTATCACCAGTCAACAATGCCGTTCCAAAGTTACATTAAAAATCTTGTATCCCTCTGTCCTCCAAAAGTGTATTCAAGGTGGAGGGGCTGTGGCTCAGTTTGTAGAGCATCTGCTTGGCATGCAGAAGGTCCCAGGTTCAATCCCCGGCATCTCCAGTTAAAGGGACTAGGCAAGTAGGTGATGTGAAAGACCTCAGTCCGAGACCCTGGAGAGCCGCTACCAATCTGAGAAGACAATACTGACTTTGATGGACCGATGGTCTGATTCAGTATAAGGAAACGTCATATGTTCATGTGGCTTATGAGAGGCATTAGTTTCAGAGGGTAGTCATGTTGTTCTGCAGTAGAAGAGCTAGATACAAGTCCATTAGCACCTTAGAGACCAACAAGATTTTCAGGGTATGAGCTTTCAAGAGTCAATGCTTCCTTCACGAGATACAAGTTGGAATGGAAATCTCTGCGTCCTCATTAGAACAGATCATAATCAAATCAACTAACACGATCCTAATAGAATAATCCCCATTTAATAGAACTAATCATATCAGACACTAAAAATATCTCATAGGGAGCATGTCGTTCACCCACGGACATTATCACCTTGACATTGAAACTTCCATATGTAAACTAACCTGAACAATTATCCAAGGATTATCAGAACAATTTGTTCAGCCTCAGATGATGTCTAACTAAACTTAAGAATCCTCCCCCAAACCTTGGGGTACCTTGGTTGGATCCAGAATTGCAAAAGGCCATTTATACTGACACAAGGGGGCTTTCCCATTCTCCCTTCTGGCTTCAACCCCCCCATGCCTCTCCCAAAGTCCCCTACCAGTTGGGTGCCCATCAGAGCACCATTTGCTGAGGCATGAGGGGCTGCCATCATATAAAAATCACCCCTTTCCCTGTATGTACATGACAGAAACACAAGGGATTATGTGAATCCAGCCCATCAGGGTCTATTTCTGCATGTATTTAATGCTGTGGAAAAACCCGTGTATTCCATAAAATAAAGCTCTATAACTGCCCAAGGATGTTCATTTCTGTGTCATTTTATATGGGTCTCTGCCACACTACTGCCACACTGTTACCCAGGAGATAGATAGATAGATATACAGAAGACTTAACTTCTTCAAAAGTAATTTTAGCTTGGAAAGAAGGTGGCTGAGGGGAGACATGATAGAGGTCTATAAAATTATGCATGGTTTGGAGAGAGTGGACAGGGAGAAGTTTTTCTCCCTCTCCCATAATACTAGAATGCGGGGTCATCTGCTGAAGCTGGAGGGTGAGAGAGTCAAAACAGATAAAAGGAGGTATTTTTTCACACATCGCATAGTTAAATTGTGGAACTCCCTGCCCCAAAATGTGGTGATGGCTGCCAACTTGGAAGGCTTTAAGAGGGGAGTGGACATGCTCATGGAGGAAAGGGGTATTCATGGCTACTTGTTAAAATGGATACTAGTCATGATGCATACCTATTTTCTCCAGGACCAGAGGTGCATGCCTATTATCTTAGGTGCTGTGGAACACAGGCAGGATGCTGCTGCTGAAGTCGTCTTGTTTGGGGGCTTCCTAGAGGCACCTGGATGGCCACTGTGTGAACAGACTGCTGGACTTGATGGGCCTTGGTCTGATCCAGCATGGCCTTTCTTATGTTCTTAAAAAAATCCACCTGCCAACTGTTAAACAAATAACTGCACCATGCCCTTCATTTAACTCTAAGATACTCTGTCTGGAGCCAGGGAGTCTTTCCAATGATGTGCTAATCATGATGTGTTAATGGTTCTCAAGGAAGTGAGAATGACTGCTAAAAGGGCCTTAAAGTCTGCAGCAAAGGCATTGTCCTACTGAGGGAAAGACAATGAAGGTCTAAAAAGACTACAGAACATAAATTACATCCCTGCCAACACAGTGGCGACATTTTATTTTACTGTTGTTCATTGCTGTAACAGAAATAATCTTTGCATGTTTCCTGTTCCCATGAGATTCCTGATCTTAACATGGCATGCTTGGGTCCTTTCCTTCAACTAAACACTGAGGCAGCACCCATACATTGATGGATCTTCCAATACTACGATGCTATCGCAGAAATTTGCCAGTGGATTTTCCTGCACAGATAAGCTGGTTTTATTGCAAATAACTGCTAGAGAGTAACAGCAGCACAATACTCAATGATGCCACCAGGAATTCTGACATTTCTTAATGTGTCTTTGTTTAAACCACAGAAAAAAGGGGGAAGAAACCTCTGATAAGAGACAGAGAAAAAAATGTGCAGAACACCACAGGTTACAAGGCGATTTCATTTCAGCCCACAGCCGTCTACACTGCACGTGTTAATTGAATCTATGGCTTCATTGTCTCATATTACTTATGTGTCATAAAGGATAATTACTTCATTTCTGATGATAGCTACAGTTACAGTCCTAAGAAGGATATTGAAATGGGATACTAGCCGGCAAACCTGTCACTGTTGTGGTTTTATGTTACATTATCAACACTTTTGCTTCTTGCGTTTGCTCATTATTTGTATTCTGTAATATATATTTCGGAATTTATTTGAACCTTTGTTGTTACTACTATTTTGTTAAAATTCAGAGTTGCTACAAGTGATTAGACAAATGGCTTGTAACCTCTGGCGCTTTGCACATTTTTTCTCTCTGTTTAAACCACACCCTACCAAATAGGATGCAATGCACTGAAAGGAAGGGAAGAAGAATTTTGAAACAGGATTGTGTAGACATTATACAGTTTCTATTAGTAAATGAGAAAAGAGCAAGGCATCCGGGTGGGGGGGGGGAAGTGCTATGGTGCAGAAAACCTCATCGTGAAAGTGCAGAGGTGGGGCACTTAGCCATGTAAGAGATAGTGCAAGACTCTTGCTCCACACTAATCATGAGGAATCCTTGCACCTCTTAAACGAGATTGATGGTATTTGTTTGAGGAAGGCAGGAGATAAATGGTTTTTAATCCTTCAAGGTGGTAAACACCATGACAGCTTTATGGTAAACCCTTGTTACTAATTATTTTAGAAGTAGGGCTGCAGCAACATCTGGACGAGGCTGAGATTTTGCCAGTCTCTCCCTTCCATAATTAACCTTGCTATTCGTAGCTGCTAACCACAGGTCCTGAACATGAGGACTGTACACCTTCTTTGTATAGATACAGCAGCTAGTTGTGTGAAAAATGGCCAGTGCAGCTCCCAGTGGACTCAAACATTCAAAAGTCCCAGCCCCCCACAAACTGCTTTAGGGCTAGGGTTGCCAGGCTTAGCCTGGGAACCAGAAGGAGATGGGAGAGTCTGAGACTTATGGTGAGGAGGTGCAGTCAGCTTCCCTGGTGTGATTATGCTACTTCTGCCATGACAAAGAAGTGACATCATTGCATCGGGGTGGGGCTTCAGGATCATGCTGGAAGTTGTGTCATCATGCAAGGGATGCCAATCATTAGGGTTGCCAACCTCCAGGTAGTCATTGGGTACAAATTCTTTTCATTTCCTTTGGTTCAATCCACTGTGACCGGGAGTGTCCTGTCCCTACCATTTTTCTCCAGCCGGGAGATTTTGTTCTACAGTTCATCACTATCCTGGGCGATCCGGTCTACAAACCCTTTGCGGTCCATGTCCTTCCTAAGCTGCTGCACCCCGTTGAGAGTGACTTCCAAACGTTTCAGCCTCCCTGCCAGGCGCGGCTCTTGCCACCTCGTGAGTAACCTTACAGACGCGGCTTACGACACATGTCTCCTCGTGAGTAAATTTATGGACCCGGCTCGCAGCTTTCGCCGCCTCATGAGTAACCTTACAGACATGGTATGTGGCTCTTGCCGCCTTTTAGTTACCTTACAGACAGATTATAGCTCTGGATCTCTCCTTTTCACAAGGACTGTAGCTTTTGTTTTTTAAGCTTTGGTTGGACTTGCTTTTTGAAACTATTTTGCTTTGTGTAACTTTGACGGATGTGCCTTCAACATCTTGTTTGCTTATTACTTATTCTGTTGATTTTCTAGTGTGACTAATAACACATATTGTTTCTTCTACTGGTTTGTGTTTATTATGAATATTAACTGCAGTAATATACTGTATATTTGAATTGAGCCCACGTGCTGTTTGTTTCCCTAACCTCCAGGTACTAGCATGAGATCTCCTGCAATTCAACTGATCTCCAGCTGATAGAGGTCAGTTCACCTGCAGAAAATAGCTGCTTTGGCAATTTGACTTTATGTAGGGTTGCCAGATCCCTCTTCGCTACCAACAGGAGGTTTTTTGGGCGGAGCCTGAGGAGGGCGGGTTTGGGGAGGGGAGAGACTTCAATGTCATAGAGTCCAATTGCCAAAGCGGCCATTTTCTCTATCTGCTGGAGATCAGTTGTAACAGCAGGAGCATTCCAGCTAGTACCTGGAGGTTGGCAACCCTAACTCTATGGCATTGAAGTCCCTCCCCTCCCCAATCCCCATCCTCCTCAGCCTCCACTGGTGGCAAAGAGGGACCTGGCAACCCTACCAATCATGCCCCCACATTTCATCCACCATTATACTCTGCTGCCCAGCTGAGAAGTAGCAGGCAGTGGCTGCCAGAGGACCCCTGCCCCCAGCAGAGAAGTGGTCAAACTATTAGGGCCCCAAACCAACTTTTACACTTGAATTACCAATACAGGTTCACATCCGGAAACCCTGAGCAGGGGAACAGCTCTTTTATTTCCTCTCCCCTCCCCCATCTCTCTGCTTCATTGTAGATGTGGCATCTTACCTATGTATATGATGTATAAGCAAGAGATTAGTACTTGATAGGAAGGAATGATTTGCAACTCCTAATCAAGGGTCCATAATTATTGCATGAAAGGAATAAATGTATCCTGTAGTTGGCCTTCCACTGACAATTTACCCAAACAGGAGGAAATATTTTTAAAAACCATGCAGCTTCTAATGTAGAACTTTAAGCCATGCCTGATTTGGCTGCCTGCTTTTTATTTAGACTGCAGTCTCCTTGAGGAAGGACCAGTTTCTCCCTCTTGGCTGGCCAATCATTCCATCAACCCTCAATATTTATCTGTTATTAATCAGTAATGTTATAAATTAGAGAGAAGCCATAACAGCAGTTTAATTTCAAGATTGCCTTCCCTTGAGGAGCTGTGTGAAAAAGCCCATTACAAGGGAAGCCTGGGCCACAGAGGGTCAGCACAATTCTTGGTGGCTTGCTTTATGCCTTACTCAATCGTTGTATCAAGATGCAAAGTTTGCCGACCTCCTAATTTAGGTCTGGGACATGTGTTCAAACGAGGCCTAAATTTTCGGTGGCTACATTTATCATTGCCTAATAAATTACTGAGCCCTGTGGCACAGAGTGGTAAGCTGCAGTACTGCAGTCAAAAGCTCTGTTCATGACCTGAGTTCGATCCCGACAGAAGTTGTTTCAGGTAGCCGGCTCAAGGTTGACTCAGCCTTCCATCCTTCCAAGGTCAATAAAATGAGCACCCAGCTTGCTGGGGGTAAAATGTAGATGACTGGGGAAGGCAGTGGCAAACCACCCTGTAAACATAGTCTGCCTAGTAAACATCGGGATGTGATGTCACCCCATGGGTCAGTAATGACCCGGTGTTTGCACAGGGGACTACCTTTATCTTTAATAAATTACTCCTTGGGTTTTTGTATGCCTCTAGCCATTTATTGATTTTAAACCCTCTTCTCTTCAAATATGCTGTTCTTCCACCTTCCTTTCACTCCCCCCCCCCGACTCCTTCTCTTATTAATATTCCCTTCCTGAAGCATGGCAAGCATATCGTTTCCAGGAGATAAATGGTTTTCAATCCTTCAAGGTGTTAACACCATGACAGCTTTATGGTAAACCCTTGTTACTAATTATTTTAGAAATAGGGCTGCGGCAACATCTGGACGAGGCTGAGATTTTGCCTGTCTCTCCCTTCCTTCCATAATTAACCTTACTATTCTTAGCTGCAAACCACAGGTCCTGAATTAGAGTTATTCCCTATTTTTTTTGTGTGGCACTGAGTTGGCTTGCCACATGATTGCTTTCACTCTCAGTGTAGTGTATTATCGTTGGCTGATACCACGAGGCATGAATTGATTCCCCCCCCCCTTCCTGGACTTTTATGCTGATGACACTCCGCCCAATTAATCAATTGATCTCAGTAACCCACATTGGCAGAAGCATTTCAGCATTGCCTTACGAGTCACCCCGCTCTGACTAACAAATCACTTGGGTGCTGAAGATGAAACTTTTAATTAAGAAAATTCGAGGCTTGAGCAGATTTGTAGCAGACTTGCTAGTCACTAAAAGCCTGAATGCATTCTGGCAAAGACAAAACCCTGCACCATACTTTGGTATATATCACTGCTCTACGTCAATCACCATGTGAAAATTAGAAAATGAGACACAGCAGGCCACAATGTGATTTGCCCGTGATGGATACAGATGAGAGAACAGAAGCGAGAAAGGCAAAAGACATTTGCTTTCTATTCCTTAAAAAAAATGCTTTTCTCTCACTGATAACATGCTGGGAGCACTCTTCTGGAGGAAAGAGGATCAAACATTGCCAGTGATTAAGCAGATGGTAGTGATATGTCCGTATGGAGTAGTTACAGAGGCCATGAGAATGCAAGGGAGTCTGGGAGGAATCTTAGAGTTGGGAGCCAGCGTGGTGTAGTGGTTAAGAGCAGTGGTTTGGAGCGGTGGAGTCTGACCTGGAGAACTGGGTTTGATTTCCACTCCTCCACATGAGCGGCGGAGGCTAATTTGGATTTGTTTCCCCACTCCTACGCACGAAGCCAGCTGGGTGACCTTGGGCAAGTCACACTCTCTCAGCCTCACTCACCTCACAGGGTGTCTGCTGTGGGGAGGGGAAGGGAAGGTGATTGTAAGCAGGTTTGAGTCTCCCTTAAGTGGTAGAGAAAGTCGGCATATAAAAACCAACTCTTCTTCTTCTTCTCTCTAGAAGAACCTAAGCACTGACACAGTGCTGAATTCTCTTCCCCAGCCCTTGTGCTACCATGTCCTCTCCGGTAAGTGCCCTGGATTTCCTTTCTCCTGTCCAGCACTGCTGAGTGATGGAAGCTGGTAGTCTGTCAGTGAATCATGACCGAGTCACCATAGGTCTCACCTGGGAGGAACGGGAGTCACTTGGAATGATTAATCCATTTCAGTTCTGCCACCAGTATAGGAAACAAGCAGTTTGTGGTTTACCGTGTGGACCCTTGAAATCCAACAATTACGGGTAACTCATTCCCTAATACATTAACCCTTTCCAGGTTTCAGGGTGCATAGAATGAATACATATGGGAGAGGGGGACAGGGTCACAGTGGTAAGCTTTACCTGACCCCATGTGTGTTCACTAGAACATACATACATACAGAGTCTATGCATTTACAACTCTCTCGGTTATTTGAGAATCTTGGTTTTTTTACAGTTTCTAATCATACATGGATGTGGAATGGTATATTATAGCCCGGTCTAATCAGATCTCTGGGTAGGTACTTGGGAGACCTCCAAGAAAGACTCTGAAGAAGAAGGCAATGGCAAACCACCTCTGCTTAATCACTGTAAGTTGGCTGCAACTTGACAGCACGTGTGTGTAAAGTGCCGTCAAGTGCCATTGGGCTATACTATACCATTCCACATCCCACATATAATCATACACACATGTATATGTGTGTGGGCTCTATAGGTACATTCCAGGAGGGCTGTGGCTCCATGTTGGACACTTGAAGTTCCAAGGTTCAATCTCTAGTTAGAAGAGCTCATGTAGCAGGTTTTGGGAAAGATGTTTCTATGCTTGAGATCCCGGACAGCCACTGGCAGTCAGTGTGGACAATCCTGAGCTAGGTCTGGCTTAATCATGTCCAGTAAACATATGTAGGTCAAGGACAGTGTTTCCTACTATGATCTTGGTCTTCTCTCCATGTCTCTTCATTCTATCCATACTGAATGTCTGAAGAGGGCAACTGAGGGCCAAACTAGAGTTGATGGCACCCACAGGTCTGACCTGTGGATGCTCCTGCCAGCTTAAAGGGATTTTAAAATGCTGTGATCATGCCTGTAGCACGGCCAGCTGAAGCACTCTTGTTTCTCCTTTCAGCACTTGAAAAGGCACCTGAGGGGGTAAACAAGACCACCTCAGCCCACCACACTGTGGGCCTGATCAAGATTGAGCCCTCATGGCTTGTTAAACCCCTTTAAATTTTATTTATTTTACTTTACGAAGTGTATATCCCACCTTTCTGACCTCACGAGGACCACCAAGGTGGCCAACCAATTGAAGCATATATAATAAAATCACATTTTAAAACCATTAAAACCAACAACAACAGCAAAAGACACACACATATGTAGAATCAAACCCCCCAGCTAAAATACATACAAAGACATAAAAACAACAATAAAAACACTGGGCAGGAAGGAGGGATCCCCACACGAAACAAAAAGGTATTTATCCGCTGGTAGAAGATGGCAACAGAAGGGGACAGCCAAATCTCCCTGGGAGAGCATTCCAGAGTTTAGTGAGAAAAAAGGTAGCAGCGTTCATGGGTCTGACCCATGGCCACTGTCACATCTAGTTTGGCCCTGAGTCTTTAAAATGAGGAATGATGAGGTACAAGACCTACGCACAGTTCACTTGGATAGTAATGTAGTGGCTTGATTTTGCATGTACATACATTCAGTGTAAAATAAACTTTGACTTTATGCCCTTCTGTGCCAAGCCTAAGACGAGTCAGTGTGGTACCACTGTTGTATACATAAAAGCCAAGCTCCTTTTTTTGTCACAGCTGAGCATTTTCCAGGAGGTGCCTTGCCAGGAAATAAAATATATATTTTTCTCAGTGCTTTGTTTTGTCTACTATTGTTGTTACTACATAATAGTCCACACACTAGCACAGGAGCCAGGAGGGATTCAGGACCTCTTAAAATGAAAACAGGCTAAGAATACTTCAACAAAAGCAGACTAGCACACCACGAAAATGCTTTTGCTGATCCTTGATGCTATTTTGATTTCTGTAGTGGGCAAGACAACTGTTGTAAAAAGCCCCAGCAGGAATATAAGCCTACTAAAATGGAAACTGAAAACCCATACAGAGTATTACCAGTCTGTTCAAAATGTTACCAATCTGCAAATCTAGATCAAAACTGACTTAAGTTCACAAACCAATGATATCACCACAGGAAGCCAGATACGGACTCAGTTGCTCTATAAAATAGTTTTTGTGTTTACCAATATCAAGAGTGCTATAGGATTCCCCCCCCACACACACACACACTTTAAAGGAGAAAAGCCAAAGGATGCTAGTACTTTTTTCCCTGGCATACTTGAAAACAAATAAAAGAAAATAATAATTTGGTTTTTTAAATTGCTTATAAAGCAAAATAATATTGGCCTATTAGACATGACCCAAAGGACTACATTAACTAATTACATATACCCAGGGGTGCAATGGCCACACTGGTTGCATGGAACCATTCATGTGGTTCTTTGGGTCATGGCAAGTAGATGATTAGACAGACATCGTTTTTGTACCAAATCTCTCACTATACTGGAGAGCTAGCGACATTCTGAGAGCAAATCTTAGGATTCCAGGTACATTCCAAAATTGTAACATTGGCTGGATTATCAGATGGAGTAAGAAGTAAGGAAAGCTTCATTACATCTTAACAGAAAAAATGTCTAGATTCCACAGAGGAACTACTAGTGTGGAATACGTACAATAGATATTCATCAGAGACAAGACAGCTTAGAATACTCTCTCTCTCTCTCTCTCTCTCTCTCTCTCGCACACACACACATAAGAAGAGTCCTACTGGATCAGTCCAGTGGTCCACATAGTCCAGCATCCTGTCTCACACAGTGGTCAAACATTTCTTCTAGAGGTCCAACAACAGGACAAAATGTTTTTATTTATTAAAACATTTATATCCCGCCTTTCCTCTTGGTTCAAGGCACCTTACAATTATAATTAAAACATCCCCAGCTAAAACCAAAGATAAAATAACAAGCCTCCAATCCCTCCCCCCTAAAAAGATGCCTGCTGCTCAAACTCCCTCAAATGCCCTGACAAATGGGCAGGACTTGCAGCGCCTCCTGAAGATCTCCAAGGAGGTGGCCCCTCTCACCTCTTCGGGGAGCCCATTCCACAGAGCTGGAGCCATGATTGAAAGAGCCCAGGCTCTGGTCAATGCCTGACAAGCCACTCTGAGTGGTGGGATGGCCAACAGATGGCTGCCCGATGACTGTAGTTGGCACACAGGGACATATGGAAGGAGACCGGCCTTCAAATAAATATGTGAGTACTAGGTCATGAAGGGCTTTAAAGGTCCTAACCAGCATCTTGAACTGGAAACAGACTGGCAGCCAATAAAGCTGTTTCAAAATGGGCCACATATGTTCCTGGCAGTTGGGCTGCCGCATTCTGGACCAGTTGCACTTTCCGTGTTGTCTTCAAGGGCAGCCCCACATAGAGTGCGTTGCAGCAACCTAACCATGAGGTAACAGAAGCATGGATCGAGCGTGTCCAAATCAGCTGAGTCTGGGTGACAAGAAAGCTGGCAAGGATGCACCTGATGGGAGCTCCTGGCCACCATGCCAACTTGCTTTCCAAACAGCAGGACAGGGTCCATGAGCAACCCAAGGCTCTTAACCTGCTCTGAAAAAGCCAACATTACTCCATCTAGGACAAATGGATTCAGTCCCTCTGGAATACCAGCCTTCCCAGTCAGCATTAACTTGACATTGTTTGAATCCAGCTTCAGTGTGTTCTGCCTTCACCAAGTGACCACAGCCTCAAAGCCTTAATTCAGAATGAAGATGGACACATCCAGAGGCTTGAGTAATGAAATACAGAGCTGGGTGTCCCCTGCATATTGGTGACACCCCAACCTCAATTTAAACATGAATTAAATGTGCCCCTTAAATGTATGCTGGGGCTCATCCATTGAAAACAGCGGTGACATTAAAGGGACAAAAGCTGGGTGGTTGTGGTCTAGGTACTGTGGGACTGTGAAGTGAGACATCAGAAAAAGGCCAGTCACTGTATATGTTAATGTCAGACCTGCACTAATTATCCACCCAGAGGAATGCAGGGCATCAGCATAAACTCAGTCTTTCATTTCAAATAACTTGTGCCACATTGTTGATATTACAGAAAAAGTAGGCCTGGAAGTATAGCTACAACCCAAAACAGAGCAACCCAGGCTGAACAATTCAAACCACACACCTGCATTTCAAGTGCTACACAAAAGCAAAAATTGCTAACTTCATTCCTGAATTACACATCAAGGTATCCAACACATGTAACATATGTTACAACACACAACATACTGATCATAAATATCCCCTGTGAGTAATACATAAACAATTAAGGCGTACAATATCAGCACATGCAACTCTGAATATTAATTCAATCTTTACACTTAAATAAAGTGAAGAGGTGCATAACATGATTCTGTACTAGGTTTGCAAATACAAAGAAGTAAACAGGTAAGTAACCAAAATTGTATAAATCCATATAATGTTCCTTTAATATCCACGTCCATGAAACATATTCTTCTCAATATTTCTTTACAGGAGTCCGGTAAATTTCTGGCAGATCCCAAGTAAAGGCTTCAGCTCTCTTTGCATAGGTCTGTGTCACTGCCACAAAAGTTGTCCGAGGATCCACAAAACATTTAACAAAGACACTAGTCTGAATGTTGGTAGATTACTGCTATTGACAGCTACTGACACAGCAGAAATGGAATTAAGGGGCCAGCACCCAATCAATTAAATGTTGATGGTAAGTGAAGGAGCACTAGTCTTTCCTACTGAAACAACAGGGATCAATGATTGCCATTAGTCAAGGGGGTCAGAACAAGAAGCTTAAGTTGCAGAGAAGAAAATTAGGTTAAATATTGGGGGATGGGGTGAAGCTCTTGGCAACAAAGCTGCCAAGACATATTGCGAAATTGTCCTTATTCTAGCCTTGACATCAGTTCCCTCAACGGCAGCTTAGGAAGAATAAAATCAGGCATGATGAAGGATGATTGAGAAGATAATGTGTCCAAAGGGAAATTTAGTGCACTAACTAATTAAGCAGTCTTCGAGTACTTAAGGGTGGTGGCCACTTAAGTCTCTTTATGTTCAGATCCTCAAAAAATGCTCTGCTTCAAGCTCAATTAAGTAAATTAGCTTTATAGTGAAGAAATGCTGCTTTAACAATCCTAATGCCTCATTTCAGATTCTTCCAATTAGAGAATTTTTGGTACTTGCAACATGGGAATATTGTTGAATCATATGGTTTCAATAAACTTTGTGTGGGGGGAAATGAAGTTGGTGAATGCTATACAATTAACATGTTTATGTTTTAAAAACTCTGGAATATGCTCATCATAGGACCAAAAATGTATAATTTATGAACTCTCAACACCCTCTAGTGTTGCCGAAATCTATTCTTGCTAATCAATTTGTCTCTCAGAGTTATCTTAGAAATTAGATGTTACATTCTTGGCTCATACTGTTCTTTATGTCAACTTTGTTTTGATTTTTCTCCCTCTTATTTAGCATTTATAGTAGAATACTTTGTTTAAAAAAAACACACCACAGCACCAAAAGTGTTTAAAATAGATTCTCCTTTGTTATCACATCCCCCACCTCCTTTTAGTTTGCGTGTTCTTATGCCTGTACTGAAAAACTTTGACAGATTTGCTGAACAAATGCCAACCAATTTTAATTTCTCAAGCCCAATGATTAAAAAAAGAACATGGCAACTTTAAAATCCTTTCCTTCTGTGCAATCGTGTCTAGAACTCAATCCGGTCCCTCCCCTACATGCAACCCTCAGAGCACGCAATCCTCCCGAGAACACAATTCTTTGGGGGTTGTTGATGGGCTGAGCCAGTGATAAGGTGACAGGGTGAAGAACGGAACATGCTGGATGGTAAAGACTTCCCAGACTATGTAAAGCCCACCCCCTACCAGTTGTGGCACTCCATGCTCTGGGAACTGCCTGTGATTTTGTGGTCACACATTTCTTTCTCACAGCTCATTCCTGAGCCCTGCAGCAGTCGCAGATAGTGTGGCTGCAGCACTGCCGTGGCGCCTCCAAGGAGGTTTCGTGGCCACTACAAGGGGAAAAAGGGGTGTTATTTAACTTAAAAGTTTAAAAGGGGGGATACCCTATAGAGAAAAGCAAAGCTGCAGCAGCAAAAACCTGGTGCAGAACCGCTGAATCATAAGGGGGCATTCCCGGCCCAAAAGGGGTTAGGAGTCTGCCTATTGGCAGCTCCGCCCTCCCCCCAGTACACCCCAGGAACGGCTCCCAGGATGTCGGCGCGAGAACTTGTGCCGATAGGACGCTGGCGGCAGGCCGAGCTGGCACCTGAGGGCCATGCTGCCATGGTGGTTCTGGGGGGGGGGGAGTGGTGCAAGTGGCACTACACTGGCATCCATGCCCGTTTGCACGGCGCCCCAGGCTCAGGAATGCACTGTCAAGCAGCTGTCAGCAATGTCTATGAGACTTGTTGGAATTTCAGAATGAACAAATGTTGCAACACTGAAGGAGCCTGCATTCGCTTGATTCTAACTTCATTTGTGCCACATGACCGTTTTTAAACTGGCACCGCTGTGTGGGGCTGCAATCTTCCATCGGCAAATTAATTATCAAAATCCGACTGCGCATCAGGGGCACAATTCTTAAAGGCTGTTTTGGATCGGATGTGTTACTGTAATAAGGAATCCAAAGAAAACATTGAACATGATGATTCCTTGAAAGATTTTTCATAAACACACTCAGGTTGAGGATTTTGTAATATCCAGATATATTCTATCAATTAATTAACTAGTGTATTGGCTAAGAGGCATATGACTGACTAAAAATTCCTTAATTGATTGAGAAATGTACATGATTCCTCATCAAGTGCTAAAATGAAAACATATCTCCTTTTTTCTTTAAATATACATAAATCTCTCTTTTGATTCCATATAAGAGATTGGTATCCTCTTTTCTTACAAGAAAAATTCTGAGAATAGACTTAAAGATCCTTTGTGGAGAATATTGTTTTCATTTTTTTGGTTACACTGGTACATAAACAACACACTGGGTGTTCTGCAACTGATTTGCTTTCCCATGGGAAAATCCAATCGATTTATATGGTAATTATTATTTTTATTATCATGTCTCAGTTATGGTTTGCTGGGACAGGAAGTGGTATGTTTATCTCCACATGAATTCTTGGAATAAGCAAGTAGAGGATTAGAGAAACTTCAGCAGTGGGAAATGGCCCTGTACATTTCCTGTATACTGAAAATATGATGTCTCCATAAGTTTAGAGTTTGGATAGAAGCTACAGGAATATAGACAACTATATGAATATAATGGATCAAAAGTTCAATTTATCATTAGTGTTTCTCTGTATATTTCTCTGTATGTGCTGAAGCATAGTCCAGAGGATGATCAGGGGCCTGGAGATCAAGCCCTATGAGGAAAGGCTGAAGAACTTGGGAATGTTTAGTCTGGAGAAGAGGAGGTTGAGGGGGGACCTGATTGCTCTAAGGATTTGAAAGGCTGTCACTTAGAGGAGGGCAGGGAGCAGCAGAGGATAGGACTCACAATAATTGGTTTAAATTGCAGGCGGAAATGTACCAGCTGGATATTGGGGGGGGGGATTTTACAGTAAGAGTTGTTCAACAATGGAATCAGCTACCTAGGAAGGTGGTGAGCTCCCGCTCACTGGCAGTCTTTAAGCAGAGGCTGGACAAATACTTGTCAAGGATGCTCTAGGCTGGTCCTGCTTTGAAGCAGGGGGTTGGATTAGATGGCCTGTATGGCCTGTATGGCCTCTTCCACTCTATGATTCTGTTCTATGATTCTATATTTGGATAGAATGCCATATACATATGAATGTAGAGGCCAGATACAGGCACTAGTGAATTGTCAAAAAATGTACTATGATTTGTTGTGAGGATTTGAACCTGGGTCTCCTAGCTGCTCATTGAACTCTATAATCCCTATGCCACTCTAACCCATTAAAAGGATGCTAACCCAGTTCAGCTAAAACACAATCACCTTTCTTGAGTTATTTTCTGAAGTGGAGAGATGATTAAAATTAATAACTAGGCCTCTTAAGAAGAAGACTACTGGATCAGAAAGGATAATTCTCACAGGCTCTGATTTAGTAGAACACGCAAGGAGCATGTGGAGTTGCTCAAATTATTAAAATCACAAATCCTAAAGATCAGCTTTTTGAGGAAGAAGCAAGGCCAATTTCTTTCTTTCTTTCTTTCTTTCTTTCTTTCTTTCTTTCTTTCTTTCTTTCTTTCTTTCTTTCTTTCTTTCATTCATTCATTCATTCATTCATTCATTCAGGATCTATAGAGTCCAGCCCTGAATCAGGGAAGTAATTCACATATTTAGGCCCTCTTTGCACTGTTTCCCATCTAGGGATATACACGAAGAAATCAGCTTCCATGTGCAAATGGACCCTAGTCACCCTAGTTCCCCCAGAAAACAGGAACTTTTATCTGCCCTCCTGCCAACTGGCCCAGAAATGAAGGCAAAAAAGAATCCCCCTCCTGGCACCTGCAATTCAAAGGCAGACAAGGGTTACCAACTTCAAGGTGGTGCCTGGAGTTCTCCTGGAATTATGACTGATCTCCAGGCAACAGAGATCAGTTCTGCTGGAGAAAATGGCAGTTCTGGAAGGCAGACTCTATGGCACTGGTTCCCAACCTGTGGGTCGCGACCCCCAAGAGGGTCGCGATGTGTTTTCTGGGGGGGTCGCCGCCAGAATCAACGGGCGGGCTGGCGGAAGGCGCCGGGGCCATTCCGAAGGGCCGGAGTCGGCCCCGCCCACTTTATTCAATGGACGGGGCGGGGGGAGAGCAGCGCGGTGCTGGAGCGTATATAAACTGCGTGTGTCGACGGCGGCTCCTGCAGTGCTGAAGTGTGGCTGGCTGCAGGGCGGGCTCTGAAGAGAGGGGGAAAAGGAAGAGAAGCGGCTCGAGCACGCCCTTCGCCGCTGCTGCTGCTATGGGGTGGTGGCCCCGAGTTTGCAGCGGCCCCCGCTGACTCGGCCGAGTGCATGGCGACGCACCAGCCTCCCTGGGAGCAGAGAGGCGCTGGCAAGGCGGGTGAGGAGGAGAGCGGCGCCCTGAGTCACCCCTCCGGCTTTATGCACAAATAAGAACCAGACAAAAAAAGGAAAATTCCAGAAGGGAGGAGGAGAAACGAGAGAAGCTGATCTGTCAGGGGGGGAGCGACAGGTGGAGAACTGAAGCGGCTGGGTGGCAGTAGAAGGCAGCTTCATGTGTGTTGCTCCCCTCTGACGTCCCAAACTACGAGTTCTACTGAATCAGACCCTTGGTCCATCAAAGTCAGTATTGCCTACTCAGACCGGCAGTGGCTCTCCAGGGTCTCAGGCAGAGGTCTTTTCACATCACCTACTTGCCCAGTCCCCAGGGCCAGTCTTCTTTGCGCCCTAGGCAAGGCTAACTACTTGTGCCCCCCAATTGCTAACCAATTTTCAAAAACTGTTTTCTTGTAGAAAAAAATACAAGCCTGATGCATTCCTACAAAACTTTTTAATAAGGCGTTATAATTAATTCTATTCCATCGCACCGTTGTGGCACTTATCTTAAAATTAAAAAAAAATATATAAGTTGTCAGCTGCATCTTTTCAAGAAACTAATCTGTTGAAAACGGTGCCTCTCAGGTCAGATCTGCGCCCCTTTGAGGTCTGCGCCCTATGCGGTTGCCTAGTTCGCCGGGTAGCACCGGCCCTGCCTGGTCCCTTAAAGTTTAACTGGAGATGCTGGGGACTGAACCTGGGACCTCCTGCATGCCAAGCAAATGCTCTCTCCCCATGGCTTTATGCAAATGTGGCAGGGGTCGCAGGTTACTTGGCAACTGTAAAAGGAGGTCGCGACTCAAAAAAGGTTGGGAACCACTGCTCTATGGTATACTATAGATTCTAGGAGAAATAAAAGTCCAAGAGTGACATCACATCCTGGCTGAGCTCCCTCCCCAAATTCCACCATTCATGGGCACCACCCCCAAATCCCCATGAATTTTCCAAAACAGAATTGGCAACCCGAAGACAGGCTCTGGAAATCAAACTGCTATTTTAACAGAACAAGCTCCCTGGGCCTTCAAATGTGGACTAGCTCCACACATTAGAAACAGTGCACTAGCCATTTATAATGTTTACAGCTGCAAGGATCAATGGTCATTCATAGTCTATTGCCACATAGTTCAGCATCACCAAACCAGAAATCCAGTGAAGGATGGGATGTTGTATATAGTCCGAGTCTATGACAATGTAGGGTTGCCAGCACCCCCCCTTCCCCCAGCTCCCATTTCTCTCTGCTGATTGGATCGGTGGCAGGAGAATTTTTTTTAAAATGGCGATCAAGCTGACAGCCTGATGTCAGTGCTCTATAGGAACTGCCAGAAAATTTATGGTTTTTATCATAGAGTTTCCAGCTATTCTTAGAGAGGTGTGACATTTTGCCATCACTGAAGGCACCCCCCCCATTTCCCTGCCCCCTCCAGTCTCCTGCTGGTTGTCAGGCCATGCTTGGCAACCCTATGACAATGGGCCCCCCTTATCGGTCATGGGAGGTTGCCCTAAGATTTTAACTGGCCACTATGTGGATCCTGGATATTGGAGTTGACCTTTATACTGGTGACATTCCGATTCTTTCCCCCCTATAAAGTTTTTGGGGATCCACAGATTAAAAAAAAATGTTTATCAACTGAAAAAGCGAATACAGATACTGCTGGGGGGTGGGGGTGGGGAGAACCAAACTGATACCAGTTGGGAATTATTGGTAAAATGAAACACACATTAAAATTCATGGCAACACACAGATACTTTCAATGGATTACAATGTTGTCACCGGATAATAATGGTCTCTCACCACTGGATAAATCCTGAGGAGATTTTGCTTTCAAAGCAGAAGACATTTAGCCTCTGACAAAATACTTAATCCATTAATTAATTTTTATTATACCAAGTGATAAGCCTAACACACAAAGAGGCTGGTGGATGGCAGTGCAGTGGAATGAACACCGACTGATGATGTCATTTTGTGAGAGTGTATCACCAAACCCCTAGTTAAATCACTGCAGTGCTATCCTAAGCAGAAGTCAATTGGTCTGGGAACCTCTGCTTAGGATTGCACTTTAAGAAAGCACACAATTACTTGCAGCAAATCTAGATCTAGGCTGTTTTGCACATCAGTGAAGCAAACCAGAGGACAACAGTTTATACTGTGGTGGTGGTGGTGGTGGTGGTGGTGGTGTTCTTCTTCTTCTTCTTCTTAATATTTGCATCGCCATATCTGCCTGTGTTACCCCACCAGGGCGCCCTAGGCTGCCTGGTACACCCTGTGAGGTGCACAGGACTGGAGTGAACACACAAGGAGAGGGCACTGCTGTGTAGCCAGACACAAAATGGAAGTTTTCTGGCATCCATCTTTGTGACAAGCTCCAGAACCGACCAGGCAAGTTCAGGCTTGTCTGCCTGCCTCCCCCAGGCTTATGCCAGGTGTATCTATGAGAACAATAAGACAGAAACACACCTTCTTCAGCATATGTTTAGCTTTCTCCTGCAGCCGATAAGGAAACCCCAGTGATCTCCTCAGTAATTAAACCCCATTCAGGGAACCTGGAATCCTTACTCAGCCCAGCCAGTTGTCTAAAACAAACCCATCAAGTTGCCAAATAGCCAGGAACCAAGCCCCCCTGAGTCATCCCCTCTTTCCTGAAAGGGATCTCCTAAAAAGATCTCCCCTCATCAGGAAACCTATAGCAGAACCTTATCAAGAAGAACCTGGGTATTTTTCTTTTCTCTAAACTAATCAAAGAGCAATCAAGCCTTTGTCCGCCAGTAATGTTTGGTCACCAGTGACTTTACAGTACCTCAGGATACATTTCAGGTATAAATATCTCCTCTTTTGCCATGGCAAAGTGTGTCCATTTTCTTGGATCCAAAACGTACTTGCATGTATACCCTTTTTGCTTTCCTTACCAGAAATGCTGGTTGTTCCTCACTCCATGCAGCTGCCTTCTCTTGGACATTGCCCCTCTGATTGGTAAATATATTTTCCCCTGGGAACCTCATATCCTTGTGTCCACCCCCTCCTACCTTTTATTTCCTAGTTCTCGAGTGTATTGGGTTTTGTGTGTGTTGTGAGTGTGTATATATATTAGATCACTTTAATAAAACTCAGCCGCTCTAAGCCTGGCTTTGGCCGGGGAGAGAGGGGTAATAAATGGAAATAATAAATAAATAAACATATATAACTCTTCATTATTAAGAGTGTTTCCACTGATGGGCTCATCCCTGAAAAACAGGTCTGGAAGATTCCCGATGCTAACCTTCTCACAAAGCTCTACCAGTCTTCTAGCTAATTTCCCTAAACAAGAAGACCTCTCTAATTGGTGTAACACCTGCAGTGTGGAAACAAACTGTTTCTGTACAAGGCTCCACTGCTTGTCATAACCCCCCCTTCCAACCTGCAGCATTATGGTTTGTAATAATGATAATGTAATAATGTAATAATGGGGAGGGGCTGTGGCTCAGTTTGCATCTGCTTGGTATGCAGAAGGTCCCAGGTTCAATCCCTGGCATCTCCAGTTAAAGGGACTAGGCAAGTAGGTGATGTGAAAGACCTCTGCCTGAGACCCTGGAGAGCCACTGCCAGTCTGAATAGACAATACTGACTTTGATGGACCAAGGGTCTGATTCAGTATTAGGCAGCTTCATGTGTTCACTCAATACATGTCACCTCAAATACCTGTGTGCTGGTATAACGTCGTATGATTACTTTGTAACATTCATGTGCTACAGGTTTTTTTTTTATTCAATTGGCAAGAGAATTAGGAAAAAAGAATGTAATAACTACTGGTACCTTAATGCTGACAACTGTCATCAAATATGAATCCACACATGGATGATGGGGCTATAACCGTGGTCCTGCTCAGACAAAAGCACAGGAAAGGGCTTCTGCATTTATTCTGCATTGGATGAGGAACCCTGATCCCCAACAGCTGCTGCATAGGAATGTTCTTGATAACAGAAAACCTCAGCCAGTATGCAGAGTCCTGTTGATCATCTGCTTGTAGATGGAAGGAGAAGTTGGAGTTTTGTCTTTCCCTTCTTCCTAGTAGAAGATCGGGACTATCATAGGTGACCTGACAAGGACTACATGTACCAGCCAGGCTTCAAGTTGGAGCGCTGCAATATTAGAACCTATGGATGCTCCAGCACCCTGCAGATGAATACTAACCACACAAGGAAATGGGGGGAAATGTTATCCTGGAAGCTGATGCAGACCTTTCATTCTGCTACTTTCCCCCCACGGAGAGATCATAAGACGCAGCTTAGAGGTGGCTTGTGTCCACCTCCTTGTTTTGCTGCGAAATTTACAGGCTTGGCTCCACTGCTTGTCATAACCCCCCCCCCCTTCCAACCTGCAGCTTTTCCTGAGAGGCGTTACTGTCACCCTTTTTTTGTTTACCTTTTTTTAAGTATTACAAAGCTATTGGTTTTGAAGGCATGTGTTGGGTGGTCTCTGGGAGTTTACATTTTAAATGATCCTCTCCTGGCTCGCCATTACCTGAAGCTATTTACAAACCTTCCCCTTACAGAATGGTACTAAGTTGTTTGCACTTCTTTAAGCTTTTGTTATTTGTAAAAGGTCTGGCTAGAACAACTGTCTTTGAAGTGCTATTCAGAACTTCTAATCCAGAGCTACGTGCTCCCTCCCTGCTCCCTCCACCCCATCGAACTATACAACAAGGTTGCCATCTCCTGGAACTATACAACAAGGTTGCCATCTCCTGCCCTGGAGACAAAGCTGAAAAAACAAGAATGACAGGATGGGGTTTTCTGTTTCGTTGCTTGATGTAATCAATGTGTTATTGGACAGAACTGGTTTTTTTGGTGGGGCCCTCAGCACAGAAATGAGGGGCTCCAGAAGGGTTGTTTTGCCCCTATAGGATTTATCTCAAGTAAATCTCTCTCTTTCACACACACACACCCTGGATGCAAATATAAAGCAAACAACATTTGGACTTTTAATTGAATCTCCCCACCCTCTGGGTTCTTCAATGTGCAGGAAATACAAGCAAGGACCAGCCAATTAAATCAATATTGTGCTTTTTAACCACTTGCTCCTCAAAAGTTTTGAACTATAAAGGTAGTAAACAACCAAACAAGGAAGGTTTCCTGAGCTGTTGAAAGAGCAGGGGGAGGAAGAAGTGACAACTGAGGAAACTAAATACAACCGCATTACCCCCACACAAAAAATGCCCACCCACACACAGAGTACACAAAGAACAAGAAATACTCTAAAAAGATATCCTGCATAAAATGTGGTGTTTCTATGCAGTAGCGGCATTGAAGGAAAAAATAAGGGGTGGGGGCACAAGATGCTCTCCAATACACAGGAGAAAGTACCGTGGGAGGTTGGGTTAGAGAGAGGAGGGAAGGGGATAGGCAGGGTCTGCATGACATGGGTGAAGCTCGGGAAGTGGGCAGAACTGAACAATGGCGGATTTAAGATTCCCCACTTACATCCTGCGAGTGCAAATCAAGGATAAAAAACAATTTGAGGAAAAGGCACATTCAGAAAAAGTGGGAGAATCCACCCAAATCTGTGAATCTGCAGTTAAACCAGCTGATGCAAGTATGGAGACCTGAGCAAAGACCAAAGATTTAAAGGGTCAACCTCACAGGAAACACCTAGTGTGGAAACAGTTGCAGTTTCTGAGTGCAGTGGGCAAGCAGAATTTGCCTGTGTTTTTTAAACATAGGATCATCACATTTAACTGTATCCATGCAAGCTGGAAGTCTGGTATTAGAGTTCCTTATGGATTTCTCAGGGCAAATCATTCTAAACTGTCCAGAAAAGGCTTGAAATAGGTTTGTTTTTTGTCTCTCAGATATGTCCGTTGTGATACATGATAAATTTTAGACAAACTGTTTCTGCGTTTTGACATTCTGGTCCACTTTATGCAGATGTTATTTACTCTCACTTGCTTTGAGAGCTGATTCATTATCATGAGCATGATTACAAACAGAGAGACAAAAGGGAACAGAAAGGAGGCAGCCCCACTGAACATATTCTGCTTGACAAAACAAAAATCTAAGGGTTGAATGTCAGTTATTCATATAGGGATGGTTCTAAACTTTGTATCTGCCAGTGGAAGGGAGCCTGGAGGGAGACCTCGGGGGTTACCACACTTTGTATTCCCAGCGATGTATTAAGAGTTTGAAAATGTTGTAAAAAACATTGCTTTAAAAGGGTTTTTGGATTCCACGGCTTATAAATGGTTGGAAGACGTCTTCACAGCTAAAGGGGCCAAGCAAAGTGCAAACAGTATTTTTTATAATGTTTTCAAACTCTTAATACATCGCTGGGAATACAAGTGCGGTAACAGCCCATTTTTGCAGATTCTCCCCCACCCCATGCTGATGCCCATGGATGTTTCTGGGGGATCATTGACCCTGAGGCAGTTCACGAGGATGTAGTACAAGGTGGAAAAGTTGTGTGCTGTAGAAATCCAACCTATAATATGGAAACGCTTGCTGGATGAATGTGTATAAACCCAAAGATATGATTATTCTAATGGCTGCAATTAATTGCTTCAGCAAATATTAGTGATAGAATCTGTCTTGAGCGCTCATATAGATACTTCTCCACATTCCTCATGTGCAACCATAGACTCATCAACATGGACAGAACATCAACTAGGGGCTTGGAATTCAGCAACACAGCATTACAATAAGGTTTGCATCTGGATGTCCAGACATTTGGAAAGATTACTGTGCTATGTTCCATCTCTCCTTCACCAGTCTTTCAGAGTGCTTTCCTTGAGGTAAAAATGCCTCTTGGATTGAGACCTCAAAATCTGGTCTTCAGAGAATGACCCTGTGGCTTAAGGCACATGAGGGTCAGTTTTGCATTGCAGATTTTACAAGGTACTAGAAAAAGGTTGAGGCAGACCTGCTCCTGGGTGGTTATCACTATGATCCAACCACTCTATTAGGGGGAAAAAAATCATGTCTGGAGCAAGGTTTATAATGAAATCATAATTTGAACCAGACACAAGTTGCTCTACCAAACTAGTTATCACTGGCTATTCTGCAGTTCACACACCATTGACTGGCTGGCTGTAATAGTTCCCTTCTACAAAGTGAAGAATCTTCCACTCGAGGAAACAGTCCTTTAATTGAAGACTTCTCATTGAGAGGGCTGTACAATATAAGTTGCTAAAAGATCCAATTAGGAAAGTCTGAGTAATCTAAAACCAATTCCATTTTACTGCTGGGAACTTATTTAGGCAGGAGGGAGGAGCTCACATCTTCATAATTAACTGACCAGTTATATTTTTTTCATAGGACTACTACAATAATGAGGTGAAATAATCAGCAGTCTTCTCGCACCTTAAAGACTAACAAAATGCATTCCTGTTGTCTTTAAGTGCCATGAGACCCCTATATATTTTGGCTGCAACGGACCAACATTGCTGGCCCTCAGGAATTATTACAGCAAGGAGTGATAGGTGATACAAAAGGCTTAATAAAGAGCCCCGTGGTGCAGAGTGGTAAACTGTAGTACTGCAGTCAAAGCTCTGCTCACGACCTGAGTTTGATCCTGACGTAAGTCGGTTTCAGGTAACTGACTCAAGGTTGACTCAGCCTTCCATCCTTCTAAGGTTGGTAAAATGAGTACCCAGCTTTCTAGAGGTAAAGTGTAGAAGACAGGGGAAGGCAATAGCAAACCAGCCCATAAACATAGTCTGCCTAGTAAATGTTGTGAAGGGATGTCACCCCATGCGCCAGTAATGATCCAGTGCTTGCACAGGGAACTACCTTTACCTTTAAAGGTAAAGGTCCCCTGTGCAAGGACCGGGTCATTCCTGACCCATGGGGTGATGTCACATCCCGACGTTTACTAGGCAGACTTTGTTTATGGGGTGGTTTGCCAGTGTCTTCCCCAGTCATCTTCCCTTTACCCCCAGCAAGCTGGGTACTCATTTTACTGACCTCGGAAGGATGGAAGGCTGAGTCAACCTTGAGCCGGCTACCTGAAACTGACTTCCGTTGGGATCAAACTCAGGTCGTGAGCAGAGCTTGGACTGCAGTACTGCAGCTTACCTCTCTGCACCATGGGGCTCTTTACCTTTACCTTTGTGTGTGTGTGTGTAAAGTGCCTTCAAGTCGCAGCCGACTTATGGCAACCCCTTTTGGGGGTTTTCATGGCAAGAGACTAACAGAGGTGGTTTGCCAGTGCCTTCCTCTGCATAGCAACCCTGGTATTCCTTGTTGGTCTCCCATCCAAATACTAACCAGGGCTGACCCTGCTTAGCTTCTGAGATCTGATGAGATCAGGCTAGCCTGGGCCATCCAGGTCAGGGCACCTTTACCTTTACACCACAACAAATCCTTAGCCTTTTGCATGCAGTTACTTAGCCTGAGGAACAAATATGACACATGAAATGCTGCTTCCTCAATCTGTTTCTTTTTCAGCTTGTCTAGAGTGTGCGTGATGATACTAAGGAGAGACGGTAAAATCAATAGATGAGGGGGGAAATGTTGGGAAGGAAATGGAATATTGAACCTTTTGATAGAGATACCCTCTTTTTAAAATGAAATGCTTCTTGACACTTTTGAGAATACACACACAGGCTACCATCCACACAGCACTACTACAAAACCTTTATTCATTTCAGTGGGAGAGGACAGCATTGTGGGAAGAACAGCTGCAAAGCCTTCAGTCATTTCAATGCCCATGACCAGCAGTGTGGCAAGTACAGCTTTAGAGCCTAGCAGCTGCAGAGCTTTTATTAATTTCAATGGAAGAAGACCACCAGCAGGGGAACAGCAGCTGCAGGAACCAGCACCAACAGGGGACTATCCATAAAGTACATCACGTATCAAGGCCGGACGGAAGGAGAGAGCAAAATTGTGACCCTTAAGGTATTTAGAATTGGTTAAAACAGGACAAAGTGTGACAAGGAGGACTGGGAGTTTAAAATAGGCCTTCAAAAGTGTGACATACTTTATGGACAGTTCCGGAACACTCCACAGTTATTTTCTCTGCCTAAGAATTCTGACCTAAAACAGCAGTTTAGTCTGAGTATAGCTGATTATACCTTGGCTGTTTTGCTCCTACACACAAACTGTTCATTCATCTAAAGGTTAAAGGCCATTAGTAGTGCAATCCTAAACAGAGTTATACCCTTCTAAATCCACTTAAATCAATGGGCTTAGAAGGATGTAACTTTGTTCTTAATTGTATATTTTATTACTAGATGTGATGCATGAAATCCAGACATCCTTTTAATCTTTAAAATACTGAAGGTCTCAAAAAGCTTGGTCACCATGACCAGACAAGTATAGGCAGTCCAGGATCAGACAGTTCAACCCATAGCGGGCCAAAGAACTCAATCTAAGGATCCACTCTGCCTCCCTTCTCATTATTAGCTTGTCATTTTGGCCTAGTACTTTTTGGATTCGCCAGACAATGTCTGTGGTAATATGGTTATGTTCAATAAAATGTGAAACTAGAGGTGCTTTTGTTCTTCCCAGAGTGATGTTACTTTTATGCCTTTTCAAGCACGTTGAGGTTTTCCCTACATATAGCTTACTGCATGGGCATCTAATAGCATATATCACTCCTTTAGAGTTACAATTTGTAAAATTCCTTAATTCATACTGTTTTACAACAGTAGGATTTATGAATACTTTTATATTTCATGTAAATTCACAGTATGAACAATTTCCACATTAAAAATGGCTAGGGTTGCCAGGTCCCCCTTTGCCATGGGTGGGAGGTTTTTGGGGCGGAGCCTGAGAAGGGTGGGGTTTGGGGAAAGGAGGGACTTCAAAGCCATAGAGTCCAATTGCCAAAGTGGCCATTTTCTCCAGGTAAACTGATCTCTATTGGCTGGAGATCAGTTGTAATAGCAGGAGATCTCCAGCTAGTATGTGGAGGTTGGCAACCCTAAAAATGACCCATGGGTGCATTTGTACATGGTAAAAGTTGTTGCATATTGTTTACTACAGAAGTATCACTTTGGACCAACTGATATTTGAAATTCGTTCAAAACAAATGGCAGGTTTATGTTCACAACCAAAGATACCCTCTAATATATTCTAAATACATTTTATTCTCTTATTGAATCCAGCCATTATAGAGTTGAACAACATATTACAGAACAACCTCTCAAGGTCAGCTGTTCTGCTGTTTTGGAGGAGTTCCTATATATTTTTTGGAACAGCTTTTTCATGTTCTTCTTGAAGTAAATGCCTAAAATATCCTCTTGTACTTAAATTGTTAGTTAAGATAGAGGATTTGTTCTGAAAATCTGAGAGGGGCTGTAAGGTAAGTTTCTTCTGATATGTAATGGATGGTGACTGTCAAATCTTAGAAGGGAATTTCTATCAGTGGGCTTTTTATAAAGTCTGGTAGACAATTTTGTTTCACTGAGATAAACCATGATATCAAAAAAAGTTAATCTATAGACCAACAGATTCCAGGAAATACAAAGGGGCTCATGCAGCATTTTTTGTGGGTTCCGGGAGCCAAATTTTTCTTCTCAAAATTTACAAGCCTAAGTTTTTAAGCTTTGATTTGTAATTTCTAAAACAGAGACAGTAATGTAGCAGAATTATAAAATTAACCATAAATCTCAAACAAGGTGTTTCAGATTAAACTGTAATAATAATAGTTCCACACGTGATATAATGCTTTAGAATCAAAGTCATAGAATCATAGGGTTGGAAGGGACCACCAGGGTCATATAGTCCTGCACAACCTCCCCCCAACACCCCCAGTGATCCCTACTCCATGCACAGAAGATGGCCAAAAAAAAAAAAAAAAAAACCCTCTGGGAGCCCTGGCCAATCTGGCCCAGAGGAAAATTGCTTCCTGATCCCAAAGTGGTGATTGGCGTTACCCTGGGCATGTATGAAAGGGCCACGAGAGCCAAACACTGACACAACCCTTCCTGCCCTTCCTGTCATGACCTGCCTAAGTTCATAGAATCAGCATTGCTGTGAGATGGCCATCTAGCCTCTGCATAAAAGGAGAGCCTGCAAAGAAGGAGAGCCCACCACCTCCTGAGGAAGCCTGTTTCACAGAGGAACAGCTCAAACAGTCAGAAAGTTCAAAATATTGTAGAAGGCTTTCATGGTCAGAGTTCATTGGTTCTTGTAGGCTATCCGGGTCGTGTGACCATGGTCTTGGTATTTTCTTTCCTGACGTTTCGCCAGGAAAGAAAATACCAAGACCATGGTCACACAACCCGGATAGCCTACAAGAACCAGTCAGAAAGTTCTTCCTAATGTTTAGCCGGAAACTCTTTTGATTTAATTTCAACCCATTGGTTCTGGTCCGATCTTCTGGGACAACAGAAAACAATTCCACACCATCCTCTTTATGACAGCCCTCCAAGTAGAAGAAGAAAATGATAGACTTTATTCGGTATATAACCAGCAAAGTTAAAAAAAAGTCCCTAATCCTAATACACTGGTAAATCAGCCCTCCAAGTACTTGAACATGGTTATCGTGTCACCTCTCAATCATCTCCTCTCCAGGCTAAATATACCACACTCCTTCAACCTTTTCTCAGAGGACTTGGTTTCCACACCCTTCACCATCTTCATTGCCATTCTCTGGATACGTTCCAGCTTGTCTACATCCTTCTTAAATCATGGTACCCAAAACTGAACACAATATTCTAGGTGAGGTCTAACTAGAGCAGAGTAAAGCAATACTATGACTTCGCGTGATCTGGACACTATACTTCTGTTGATACAGCCTAAAATCACATTTGCCTTTTTAGCTAAAGCAACACACTGCTAGCTCATGTTCAGTGTATGGTCTACAGAGACCCCTAGATCTTTTTCGCACATACTATCTCCAAGACAAGTATCCCCCCATTCTATAATTATGCTTTTGATTATTCCTACCCAAATGCAGAACTTTACATTTATCTCTGCTGAAATTCATTTTATTAGTTTTAGCTCAGTTTTTCAGCCTGTCAAGACCATTCTGTATTCTGGCTCTGTCTTCTACTGTATTTGCTATCTCTCCCAATATAATATCATCTGCAAATGTAATAAGCATCCCCTTTATTCCTTCATCCAAATCATTTATAAATATGTTGAAGAACACAGGGCCCAGGACAGATTCCTGAGGCACTCCACTTGTCACTCCTCTCCAAGAGGATGAGGAACCATTAAAAAGCACTCTTTGGGTGCGGTCTGTCAACCTACTTCAGATCCACCTAACAGTAATAGGATCTAAACCACATTTTACCAACTTGTCAACAAGAATATTATGTGGAACCTTATCAAAAACTTACTGAAATCAAGATAAACTATGTCCACAGCATTTCCCTGATCCAGCAAGGTAATAACTTTCTCAAAAAAGAATATGAAGTTAGTCTGACATGACTTGTTCTTGTGAAACCCGTGCTGACTCTTTGTAATCACAGCCATCTTTTCTAAATGCTCCAGGACTGACTGTTTTATGATATGTTCTAAAACTTTTCCAGGTATAGACATCAAGCTGACAGGTCGGTAGTTACCCAGATCGTCCTTTTCCCCCTTCTTGAAGACGGGGACCACATTTGCCCGCCTCCAGTCTTCTGGCACCTCACCTGTTCTCCAAGAATTCTCAAAAATAATGGACAGAGGCTCAGAAATTACATCCAAAGGTTCTTTCAGTACCCTTGGATGTAATTCATTTGGCCCTGAGGACTTTGTGTCATTTAAATAAACTAGGTGTTTATGTGCTTCCCCTATGCTGATCATAGGTTGCATCTTCCTTCCCTCATCATGTGTTCTGTTTTTGCCATGTTGAGCACCATTTCCCCTGCAAGACAAGGCTGAGGGAAAGTAGGAATTGAGCAGTTCTGCTCTCTCTTCATCACCTGTTACAATTTCAAAATTATTAGCTTGCAACTTCATCAATAAAAATTTTCAATTAAATGCTATTATAGCAAAATCTACAGTTAAGGGAATACAAAATCAATGCTTTCTACCTTAAAGGTAAAGATGACATGTAAATTAATTCAAGTTAATGATTCTTTGTGGCACAGAAGCTTTCATTACCATATGGTAAGTAAGAGCTATAATTGAAGAGCTGCAAAGTTAAATCAGTGCAATGTTTCACAAGAAATCAATTCTAAGTTTCCAGTCCAATAATAGTTTTGTTGCTGAGTTGTAGGGGGTTTACAGTGCAGTCCTGAGCATAGTTACACTCTTCTCAGTCCATTAAAGTCCATGGGCTTAGAAAGGTGTCATTCTGTTTAGGATTGCCTCATTACAGGTTCAAGGAACAAAGGGCACAATCGCACTGGGGAGCAAACCCATCACTGTTCGTTATGACATGACTGGGATACTCACAATGCCTTGGGGGCCTGTTGGCAAATCAACCTGCCCCACAACTATGTCCAAATGTTAACCTAGAAGCCTTGTCAGTACTGAGAATGCTTAGAGGCAAGTTTATCAGAAAGAGCAATACATTTGAGCCAGATAGAATGTCATAACTGTTTAATGTAAAGAGCTTCTTTCAATGGCTCTGTATATCTACCAACAAGAGGATTCATTGTACAAAATAAAACTGGAACGGAAAAGGTTTGCTGCTGAGGATATTCTTGGACCTCAGTACTAATTTGGGAATATTCTCTTTCTATTTGCTGAAAATCCTGGCCTGGATAGCCCCAGGCTAGCCTGATCTCGTCAGATCTCAGAAGCTAAGCAGGGTCAGCCCAGGTTAGAATTTGGAGAGGCAACCTTCAAGGAATCCCAGGGTCATGAAGCGGAGGCAGGCAATGGCAAACCACCTCTGTTAGTCCCTTACCTTGAAAACCCTACAGGTTCTCTATAAGCCAACTGGGACTTGGTGGCACACATTTTTTTGCTGAAAGAGTCATGTGGATGTATGAGTAGGAAAGGGGACATAATGTGACAGTCTACACACAGAATGCTAGAATTGTATTTTAAGATTTTGTATGTTTTACCTCTACTGATAGATGTATGTTGTGAGCTGCCCCAAGCCCTGTGAATCAGGGAAGGGGACGGGTAGAAGTCTAAAATAATTTTTAAAAAGTACCCCCTGTATTGTTATGCTTCACATCAGACCTGGTTAGTATTAGTACGGTATGGCTGAAATCCTCAAAGGGCTCTTCTGGCACTTTATTATAATTACTGGGCCTAACGAGATTAAAATGAATAGGCCTAAACTACCCAGCTTGCTGGGGGTAAAGTGTAAGTTTTGTTGTTACTGCCTTCCTGGACGAACCTAAGGAGGAAGCAAACCTCAGTTCCCAACCTCTAGGACTGGCCTGGAGAAAAAATTCTCTGTTCCCACCCTCCAGGAATGGCCTGGAGGAAAGAGTGTTTGCCAATCTCAAGGGCTTCTCTAGACTGAAATTCTGTGGTTGCCAACCTCCAGGGCTTGTATTATAACAAAAACAAGCTATTATAATCTTTACCAGGTTTTCATATCAAGGTTGTACATTTAATGAAGAAATTCCTATGCTATGTGCTCTTACTACAACTATAATGCTAATATGAACCAACTCAGTGTTATACACACAAAATCTCCCACAGATATGCAATACAAATACCACATAGTAGATCAGTCATCATACAAAATCTTGAGGTCAGAGGGCACAGTCTCCTTATGTAACAAGTGAAGTCCATGAACCTTACCACTGTTACTTCTCAAGGTAAGTGTTCATATCTACTGTTATTTTTTCCAGATATGTCCACGTGTAAAGTTATTTTCTTTTCTTTATAGGTTACCGGTTGGTTGTTCCTGTTTCGAAGATTTCTTCCTCAGAAGATGCACATGGATTCTTAATGCAAGCTCAAGTTGTACTCTCAGTTTGCCCAGAGCTTTTCTGTGCAGACACGTTCCACCAGTAAGGAAGAAGTAACAGTGATAAGGTTCATGGACTTCACTTGTTACATACTTGTTATTTTGTTATCCAGTTGCAATCAGACAGTTCCCACTATTTAACAGCCCTAAACCAAGACTTAGAAAATGTAGCTCTAAGTAATCCCACCCCTTATTGGGAAACTGCGTTGTCCCTCTTCTGAATTCTGAAGGGATTACTGAGCCCAATGGAAAGTGACTGTCGGGCAAGCATTTTGAGAAGTAGCAACAGTGCATTCATTCCAGAGGCCAAGTACACTCGTTGGACTGTCTGACTTGCTCCAGTGATGCAAAGCAGCCATGAACTAGGTGCTTAATTGGCCAGTTAAGAAGAGCATGGTTTCTGTGCATCAGCAGAGCAGAGAAAAAAGCAACAGGGCGCTATAGAACACCTCTCTCACTCTTGACCACATTTTATAAGCGTAAATTGGAAAAACTGGAATCTTTGCCACTCAAAAAAACCCTGGCCCTTTACCACTCAAACTAAGAGGTATAAGGCCCCTCGCGAGGCAGAACTTCCGGTTCTAAACTGAAAGGGACATGCGCAGTATGCACATGCACATTTGCCCACCAACCCTCAGGTGGTCGGCAGGCAGAGGGGTCAATTGCCAGGGGTTTGCCTGCTACCAGCGGCCACCTGGCAACCCTACAACAAGGCCATATTTCCACATTAATGCACAGAAGTGGGGTTCACTGGCACCTGTATATGAAGAAGAGTTTAAGTGACTTTTCTATTCTCTCATGTAGATGAATAATTTTGATTGAAATGTAAGACAGTGAAAGAGTGGGATGGCGGAGAGAGAGAGAGAGAAAGACATTGCCAGCACAGTGTTGCCACTGTCTGACCTCTACATATGAAAGTTTGGAAAACACGGCTTCCTCAGGATGTCCAATCTTTTGATTTGTTGAGCTACTGCATCCATTTCCTCCATTTTATTTTCTATACTCATGCATTGTAACATTGGTTGAAGGTAGCATTCCAGTGAAAAGATGTTTAAATGAAAAGGAAATAAGGACAACATTGTAAAGTCAACTTTGTCTTAACCGTTAACCCATAAAAGGTAACATAATACTCGAAACACAAACGATTTTTCAGTAACTGTTACTGATTAAACCACAGCATGGATTTGTATTCAGTAACCTCAGGCCCCTCAAATGTACAGCCCCCTACATATGCCTGATCAGAAACCACACAGACAGAAAATGGCATGAGGGACAGGACAATTTTTAAAAGGTTGAAAGGGTATTTTATATAGAGGAGGCATAAGCAAAAGGATGAGGAATAAAGTCAGAAGGTGGCCTCAAAACGTTGGAGCTATATTGGGATTATATTGTGGAGTAACTAAAAGGTGAAGAGAAAGCTAGAAAGCTGGACCACAAAAGGAAAAAGAATAGAGTAACAGGAATTAACAAGAGGGGGACCAGCAAGGGCACAACTAATTTCTCTTTCCTGAAAGCCTCATAGCCTCTCCCTTTTCCCTGCTTCCTTCTCTCCTTCCCATCTACCAGCTAACCTACTGTTATCTGCCTCCCTTTATTTTTCCCTCCTTCCCTCCACCTGGCAGCCTCTACCTGGGAAAATGATGTCCTAGCTGGGTGGTGCCAGCCACTGAAACAGGTCCAAATTGCATGGTGGGGAGCCAGCAAGGACTTGTGTGTGTGTGTGGGGGAAGGACCTTGCTTTCCCTTGTATCCCCTGCCCACACTATTTCCTCTTTCCTTCCTCCTGGTAACCCCCATAACCTCACCTTTTCCTTCCTCCTTTTCTTAAGGAGCAACCTACATCATTCTCCTCTCCTTCATTTTATCCTCAACAACCCTATGAGGTTAGGCTGAGTGTGTTTGACTGGCCCAAGGTCACCCTGTGAGCTTCCACAGCAGAGTGTGGATTCAAACCTCGGGGTTCAAATCTAAAACTCTAACCACTACACATCACTGGCTTTTGTGGGGTTACTGTTGTTGAACAGTAGCAAGCAGCTAGTCCTGGGTGAGTCATGCAAGTTGCATAGTAGCAGGTTGCCTGGTGGCTGCTGCGAAGCCTGGCTCCAAAGAGTCCTCCCTAAAAGGCCAAAACAACCCTGGAAAGGGCCCTCCTCTTGTTTTTTATGGCTGCCAATGGCCATTGAGGGCATTTATTTCTTAAAGCTACAGGTGCTGATTCTATCATTTTGAGAGGTTTTAATACCCCCAATGTGTGTGTGTGTGTGTGTGTGTGTGTGTGTGTGTGTGTGTGCAGATTTTTCTGGAAACCTGCTATGTGGCATAAGGGATGTTGGTGGGACTCAGCACCTCTCAGCACAATTCTGTGCCAAAAATAAATAAATATGGTGCCAAAAACATTCTCGCCACTCTCATAAAGAAAATAATTTTGGAACAAGAGGTGCTAGGAAACTAGATGATTATCTCAATTAAGCAGAACCCACAAACGCACCTACAGTGAAGCTCAAACATGCTGTATTAATGTTGTGTTTCTTCTTTACAATGGTGATGGGAACAGGTGCTCCAGTAATGGAAAGCTATGACAGCTCCTGAGGCTCTTGTGGCTGTTATAACTGTTTGCCCATTAAGGACTAAAGGTTTATAATCAGACATTCCCAGATCTTCCCAAATTCCCTTCCTTGGCAGCCTGACTAAAGTCTTTGGATCTTGTGACAGAAACAAGTGGTGATATTCCGGGAGCTAATTTAGCTCTAACCTTTGTCCAGGCTTCATCTAGGACACTAATTACAGAATTGTCCTTGATGCAATAGTGCTTTTTCCACTTTTTATTCAGCCAAATCCAGACCCTCAGTGGTATCAACACAAAGGATTGTTCAATTAGAGTTACCGTGGTGTCTTTATCCTCCTTTATCCATTTAGTTATCCAACCTACCCTAGTTGAATAATAATACTTTTATGTATTGGGGATTCCCAGGCCTCCTCTTATCATCTTATCCTGTACATTTTGAAAATTAATCCTGGGTCTATTGTAACTCCAAATAAAATTAGATAAGCATTTTTGCATGCTCTTCAGCTCTTGCTCCCGTATTAATAATGGAACATTCCAAAACAGGAAGATCCATCTAGATAGAATTGACATTTTTATTACATGTATTTTACCTAACAATTATAGCTTTAATGTGAGCCATGGATGCCATGGATTGGACTTGCACCAGATGCTGAGAACTGCTCAGCAGCCTTTATACCTCCTCTGCCACATCCTGATGCTCTCTAGTAAGGACACTGAGCTCTCTCTCTCTCTCCATCTAGATTGCTACTCAGACATCTATTACCCTCAACAAACTAGCACATGAGGCAGTGCTGTAATTAAACCACAGGCCATAAGCCACAGGCATCACTATGGTTGCCAACCTCCAGGTACGAGCTGGAGATCTCCTGCTATTATAAAAGATCTCCAGCTGACAGAGATCAGCTTACCTGGAGAAAATGGCCACTTTGGCAATTGGACTCTACGGCATTGAAGTCCCTCCCCTCCCAAACCCCACTCTCCTCAGGCTCCACCCCAAAAATCTCCAGGTATTTCCCAACCCGGAGCTGGCAACCCTAGGCATCACCCTCATGGCAATCTATACAGGAGCACATGTGCAGAGTCTGACTATGTAGGTCTAAAAATATGTGGGCATCTTTCCTGATCACTGTTGGTAGCATTGTACTGGACTAGATGAATTTTGCATGTTTTTATGTTAACTACGTAGGTGAAAGAATAAAAAAGAAACAATGGATTAAGGAGTAGCATTTCATTAGCCTGGTATATAAGTGAGGAGAACTGGCTCACACTGACAAGCATTATTTGGTTTTAAATGGAAAGCACATTCCAAATCATTGTGCCTCCTCAAAGGCTACTTTTTTTGTGTGGATGGTGGCTACCCTGATGTGTCCCATCTTGAAAAAGTGAGATACACTTTCAGTTAAAGAACATGTTAGAAAGGGAGGGACAGTAGCAGCAAAATGGGTTGGGAGAAGCATATGGAGACTCTTATGAATGGGGTGCGATTAGCCCTTGTGGTCTCCACTCTTGAAGTCAGGCTTTCCTAAACCAATTTGGAAATCTTTCAAGAAGCCATGGACAGAAAATCCTCTGTCGACCAACCCCAATGCAAAAAAGATTTGCTGCAGAATGGTATCGTTATTGCAAAATCCATCAAAAGAACTCAGGAGAAATAATATAGAAGGGTAATTTTATGAGGATCTATAATATTCCATTTTCTATTCTCAACTGCATTTTGCAGCTTTCAGACATATCTACGGTTATTAGTGAGGCCAGAATAACAGTCTAATATGGATTTTTTTGCAATGTTTGCCAGATTCTAAAAGAGGAATACATGAAATAATCCATTTGTGGTACAAAAGTAACTTGAAATAGTGACAAAGGAAAAGGAGATGAAAAATACTGGGGGTGGGGGGAATAAATTACTAGCCATTGCCAAATCAGATTTTGTGTGTCTCTTCAACTCCTGTCTAATCAATACTGTTATATGCTCCCTACTTCTCTAACTAATGAGACGTTTCGGACCCAGAGCTTCTTGGGTTGGCTCCCTGCGGAGGTGAGAGTACAGAGACCTATGGGGTGTTTTGTAATTTTTTTTATATTTCCAATTATACAAGCAGGTGACACCTTGGTGAACATGAGAAGCTGCCTTATACTGAATCAGACCACTGGTCCATCAAGGTCAGTATTGTCTACTCAGTCTGGAAGCGGCTCTTCAGGGTCCCAGGTAGAGCTTTTCCACATCGACTATCACCTGATCTTTTTAAGTGGAGATGCTGGGGACTGAACCTGAGACCTTCTGTATGCCAAGCAAATGCTCCGCCACTGAGCCACATCCCCTCCCCTTGTATTCCTCCTTGCTCCAATACTCAGAGAAGAAACACTGGCATGGAAAACTGCAGTCTGGGCTTCTCCAATGTGAACTTAGACGTCCAATGTTGCCAAGTAGTGCAAGATGGAATGATGGGGCAGCAGCATACATGATTCCCAAGGTAACATGAAAAGACCTTTATAATTGACAACTGGCTCAGCAGGAGTCTTGACAGATCTGTAATGCAGTTGCAATAAAAGAGAATTGTACAGGGTTTTTGGGGAGGGGGTTTTCCTGTCATGAACCTTTCCAATTTCTCTACATGAAAACACCAGGTTTGTTCCCTGTTCAAATGAGGTATTTACTGAAGTTACCCGGCTCCTTTTAAAGCTTCTCGTCTTTAGTGCCTTAGAATTCCCTTGCCTTTAAAAAAGTGCATGTTTTATTCATATATAAGCAATAGAAAAATGGTTTAATGACTGCCGGCTAATGAATACAGACATGGAATTCAGATATTTATGGAATGAGTTATTAATTCATTATGCAATTTGAAAAATCGGGGTGGAATATGTTTATATCATCATGAAGTAATACTAGTTGCAGCACAGACATCTTTGCTAATGGAAGGTGCCTATGATAATTTATTAGTGCTGCACCAAATTTTTCCCTGCAAAATATCAGAGAGAAAAAAAGAGATTTTTTGAGGAATTGTGAAATGTCCCAAATAAAGCCAAATGTATCCTTGTGGGGGATGGTTGCAGCCATCCTGTTTCCCTCTCAATTGCTCTTCTGGTATCATTTTTGAACACAGCCAATTACGAATCAATGGTTAGTGAGATGGGCAGTCCATTTCTGGGGGGGGGGGTTAGATCGTTGGTGGCCGGGAGCAGCGTAGCCATGCTGCCTCCTCAGAGGCTTCCCAGCCACTGTGGAGGGGGAAAAAAGCCTTAAAAAATAAAAAATAATAAAAGGAGAAAGTGCCCCATTGCACTGAAAAAGGTGGTGCAGACCCGCCACATATCAAGGGAATGTTCCCAAGGCAAAAGGGGTTAGGAAGCTGACAAATGTCAGCTCTGCCCCTTGGAATGCCCCCCCCCCCCCGATGGCGCCACGGCCTGCCGCTTCTGAGATTTAGGTCGTAGCATGGCGTTGGTGGAGGTCTCTGCCTCTCCAGGGCGCCCAGGCGCTGGCTTGCGTGCCACCCAGGACAGAGTAAGTGCCAGTTATCCCAGGTTAAATGGGCCCTTATGCCAGTGCAGGGTCATGCCGGCTTCTATGGAGCTTCCCCACCCCCCATGGAATGAGCTCTAAATCACAATTCTACGTAACCAATTGGATTTGGCTATCTAACAAAGTCACAGAGAACAAATGAGGACTTTCCCCTTCAAGCATGGCCCTCCATCTGTGTATTTGAACAGAGTAGTCGGCTTACTGCTGAGACAACTCAGCGACAGTCCTTGTCTTCCTGCAGTGGTCTGTGGGGGTGGTTTCACTGTCTGCCCCTATATCACATGGTAAGACAAGGAGTGCATTATCCATCATGAAAGGATGTGCTTTGTATCATGTTGTATTATACTTCAAGGGTGGGCAATGAAACTCTCATCACAGTGCAACGTGGCATTACTGAGTCAACCAAGGGATGTTCTTTGTCTTCCCACTCTGTGCAGAAAGGGCAGGCAATGAAACTGCACTTTCAAGGAGACAGGGACCATTGCTTGGTTGTCATGGCAACATGCGGACTATGTTCTCTTTCCCCATTTCCTGTATTTTGGATGCACATCTGGGTCTCATTCAAGCATGTATCTCAATGGGATCCACGCTCGAATGTGCATTCTGATGCAAAATCAATTGCATATCCCTTGATTTGCTACAACATGGCGTTTTCACTGACACCGACAAGGGAATGTTGGCCCAGTGGTTGAAACACAGTGAAGATGCATCCCTTCTCTCGTTGTAAACACCTTCATGCCCTGTCGAGAGACCTCTGAAAAAATGCCACCCAAATGCATCACATTTTCCAAGGCATGCAAAAATGTCCAGGAAACCCACGATACCCACCAGATAATGGCTTGCTCAGTTTTCAAGATAATAGCAATTGACAAATCAATTAATTTTTGTGTCTAGGGCATTTTAGCAAGCTATTTTTTTCTGCATGGTGTCTAGGAACTTGGTGGACAGTTACTACATAGCATAATATGTTGGCCATTTATTCCTGAGGCCAAAGATGCAATTAGTGTGTGTGTGTGTGTGTGTGTGGGGATATGATACCCTCTTCCCCCATTCTTGTATGACTATGTCCCATCATTATGATCTTTCGGTTTGGTAACATGTCATTATTTCCAGTCCCAAGGAGCAATAGCATGAAGGTTTTGATAGCAGTAATTAAATTGATAACACTCCAGCTTGTGTTCTGATTGACATGGCATAAGAGGGTAGGCAGTAAAAAACAGACACTTGAGTGTCTTCTGAAATACAAGATACATTAAATCTCAGTGCAAAGAACAACAGATTTAAATTAATCCCATCTTCTCAAAACTCAGGATTCAATAGCGGTATGTTTCTTGACTTGCTGGGTTTTATCATCCCTTTGAGGGCTTAGTGAAGAATCTTAAGGGCAATGTTTTGATTCCATGTCTTTACCTAACTATGCACAAGGCTTAGGAAGTTTGCTCAGACCTTAACCGCTTGGAGAAATTACTTAACAAACACTGTCTGTTTGGAGATTTAATTATTACAGTATGTAAAGATCCACTTCACATTATACACAGTGGTTCTCGCCTTCTCTTACATAAGCACTTGCTGTTGGTTGCTATTTTGTGCCCAAATCAATTGCCTTTCCGTCCAACTGCTGGACTCCTTATGCCAGACATACTTCAGTTTTCATCAGAGGGAAGATCTGAAACTGTTTTCTTCATCCTGGCTTTCAAACTCACTAGTCTGAACTTTCTGACACTACAGAAATTCTATCAGGCTAACAGCTTGAGGGCTTTTTATTTTAAAAAAAATTAAAGTTCCCTACGGGGATCTGAACAATCTCCCTGCTACATTTGTTAAGAAGGCCGTGATTACTGAAAAGTTAATGCTTCTTAACATTTACAGTTTTCCTTTCACAATTTCTCTTGGACAATTACATACTGAGAACAGCGCAACAGGACTTCATTATTTGCCCACAATACCCTTCTTTGTCATAATACTGACAACCACAACAGTGGGAAAAGCAAAAATAAACCCCAGGTGTTGGTCTGTAATTTTGGTCCTACCTAAGGGCCTACCTAAGGGAGTAACCTTGCATACTTGATTTTTGTTTTTCACCATAGGACAATGCATAAATCAGTATACCCAGGAATCTTTGTGAAGGCCGGCTGTACTACTGCCATCAGAATAACTGAGGTGGTGGTGGTGGTATGCCTGCGTGATTTCTTTGTCATAGGCAGAACTTCACACAAGGCTTTGAACATTATAATGACTTCACACGAAGCCTACAGAGATGACTAACAGCGCTATCCTGGGCAGAGTTGTCCCTTGCTGAGCCTATTGAAGTAAATTGACTTAGAAGGATATAACTCTGGACTGAACTGTAAACTGCCATGGAGGGGGTCAACTCTCCAATGTCAGTGAAGATGTTTGTGACTCTATGGGCTCAAGGTACAGTCAGTGTCTTGGATCCAAACATGCCGTGTAATGAGCGGAAGACACTTGTGCTTGCAAATGGCCCCTCCCCCAATGCCCTGCAACAACCTTCCCCAACTGCAGCTTCTCATGCTACACCAAAGCAATACCCTAGCTTTCAAGAGCAGCTTTTCATGGTGTAGAAAGAGCTGCAGCATGAAGTAGAACTAGGGTTGCCAACCTCCAGGTACTGAAGAAATAGGAAATCAGCACAACGCTCACACACTTTAAACAAAAAGTTTTTTTTTTGCTGTACAATGACAGTTACTATGATTTCAAATACAAATACAAAAGTACATTGGTCACACATATATGATTGACATAGGTCACGGATTGTGTGACCAATGTACTTTTGTATTTGTATTTGAAATCATAGTAACTGTCATTGTACAGCAAAAAACTTTTTGTTTAAAATGTGTGAGCGTTGTGTTGATTTCCTATTTCTTCAATATTATTACAGCACAGTGGTGGTTTGGTTTGGTTTGACCTCCAGGTACTAGATGGAGATCTCCTGCTATTATAGGTGATCTCCAGCTGCCAGAGATCAGTTCACCTGGAGAAAATGGCCGCTTTGGCAATTGGACTCTATGGCATTGAAGTACCTCCCTTCCCGAAACCCCGCCCTCCTCAGACTCTGCCCCAAAAACCTCCCGCACGTGGCGAAGCGGGACCTGGCAACCCTAAGTAGAACTAGGCCCACTCTGAGGGGAATTCAGCTAGCAATTCTTAGGCTTTTGTGGGCTGCATACAAAAGCTGTTCTTCTAACAGAGGAGTTCCTCTAGTGAAAGGGGCCATACCCTAGAAAGGAGGAGCCTCCCATCAGTGGAAAATACCTGTTTGGCTGGAGAAAGGCTCCCAGCACCAGAGAAAGACTCCTGGCACCATAGGAAAGTTGCCCCATTAGTGGAATGAAACCTTTGGATCCAATCCAACTTTTGTATAGAAATCTGCTGATTGAATCCTTGGGTGTGGAAGAAGAAGAGTTGGTTTTCATATGCCAATTTTCTCTACCTTATAAGGAGAATCAAACTGGCTTACAATCTCCTTCCCTTCTCCCCACAACAGACAGCTTGTGAGGTAGGCGAGGCTGAGAGAGCTCTAAGAGAACTGTGACTATCCCAAGGTCACCCATTTGGCTTCATGTGTAGGGATGGGGCAACCAACCTGGTTCACCAGATTTAAGTCCGCAGCTCGTGTGGAGGAGTAGGGGAATCAAACCCGGTTCTCCAGATTAGAGTCCACCACTCTTAACCACTACACCACGCTGAACACAACCATTCCATCCAAAAGTGTAAGGTTCACATGGTATTCGATCTATCTCATTTGTAGCCTGCCCTTTCTCAACAAGATCAAGGTGGCATACATGGGACTTATCTCATTAAATCCTCATAATAACTACTTTGGATACATTGCATTGAGAGGCTGTGCGCCTCATCACCGAAGGGGGACTTAAACCATAGACACCAGGTCCAAGTCCACTATTCTGTTCACTAGATCATACCAGCCATGATAACACACAGCAGTGATGACAGGCATTATTCATACTACTACTTTGCACGGGGGGAGGGCACTTCAACTGCAACTGACTAGTAACCCGTGTCTGCAAATTCTGAGGTTGAATCCAGCCAACATTTTCAGTCAATCTCGCCCCATACCATTACTTACTACAGTTCCCTGACCTGCAGGGCCTTTTCCCGAGAAGGTCCCATGATCCCTAGCATAGATTTTTTTGGGGGGTAGTCAAAGAAAAGCTGGGTGGATGCAACCTGCAATCCCACCTTTGACATTGGGGGTTACCGCATTATGTATTCCCAGCGATGTATTAATAGTTTGAAAATGTTATAAAAAACACCGCTTTAAAAGGGTTTTTGAATGCCACGGTTAAAAAATGGTTGGAAGACATCTTCACAGCTAAAGGGGCCAAACAAAGTGTGAACAGTATTTTTTATAAGTTACAAACTCTTAATACATCATTGAAGGCTTAATACATCGCTGGGAATACATAATGCGGTAACCCCCATTAATATGCATGTTGGGATGAAATAATTCTCTTTGCATCCTAGCCACTGCACCAAATTTAGCTCATCTAAATAACTATTTAAATAAAAAACAAGACTGCCCCCTGCCCAAAACAAATACAGGAGCTGATTATCCCACAAGTGTTTGCTGCCAGCTCCTCTGAAAGCAGCTGGTCCTGGCCAGGGTCATGACCTGAATAATGCACCAAACCGACCACAGATCTTTCACAGCATGACAACTCCATTATCACATATTTAGCAATAATTTTCAGTCAGTGTTTCTACACAAACGCAGGCACGAAAAGAACGGCAAGAGACAGCAAACGTGTCTTTGCAGCCTCGGGTGTGCAGCAGCGGCATCTAACGGAGTCTGTTGCCATTCTGGCATGGAAGGATCTCTCACAAGGCTGTCAAAAATCACTTTGCTTGATCCTGCCAGTGTTTTTTTATTTACCAGGAAATGTCTGCCAGTACACCAGAAGCAGCGAAAAGCACACTTGGATGTTTAAGACTTGCTCTGTGTAATGGTGGCAGGATCCAGGATTTGTCATATGGAATGTTTTAAAACAGAAAAGGGAAAAAACAAAACAAAAAAACGGAGGACACGGGTTTATTAGGAGAAGTCATATTACCCTCATGTATCAAACCAGCCTACTATTCCCCAAGTTATCCTACAGGTAGGAGCGCTAATCGACTTGACAATGACAAGACCAGGCCCCCAAGAAGCTGTTACTGAGAAAGAAGAGCACAAGGCAACATGGAAAGTCTGTAAAAAGGCTCTTGGCATCCTTCCGTCAATACCAAAACGTCTGCAAGGAAAAAGAGGCACAACAAAGGCCCATAAGAGTGCAGATGCCTCTCAGCAACCCTGCTGTGCAAAATATGCCCCTTTGCAAACCAGTTTTCAGAAAACGTTTTGCCTTTCTTGAAATGTTTTAACAAATGCATTATCAAGGAATGCATTAAAAACAGAACAATTCAAGCTACCAGTTCATTGCAAACTAGGGTTGCCAATCTCCAGGTACTAGCTGGAGATCTCTTGCTATTCCAATTGCTTTCCGCTTTGGTAATTGGACTGTATGGCACTGAAGTCCCTCCCCACACCAAACCCTCAGGCTCCATCCTAGAACCCTCTCACCAGTGGCCAAGAGGGACGTGGCAACCCTAGTGGACGCAGTTCTGCCTCTTTCTGTGTAATATTGAGGACCATCATAGGCAGCCAAGGATGGAGTATGAATGGACAGCATATCAACAAAACTCTGTCTCATGAAATCAGATTAGAATAAAAGTGAGATGTATAATTGTCCACTACTATTGTTATTATTGCTGATCCCTAGAGTTATTTGCCTTTGAGAATCTTCCCATTTAGGACCAATTCCAGCACTCTGTTCCTCGTTTACACCAGGTGACTTGGCTGAATATGTGCCTGGCGAATGCAACAAAAACCTGGGATCCAAGCAGGGATCCACTATAATGATTGTGGGCTGTTTTCCACAAATGTCATACTGACAGTGCAGTCCTTAGCAGTTACACCCATCTAAGCCCACTGATTACAATAGAATAGCCTAGTTCATATGTTTTGGTACTGTATGTAAGTGTAGAACCTAAATAGTCAAGATTCACAGAGCTGGAATCTAGCACATACCATCTCCTATAAAATAAGAAAGGAAGGTTCATTTCAAATTATCAGGGTTTGCTCTTTTTGTCGTTTACAATTTTTGCTATTTGAGCTGGAGCCCAACCATATGTAAAAGAAAGCCCCCCCCCAAACGAATAATAGTGTGAAGCCAGCAATAGCTTGCTTGAGTCATCAACAGATTGCCTGGAACTACTGCAACAGGTGCTTGGGAAGGGATGTGTTATTTCTCTTCAAGGATGTGGGGGTGATTTCCAGAGGAGAAAAACAATTAAAGATTGGCCTTCAAGAACACACAGCAACAAATTCCACTTTCAGAACAGCATGCCATGATGTCATTGCAATGGTTTAGATGCAATTCTGAACCTTAGAAGTATCAATTGTGCAGTGCAGAAATCATACACTTTCCCTACAGCAGTGATGCTTTCAAGGACTCGCTGAAGCTCACACAGGAATCTGAGCCGTCAACTAATGTTGGGTATTTCTCGATTTTCATTGTTAAGAACCTGATAGGTATCAAAATGCTTCCTTTCTTTCTGGGTACTAGTAATTTAATTTTAGAAAGGATTCCTCAGCTGTTTTCATGGAGGCTATATTTTACTCTATCTTTTGAGGTGGTTAACAACAGTGTCCATGAGACTGCAATGAACCAGGGTTAAATGCAGGGTCATGTGAACACTGTTTCCAAGAAACCCTCCTGGAAAGTTATAGAGAAAATTAAGGGTTTTTTAAAAAGTCCCCCCCCCTTATGGTGGGAGTCAGAGTTAGGCATGTTGAAGAGGTAAAAACCTACAGCAGGCATTTGTTTCCAGGAGCAATTCAACTACAGGGGCAAGAACACTGTGTTCTCCTCCGAGCCTCTTCTCCAAGATGGAGAGAATAACGTCTCATTAAACGTTGTGTCTTTAAATTTTTAAAGAGGTCGGTACTGCCTCTTTATGTGTTTTTTGGCAGCTTGTGGAGGCTGAGGCCTCCTTCTCCCACTCACTGAGGATGAGACAGCAAAAGATGTGCAGAACGGTCTGGATGAACTTTTGGAAAGGCAAGATTCTCCACTCTAAGGATAGCTTTCTTGGGAACAGGAGGTTAGTACAACAGCTGCCACCTATTTCCTGATGGCTGAACTAAGAAGAAAGAAAGAAATGAATGTTCCACCAAACAACCCCTCACACACACACACACACACACACACACACACACACAGAGTTTCTACAAAGGTTATGTATATACATAAGTACCACAAAGTCGTAACTAACTTATGGCAACTCCAGAAAGGGGCTTTCAAGGCAAGTAAGAAGCAGACGTGGTTTGCCATTGCCTTCTTCTACAGAGTCTAGTGTTGGCAGGTTCCCCCTGGCCACCAGCGGGTGATGGGCGGATAGGACTGGCAGATCCAGGTTGGGAAACTCCTGTAGATTAGGGGATGGAGCCCGGGGAGGACAAGGACCTCTGTGGGGTATAATGCCAAAGAGTCCACCCTCTAAAGCATCCATTTTATCCAGGGGAACTGATGTCTCTAGTCTGGAGATGAGCTGTAATTCCAGGGGATCCCCAGGTCCTACCTGGAGGCTGGCATCCTTAACAGAGTCTTCATTGGTGGCCTCCCATCCGACCCTGCTTAGCTTCCGAGAGCTGATGAGATCTTGTCATACGATGCTGCTCTCCCTCCCTCCTACTAAACTTGCCTGCATTTAATGCCATCTCAGCTAGGTAGTGGAGCAAGCACATTGCAGGGTGGCATGGCTTGTGTGGTTGCATGATTATGGGTTTGAAGTTATGGGTGTTGAGTACGGAGGGGCACTGTGTGGACCTGAGTAGCCTAAGGGTCTTGCCTTTATTCTTTTTGCTTTGCTCATCCCCTGCTGTGTGCAACCCAAATGCAAGGCTCAACTGGTTAGATAGATAGATGAAGTAAAACCAGACCAAAGACAGTAGCTTATATATAATGTGATATATCCCCAGGCTCTCATGGAAAACTACCTTTTCTCCTAAGAAAGGCAAATGGGAGAACAAGCTAAAGCATCCTACTTTTAGTATGGGGGTTAGACCAGCGGCTGGCAACTAATGACGGTCAGTCCAAATATGACCCTTCTGATGAGTCCTACCCGCTCTCTCCTTTGCCAACCCAAGTTCTCCCACTCTCACACACATATTTTAACTTGCCAGAAAGAACTATTTTAGGATGCCCTGGCAACTTCCATAGCATTCAGCTGCATGACCCTTCCACACCTGCTCTGTGAATCCTCCCCTTCCCCCAATAAGTTTTAACTAGAGCATAACAAATGCAGCGCTATAATTAGAGAGGGATGATACAGTCTTCTACATGTGTTGTGACAAGCTACCTTGCATTCTGCCTTAAAGGATAATGTGTCAGACTGCCTTCAAGGCAGCAGTACGGGCCAGCGGGCTAAAATGCAGGCACACCGTGACACAAGAAAGGTGCCATATAATTAGGATCCTCTTTCTGCCTGAATGCATTTTTGCCATTTTCTTCAATGGCGCGGCATTGTTTTCCTTGCCAGGAAAATAGGTAAGCAGGGTTTTGTTTACTTCAGATGGCTAATGTGTTTTTATTTATAACGCGACTGCTAATGAAGCTGACTGAGAGAGTTTCAGAACGTGAAGGAAATTAATTTTAAAATGCATACACTCACAAACTTCCTCCCCCCCCCTCCACATGCACACATATGCATACACACAGACTACGCTATTCAAACCTAGCACTTTCTCACTGGGGGAAAAATTGACATGTTAAAACTAGAAGAAGAAGAGTTGGTTTTTATATGCTGACTTTCTCTACCACTTAAGGAAGAATCAAACCGGCTTACATTCACCTTCCCTCCCTCTCCCCCACAACAGACACCCTGAGAGGTAGGTGGGGCTGAGAGAGCTCTAACAGATTTGTGACTAGCCCAAGGTCACCCAGCTGGCTTCATGTGTAGGAGTGGGGAAACAAATCCAGTTCACCAGATTAGCCTCCGCCGCTCATGTGGAGGAGTGGGGAATCAAACCCGGTTCTCCAGATCAGACTCCTCCGCTCCAAACCACTGCTCTTAACCACTACACCACACTAGAACAGTATCAAGCAACAAGGACCAGAGAGCGGCAAAATGCTGCAATTAGTATCAGTCACATGGAGAGCCACAGCAAGCCGATAAGAACATGAAAAGAGTTGTCTGATCTAAGCCACAACCTGAAGAGCCAAGCACTGGGCTGTTCTGTATTACCCTTTCTGAAAAGCTCTTGCTCATATGAAAAGCAGCACAAGAAGCTAGCATGGAGGGAATGGCCCCAGCAAGAACAAAATTGCTGTGTGTGAACTGGCTGAGTAGGGCCGAGGACAGGACATGGTACAGTCCAGGCGTAGTGAACACAAGAACCTAAGAAAAACCCTGCTGGAAGAGACCAGCAGTCCATCTAGTCCCATCCTGCCTCACACAGTGTCCAACCGGTTCCTCTGGAGGGCCAACAACAGGGCACAGAGGCCGAGGCCTTGCCCTGAGGTTGCCTCCTGCTACTGGGATTCAGAGGCTGACTGGCTCAGAATGTGGAGGTTCCCTTTCATCACCGTGGCTAGGAGCCATGGATAGACCTCTCCTCCATGAATCTACCAGATCCCTTTATAAACCCTGTTTAACGACTCGATGGAGATCCTGCAGCCGCTTGGCTCCTGCAGCCTCTTGGTCTTCAGTTGACCGTCACTGGGAGGTGGCAGAATCAGCAGGCACATAGACAGCACTACAGCAGGTGGTCTCCCATCCAACATGCCAGCCCTTATTCCACTGCCTCCCACTGACGGTTGCTAGGAGGGAACTGGGGCTTTCCTCTGACTTGGCCTATGCAATGACCATTTGCTGCCCTCCATCCCAACAAACTGGTTGCTGCTGTGTGAGTCTAAAGAGTTTCTTTGAATTGTGAATATAATCAGGCGTGATATGTTGGGAGTTTGTTTTAATTCTGACATTCAGTGTCCTAGCAATGCTATTATCTTGGAATCACTGTTTGCTAATGATATGGACTGGTTGAAAGCTGTTGCTAAATTTCTTGCACATGCTTTAAATAGTTGTAATATTCAATGATTTATTGATTTCCCCTTTTTTCCAAATTCTACCAACCCTATGGTTGAAGGGATAGGAAATAATAAAATAAATATTGTCAGTCAGTCATTTATTAATAAGGCACATAGCCAGTCATATACAGAATAGAATCGTCATCAGTTGTTTAAAATCCCCTCGATATGAAAACAAGAAATTCTAAATATAAAAGTATAAAATACATAAATACAAGTATAAAAAGTATAAAATACATAAAATCCTAAGAGGGCATTACTATGAACATAGGTAGTAAGACATGCAATTTGTGCCTAATTTTGCATGCAGCAGGGCAAAATTTGGCAGTGTCAATGGTAACCCTTGGATTTTCATCCAAGAACAGCTTCCTTGCCCAAATCATTGAATATAATCAGATGTATACGTTGCCACTATAGGTTTATTCAGGAAAAAACCCAAACAAAACCCTCGTAGGCAACAAAAACATTTAATGTTCATATCATTGATTGTTATTTGATATGAAGCTGACTTCAGCAATTAGCTGAGTTGCACAAAATGGTACCTTCTTGCTGATTTGACTTTGCTTTTGCAAGAACCATGATTTGATGTATATTTGAGCAGACTCTGCATGATCCCAAACCCAGTATGGCTCTTTAGATTTAAGCCCATTTAGCCCCACTTAAGTCAACTGAAGTTGATGCAACCTTGAGCACTGAACGTACCGCCATTCAAAAGAATAAACAAAACGTGTGCCCTGTTTGTTATGCAATCCCAGTTGTTGTGTTGATCCAAGGTGGGGATGTAGTCTCGCATCTTTGTTTAGTGCCCATCTGCCTCAGCTTCCCTTTCTGGGTCCAATGACCCAGAGGATAAGCCATCAACACCAGAGTTTCTAGTCTCCCTCTACAGCCATGGATGGCAGCATCTGGATTCCTGCACTATCTGGTAGGGATGTTGGTTGCTATTACTTTTGGGGGTCCTAGGAATATCAGCTGAAGCTACTGGCATTTCAGTTCCTCACTATACTGTCCATGGCCAGGAAAACACATGACAAAAACTTTATCTTTGGGGAAGGGGTGTGGCTCAGTGGAAGCACATCTGCTTGGCATGCATAAGGTACCAGGTTCAGCAGCTGGCATCTCAAGTTTAAAAGATCTGGTGGTTGGTGATGTGAAAGACCTCCATCCGGGACACTAGGGAACTGCTGCCAGTCACAGTAGACAATTGTGACCAATGCTCTGATTCAGTATAAGGCAGCTTAATGTGTTCCTCTTCAGCAAATTTTCATTTTAATATGTAGAGCAAAAATCTCCACCACTGTTTCATGCATTGACTAAACTTCCAGCAAGCTTTTCCCTTTCTGTTTAAAAAGCTTATGTACTGGACAGTTGTCACACTTCCACTTTTGTCCTCCAACAAAATGATCAATAAGCTTGCCTAAAAGACAATCAGAAAAATGTCATTTTGCTGACAACACGTCTTCCGTCCTAAATCTCCCTACAGCCCACAACACCCCCTTTTTTTGCACTAGCTATCTTTTTAAAAGCTAAAAAGCTCAGTGACCTATACTTCTGAAGCTTCAAGCTGAAATACTGGTTCATATACCAAGAGAGGGGGGAAAAGTCTCCCTGCAAGCAGCGAGCACTGGAAATTTTAAAAGGTAGTTCAGCTTTGAAGAATTCAAGGTGATTCTGTAAAGCTCCATCTGTATAAACTTAGGCCTCTTCTTCCCGTGGCACAGGTACGTTTGGGCCCCCTTTTCACCGACAATGACAAGAGGTAATTTAACAAGCCGAAAAGATGGCCTTTTGAAGTTCTGGAAACTAAACACAGATGGGGAAATTGTATGAAGCTAACAGACCCACAGTCATAGTACCTAATAAATGTGGACTAATGTTTTATATTACCACTCATCTATCCCACAGCAAGTGTGTCATCGCATTTCCCTGCAGACCTTCTGAGATAACTACATGCTCTACGGCCACTTCCTGTTAAAGTACTAGCTGGAAAGAACAGCTAATCTACATGTTCCTCATACATATTAATTACTCTATTCGACTTGACAATGATGCTTTAAAAATAACCTTGTTGGATGTTTCATTACATTTAATAATGAATAGTAGTTAGGTGAAGTATTCGTCTGTTGCTTCAAGGTACACAGAATATTCACAGAAATGGGGGGGATGTCCTTAGGTTTGGAAAGAATGCTTTTTCTGGGAGTGGGGATCTGCCATGATCAAAGGACAGGAAAAGATGTGGAACTAAGGGAGGCCTGGCTGGATCATACCATATTTTAAATGTCTGACTATCTGAATGACATTTCCTGAACACATTTGGATAAAAGTATTCACCAGATGAAATGAAGAAGAAGAGTTGGTTTTTATATGCCGACTTTATCACTTAAGGAAGAATCAAACCGGCTTACTCTCCCTCCCCATAACAGACACCCTGTGAGGTAGGTGGGGCTGAGAGAGCTATAAGAAATCTGTGACCAGCCCAAGGTCACTCAGATGGCTTCATATGTAGGAGTGGGGAAACCAACCCAGTTCACCAGATTAGGGCCCGCTGCTCATGTGGAGGAGTGGGGGAATCAAACCTGGTTCTCCAGATTAGAGTCCATCAACATTATGGGAAAAGAGTCATTTTTTCTATCCTCATTTGTTTTTGTCTTTAGACTGGGTTGATATGTTTGGGGGGTAGGATGGAAGGGGTGGCATAAAAAGGTTACTATTCATCATTGTCTATTTACCACATTAGAATCCTGCTACTGAGGAGCTTACCCATGGGGCAGCATGCATGAGGCTTATCTTAGCTGCCCAACAATTATTTTTGGTAGATCAAGTTGAGAGGCAGTGGCTTGTCCTAAGCCACTGGGGAATTCCCCGCGACTGAGTAGGGATTTGTTTATCTTGCACTTTTTCGCAGTGCTCTAGATGTTGCAATGACCTAAGCTTCAAAGGCTGCAATCCCAAGAATACTTTCCTGAGAGTGAGCCCCTTGAAATAAAGTGGAACTTACTTCTGAGTAGACCTGCTTAGAATTGCTAACCATGCAGTTTTAAGTAGCTATACCCTTCTAAGCCCCTCGAACACAATGGGCTTAGAAGGATATACGGTAACTTTGCTTAAAGCCCATTGATTTTAATTGCCTTAAAAAGGTATAACTCTGTTTAGGTTTGTACTGTTTCTAGTAGAAGGATGGCTGAGAATACAGAACTCCATGAATCTGGACAGGAATATTGCTTCTTTCATTTGCACTGAACCCTATATTTACATTTATAGATTTTATTGGAAGCAGTTTTGATGCTAGGCTACATCCAAACATTCACCAATGAATACACACAGGAACCACATATGAAAAATAGTAGCCTAGATCATTTTAACTGTATACTTTGAAGCAGCAACCCACAATGTAAACACACTGAGTTTGTTTTTCCATTTTCAAGGCAAAAGAAAGCATTAATGACACCAGTTATTTCACTGAGTTCTTTCAATAGTTTAATTTTCATTAGAAAGGAATTGCAGCAACACTCCTGCATCAAAGTTTAATCACAAAGCTTTCCTGAATTGTTGCCATACTTGGCAAAAAATTCATGAGACTGCACAAAGGACAAGGCTTGGAGGCTGGTATCAGAATATATTAGTTATGCAGTAAACAAAATTGTTAAAATCAAATTTTGCTAGTAATTAATGAGGACAGATTTTGGCATACAGCATCTTACTCTGTCCTTCATCCATACAAGATATTTTCTCAGCCATTTGTTAAGAGGAACATACAGACTGAGAAGCTGTGGATAGAAAATGTCTTTTGTAAACTCATGCTTGCATTATAACAAAATATTGTGGATCTGGTTTGGTTTAATTGCTGTTTTAGAATGTAGGGGAGGTAGGGAATACATCATACTTAAGATACACAACTGTCAAAAAGCAGGATATTAAACTTCAAAATAATTTTGTAGAGTTGAAATAATGAATGAGTACTCACTGATGTTTTAAAGCAGTAATTCCCAAGCCTGGTTTTGTGATATCTGAAAATGTTTTATCTTGCTTTGTGCAAAATATAATTTCAAATTTATTTATTCTGTTTAGGAGGAAGGATGTGTGTGTCACACAATCAAACAAAGAATAGCAGCATGTTGTAACACCAAAAAGTTTAGGAATTACTGATCTCAATGACTGAGGAGCACTGGCCCCTTTTACAAACATGGGAACTGATTTCCCCAAGGATTACTTTCTCTGCTTCCTCTTGGCAGGACAGTTAGGTGGGAAAGAAACCTAGGAGATAGACTCTTCTGATGCATTTGGAAATATATTCACATTTATTCCTGCCAGTGTGGGACTGCAACTTGCGGAAATGACTGCCAAACTGTCATGGGGTTATGTGTGTGATGGGTGCCTGTACAAAATGCTTTGCTTTTTAGAATTTTATGAACACAGTTTGTTGTGCCTGCCTGAGTTGTTATTTTAGTGATATTCATAGCCACGTGACCCAAACACCCCAAGCGAATGAATAATTTGTTCTAAAGAGGAATAACAAGAAGAGGGAACCAACCAAATAGCTCTTGAACTCAACGATAGAGGTGCTAGGAATGGAGGAACCAAATATCACTTCAAAGTCAGTGGTAAAAGTTGCACTGGCAGTACCTGTTCCAAGTGCCCTTTCAGAATAACAGGGACAGTTTCCAAGTGGCACGGGCAGAAGCGAGGTTGCTGCTGCTGGCACTGACCCCCCCACCCCTACGTGAATTTGGGACAGATCATGAACTGATGCGTATTTGCAGGCTTTGTGATCTGGATCTTGCATGGGGCCTTCAGGCTCTTGTCCACAAGTTTTACCAAACATCTATAGGGACAAAGGCCAGACCAGTGGGTGCAATCCTGCTCTGACCGTATATGCAGTCACTATCCCCAGATCATGGCTTGTAAAGAGCCCTATCATGTGTCATGTCAAAGCAAAAGTTACAAGCATTATTATAGGCAAAGGAGAAAATATGAAATGAAAAAAAATGAGCATGGTTTACAAATAAAAGAGGATCAACTAAAAAAATGTAGCAATTATTTTTTAGTGTAACACATGTATCTGTCTTTTAACAGCCTGATCCATATTCTAGCGCAGGTCTAAATACTGAGATGTAAACAGACCTAAACTTTTCAACATCTGTGAACTTTGCAATGAAATCACAAACATTTGCCATAGGTCATCCACTGCAACACGAGATCTAGCTGCATGAGCAACACTGGACAGACAAAGTATTGATGTGCACTTCTAAGCATATGAACCAAATCTTAAGGAAACAGACCACAAATCCGATTAGGGATCTCTGTCTCTCTCTCACTTAAAGTAAACTATTTGCCTTAACAACTGGGAATAGTAACATGATAAGAAAACCACAGAAAAGTCAGACAGAAAAGTCACACACAACCCAAATAACAAGGAAAATACTATTTTGTTTTTCTTCACACACAGTTTAGGCCATTGTACATCCCTATTTTACATTTGTTGCTTATTGCAATTATCTAGCCATGGCTCACAACAGAAGAAGAAGAGTTGGTTTTTATACCCTGCTATTCTCTACCTTTAAAGTGTCTCAAAGGGGCTTATAATCACCTTCCCTTCCTCTCCCCCCCACCACAATAGGCACCTTGTGAGATAGGTGGGGCTCTCAGAGAGTTCTGAGAGAACTGTGACTAGCCCAAGGTCACCCAGCAGGGTTCATGTGGAGGAGTGGGAAAACCAACCCAGTTCACCAGATTAGTGTCCACCGCTCATGTGGAGGAGCGGGGAATCAAACCCGGTTCTCCAGATTAGAGTCTGCCACTCTTAACCACTACTCCACGCTGGCTAGTGTTAACCTCTTAGACAGGATTGGATCTCAGGCTGATTCACAATTCAGTACCAAGGAACTTGGATTCACTTAAATTTGTACTGCCACCAAAAACCAGGACACAAATGTAAGGCCCAGTGATTTCAACATAACTCATGGTGCACTGTTTTTAGATCAGAACGTTAGTCCTGCTGGCTAACTTCATATACACACTTAAACTGAATAGGGCTTATCACACCCAATAGACATGTCCCATTTAACATAAAATGCTCTCATTTTGCAAAAACGCAGTATTCACCACATAGGCTGAAAACAACATACACTGTAAACACAACCTGTGCAATATATGTGCAGAACACACAAATTATCACCACCGTCATAACCAGTAGCATCCTGTTAGGACCTTTATACCACTTATAGCATTACCTTGTTCAAATGCCCCAGAAAAATACTTTTATTTTATACTCGCTTATTGAATACCAGCATGCTAATAAAAAGACAACAACACTGTAGCAGAATTCCATAACGAACCAGAATTAGTGCTTTTGATGTATCGTGACTTTGAACTGTTTTAGCTTTGAATTTTGCATAACTCCACTACAGAAAAACACTAATTATCCAGGGGGTATGATGCCAAAAGAGGTGGGGGAGAGGAATTATTAAGAAATCCAGTGAATTGCTTCTTTTGGCTTTTTAATGTTTCATTTGAAAATATTATTAAATTCTGCAAAGTAATTCTCCCACCCCAACATATTCAGCTACACAAAAAACACATTGCCATTAAAGTATAAAGGCAGTTCAGTCATACCTTATTATGTGTCTGTGTTTGTCCAACCAATATAAGGATATTTGATGAGATAATAGATAGGCAGAAATTTATTAGAATTATTGACCTCTCAGATCTGATGTACCTGTCCAAGTAAGCACATACAACAAAACGTTTTCTAAATGCTTTGCATACCAATATTGTACATTCTCATTAAAAGTAAGCCAACATTATTATAAGACCCCTTCTTTTGCTGAAGTGAAAGGCTCACACTTTTTAAAATGTGTACTACTGAGTAAGATAGTTAAGAGCATTACATTAAAAAAGGAGTTGAAACAAGTACTCTATTATGGTAAAGGCATTAGTGGCTGCAATCTGGAGCCCTTCATATTTGTAGCCCAACATGTTGAAATTTGAAGCCTGCATAATTTCGTTCAGTATAGGTGTTTATGAGTGGCTGAAGTCTGCTGGGAACTGATTTTGTACAACCTATCTTGACTTGATCTTGTGTACAAACTAATTGGACTTCCTTTCTAAGCTCCACCTCATCTGCTCCCACAAGAGGAGCTTCAAGGATCACGGCCTCTGTCTACTATGCAGTAGGGGATATTGGAGCATATGGACAACACACTGAAATCCAACATTGTTAGGTTTATATGGCAATTGACCCGTCTCCAAACTTAAAGAACCCTTATTAGGTTTAGTTTAATGTACTGATTAATCATAACTGTAGACTGTGTTTACTAAATAATCTATGTACTGAAGAAAGAATATAATCTGATTCATTGCCAAACAGTTGAGTCTTGAATGAATTTAAGTGGTAACTAATAGGACTGTCCAAACTATAACAAACTTTGGTTTCTAATTCACTTGGAAAATTAATTTTGGAACTAATTTTAGGATAAATGACAAATATTAGAAATAACTCTTTTTGTTGGATTTTTAGAGATATTGCTTACAAACTGCAAATTCTGATGGGAGCTTTGGGTAATTGAAGCCTCTGAAATTGAAGTACAGATTGAACATCCCTTATCCGGACATTCGATATCCAGGCTGATCCGAAAATAGGACTTTTTCAGCAGACATGCAGGCATTACTCACAGGCCCTCAGCAGTGCCATTGATGGTCCAGTGTACACAAAATTATTAAAAATGTTGTTTAAAATTACATTCAGGCTTTATGTATAAAGTATATATAAAAATAAATGAATTTCATGTTTAGACGGGTCCCACCCCCAAGATATCTCATTATGTATATGCAAAAAGTCCAAAATATTCCAAAATTTGGAAAGCTCCAAAATATGGACCACTTCTGCTCCCAAGTGGTCCGGATAAGGGATACTCAATCTGTAACACACGTTTAGATTGTTTTTCGCATGTTAGTTCAGAGATGATGTATAGGCCAACAGGTCACGAGGCCTTCAAACCTTCTGTACCAGCAGAAAAGTTGATGCTCCAGAATTATTCCACAAATTCCTACCTTTAGTATAGTGAAATGATATAATAGAAAATGGAGTGGTACCTTTCTGGGGTACTATGCTTTGGACAAGAAATAAACTGTAACTTTTGCAGCCTGTTACTGCTGACTGTTCCATAGGAGATTAAAGATTTGGTGAAAAGAGAACCCATGCCTGATATGATGGTCAATATTCCTTTTGCCAATGTATTTATGTGGTCTAAAACATATATTGAGATATTCATATCTAAATGGGAGGCCTTCCACTAATAGAAGTCTCTTCTATCATGGAAGGGCTCCTTCGCTCATGAGATGAGTTTTCCAATGGGAGAATCTCCCTCTAATGAATTGCGAGCAGAAGCACACCTTTGGAATCAACCCAGTATACACATATCAGATTAAATAAATCAAAACTATTCCTATGCATATTAGTGCCAGGGCCAAAAGTATACAAACTGGAATCCATCTGACTACACAGGCACAACACTAATATTTATTATCTAATGTGTGTTAGTAATAGTCTTGCTTCAAGTTCTTGCACCATATAGTCATGAACAGTGAACAATCTCATTTTTGCAATTTTTTTAAAAATGAAGTATGTGGCCAAAATGAGTTCAGATTGATCCTGGGTTTTCAGTGCTTTAGGAAGCTGCTGTGAGGTCTTTCTGGACTGCTTTGCTGGGCACAATGACCATGTGATCAGTTCAAACCAAATATATAAAACCTCCATCTTTTCTAAGAAAAACATTGTACATTGAATAAAGGCTTTTTTTTTTTTTGCTTTCTTTACTCCATGGGAGTAATTTCTCAGGAAAGGGAAAACAAATCAATCTGCCACAGAAAACCTTTACTGATACTTCATCTGTCCTTGCAAAAGCAAAATGTAGCCTTGAGACCTCCCTACTTTAAATTATTAGCCTGTTCTACAATCCAGTTGAGTCCAAGGATCGAAGCCAATACATATTGATGGACAGCAATGCAAGCGATGCTTTTTGACCAGGTTTGGATCAACCAGAAAGATGTTAGGCTTCCCAGGGGCCTTCCTTACATTAAACCCGGAATGGCCAACAGGCAGTCTGTGGGTTGAGTCTGGTCCCCAAAGCAATTGTTTCTGTCTACTGACTTTAAATCAAAGCGTGGTAGAAGCTTGCTTTACTCCTGAGCGAGAAGTATAAAAGTGCAAAATATTCTACCCTTCAAGGTAACATTGGGGGGGGGGGTGCTCTGCATGGCCCTGCCATGCCTGAATGCATTTGCACCATAAGTTTGAACTCCTTAATGTTAGCTGTAACTTTATTACTGTAAACTAGGGTTTTTTAATGCCTAATAAAGGTGATGATGGTAACCCAGGGGGTTAGCTTGTGTGATACTGGACACTTCCATCTCCTGGGCCATTGTCTGGTGCAAAGAAGCACCCAGGTTATCACTGCATTAAAGAAAACTCACTCTCAATCAGGATTTATTACGGATGTTCTAATAATCAATATTTTAGTCCATCTCTTTGTTATAATGCATCCATGACTACTAGCAGTACATTCAACATTGTTTTTCCTTCTGTATTTTAAAATAATTTCAATATGCTCAGTTTGTTCATATGTCAGGGAGATGGTTAGCTGTAACCATAACATTTTCATTTTTCCATTCACTGGTTTATTCACCTTTCCCTCTCTAACAAGGAATAGCTAATCTCATTCCAAATGGAATTTTGCCTTGGCATGAATGTGATCAATAGACCACTTCACACAATCAACTTTGTTTTGATGTTATGAACCTCAAGGATACATCAGAATAGAGAATTTCTTGTGGAACAAGAACCCCACAAACACAGCTAACATGCAGAAACTGCCACGAGAAAATCCTACTTCACTTGACACATTCTTGATGTGAATGAATCCTGGGGACACTCAAGGACCATTGTGTTAAGACCAAATCGAACAGGTGAAGCTGCCCTGTAATAGAACTGTTATCCAGGACCTTTTTGAGTGGTAAGCAAGATCAGCATTTGATTGTGTCATTGAATGAAAGGGAAATTGGAAGCAATTGGGGGAAAATTTGAATCTTGGAGTAGCTGTCATTCAACTGCTTCTTTAGAGATAAGTCTCTTATTCGAGATATTTTTACCATAATGAAGAGAGTAACTCCAACCCAAACCCCCATATATACTCTGATACACATGAAATTCTTATGAATGTGGGCTTTCCCAGCTGAAGGGTTCCACATATCCCTCTCCACTGAAATGAATGGGGATATTCTTGAAGATGATGGAGCTCTGAATGTGTGCATTGAGGTCCTAATTCTCACAATGATTGGTTGGGTGAAAGCATACATCATTCATGATGAGCAAAATAGGACTTTTGGTCACTAGTAAGTCAGGATGAAATAGAAAACTTTCCATTCTAATCAGCTTTATTTATAAATTCTAAGGAATTATTAACAACTCTTCCATAAGATGCTTTTAAATGATAAAGATAGAAAAGTTTCTTTAATATCCCCTGAATTCTGGATAATAGTACATTGCTACATAACCACACAAGTCAACTACATACCTCCATAGTGCTGCATAGACAACTGCTAGGGTAACCAAAGCCAAGCATGAAAGGCCACTGCCTACTATAAGAGTAACTGAGGGTGCACCAGATGATTCCATGATCTGTGGGTCATAACAAAGATTTATCAGATAAAATCATGTTTCAGTAACTAAAGAATGAAACCAAAACAGGGCAGCTGCACATCTAACTTGGAAACGAACCACCATTTCACAGATACAGCTAACACAGCCTACCACTATCAACTTTAGCCTCAGCTCAGGCTGCTCGTGCCTGTGAGGCCTAGGTACCTATAGCATACCCAGTATTCCTGCTGGCCTTAGTGTTTTAATATTTTACTCCACCAATAAACAAAAAATAGGAATAGTAAAGGGAATAGGAGAGTTATCAGTTTAACAGGAGACCATAACGTTTGCTAACTTTTAAATAATTACAGTATTTTGAAATATAATTTAAAACAATATCCTCCTAACGGAGAGAAGCATAACTTGGGTCCATTCTCACAAATTACGTAGTACCTAATTTCTTATAAAAAACCAAAGCCCAATATGAAACTTTCTGACTTTACAATAAGTTGGCCTTCAAACCAGTATTCATATTTCTTGTGTTTCTGAACAGGGAAAAGAAATACTAAGTTCACAACAAATTGTATATATCATTTGAAAGATATGGGCATTAAAAATATGGCACTTCTGAGGATTCATATTTATAAGAGATGAAAAATAAATGACCTTGAGGCAGAAAAGCATTATTTTATGCTATAAAGTACCTCCCCCCACCCAAAAAAAATGCTTCCCTCAGACACAAGCATTCTTGGTTGTAAAATGTACATGGAATTTCCTAATGCTAATAAAACAATTAGACCTAGAAGTCTGTAATGATTTCAATAGGACGCCACTTGATTTAGCACTATGCTACCGAAAGGCTTCACATCTCCACTTTAAATTATATTTTATCAAGGCATGATTTGTCATCCAAGCAAGACAAAACATATATCTTACCCTATTTTTTAATGCTTACTGCAGCCAAGCACTTCTTGTTTACTACTAAGAGAATCTCCGACAGTATACTTAAACTACTTTCATATCCCTATCCATATATACTTTTTATTTAGGGCATACTAGAATGTTTCTCTTATAAGCTGTCAACAGAGAGAACAGATTCCCAGTACTGAAAATGCCCAACGCAGAACTGCAATCTGTTTAACTAGAGTAGCTAGGTCTCTCGTTCTGCTAGCAACAATGAAAAACCTTGCACATTCCTCTTAGTGGGGGAGGGGTACTAAATGAATAATTATTAAGTAGGAAATTCTTTTCACCTAATACAGTTGCAAAGTTTCCTTTGTGAAAACAGGAGCTGATAGACCCTGGAACTAATTATTATATCTAAAAATCTGTAATTCATTTCCATGAGCTAAGAGCCACTCATAGATAATAGAACAGACAGGCTTTTTCTCAACCTACAACATTTATACATTTCCTTCTTCCAGGCATCCATCTGAAATATCTCTGGGGTTAATGATGGACACATAAAAATTCTCCCAGCCTTTAGATTAAACTCAGATTCCTCCCCCCTCCCTTTACTTACTATTTCTCTAGGTTGCTGAGCCAAAATGGCGAAGGTAGAGAGACGATCACATAAGCATTTTGTATGGGATGCATCGGTAAGCACAGTTTTACATCCCTGGGTAGACCAGGTTCCCAAAGAGTCGTTCCTGCAAGAGAAGAGAGAGAAAGAGAGAGAGAAAGGAGGAGAGAGAGAGAGGGAGGGAGGGAGAGAGGGAGGGAGAGAGATGGGGGGGGGAGAGAGACAGAGAGACAAGAGAGAAAGAGAAAATCGGGATAATTACGGCTGACGGTCAATTCCTCGAAGAGCAAAAAAAAAAAAAAAGCAGTTTAATTGAGAGCAGAGCCTAGCGTGGTTCCCGGACAGAAGAGATCTACTTGTTGTTGAATAGGACTTAATTTAGATGCATCCCCAGCTGTACAGTAATGCAGCGGGGGAGGGGGGAGGCGGAGAGGGAGAGGGAGAGGGGGGGGAAGGAGGCAGCTCCGCCGCGCGGTGAGCTGTCCAGAGCTCCGGGTGCTGAAACCACCGCCGGCTCCGGCAGCCGCTCGCAGCCCCCAATGGATGCGCGTTTGATTTAAATGCAGATGGCTCCGATATCTTTGTCTGGTTAACGCAGGTTGGGTTGGACGGTTCTGCCCCCCCCACCCCCCCGCCTTCTGGCTGTTTTTTTTTTTTTTTTTAAAGTGGTTGTTGCCGGAGATATTTTGTCCCTCTTGTTGGTTTTGGAGGTTCAGCCTTGCGGATTTCGCCCTGGAAACGGGCGGCCGCCTGCGAGACCTACTCCAGCGCTCGCTCGCTGGCTGGCTCCGGCAGAGAGGTGGATTTCAGCGCGGCGCTACCTCGCCAAAGAGACACCCGCTCGCCCTCCAGACATCACTCCGTCCAACTCGCCCTTTCTTCCTCCCTCCCCTTCATTTTGGTGGTGGGGAAAGGTGTGTGTGTGTGTGTGTGTGTGTGTGTTGGGGGGGGGGTCAACAGGAGCGAAGGGATGGTTTGCCGGGGGCTGGTCCGTCCCCGACCCCTTCCCGTTAAAAATAAATAAATAAATCCCTGCTTTGATTAGCCATTTGGCAGTACAAAAGCCCCTTCTCCAACTCTCCCCAGCAGAACGATCCAATGGTATCAGCCCACGTTTTCCTTGTGCGGAGAAAAAGAGCAAAGGGGAGGGGGGAGTGGAATAATCTTTCATTTCACCAAAGGGTCTGGGGGCGGGGGTCTTACAAAGGAGAATTGTTTAGTTTCCCCTAAATTGAGATTGTTTTCACGTATTTTGTGTTCCCAGCATTAGAAATCTTTTATTTCCTTCTCTCCCCCCCCACCCCAGGCTTCGCACAGGCACTCCCCGCCCCCCAACCAAACTTCATATTCATGTGCTGCCTAAGAAATCTATGCGCCGAGATGGCAGGAGCTCTGCCTCCCGCAACGCCACACACTGGCAATTTCACCCTAGGGCACCGTAAAGGCTTGAAAGTCAGGGGAAGAGGGAGGGGTAATAGTTTCACCTTCAAACCCTGTAAACTTCCTTTGAAACGCCTGTTCGTTTCACTGTATGCGGGGAGTTTTCCTGCATTGGCCATTCCTGCTTCAAAGTGCAAATCATGCAGGGGGTATCCTGCGCCGTATGCTCTCGGTACTCTGTAAGCTCAACACTTGCCATTACAGATGTCTTCAAAGACGTTTTATAGATAACGCCCCCCCCCAAAAAAAAAGGCCCGGTCAAAGAAAGCCCCCCAAAGCCATGCTATTAAAAATCTCTTTCAGGATCCTACCCAGTTTAGTCCAAAGAATCTCTCTCTCTCTCTCTCTCTCTCTCTCTCTCTCTCACACACACACACACACACAGTTCCTTTGCATGAGAGAGAGAGAGAAATCAGAAATGTACCTGCTACTGATTAACCTCACAAATGTATTTGATTAGTTCTCCTGGATCTTGTATTGTGACGCGCCGCTAAAGCCAAATGAAATACATGTATCAGGAGTGATTAAATATTAAAGACGGAGCTTAAAGGAAGCTGATGGGGCTTAACACAGAAAGGCTCCGTTCTGCATTCTGAGACACACTTAATATGCTCCGGGGCCGACTGGCCATGGGAACTACTAGGCAGCTGCCGGATGGGCGGGTTGGCTGAGAGCTGTCATTTCCAGGACGTAATTAGTGCAGCTGAGATGGATTTCATGATTGCTGCCATACAGGAGCCCAAGCCTCCCTTCACCCCTTAATGACGTCGCAGGCATGCAAGCCCTGGGTGTGCAGTGTGTTGCCAGCAGCGGGGCAGAAGGAAGCGGAGGACACACACAGGCTGTTTTGGCTTCCTACCTGCGAAAGAAAATGTAACCTGGGCCACCAACCAGCTTGCGAATCAGTCAGACCTAAGTAAGTGAATGCCATTAGCTGCCACACAAAGGGGGCATTCACACGCGCCAAATACTGCTCTTTCAGTTCACTTCCAATGCACTTTGCAGATGGATTTTATTGTGTGAATTGGCAAAATCCACTTGCAAACTATTGTTAAAGCGCATTGAAAGTGTATTGAAAGTGCAGTATTCAGTATGTGTGAAAGACATTTAGGCACATACAGCATTTTGTGTACACACAACATTCTGTTTGTTTTCTCTGCCTCTGCCATGATGCACTGGAGACCCTTTCTGGCATGCCCCCTGGGTTTTGGAGATGGCTTGTCTGATGGTACACAGTTGAAAACGGACGGTCAAGAAATTGTGTTGGCTGCGCTGAATTCACCATGCGGGCTCTTTGGATAAGGGCCCCTCATTTCAACAGAGTTAAGGCCTAATTGATGTCCCTTTTGTGGCATGGCAAAGTCACACTCTGCGGAAAGGAATTCCCTCCCTCTGCAGAACCTGCTCTGATGGATCCAACCCTTCGTCTCATTAACAACAAAAATATCATCACTGAGGTTGCTTGGATCTTGAAGTTGTTTCCCATGCCAGCACTGGAGGCTTTGACGGAGGGATGGCATTAGCCCAGCCCATATGTTAGATTTCTGATGGAACATGAAAGCCAACGACAAAAACGTGGTTTTACATTGACGACCGCATGGCAATGGTAACATAAATTGGACCCAAATTAGCTTCAGTGTTATGCACTTGCCCCGTCATTTATTTGGTATGAGCAGGGTACATGCCAGACATTGGCTTGGATTCCCTGGAAATTTCTGGCGACAGAAAAGATTTCCATTAGCAGAGTTTGACTTTCTTGCCTTCCTGTTCCTGCTGCAAAACACCATTGAAACACTGTTCCTGGGGGGCACGAGGAAGACACACACCCCTGGTTCAGCATGCAGGGAGAATTAGAGGTTTGCAGCAGCAAGGGGGATAGGCAAAAACTATTTGTAGAAATTCTCCAACAGATCCAAGCCACAGAAGAGATGCTCTTCTGGCCCACAGGATCCACAAATGCAACACAACATTTATTATTTATTTAGCATTTCCACATGCATTGTCAGTAATGTGCAAGATAACCCAGTATGCAGTCAAATGCCAAATTAACCAGCATGTGGAAAGGGAAAACGATAGAATAATTTCAAAAGAAATGGAAAGGCTATCTTGATTATGCTAACTTGAAAGTATAGAACAAGAGTTTTTTTTTTCCTGCTGAGGGGTAAAAAGCAAATATAAGATTAAAATAGAAGCACTAGACAAGGTTTATAATGTTAGAAATCAGAGCTTTGGAATTTTGAATAATTAGAAGACTAATAGAAAGCTTATATACACATAGATGAAGTAATGTGTGATGTATGCTATCATTTAAAATTGTTAATTAGTTTCCCTAGAAACAGCCCAATCTGTATGCGAATGGGTAAGTGTATGTGCATGTTTATGTCAAATTTGAAAATGTTAATAAAAAGCATTTTTTTAAAAAACCCGGTATGTAAGCAAGAATTATCCTGATATGACAAAGTTGGGGGAAGAGGGGAGACTGAGAAGCCACTTGTTAAATGTGTGGATGAATCGTCAGCTGACCGAGAAACGCTTTTCATCACTGCATTTCCCCTGACAACACAAGCTGGAGCACAAGGTCCAGGATTCCCAGGTTATCTTAACTGGTATGCGTTCAACTGAATTGTAAGATGATTTTCTGAAATGCTGCTCCAGCAGAGATCAACAACACAGAAGTGGGGAAAAGAGACTAGAAGCTATCCACAGTTTAAATGGTGCAAATCAAGAGACCTCCTCTGCTGGTATGCCCAGGTCTTTTTCTATTAGAGCATTATTAAACGAGTCAATCACATTAGTTTTGCATGAGTGCTATTATGCACCTAGCACTGAGAGTGCACTGTGAAAGTCCTACTGAAATGAACAGGGCATGCCCAGCAGCTGTTATTGGAAGATTGTACACACTGTTATTTCCTGACTGGAGAGTCCTAACATGTTCTTGATAAGATCTTCTTTATCTCCTAAAGAATAGCAATGAAAATGACTGCATTTAGGCCACAATTTCACACCACACACAGGCAATGGGTGTCAAACTGGAAGCACCCAGCACAACAAAGAGCAAAAATATTAAAACAACCACAGAAGAAAAAGGATGGATCCAACCCATCCAGGTATCAATGGAAGGAATTTCTGTGCATGCTCTCTCTCTCTCTTTCTCTCTGTCTTTGTTTCCTATCTCCACCTCTAATTGCCCTTGTAACCCTTGAAATCTACCCAGAAATTGCTTATTTTGGGAGAGGCTGTTTTGGGACTGCCACGAGAGGAAACAACTCGGCTCTGCTTTGGATGTAAGCCAAGTCCACAAAATGACACATAGTTAAATTGTGGAACTCCCTGCCCCAAGATGTGGTGATGGCTGCTAACTTTGAAGGCTTTACGAAGGGAGTGGACTTGTTCATGGAGGATAGGGCAATCCATTGCTACTAATCAAAATAAATACTAGTTATGATGCATACTTATTCTCTCCAGTATCAGAGGAGAATGCCTATTATATTAGGTGCTGTGGAACACAGGTAGGATGCTGCTGAAATTGTCTTGTTTGGGGGCTTCCTAGAGGCACCTGGTTGGTCACTGTGTGAACAGATTGCTGGACCTTGGTCTGATCCAGCATGGCTTTTCTTATTTCTTATGTTCTTACCAGTGCAGGGGGGGGGGGGTCAGACATCCATGCCATCTCCTTTATTTTAAGGTCACAATCATAACATTGTTTAAAACACACATACACATACAGCCCGTCCTGAATATCTTACTGGATAATTTTTCCTTACTTGCCTTTTGGGAATGCCTGATGTTAAGACTGACCCAGATGGGCATGGAGGGAACATATTGTCAACCATTCATCTTTTACAACTATTATTGTTCATTTGGTATCTGATCACTCTGAGCAGTTTGTCCTAAAGTGACTGGGATCAGGACCTATGATACAGAAGGGCTGGAGATGTTTACTCAGAAGGGCTGGAGATGTTTACTCAGAGGAGGCTAAATTGTTTCAAGATGGTCCCTCCAGACTCTGTTCATGAACCCATAAAGGCTTGAGAAAGGTGATGCCTCCCAGCTCAGGAGTATGTGTGTGCATGCATTTGTAGGGAGAAATAGCAATTTTGAGTTGAAGAAGAGTTGGTTTTTATATGCTGACTTTCTCTACCTTTTAAGGAGAATCAAACTGGCTTACAATCTCCTTCCCTTCATCTCCCCACAACAGACACCTTGTGAGGTAGGTGGGGATGAGAGAGTTCAGAGAACTGTGACTAGTCCAAGGTCACCCAGCTGGCTTCATGTGTAGGAAACCAACCCACTTCATCAGATTAGAGGCCGCCACTCATGTGGAGAAGTGGGGAATCAAACCTGGTTCTCCAGATCAGAGTCCATCGCTCCTAACCACCACACCATGCTGGAAAGAAGACAGAGACAGAGACTCTGACAGTTGGCCAACGCACCACTGGAATGCGGGATCTCTGTTTCTGAGGATCTGATGATGGGTTACTCTGTAAGGAGTTTCTCTGACCCAGGTTCAAATCCCCCTCTGCCACGGAGACTCACTGGGTGATTTTGGGCGAATTACACTCTAACCTACCTCATAGGGTTGTTGCTCCGAGGACAAAATGGGAAAGAAAAGAATGGTGTTGCAAGCTGCTTTGGATCCTCATTGGGGAGAAAACCGGAGTATAAAAAATCTAAAAAATTTGTTAATAAGGTAAATAGTCCAAAAATGCAGTAAGTTGCCAATGCTTTCTTGTCCAAAGGGACCAACCCAAGAAGCGGTACACCAGAAACTTCTTGCCACTTGGGAAAGCAGGGGAGAACGCAACAGTGGTATTTGGCAGGGAAAATTCTATATTTGGTGAATGGTATTACTATTTTTTTGCATGACTAGCACTTAAAAAAAAGAATACAACTTGTGAATTTTTTTTAGAAAGCAACACTAGACAGACATTCATGACGTACTTTTAGAAAGTAGTACCAGACAGACATTTGTGATGTTTTTTAAAACATGACTTGTTAAACTGTACACATTTGACAAATGTACTAGCTACAATGATAAATAAACAAGTTTTACCATAAAGGGAAAATATTTAGAGCGAACCTAGCTCAAATATGCATTATTTCACATGGCCCTAAATATCTATGCTGCTCGATCTAGTTTAGAATCTGTCTCAATGATTTTGAATTTACTAACGTTGCACTAATTTTAAAATAAAGACTGCTGTTTTTTGAAATGCCCAGCTAGTTGTGAACCTGTATTTTCCACTTGTGTGTGTGTGTTAAGTGCCGTCAAGTCGCTTCTGAGTCATGGCGACCCTATGAATGACAGTTCTCCAAAATGTCCTATCTTTGCTCAGCCTTGCTCAGATCTTGCAAATTGAGGGCTGTGGCTTCCTTTATTTTCCACTTACAGAGGGGTAAAAGATAATATGAATTTTTACATGGGAACTTATCTTAATGGAAAGACATAAACTCCACTCCCTATTGCCTTCTGCCCTACCTATGTTGCCATGATAGAACATAAGATTCTGACTAACTCTGTAACCTACACAGCAGCCCACCAGATAATACAGCACACTGGATGGGGTAATATCACTCTGGCCTCATGTTGCACAAACTCCGAGCCAATAAATGGTAAAGGGATCTTCCAGGAAAGGGCAGCTGAGTAAATTTGGGTAAAGGGATCTTCCAGGAAAGGGCAGCTGGCTCAGCAAGGGAGCCCTTTGCACAAAGATCCCAGCATAGGGAAAAGTCTATTGCTAACATTTGCCTACTCATATCCCTTACAGTTATTCTGCGTGAGGACGCAGATTGCCAACAGACACTGCTACTATACCCGGCCCCCCCCAAACAGATGCAACAACGTGTCCCACACAGGAAAGCAAGGGAGGGAAAGGATTTCCATGTCTCTGCTGAAAATGTCTTGCTCGCATTCCCTCACCCTACTGGCCACAATATGTTGTTATTGTGTATCGGCTTAACTACCTTTCCTCTCTCAACAGCTGTTAGTAGTAGTGTGCTCCCCCTAATGGATACAGAGTAAGCATGCACTGTATAGGGAAGAGCTGTGGCCCATCAAACCCAACATGCAGGTAGATTTCCACCAGGTGCCGATGAAGGCCACGGGGAGCATATCCACCTTTGTGGGGGAATGCCAGGCATCCCCTTTCAACCGCTGCTACTGCCTGCCAGATGCACACGACCTCTTTGACCTTGCAGGGTCACAGCCTGACCACATGCAATGGTACATTCTCATTCTCTCTCTCTCTCTCATTCTCTCTCCCCCCCCCAAAGGAAAGGAGCACAGGGTTCCAAGGGCTCCCAACCCCCCCTCTCTTATCACTCTTTGGCATGATGAGCCATGCAGTCAGTCTGCATAAAATGGAGAGTGGTCAAAGGGAGGTGGATAATAAGTGGCAGGTAGCGCTGATCAGTCTAAAGAGCATCTTTGTGTGAGGGGACTAATGAAAATGAATGGCACCCAAAGGATATCAGTGACCTCTCGTCCCTGATTGGTTCTAACCATGCTTTTGTCTGTCAGTGTGAGGGAGGGGGGGCATCTCCCAGTGTTCTCTGGTTGGAGCATGCAGCCATGATTTGAACATGGGGCCTCATTTGCACTAAACACATGCTGTTCTTCAGGGCTGGAGCTTTGCCTCTTCTTGCCTCAGTTCTGGTATTTGTGGCTAGTTTCATCATTAGGACCAAGGAGGAATTCCAAACGCCTCAGGAGGTGTTCCTCCTTCTGTGTGCTCTTGGGGCTGTTTGATTTGAAAGTTTTTGTGCAGCACGGCTTCTAAAGTTGCCTTCTCACACAGGCTTGTTCCTGGCCAATTGCGGTATCTAAAAAAGAATTTCACCTTAATTCCATTTTTGTTCTTAGCAGTATTCAATCCCCTTCTACTTTTTTCTCAGTGTGATATTGGAGGGATGGAAAGGTTGATGTCTGCAAAGGCGTAGATTTGAGTTCCCTTGTGGCTTGTGGTAGTATTTCTACTCATCTGCCTTTCAACACCCACCCCCCCAAAAACACCACACTTTCTTTTCCTAGGATATTGTCCTCCTAGCAGGGCAGGAGCCCTTATCTAGGGAAGCCAGGGAACTTTCCAGGGGTTTCTCTCCCAAGTGAGTTGTATATGTGGCTGTCCCACCCAACAACTCCTGTGTGTTTTCCTGTCAAAAGTATCAACCTCTGTTTGGGACAAGGTGAGGCAAACATCCATCTACAGGGATTCTTGGAGCTATAGGATTCCTACTGGGTGTCCCCCCCCCAGTGGCTCATACAGCTGAGATTGCTGTGTTGTGTTGCTGTATTCTACATCCTGTTTTGTGTGTGTGTGTGGTAGGGCACAGTGATGCCACGGAGGGGTGCTGGCATTGCTATGAGTGGACTGGTTCCTTCCATGAATGACTAACTTATAGATGTCACTGACAAGCTTTTCTGTGATTAGCTGGCATCGGGGTGCTGCCATGGAATCTGGTGCTGCTGCTGCTCTTAAAAGTCAAATTGCTTTTTTTTCTTTTAATTTCTCCTCTGGGAGACTACTGCATACCAACTGAGCAGGCTCCCAGGACAAGGACGCGGCCTTTACTGGCGTCCAGATACTGGCAGAAGGCTCTGTTGGCAACTGGGCCTGGAGCTGCCGCGGTAGCGAACGGCTACTGGTGTCCAGCCCTGCACGCTGGCGCTGGGGCCACAAACACCAAGGGACACTGCCCCAATGCCGGAACTGTGGGCCCTTGCCCTGGCACAGGCCTTCGCTGGCCTCCTGAAGGCTTTGGTCCTGGCCGCCGGCGCGGCTCAGGAATGTGCTGTAAAAGGTGTCTTCCCTCACTTTCTTATGTTATTTGAACTTCCTTGGGCTCCTCTATTGAGTCACTGGATCTGACCTCATACCTTGATAGCAACAACTCTTCTTTGCCTCCCAGCTGGAGCCATCAGTCTCTACAAGACAGGCAGAGTGGCTGTCCCAAAGGAATGCTCCCTGTGGCCTTACAGGAATCAATCTACCAGAACAGAATGAAAGGAATTTTTGCCTATTTATGAAGAGAGATAAATAGAAATTTATCTGTATAGAGTATACCAAATGCAAACACCCCTTCACTCTCATTTTTGTTTTGCCATCAAGTCACAGCTGTCTTATGGCAACCCCGTAGGGTTTTCAAGGCAAGAGATGTTTGGAAGTGGTTTGCCATTGCCCACATCTGTGTCATGCCCTTGGTGTTCCCTGGAGGTCTCCCATCCAAATAATTTCCAGGGTCGAGGCTGAGAGTTTGTGATTGGCCCAAGGTCACCCAGCAAGTTTCCATGGCAAAGTGGGGACTCAAACCTGGGTTTCCCAGATCCTAGTCTGACACCTTAACCACTACACCATGCCGGCTCTCTCCTTCTCATATACTGGCTACCGATTGACTGATTGACTTCCATTTGGACCTTTTCCTAGCTCTGGATGATCTATATTTTGTACCCATGCTTTTGCAGTGCTCTTAGACTCCCCACCCCAATTGCTGTTCTTATTTCTATTTCACTTAAACAGTCAGTAATTTGACAGCTTGACTTTACGCCTATCAGCAACACACAATGACATAAAATAGGATTTTAATGACAAAAATAGTTCAGAGAGACAATGAGTTGGAACCAAACTCTCCTTTCCATAAGTAGGTGGCAAGGGGGTGAGTGTGACTTCCAGCAGTTCCCCCAAGGACATCTTTTCACAGGGCGCTGTAGTGGGAAGGGGGAGGTGGGAAAAAATATCTGCTCCACATGCAGAGCAGCATTTGCTGTTCTTTGGCCCCAACCCAACATGTCCAGAATGGAAGACAAAAAAGCAGTGCATCCAGAACAGGAGTTTCTCTGTTGACTACAGTGTAAACGAAATCCTGAACAAGGGCATACTTGAAGTACAAAAACAAAGATAAACATAAATTTCTGATTTTAAAATTATAATGATTTCTGGCAAAATAAAATGAAATTATGAATTGCTGAGCAAATCAAAAATCACTCATCTTCCAATATATTGGCAGACAATACTAAAATAAAAATATGATTAAAGTTTTAAAAATTGTGCCATCAATTCCAAGGCAAGAGACATGCAGAGGTGGTTTGCGATCGTTTGCCTCCATGTCATGACCCTGGGATTCTTCGGAGGTCTCCCATCCAAGTACTAACCAGGGCTGACTCAGCTTAGCTTCTGAGATCGATCTGACGAGATCAGGCTAGCCTGGGGCTATCCAGGTCAAGTAAAGTAATGTATCATAAAGGAACATTCCCTGAAAATGCTCATACCCTTTGCTACTGTGATTATCATATGTAAGGTGACTATACTGATATCTACAGATTGATTGCCTATAATGCCATTAGTCAAATGTTGCAATCTTTCCTCTCCATTTTGTGATCTTTTAAGATGTTTTTGTTTGTTTGTTTGCAGGTCATCCTTTGTGCACTCCCCTGCTGCAAAGCCCCAGAACTGTACTCACCCAGCCCCATCCCTTCATCTTTTGCTTTTTATTTGCTTTTTAATTTATTTTATTTATCTGCTGGCTTTGAATTCCCCTGAAGTGCACAGCCAGCACTTGCAGCAATCATCCAACCCAATCTGGGACACACATTTTAGACTGAAATGAGACCTGATGCTGTAAAAATGCTACCTCTGAGCTCCTTTGCATGGCAAGAAGCATGCACGGAGAGAGCAGTGCCAGAACTGATCGCAGAGTCAGGATGAAGTCACACATCATATGATTTTGTGGCCACATTTCCCTTACTCTGCTACATACACTATTTTGTAGGAACTGTGACACAGTTCCCAAACAGGATTCTGAAGTCTTGTTGAATATATGGTGCAAATGTCATATTAACTACTATGCTATTTTGTACAATTAAAATAATTATTACTAAGAATGTGCCAGGGCACTACTGTCAAAACTATTCATGTAGCAATGCAGTTATCACATAATGTACCCCAATTATCACATTATTCTCCTCTGAAGACTTCTTGCCAATATAAGGGGGGAAAAGGAGAAAGGGGTTGTTATTCCATTACTCATACTGGTGACTTCTGATTCCAGATACTAATTATCTGAATAATTGCACACCAGTGTGCTTACGGCCGGCTCGTATATGTACTAAGGGCTAACTTTAACATTTCAGGACAATGTGTATTGTCTCGGTTATGTAAATTTATGCATGGTAAAATTGACCACAGCATTAAAACTGGCTCTACACATAGAGAAACAAATTTTGCATCACACACCATTTGGTCAGTTGTTCTGTGTTTATATGGGAGAAATATTTGACCCTCTTGAAGGGGACAGGACACATTGCTATCTCCCTGTCTTCGGAAAGGGCAGACAAGGTGTTGTGTCTCAGAACAGTAGTTTCAGCTCTTTGCTCAAAAAGACAACTCACTTTTTGTTTCCTTTACCAGAAATCAGCTGTGCTAATCTGCATACTGGAAAGGACACATTCTCAGCCTCCTTCATTTCACGTCCTGTTCTCTTTAAGAACAGTACAGGCTCAGACCTGAGGGCTATAATTCCAAACAGAGTGAGGTATGCTTAAACCCACTAAAAACATGCCTAGCCCTGCCCTGGATTGTTGTTGCAGACTGATCCTCAAGCCCGACTTCAGAAGGAGTTCTGTATTCATCCCACAGGGCACAGCAGATAAGAAATATTCTCTGCAATGTTCATAGAAAAGCATTTCAAACTCCCAAGTGGTTCATTTGATTAACATATTTCTTTTGTTTCAGTCAAACAAAAAAGTCTGAATATTTCAAAAGGACAAGTATGAGAAAATTAATGTAAATACTCTGCCTTGCAAATGCTCACTGAGTCTGTACAGTTTAGATTAGGATCTGAAGATCAAACCAGTCAGATTTGCAATTAGAATATTGTCTCTCGAGTACTGAGGAGGATTTGAGCATTTTAGTAAATGTGACTAACTGTTTCTTCCACCCCTTAATGGGTATGGATGTTTGCCAATAAATAAATAAATAAATAAATAAAAACCGAGATATTCTCTTGCTGATCTCTAAATCAAAAATTAATCCCATTTAAATATTATTTTTGCAAAACAAATGTGCATCTGGGCTAGGAACCAATTTTAACCCAATGAGACTTGAAGCTGCTCAAAAAATAAACCCTGAAAAAATCCCTCCATAGGATATTACACAGTAACACTAAAGTAATGAGCATATGCTACATACTGCAAACCCTGACTTTTTATTTGAATCAAAATTCCCATCCCATCCCTCACTTGTGCACATTTTATGAAATTCAGATTCAGTATAGAATGGACATGGGGTACTGGAAAGGAAGATTCCACCTAACATCTTATCAACTGTGTGGCAGCAAAGTCTTTGGGACCAATGGCAATGGGGCCTAAAATCTGTTCTCAGGCTTTCTGAACTAGACACTGGGGGCCATACAAAAAGACACAGGTGGCCACAATATAAGTCCACAAGTCTTGTGACCCAGTTTTTGTCAGCAGCACTGGAATTTCATGGGGAATCACAGTTGCAACTCTTAGAATAAAGGAAACCTTTCAAAGTGAGTGGAAGAGAATGGGAGCACGGAAGGCTACTTGCTGGCCAGATCATTTTCATGATGGAGTAGAATTCCCAATGCAATTGTGAGGGTGCAAGCTTCTCAGGCCCCTGTGGATAAGAGGAATTGAGGTTCCACACCCCAAAATAAGAGGAGGTGTGTGCTGGTAATTGGGGATTCGACAACTTGACAGACAGACCTTTATTGGCATAATAGTTATGGTCACAAAGTCAGAAATAAATAGATGTTTTATATATGTTACATATCAAATAAAAATTAGGTTTGAGTCTTAACCTTAACAGCTTCCCTACTGAGAGGGGCAGAGGCTAAAGTGTGCCGGCCGGACTTGCTGTCTCGAGAGGTATGCTGTCTACCAGGTGCACGCATCCAGGATGTGACGGAAAGAGTAGAAAGATTTATCAAACCCACAGATTATTATTCTTTCTTGCTCATCCATGTGGGAACAGATGATATAGCCCAGCACAGCCCAGAAAGTATTAAAAGAGACTATGTGGGTCTGGGTAAAGAAGTGAATCACCTGGGAGCACAGGTTGTGTTTTCATCAGTTCTTTCTGTTGAAGGTTGTGGCTTAGGAAGGGAAAGAAGAATACTGCAAATTAATGACTGGCTGTACAGATGGTGTCATCAAGGAAGGTTTGGATTTTTGGACCATGCCTCATGCCTTCAAGAAGAAGCTCTTTTATCGGGAGATGGTTTGCACCTCATGAGGGTAGGAAAAAAATGGTAAGAGCCTTACCAACATGATAAGGAGGGCTTTAAACTAAATCTTTTTGGAGGAGAGAAAAAAAAACTTAAATCCTAGTATAATGCCAATAACTGGAGATGAGAACACTAAAGATTTATGAGGAGTGGCACAATTGCAAGGAAACATTAACTCACGGGTAAGCCCAGAAACAAAATCCTTGGGGCACATAAACCATTGATTCCGATGTCTCTACACGAATGCGCAGAATATAGGAAACAAGCGAGAGGAACTTGAAGTCCTAATACAGGAAGGGAACCTTGACCTAATAGACATTACTGAAACTTGGTGGGATGACACCCACAATTGGAATATTAGGATTGAGGGGTACAACTTGTTTAAAAGGGATAGACAAACAAGGAAGGGGGGGGAGTAGCATTATATGCCAAGGATGTGTATACTTGTGAGGAAATATATGAATCTTAGCATGTAAGATCAGTTGAGAGACTCTGGGTAAAAATAAAAGGAGTAATATTAGTGAGATTATGGTTTGGGTCTGCTATAAAACACCAAACCGAGCAGAGGACTTGGATGAGAAACTCCTAGACTAGATTGCAAAGTTCTCAAAGAGACGGGACACAGTGGTCATGGGAGATTTCAATTACCCGGATGTCTGTTGGAAAACCAACTCTGCTAAAAGTGAAAGGTCAAATAAATTCCTGACTTGTATTGCAGATAACTTCATTTGCCAGAAAGTGGAGAGGGAATATGAGTCAGCAGTATGATGCGTTAGCTAAAAAGGCAAACACGATTTTGGGCTGTATCAACAGAAGTATAGTGTCCAGATCACGTGAAGTGATGGTATCACTTTAACCAGTTCTCAAAATATTCTAAAACAGAAGAACTCAGGATCAACTATCCAAAGTTATGGTATTTTCAAAAGCCAAGAAATTCACTCCTATAACCTGGAGAATTGACGATACCCAATTGGAACAAATCACTAGCTTTCCATATCTGGCATGATTTTTAATTCTAACCTTAGTTGTAAACCCCATTTTAAATTTATAACAAAGAAAATTAAACCTCCAGTGGTAGCAATTGAACGTTTTTTCTTTTATACAGGAGGAACATTTATCCCAGGAGGACTGCAAGTGTTTAATATGAAAATCACTCCACAACTTTTATATGGTGTCTGTTTGGATTATTGAGGTCAATGAAAGAATTGATCTTCCACTATTTCAATTTTTGTGGTGTATTACAGGGGCCCCAAGATGTGTAGCTGGAGTAAGCATAAGGCTAGAACTAGGCCAAGGCTCCATCAAAGCCAAAGCATGGCTGCAAGCCTTTAAACATCGTTTTAAGATTATATTTTCAACTGAGAAGGATGTCCTTATATATGAGTTAAACCAAGACCAGTTCAACTACTGATGGATGCAAGAAATTGATTTAAAAAATCACTTTTAGGCCTATCTAAGGATATTTTGTTAAGCATGGGGAAAAGGAAATCTGTATCAGTTATTAAGAGCTATACAAAAAAATTTGGATTATTCCAGCTCTACAATGCATGTTCAAAGCATATGCTCTACTCAGTTCTTAGGTATCCTTCCTCCTCTGTGAATTCTACCATATTTCAATAATTTAACAGTCCCGGCTTTCCGAAGAGCCTTTATGCTTGCTCGTTTGAACGCCGTGCCTTCAGCAGTACTAAATGGAAGATTTGGAAATTTACCGTAGCCTGAAAGGCTTTGCTCATGTAATATGAAGAAAATTGATATGCTTTCTCACATGATGCTGGAGTGTCCCCACTTCAAACTCCAACGTGATGAATTGATCACTCTTATTTTAATGAAAATACCTACCACCATAACAGATGATAAAATGGTCCACCTTTTGCTGGTGGATAGAGATCCAAATATAACATTGGCGGTGGCCAAGTATCTCTCCACCATGTTTTCCTTAAAGAAATATTTTAAAAATTACAAGACTCCCTATTAATTGCTCAAGACCTGTGAGTCATGGGAGCTTGGAAGGAAAAAGGAAAGGTATCACTTTACTCAGCTTGAGCTAGACCTGACATAGAGTATTGTGCTCAGTTTGGGGCACCACAATTTAAGAAGGATATAGACAAGCTGGAACATGTCCAGAGGAAGGCAACAAAGATGGTGAGGGGTCTAGAGACCAAGTCCTATGAGGAAAGGTTGAAGGAGCTTGGTATGTTTACCCTGAAGAGGAGATGACTGAGAGGTGATATGATAACCATGTTCAAGTACTTGAAGAGCTGTCATATAGAGGATAGTGCACAGTTGTTTTCTGTTGCCCCAGAAGGTTGGACCAGAACCAATGGGTTGAAATTAAATCAAGAGTTTCCAGCTAAACATTAGGAAGAACTTTCTAACAGTTAGAGCATTTCCTCAGTGGAACAGGTGGTAGGCTCTCCTTCTTTGGAGGTTTTTAAGCAGAGGGTAGATGGCAATCTGCCAGCAATGCTAGTTCTGTGAACTTAGGCAGTTCATGACATAAAAGAAATAAGAAATAATAGTGATATTCTCGTGGGGGTCTGCTATCGACCGCCAAACCAGGCAGAGGACTTGGATGGGATGCTCCTAGACCAGATCACAAAGTTCTCAAACAGACGGGACATGGTGGTCATGGGAGATTTTAATTACTCGGATATCTGTTGGAAGTCCAACACTGCTAAAAATGCAAGATCCATTAAATTCCTGACTTATCTTGCTGACAGCTTCCTATTCCAGAAGGTGGACAGGGAAACAAGGGGGTCTGCTATCTTAGACTTGATTCTCACCAACAGGGAAGAACTGGACAATGATTAGCACATTACTTTTGCAGGACAATACTCAGCTCAAACTCAACCCCTTTCTGACTATATATTACTCTTCCTACACCCTTGACACTGAGAGACACTGTCCTTCAGTGTTACTACTCTGAAGATGCCTGCCACAGTTGCTGGCGAAACGTCAGGAAAGAAAATTCCAAGACCACGGTTACACAGCCCGGATAACCTACAAGAACCAGGGAAGAACTGGTTGATGAGGTTAAAGTAGTAGGTATCCTGGGTAGTAGTGACCACATATTCTTGGAATTTACAATCTTGGGGAGAGGAAAACCTGTACGTAGTCAGACATGTAGGTTGGACTTCAAAAGAGCAAATTTTAACAAACTTAAACTTATGCTAGGTAGAATCCCATGGTCAGAAATACTTAAGGAGAAGGGAGTTCAAGAAGGGTAGGCATTTCTTAAAAATAAAATACTGAAGGCGAAATCTCAAACCATTCCTATGAGAAGGAAAAAAGGGAGGAGCCAAAAGAGGTCAGGGTGGCTCCATAAACAGCTTTTTAAAGGGTTGAGAAATAAAAAAGACTCATTTAGGAAGTGGAAGGAGGGCCTTATAACCAAAGAGGAATATAAGCAAATAACTAGTGCTTGTAGGGAGAGTGTTAGGAAAGCTAAAGCTCAGTATGAACTTAGGCTAGCGAGAGATGCTAAACGCAACAAAAAAGGGTTCTTTTCTTATGTACAGAGTAAGAGTAAGAACAAGGACAAGATAAGCCCATTGCGTGGACCGGAAAGTGAAATTGTAACAGGAGATGAAGAGAGGGCAGAACCTCAATTGCTGAAAAACTAAATGAATTCTTCTCATCTGTCTTCACTGCTGAAGATACAGGGCAGATTCCTTCTCCTGAACAGAGATTTTGGAGAGGGGAAAATGAGGAACTGAGGCAAATAGTGGTAACAAGGCAGGAAGTCCTAGAACGACTAGACAAACTGCAAACTAACAAGTCACAGGGACCAGACGGTATTCATCCTAGAGTTCTTCAAGAACTCAGATGGGAAATTGCTGAACTTCTAACAAATATATGTAATATGTCCCTTCGATCAGACTCTGTACCAGAGGACTGGAGAATGGCCAATGTAACACCCATTTATAAAAAAGGTTCCAGGGGGGACCCAGGAAATTACAGGCCAGTTAGCTTAACGTCTGTTCCGGGTAAATTAGTGGAAAGCATTATTAAAGATAGAATTGTCAAGCATATAGAAGGGCAAGGTCTGCTGGGCAAAACCCAACATGGCTTCTGTAAGGGTAGGTCCTGTCTCACTAACCTATTAGAGTTTTTTGATAGCGTCAATAAGCATGTGGACAGGAATGAGCCTGTGGCTATTGTATATTTGGATTTCCAAAAAGCTTTTGACAAAGTCCCCCACCAAAGACTGCTAAGCAAACTTCATAGTCATGGGATAAGAGGACAAGTCCTCTTATGGATTGAGAGCTGGCTGAAAAATAGGAAGCAGAGAGTAGGAATCAATGGTCAGTTCTCACAATGGCGGGATGTGACCAGTGGGCTGCCTCAGGGATCTGTGTTGGGACCGGTGCTTTTCAACCTGTTCATCAATGACCTGGAGTTGGGGTTAAACAGTGAAGTAGCCAAGTTTGCAGATGACACCAAATTATTTAGGGTGGTTAAAACAAAATGGGACTGTGAAGAGCTCCAGAAGGATCTCTGCGTACTGGAAGAATGGGCATTAAAATGGCAAATGAGATTCAACGTGAGCAAGTGTAAAGTGATGCATATTGGGGCAAAAAATCCCAACTTCACATATACACTGATGGGATCTGTGCTGGCAGCGACAGACCAAGAAAGGGATCTTGGGGTGGTAGTGGATAGCTCAATGAAGATGTCAACCCAGTTTGCGGCTGCTGTAAAAAAGGCAAATTCCATGCTGGCCATAATTAGACAAGGAATAGAGAATAAAACTGCTGATATCATACTGCCCTTGTACAAATCTATGGTTAGACCACACTTGGAATACTGTGTACAGTTCTGGTCACCACACCTAAAAAAGGATATTACAGCGCTTGAGAAGGTGCAGAAAAGAGCAACCAAAATGATTAAGGGACTAGAGCAACTGTCCTATGGAGAGCGGTTAGGATGCTTAGGGCTGTTTAGCTTGGAAAGAAGGAGGCTAAGAAGAGACATGATAGAGGTCTATAAAATTATGCATGGTTTGGAGAGAGTGGACAGGGAGAAATTTTTCTCCCTCTCCCATAATACTAGAACATGGTGTCATCTGCTAAAGCTGGAGAGCGAGAGATTCAAAACAGATAAAAGGAAATATTTTTTCACACAACACATAGTTAAATTGTGGAACTCCCTGCCCCAGGATGTGGTGATGGCTGCCAGCTTGGAGGGCTTTAAGAGGGGAGTGGACATATTCATGGATGAGAGGGGTATTCATGGCTATTAGTTAGAATGGATACTGGTCATACTGCATACCTATTCTCTCTAGTATCAGAGGAGCATGTCTATTATTTTGGGTGCGGTGGAACACAGGCAGGATGGTGCTGCTGCAGTCGTCTTGTTTGTGGGCTTCCTAGAGGCACCAGGTTGGCCATTGTGTGAACAGACTGCTGGACTTGATGGGCCTTGGTCTGATCCAGCAGGGCCTTTCTTATGTTCTTATGTTCCTACTTTTCCTCAGTTTTTTCTCGTGAGGGAAGTGGTGCTCAACATGGCATAAACAGAACATGTGATGAGGAAAGGGATTTGCAGCCTAGAATTGGCATTGGGGTAGTGCACAAACACCTGGTTTCTTTAAATGAAACAAAATCTTCTGGGCCAGATGAATTGCACCCAAGGGTGCTCAAAGAACTTGCAGATGTAATTTCAGAACCTCTGTCCATTATTTTTGAAAAGTCTTGGCAAACAGGTCAGGTGCCAGACGATTGGAGGTGGGCAAATGTTGTCCCCATCTTCAAGAAGGGGAAAAAGGAGGATCCAGGTAACTACCGCATCAGCTTGACTTCTATACCAGGAAAAGTGTTCGAACAAATCATCAAACAGTCCGTCCTTGAGCATTTAGAAAGATTGGATCTGATCACTAAGAGCCAGCATGGGTTTCTCAAGAATAAGTCATGTCAGACTAATCTTATCTCCTTTTTTGAGAAAGTGACTACCTTGCTGGATCAGGGGAATGTTGTAGACATAGTTTATCTAGATTTCAGTAAGGCTTTTTGATAAGGTTCCACATAGTATTCTAGTTGACAAATTGGGAAAATGTGGGTTAGATCCTATTATTGTTAGATGGATCTGCAACTGGTTGACAGATCGTACCCAAAGAGTGCTAGTTAATGGTTCCTCGTCCACTTGGAGAGAAGTGACTAGTGGAGTTCCTCAGGGATCTGCGCTGAGCCCTGTGTTGTTCAACATCTTTATAAATGATTTGGATGAAGGAATAGAGGGGATGCTTATTAAATTTGCAGATGATACTAAATTGGGAGGGTAGCAAATACGGTAGAAGACAGAGCCAAGATGCAGGATGATCTTGACAGGCTGGAGAAATGGGCTAGAACTAATAAAATGCACTTCAACAAAGACAAATGTAAAGTTCTGCATTTAGGTAAGAAAAATCAAATGCATAATTATAGGATGGGGGAGACTTGTTTGAGCAGTAGTATGTGCGAAAAGGATCTTGGGGTCTTAGTAGACCAAACACTGAACATGAGTCAGCAGTGTGATGCTGTAACTAAAAAGGCAAACACAGTCTTGGGCAGCATCAACAGAAGTATAGTGTCCAGATCACGCAAAGTGATGGTATTGCTTTACTCTGCTCTGGTTAGACCTCAACAAGAGTACTGTGTTCAGTTTTGGGCACCACAATTTAAGAAAGATGTAGACAAGCTGGAACGTGTCCAGAGAAAGGCAACAAAGATGGTGAGGGGTCTGGAGACCAAGTCCTATGAGGAAAGGTTGAAGGAGCTGGGTATGTTTAGCCTGAAGAGGAGAAGACTGAGAGGGGATATGATAACCATGTTCAAGTACTTGAATGGCTGTCATATAGAGGAGGGTGCCGAGTTGTTTTCTGTTGCTCAAGAAGGTCGGACCAGAACCAACAGGTTGAAATTAAATCAAAAAAGTTTCCGTCTAGTAGCCCTGTTCAAAAGTTACAGTGAACACCTGTACAATCTGCATGAAGTGTACCTTTGGTTTGTTTGTTTTTTAAATCTGTGTTGAGTAATTCTTATCTTACTTTCAGCAAACATATAGCTGATGTAGAGCTGAATAGATACAAAGCTCTGGTTTCAGTTTTAAAGTGAACATTTGTTGTCTCGTTCTTACAAACAGATGTATGCACATTAATATACATGCATATTAACAGGGCTTTTGTGAGAGATTAAAGCATATTGAAGAGTATTGCATCTGCACTATGACTACTATGTGCACCTTCCAATTGCTTAATTTACTGAAACAATGGGATTTGAACCCCAATGTTAAATCCTGAGTGATCTCAAGTATGTGCCTTAAAACATTTTGATTTTGATCCTCAAACTACTGCAGTCCAGTTGTTTAATAAATACATGTTAAGATAGGATCTGTGTAACCTCACCTTTATAAATACACTTTAAATTAAGCAGCATTTCAGTCCTGAGATGCTTTAACTATTTCACCTTTGATCAGCCTATGAAATATTGTCATTATTCCCCATCATGTGCCATGTTCCCTAGCCATGTGGCACCTTATTAAAGTGCTTATTGACAGAGGCCTAAAATAGTAACATCAAGACCTCTTCCTGGAAATTAGCAGTGGTGAGTTTGCCAATGACTGGAGAAAGACTGCTGCTGCTATTAATTTCCTCCCAAATGACAAGGATATTAAAATCCTACAAAGCTATAAAATCTGGCAGGGCATGCAAACTACCAATCTTGTATATATGGCAAAATATGGAGGACTAAATTTTGAATGCGCATGTGCAACACATGGAGGATAGAAAAGACAATACATGTAATTTCCCCCTCATTCATGGGAGCCTTTCTATAAGCAGGATCTTAATATCTGAACCCTTTGGACCATTTTCTCTGCAGCTAGTGTCATTGTGTATGTTGCGCAGGGTTGCCAACCTCCAGGTACTAGCTGGAGATCCCCTGCTGTTACAACTGATCTCCAGCCGACAGAGATCAGTTCACCTGGAGAAAACGGCCGCTTTGGCAACTGGACTCTATGGCATTGAGGTCTCTCCCCTCCCTAAACCCCACCCTCCTCAGGCTCCACCCCAAAAATCTCCTGCCAGTGGCAAAGAGGGACCTGGCAACCCTGCAGTTGATGTATGTATACACCCCCTTTCCCCCCGAGTAATAAAACTGCCTATTACAGGATGAGGTCTTTCTGAGTAAATGGCATGCATTCCTTGTCTGCAGTCAAGGTGTGCATTGGATGCTATGACGCTTGGCTCTCTGCCTTTTACAGTGGGTTGAAAAGGATGGAACTCTGCTTAGAATGGCTTTGTTCAATACAAACTGACACAAAATGCTTGGTCAATAAAATTTACCCCTCCATTTCAGTCGTTGCCATTTTTCCTCTCTGCTGCCCTCCCCCCCCCAGTAGAGAAAGTCAGCATATAAAAACCAGCTCTGGTTCTTCTTCTTCTTCTATCATGGGCCTTTCTCTCCATCCCATACATAATACAGTCTCTCATGAATGAAAAAAAGGTTATGGCTCATTTCTGAAAATGCATTAATAGGCCACTTCATAGATATGGGCTTACACTCTGGCCTGGAACCTCCTGGACCATCCTGTAAAGTGCACGGGGGGGGGGGGGGAACCTCTTGTAAAGTATGCCTATGCTTAGCTCTGCATAGATAATGGAATCAAACCCACAACACACTTATTGAAATGGGCAGTGGCAGATGATATGGACATCAATTACATTAATGTATGTGAAAGCTGTCTCATCTCTCTGGAATCCCCTGCCTGAAGATGCTGCCAGTTTTTTTTAGACAATTTACTACTTTATTTAGCTCAAAATAGACATCAGAGGTCTGTGCATTGATATACCCACAACTGCAAGAAAGCAGTGCTGTCCTGAGAACACTTTTCTGGAAGTAAGTCCTAGTGGATGGATCTGAGTAGGATTCTGAATAGACAGGTTTAGGATTGCCCTTTCAATGAGTCTGTCCTCCATGTTTGCACATGTATAGGAAGCTAGGATACTATGAACTCACAACTACAAAAAGTGTGATCCTGAATACCACTGAAACTCAGTAGGATTATTTCCAAGTAACTATGCTTAGGAATATGCTGTAAAACTAAGCATCCAGAATGCTTCAAGTCAGACCCTGCTCAGAATTGCCTCTTTTCTTGTTGCACAAGTAATTGACATCTGCCTGTGTTCTCCTGATACATGGTGGTCTACAAGAGTGCCATAAAATATGGAATCCAATTAATTTATATTAGGCTACTTGTACTGAATTATATTTGGATTATTTAATATTTGAAGTTTATTACCTGAAATAAATTTCCCAGAAAACTCCATAATTGCGAATATCACATATTCACCAGCTATCAGTGAAGAAGTGGGACCACTGATTTCACATGAGTAACGCAATTCAAGTGGCGATGTAATTAGCGATTTTGTATCTAGACAACTAATTTTACTGTTTAACTGTTTTGCTACCATAGTGTGCTATGACCTGGACAAAACCTTGCTTGGAGCCCTTACAAGGTGTCTTTGTACCAATTTATATATTGTACAGAAGCACAAGAGCCCTGTGGGGCAGAGCGGTCACGACCTGAGTTCGATCCCGATGGAAGTAGGTTTCAGGTAGCCGGCTCAAGGTTGACTAAGCCTTCCATCCTTCCAAGGTCGGTAAAAAGAGTACCCAGCTTGCTGGAGGTAAAGGGAAGATGACTGGGGAAGGCACTGGCAAACCACCCCGTAAACATAGCCTGCCTAGTAAACGTCAGGATGTGACGTCATCCCATGGGTCAGGAATGACCCGGTGCTTGCACAGGAGACTACCTTTACCTTTTTTTACCTACAGATGCAAATCTAGGTCTGCCACCAAGTGTATGCTAATTTGCACCAATTATGGATCTTTGATGAATGTACATGTGTAATATATTAATTTGGGATCAGTCATGCTTTACAATTTTAGGGGTAGTTAAGATGTCTTGAAGAGACAAGTTTAAGATAATGAAATTGGCCCTTACACAGAGAGAACAGAGATAAAGGCTTGCCTACACCAGGGATCCCCAATCTTTTTTGAGCCTGCAGGCACCTCTGCAATTCTGACACAGGGTGATAAGCGCAACCACAAAATGGCTGCCACAGGAGGTGGAGCCAACCACAAAATGGCTGTTTCAGAACATGGAGCCAATCGCCAAAAGTCAGGAAGTGAGGTTATGCATAACTCTAATAGTAACTCTTTAACATTTCAGGAAGAAACTCTGTTTAACAGGATGTCTTTTAAAATAGTCTCTCGCATACATTCATGGAATGATCTTTGAGCTGGGGCGGCAACTACTGCTAAAGCAACATTTTAAAAAATCTGCACAGCCTATCACTGCACTAGCTAATCAGAAGCCCTGGTGGGCAAAATCTTCATGTGGCCCTGCCGTGGGCACCAGGAAAAGTGTCAGCAGGTGTCACATTGAGCACCCCTGGCCTAAGCCATAATGAGGATGTTTGTTGGTGTGTCTATGGGGGTTACTATTTGTTTGTTTGTTTATTAATTAGAATATTTTTATCACACCTGACCTTACCTCTTGGTTCAAGGTGGCTTACAATAGTAGTTATAATATCCCAGCTAAAACCAAACATCAAATAGTAATCTCCAAATCCCTCCCCCTCGTCCTCCCTTAAAACTATTCAAACTTTCTCAAAAGCACTGGCAATAGGCAAGCCTTGCAGTTAGTGTTGCCAGCTCTGGGTTGGGAAATGCCAGGAGATTTTTGGGGTGGAGCCTGAGGAGGGCGGGGCTGGGGAGTGAGGGACTTCAATGCCATAAATTGCCAAAGCGGCCATTTTCTCCAAGTGACCTGATCTCAATCGGCTGGTGATCCGTTGTAATAGCAGGAGATCTCCAGCTAGTACCTGGAGGTTAGCAACTCTACTTGCAGCGCCTTCTGAAGATCTCCAAGAAGGGCTTCAGGGAGCCCATTCCTCAGAGCCAGAGCCAATGGAATAGACCTGGAATAGGCCTGGGCTCTGGTTGATGGCAGACGGGCCACCCCAAGTGGCGGTATAGCCTACAGATGGCTGCCTGATCACTGTGACTGGTGCACAGGGACATTGGATGCTGGGAGTTTGGAAAACATAAGGAATGCCAAAGAAGGTTTTGTGAGAGAACTGAATGTCGACAAGGAATTTAAAGGAGAGGAGAAAGGTGGTGGGAATGAGCAGAGAAAATGAAGGTCACTAGGGAAGCAGCATAGTAAATGCAGACATCCTGAACAGCTGAAGGCTAGAACGGCACATAAAGGTGCAGGCAGCAGAGTGAACAAAGACCCGACTCAGATGCTAGTCCTCTCCCCCCCCCCAATTATTGCCAGGAAGGGGCTTTGGGCTTGTACAGACCTGTGCTCCTTTTAATGCTCCTCCCTTCTCCACTTACTGTGGGGAAAAGGGAATGAAAAGAGGATTTATTTGGCCGTAGTACAGTCACGGACTCCATGAGAGACCCACACTGTTTAAAGGGGGTGTAATTTTGCTGGGCAGGAAGCTTCCTTTGTTCACATTAGGGATGCTTGTCCTCCCCTGACTTTCTGCCCAGATTTTGGAGTTCTGAGTTATCTGGCCTTTCTTTTTTTCTTCCTAAAGTGGAAATGATACATTATCCATTGTTCCAGTGTTTAAAAGGCATTCTAAATTTTGCAGACAGTGCGTTGCATGTGCAGTCTGCTGCAGCTGTCATTGCCTCCAGGCCAGAAGCATCTTCCCCCTCCTCCTACGTTACTCACTGATAAAACTCTTGGGGAAAAAAAGATCTTGAGGGACAGCTGGATCGAGATTCCTTTCATGTGGTTTTTATGCTCAGGACTGCACAAGAAAAAATATGTGTGCAAGCGACTGCATAATTTTTTTGCAGTGTTTTCTCAATGTGCACACTGATCACACAACGGGTGGAGAGTAAATAAATGGGAAGTATTGGCCGCTGCAGCAAAGTGCATGCGATCCTATGCTAGAATTACTTTGAGAGAATCTCCAATTTAAACCAAAAGTAGGGAGGAATGGGGGAAGCAAGCATTCTAGAACAATACAGGAACAGAACAGGGGCAATCTGCACATCCTGAGTTCAAATAAAAATGGGATCTCCTGGTTTGGTTGGTCACTTCTCCCCACAGTGAGAGAAGCAGGAGCAATGGAGGAAAGAACATGCAAGCCCAAACCATGTTCTTTGTTTCTCCTGGGGTATATTCCCAGGGCAGCAATGACATTTGGATAGACTCAGCGAGTCTATAGTATACTTATAACATAGGGCTGCCCAATCCCTCCTTGCCACCAGTGGGAGGTTTTTGGGGTGAAGTCTGAAGAGGGCAGGGTTTGGGGAGGGGAGGGACTTCAATGCCATTGAGTCCAATTGTTAAAGCAGCCATTTTCTCCAGGTGAGCTGATCTCTATTGGCTGGAGATCAGTTGTAACAGCAGGAGATCTCCAGACAGCACCTGGAGGTTGGAAACCCTACTTATAATAGCATACACTGCAAAAAAAAAAAAGGAATGTAGGTTTGCTTCAACAGGGTGATGGAGATTATCAGAAATGTTTACTCTGCTCACATAGGAGTTACATTCACAGTGATTTTCACGAATCCCAAATTAGATCTTTATAGCAGCACTGCTCTATAACTTTCAGTTAGTAATTTTCACTAGAGACAGTAGAATTACTTCATTTCACAAACAGTAGAAACAGAGGCAGAACCAATCTATTTAC